>NC_083695.1:81381248-82014463 GCF_033118175.1 Dama dama | reverse complement strand
TATTCCATTGTTATATACTATTCCTGTATATAAATATACCTACACTTTACTTGTCCATTCTACTGCTGATGGCTGTTTGGCTTGTTTCCAAACTTTAGCTATTCAGTAATACTGCCATGAACATTCCTGTTCAGGCCATTTTGTATATATTTCTACCCATTTCTGTTGGGCTTGTAACTAAGGATACAATTGCCCTGGTGACTCCTAACAGCTGGTAACTCATTAGCTAATCTGTAACAGAGAGTTTTGATGAAGAATGGGTCTGAGATGGAGGGAGACATATGGAAAGAAACGGCATCTATTTTCCCACTGGGTCTTGTCAACTGGATGGGAGTTCCCTGTGAAGGAGGCGTAGTAAGGTGCCTACAGGTTGGGATGGGTATGAGGAGAGGTATGCAGGTGCCAGATGATTCACTCCCACTGTCCTGTCTGGGATTATAACGAGGACACAACCTTGGACTGCTACTTGCGTCTGTTCCCCTGATAGGTGAAGGAAGAGTGGAGGCATCTAAGGGCTTTGTGGGCAGGGGACATGGACAAGAGACAGCTGGAGCCAGAGGGTTCAAGCAGAGTTGAAGGCTCATGGCAACTGTGGCTCATCCTTTTGGAGACTTCCAGAAATAACTAGTAGCCTACTGAGAAGCAGAGAGCACTGAAGGCTCTGCTGTTTGGCCAGGGTTGAGGTATTTGCAGTTATCCAGCTAATTATAAAAATGGCCAATATACACAGTGGTTGATGCTACAGCAGTAAGATAAGCAAACTCTCACTTACCCAAGAGTCAGAAAGGAAAGAAGAGATGCCATTCTCTTCCCTCCTGTCTTCTCACTCTTCAACTCAGTCCCCTTCCTCCTCAAACTTTCTGTCTATTCCTCTGTCACAAAATCACAGAGAACAGCTTTTAACACTGCCCTGGAAAGAGTCTGGGAGGCTTCAAAAGGAGACAATGACGTGTGACCCCAGGAAGTGACCAAATTTTTCCAGGTGACAAACTGCCTTTATAGGCTGAAGGGATATCATGGGGTAAGGGAATGGATGTACAAACATATAAGGCACTTTCAGGAAACTATGAATGGTTCAGTATGATTAGAAAGAAGGATGTGGGCATCAGAGCCCGAGTGGTGCTTTTAAGGCCACTTATTTAAGGTAGTTCAATAAAAATTGCCCCAACAATGCTAGATGACGTGAAGCTGGCTGCTAGTTTTCGCCCCACAAAATCCAGTCATCACACATCCAGTCATCTGGGCACTCTGCGGGCATCCCAGTGTCTGTGACTCCTTGCGCATATCTCAGTTTTTATTTAAGACCTTCTGTGTCTCAGCTTCCCCACCCCCCAATCCCTCCCCCAGAGACAACGCCTGTGTGTGAAGGCTCATGGTTGAGTGTATAGCATCTCCCAGTTACCATTCATGCTCAGCAGCTTGGCTGTGCTGGTCTCAATCTAGCAGTGTTGGAAATGAGACCTGAGTGTTAGAAAATCCGCTTGGAATAGAAATGTGCGCTGCCACGTTGAAGTGGTTGAACTTTCCTTTGCAGAATCAGCTGGCCCTGCGCAACCTTTAGGAGCATAGGCTGAATGTGCCTGAGGTCCTTACCTCTAGGCCCCAGGAGGGTGGGGAGGTGAGAGTGAAGTAGGGAAGCCATTGAGAGGCCCTGGAGCAACTGACAAGCACCGGGCAATGTGCTCATCAAAAACACACAGGACTTGGAGTCACGCAGGTTCATTTGGGATCAAAACACTTAAATTGTCTAATCAGAAGTTTCTGCATTTATAAAATGGACATAATGCATGAGAAAGATAACCTATTGTGAGTAAAAAAGATTCACAGTTCCTAGCTTTTTGAACTATAGAAATAATATTTCAGAACTCAGAACTGGGATCAGACTAGTGTTCCATTGCATGTGGAGGCTGAGTAAGGAGTCAAAAATTTTCATATTTTAGTTAGGCAAGCAAGTGAGAACCAGAGAAATAAGGAGTTGTGGGAGAAAGCTGCTGGATTCAGTCATGGCTCCAGTGCATCTGAGTTGCCTGTACACATCACCATCAAGGCAGAAATGGAAGCAATCCTCAGGGTGCTCTGTGTGGCTGTGTGAGCTCACCACTGAGCAGGAACCCTAGGGAAGGGGCGAGTGTGGGCTGACATGCAGCTCACACTCTGGGTGCCAATCCATGATGGGTGGAACTGCATTTGCTCAAAAGCAATACGTGAGCTAGCAGTGGCCCTGGCAATTCAAGACCCCCATCTATAACTGATAAGTGAGCAGGGTCGGTAGCCTGGCCCCTAGAGGAGTACTCAGAGATGGGAAAGTGTCCGCTCACACCACCCAGTCACTGGCCCAAGCACAAAACTGAGGAAGCCCTTGGTAGAGGGGGCCCCTGCCCTTGAAAGGACAGTTCAGGCTCCGAGGTCACAGGTACAAGTGCAGCTCCACAAACAGATGCATGCCCCCTGTTGCTGTTCAGTTGCTAAGTCATGTCTGACTCTTTGTGACCCCATGCACCGCAGCACTCCAGGCCTCCCTGTCCTTCACTATCTCCCGGAATATACTCAAACTCAAGTCCATTGAGTCAGTGATGCCATCCAACCATCATATCCTCTGTTGCACCCTTCTCCTCCTGCCTTCAATCTTTCCCAGCATCAGAGTTCTTTCCAATGAGTTGGCTCTTCCCATCACATGGCCAAAGTATTGGAGCTTCAGCTTCAGCATCAGTCCTTCCAATGAGTAGTCAGGGTTGATTCCCCTGGGTAATTTCCACTTGATGGGCATCACGTGATTCAGACTTAAGATACGTCCAAGTAAGAAGGGGGTCTCCTAACTACCCACCCAAAGCGTGTTTATTTTGGTTTCTCAAGGGAACAAATCCTTTATCTTGCGATCCACTGCCTCCCCCTGTCTCTTCTAAGGCAGTCCCTTCGCCCTTATTTGCATTGTAAACACTTAAGAGTACAAATGCCTTAATTACACTGAAGTGTACAAGAGAGTCAGGATAAAAATTCAATACCAATTAGTCAAATGATGGGGACACGGATGGTCCAGGTGTTTCACAGCATTAATTACATTCTTCCAGGCCCTTTCAGTTTCACTCATTTCCAATGATCACAGGTCTTCTTCTCTAGCCAGAATCCAGGATTCTCTTGCTTTTCTCCTAAATCCACCCTCTACCACGGCCAGGTTCAGGTTGAACTCCCTGTCTCAGATCCAGGGATCCTTCAGAAAGTGAGCTTTTCCATCTGAGCTACAGATCTACCTCCTGGGCTGGCAGTACCTGCCAGTCTTGGTAAAGCACTCTACTTGAAGGCTGGAGCAAGATGACTTTATCCTGAAATAATTCCTGTCCAGCATATAAGATACTTCATGTCTGAGGCAATCTTTGCCTCATTTCCGGATACTTTTTGGCATCAACTTTGCTGTGTCGGCTTTTACCATCTGGTGAATTTTGATTTCTAGCTTCCAAAAATTGTCCTGGCTCTTAAATTCAGCTTTTACTGCTCCACTGTGACTCTAGGCTTCTTCATACTGTTATTTCATCTAGCTCCCATCCATCATCCATAGCTTCATTTTGGCTTTGATTTACTGGTGCTGAGTGCAACCCCAGTTTCAGGTTGAAAATGCTTTCCTTGCAGACATAATTTGAATTTCCTTGCAGCTACTTGAACACAATTGGACCAGAACCTCTCATCATTTCTTCTAAAAAAAAAACTTATGGTGAGGATTATTTATAATTTATCCACTATTTCCTAAAAAGAATTTAAAGTAGCTAAGTGACTATTAATTTAATTTGCAAGTTTAATCATCATAGTCAGGGTCTTCCCCGTCAACCTTTGTCTTGATTCCTTTCAAAGGTCCTAATTTATAGGGTAAACAATTTTGTTTGCCCAATTAAACAGCCTCATTGAGTTCACACCCTCCTTTTACTTTAAAAAGAAATCTTTGCCTTCTACCTTCACGTCCAGCAGAGGGCTCTCCCAAGCACCGTGGCTGCATAGCACAGAGCTGAAAGCACTGACTAGACAGCTGGACTGTCTGGGTTCAAATCCTGACACTTGTTAGCTGTGTAATCCTGGGCAAGATGTTTTACCTTGGCTTCCAGATCAATGAAATTTCAAAAGTGAGTATGTCGATCTATGGGGCTTTTGTAACGATTGTAAGAATGCATGCACATATACTATTTTAAGAGGATCTGGCATAGAATATGCAACATATATGCAATAGCCATTATAATTTTTCTGTTATACTATTAGTATATGTAAAAATCCCACATTTCACTTTTTCTCATCCTTTCCACCGGAATCATCCAATCCTTCAATCAAACAATATTTGAGGGCTTAGGAGATAAATTCTTCTACATGTACAGGCTGTGTCACTGCTGGCCCAAGAAGCTACTTGCACTGCCCTGTACGCAGAGTATCAGGGGCACTGGCATTAAACCCTAAGGGTAGGAACAGAACATGCACCTTATACAGCAAAGAGCACAGAACCTTGAAACTATAAGGTCATAATATGGTGTCAAGTTGAATCTTCTTATTCTGATTATAATTGAAGCCCATTTCCAGATCCCTCTTGGGGCTTCCGCGGGTGGCTCAGTGGTAAGGAACCTGCCTGCAATGCAGGAGCCACAGGAGACGTGGCTTCAATCCCTGGGTCGGGAGGATACCCTGGACGAGGGCATGGCAACCCACTCCGGTATTCTTGCCTGAAGAATCCCATGGACAGAGAAGCCTGGTGAGCTACAGTCCATGGGGTCTCAGAGAGTTGGACACAACTAAAGGGACTGAGTACACACATACACACACTTGAATAGGAAAAGAAAACATATCCTGGAGGATATATGGCTCCTGCCCCAGATTAATCTACCAAGACTAGAGACACAGATATCTACTTATATGATACTCCTCAAGTTTACACACCTGTGGGGCAGGTTCAAAGCATTTGGCTGACATGCATGTGTGTGTGTGTGTGTGTGTGTGTGTGTGTGTGTGTGTGTGTTCAGGTATACTGAAGCTCCTTTCAACTTTTCCATACCTATTCTGTCTCACAGCTATCCATTTCCTTGGAGGAGAGTCTTCCTAGTGGTATTCTCTCCTGCTTAAACCATTTGCTCTTCTCAACCCCTCACTGAGAAGAGCAAATTGTAAAGCTTCAGCATGGTTAAAAGACACTTGCTCCTTGGAAGAAAAGCTGTGACAAACCTGGACAGTGTATTAAAATGCAGAGACATTACTTTGCCAACAAAGGTCCATCTAGTCAAAGCTATGGTTTTTCCAGTAGTCATGTATGGGTGTGAGAGTTGGATAATAAAGAAGGCTAGCACCAAAGAATTGATGTTTTTGAACTGTGGTGCTGGAAAAGACTCTTGAGAATCCCTTGGACTGCAAGGAGATCAAACCAGCCAATTCTAAAGGAAATAAACCCTGAATATTCATTGGAGGGACTGATGCTGAAGCTCCAATACTTTGGCCAGCTATTGCAAATAGCCAGCTTACTGGGAAAGACCTTGATGCCGAAAAGACTGAAGGCAGGAGGATAAGATGGGTGGATGACATCATTGACTCAATGGATATGAGTTTCAGCATGTTTGAAGGACAGGGAAACCTGGTGTGCTGCCATCCTTGGGGTCGGAAAGAGTCAGACACAACTGAGTGACTGAACAAGGATGGTTGGAATGAAGTTCTGTGTCCTTGGTGTGTGACCAGGGTGGTAGCCTGGTGCTCAAGATCTGAAATCGATTTAGCCAGGACGGTGTCCTGCAGAGCAGAAAGAAGCACCCATCTGCATGTCAGATCACATGTAAAGTGGTTTCAAACTGGGTCCTCAGAGCCCTACAGAGGTTTGCCCAGAGGGCAGTGAGGGCAAGAAGAATGGCAGGTTTCATTGCCATTTCATTCATTCGTTCCATTTCAACAGGAATGCCCTGTTCCATTTCTGGCAGAGCTGCTCCATTTTTATCTCCTGGGATTCCTCCAAAGTTGTCATTTGCAGAAAGGATCCCATGGTATCACTTGATTCCTGTCTATCTCTTGCATAGACCATAAGGGTTCAGAAGGGCAAGAGTCAGTTCACCATACACCGACTTCTTAGGATTTTGCCTGTACTCAGTAAATATTTGTGAAAACATGAGTAAATATAAGTCAAATCTACATGTTAAGGAAAATGTACTGCCAAGTCCCTAATGAGTTTAAGCCAACATATTTATGGAGATGTATGGTTAGCTGAAATATTTAAGTCTGTATTGTTTGTTGTTTGTATTTATTAGGATTTTCATATTCTCAAGTCATGCTTTTGTCCCCAAAACCCAAATAAAATAATCTCATCCAGGTATTATCACAGGAGAAATATTTGAATGTGAGTGTACCTTACTGGGCTTCTCAGGTGGCGCTAGTGGTAAAGAATCCGTCTGCCAACACAGAAGAGGTAAGGGACGGGTTGGATTCCTGGGTTGAGAAGATCCCCTGGAGGAGGAAATGGCAACTCACTCCAAAATTCTTGCCTGGAGAATCCCATGGACAGAGGAACCTGGTAGGCTATAGTCCACAGGGTTGCAAAGAGTCGGACATGACTGAGCGACTTAGCACACACACATGTATCTTACTGACTTGTCACTAACCTATATCTGATCCAACTGTTAATACTAATAGGGCCTACCTACACCCCGATATTCTGGAGGAAGAGTTAAGGGGAGATTTCAGTCTAAACTCCCAACAGACATTCTTCATTTGAGTAAATTTGGAACAGTTTTCGCAATGTGATTGCTGCAACTATCTCAGGTCTGACTGAACTCGGGGACTTTTGGTCTACACAGGCAGCTTCATTTCTAACCATGTGTACTGGCTACAGATCTTTTTTGCAGACTGCATTCTGAAAAGGAGTGATCTCTCTATTCACATTAATAGCAAATAAAATGACTGCCATTCTGCCTAAAGTGAAGTACAATGCAAGTAGCTTCCTAGCATCAATCAGATAGATGCCTTCTTCTCAATTTTGTTCTCATGCTTCTAAGAAAGCCGGAAAAGTATTCTATGGTAATAGCAGCTCAAAGCAGCTCTATTACAATATACAGGCTACTCATTTTAGTTTGCAATTGCTTATAAAGCATAAAAGTTATATGGTTCTTGGCTGGGATCCATAAAGCAGAAAATTTACTGTACTATACTTCTAATTGTCTACTACAAAGGGAAAAATCATCGTAGATAAATCGTTTAGCTGAAATGCTAGAAATGTTTTAACAGAAAAAAATGTTTTCTTTCCTGGAACTGACAGAACAGTTCTCTAATTAAGACATGGTAGGCTTATAACTAAGAGAATATTCAGAGAGCAAGAGGTTAGAATCCAGTTTACCAATCACTTAAAAACACAAAATACATAAAGATGCTTTGAAACCATTCTTTAATATACACTATCTTAGCAATTAATTAGCTATGCTTATCACTGTCAAATCTCTATACTTATGCAGTAATCATTCATTCATCAAATCTTTAATTGAGCACACACTGAATCCTATGTCTCAGTTTGAGTAAATTTACATGCTAATCCCTTCATCTTCCCTGGATCTGGAGATTTCATTTCAGAGAGCCTCAAAAGTAGGAAACACAATTACAATTTGAGAAAAAGGTGGAAAGGACTCAGAGAAGCTTCTGAGAAACAAAGAAAATGTCAGTTATAAAGTTCATGCATTTTACTGTGTGTGTAGATAGCTTCACATTATTACCCAAACAAACATGAACCAAATAGAACAGCAAAAGTATTGGTGACATGAAGAAACAGCGTATCTGTTAGACTGAATTGAGCACATTACAGGCATCATCTCTTTTGAGCCTTATGCTACTCTTTAGAGAAAGGTAGTATTTTCCCTGTTTAATAGAAGAAAATCTAAAGATAAGAAAGACTAGAGACATGTGCACCCCAGTGTTCATCACAGCACTGTTTATAATAGCCAGGACATGGAAGCAACCTAGATGCCCATCAGCAGACGAATGGATAAGGAAGCTATGGTACATATACACCATGGAATATTACTCAGCCATTAAAAATAATTCATTTGAATCAGTTCTAATGAGATGGATGAAACTGGAGCCCATTATACAGAGTGAAGTAAGCCAGAAAGATAAAGACCAATATAGTATACTAATGCATATATATGGAATTTAAAAAGATGGTAATGATAACCCTATATGCAAAACAGAAAAAGAGACACAGAAATACAGAACAGACTTTGGGACGCTGTGGGAGAAGGCGAGGGTGGGATGTTCTGAGAGAACAGCACTGAACAAGTGTACTATCAAGGGTGAAACAGATCACCAGCCCAGGTTGGATGCATGAGACAAGTGCTCAGGGCTGGTGCACTGGGATGACCCAGAGGGATGGGGTGGGGAGGGAGGTGGGAGGGGGTTCAGGATGGGGAACACATGTAAATCCATGGCTGATTCATGTCAATGTATGGCAAAAACCACTACAATACTGTAAAGTAATTAGCCTCCAACTAATTAAAATAAATGAAAAACAAACAAACAAACAAAAAGAACAGTTTATTTCCAAAATGAAACACTAATAGTATTCCACATGTTATATACACTTTAGATTTTATGATTATAAAACTATAGTAATAGGGATAAAAAATGAATGTGATTTGAAAAATAAGACATAATTGTTGACTCAATTTATCTGATTTAAATTAAAATTTAATACACCCATTATCGCAATGTTATGCATCCAATAAAATGCTTAGTTGGTATTCTTAAAATAAATAAATAAATAAATAAAAGTCCTGAGGATTCAAAAAAATGAAAGACCACATGTCTTCCCAGAAAAAAACACCTAGGAAGTGGTCCACATGTGTCTGACTGCAAATCTGACATTCTGACCATTAAGCCACACCGCTTTTTCCATCTAGCTTGTGCCTATAGGTTCTGGGCATGATAACATGGGGATCTACACCAGGTAGCAGTTCACCTACTTATACTCAAATGTGTCCCACTGTCACTTTGTCTTCAAAGTTCTCAGTATTTGGTTTCCTAATTTGTCTTTCAAAGTCCCTATGACTGAATGTTGCCTTAAACTCAGTTCTGGTATTTGTTGGTTTGCCTCAGGGATTAAGTTCCCTGCACATGAACTCAAATCTCCTGATGACTAGATCTCTGCCCTGCTGCCACACCTTTGGCATGCCAGGAGCCAGCCCTCTGGCTCCCTGCGAATCACTGGCTTCACTCGTGCCCCCCAAATCTCTTTCTCCTAGTCTTTGCCTGACTAATTCCTGGTTATCCTTCAAAGCTTCCACTGCACTGTCATTCATTCAGGCTTCCCAGATAGCTCAGGGATAGAGAACCCGCCTGCCAATACAGGAGATGCAGGAGACATGGCTTCAGTTTCTGGGTTGGGAAGAACCCCTGGAAAAGGAAATGGCAAGCCATTCCAGTATTTTTGCCTGGGAAATCCCATGAACAGAGTCATTTGCTCAGGGAGATCATTTCTGCCTGGCAAATTCAAATGAGGAAACCTTGCTAGACTCTCATAACTCTCCGTATTTTCCTTCCTGCAATGACCACAGCTCACAATTAGATATGTATTCGTGTGATGCCTGTTTGATGCCTGTATCCCACACCAGAAAGTCAACTCCGTTTAAGAGCAGGGGTCATTTTGACTTTGTTCACCCTGAGCTTACATCTACTAGGTGTCAACGCACATAAATGAAAGAGTCTACGCAAAGCTCTGAGCACATAATAGATGCTCAACAGGCATTAGGATTATTATTTCAATTTTTAACATTGGGTTATCCCTGGTGGCTCAGTAGGCTTTCCTTGTGGCTCAGCTGGTAAAGAATCTGCCTGTAATGTGGAAGAGCTGGGTTCGATCCCTGGGTTGGGAAGATCCCCCCGAGAAGGAAAAGGCTACCCACTCTAGTATTCTGGCCTAGAGAATTCCATGAACCGTATAGTCCATGGGGTTGCAAAGAGTCAGACATGACTGAGTAACTTTCATTTCGCTTCACTTGGTGGCTCAGTTGGTAAAGAATCTGCCTGTGATGCAGGAGACCCAGGTTCAATTCTTGGGTCAGGAAGATCCCCTGGAGAAGGAAATGGCAACCCACTCTACTAAGCTTGCTTGGGAAACCTCATGGACAGAGGAGCCTGGCAGGCTACAGTCCATGGGATTGCAAGAGTCGGACACGACTGAGCAACTAAACCACCACCAATAGTTGCTTTATAATGTTGCGTGTGTGTTTTAAAATATTTACTTATTTGGCTGCACTGAGTCTTTTGCAGCATGTGGGATCCAATTTCCCAACCAGGGATCAAACCTAGGTCCCCTCTGTTGGGAACATGGAGTCTTAGCCACTGGACCACCAGATAAGTCCCTACAGTGTTGTTGTTAGTTTCTGCTGTACAGTGAATGAGAAACTGCCATATAGCACAGGGAACTGTACTTAATGCTCTGCAATGATCTAAATGGAAGGAAATCCAAGAAAGGGGATATATGTACATGTGGGCTTTCCAGGTGGCTCAGTGGTGAAGAATCTGCCTGCCAATGCAGGAGATTCAAAAGACTTGGGTTCAATCCCTGGGTCAGGAAGATCCCCTGGAGGAGGAAATGGCAACCCGAGCCAGTATTCTTGCCTGGAAAATCCCATGGACAAAGGAGCCTGGCAGGCCCAAGTCCACGAGGCCTCAACGAGTCAGACATGACTGAATGACTGAGCATGCACACATATGTATATAATAGCTGACTCACTTCACTGTACAGGAATATTATTTCATGAACAAATAAGCTCTAGTTAGATCCTTGCATCTTTAATCTCATTCCATGTTCCATTTTGTTTCAGGGACTGATACCCTGGTTTAGAGGGATTTGTTTTGGGGTCCTTTTCCTGGCTATTCTTAGGGAAATCAACCCTGAGCTTTTTCTTTCATTTGTACATCAGGATATCTAACCTCAAAGTACCTTCTGACTGGCTAGCTACTGTCCCCTCAAAACTGGGTAATGACATTAAGTTTTAATTAGCTCAATGTTTTATTTATATAGATTACCTGATTTTTAATGACGTCTTGCTTACTAAGATCTTTAGGGTAATTCCAATACTGTAACAACTTCATTCAACTGAAAAAGAGCTTTCAAACCAACTTATATTAAAACTTTGATGTTAACATGAAATTATCTTTAACATATAAAGGCAAGATGCACAAAAGAATAAATGATATATTAGTGAATTTAATTCAATTTTGTTCCTGGCAGGCTCAGTCATTCCAGTCATGTCTGACTCTCTGGACCCTATGGACCATAGCCCACCAGGCTCCTCTGTCCATGGGATTCTCTAGGCAAGAACATTGGAGTAGGTTGCCATGCCTTCCTCCAGGGGATCTTCCCAACCCAGGGTTCGAACTTGCATCTCCCACAGCTTCTGCATTGCAGGTGGGCTCTTAACCGCTGAGCCACCAGAGACACCAAATTCTATCAATTCCTACTTTGCAATAATTTTCAAATCCATCAGATACTCTCCTTTCCTATCATCATCTGGACTCCAACCTGTCTGGATTACTGTAATTTTTTCCCTAAGTAGTCTTCTACTTCTGCCTAATCTTGTACAACTGAGTTTGTGTACTGCAGCACAGCTAATTTTCTTAAACCCCGTGTTTTTAGGTCATTCTCTGTTCAACAACCCATCATGGTTTCCTAATTCCCACCAGATCAAATTCAAATGCATCTTGGGAGTAAAGGCCTTCCTGCCATCTTCCATCTGCCTTAGCAACTCCCCACTTACAAGTCACTATGATTTCTGACTCTTCTTTGCTCCTGAGTCCCTTGGTTTGGATTGACCTTTTCCTTCTATACTGTCTGCCTGCATCCTGCCCATCACTTGAAAATCTCAAGTTCTACTGACTCCATTTAACTTTTAATGCATTAGTCTGCCAGGGCTGCCATGAAAAAATATCACGAGTGGCTTGAACAACAGAATGCAGCTGTGAAGACTGGAATCCAAGATGGAGGTGCTCGAAGGCTTAGCTTCTCCTGAGGCTTGCAGAGGATTGCCTTCTCTCTGCATCTTCACAAGGCCTTTTCTCTATGTGCACACACGCCTGGCGACTCTCCCTCTTCTTATAGGGACCCCAGTCCAATAGAATTCAGGCCCCACACTGTGACATCGTTTACCCTTTTTAAGGTCCTATCTCCAAATATAGCCACATTGTGGGTTAGCACAGCAATGTATGAATTCAGACAAATATGGTTCAGTTCATAATGTGTAGAAAGTGTTTTTTTTCCTTCTCATTTTAATCTTTTGTAGAAATGTTGTGTTTCACATATTTATTGTCTGTCTGAAATTACAGTCTCCTTCAGAAAAGTAATTATCCAAATTTTCTTTTCTGTTCCTGAAGTTTGTGCATAATTAACATGATTTTCTTTCTTTAATAATGCCCAGTACTTGAGACACAGACTCTCAAGAAACACCTCTAAAAGGAAACAACATCTTATCCCAAGCTAGAAGTGGAGGGCAGCCTACAAAAAGGCATGGACCTGATTCCAGCAGGTAATGCCATCTGCTTCAGTTTGTACTGGTCACTGCGAGAATGGAAACTTCAGTTGAGAGGTAGAGCAACGAGAGAGGTGATCTTCAAGTGGGAGGAGCTCAACCCAGGAAATACAAGGCACCTCTGGCCTCAGACTCTGTGTCCTAAGGAAGCCATAGGGTGGAGCCAAGATGAGGAGGCAGATGTCAGCAATAGGCAGAAAAGGCAAAAGATCTTCTCCAGCAGGCCATCAGAGAGAGATCTCTGCCCCCAAGCTGAGAAGCATGGAGAGCTGTGCAGGAAATAAGGGAATGGGCAAGACGAAAGAGAGGAGAGTGGTGGTCCTACTGCTGGGCAGTACTGTGCTGTCTCATTTCGGTTCTACCAGATCTATTATCCCTAGCAATTCCTACTACATCTTCAGAACCTTACCTTTAACCATTCCAGCAGTTATCCGTATCTGGGTTAATATCCTTACCTGACCAATCAATAGAATTACTTAAAAGCTTTTTAAAGAATATATACTGCCTCAAAAAAAAAAAAAAACCAAAAAATAAAACTATTCTGTGTGTGTGTGTGTGTGTTTGTGCGTGCGCACTCAGTCATGTCTGACTCTTTTGCGACCCCATGGACTGTAGACTGCCAGGCTCTACTGTCCATGGGATTTTCCCTGCAAGATTATGGGAGTGGGTTTCCATTTCCTCCTCCAGGGGATCTTCCTGGCCCAGGGATCCAATCTTTATCTCCAGCATCTCCTGCATTGGCAGGAGTATTCCTTAACCACTGAGTCACCTGGGAAGCCCATATAATCCAGCAATTCCACTCCTGGGTATATAGCCAAAAAAAAATGAAAGCACTAATTCAAAAAGATGCATGCCCCCAATGTTCACAGCAGCATATTTATAATACCATAGCCATATGGAAGCAACCTAAGTATAGCTCAACAGATGAATGGATAAAGAAGATGCATGTGTGCGTGTGTTTGTAATGGAATACTACTCAGTCATAAAAAGAATGACATTTTACCATCTGCAGCAACATAGATGGACCTGTAGGGTATTATGCTTAGTGAAACAAGTTAGACAAAGACAAATACTGTATGTTATCACTTATACGTAGAATCTAAAGAATAAAAAAATTTCAAAAGAACAGCATGTATACTATCTATGGTGAAACAGATCACCAGCCCAGGTGGGATGCATGAGACAAGTGCTCCGGCCTGGTGCACTGGGAAGTGACTGTAACAAAAAGAGACTCACAGATACAGAGACCAAACTAGTGGTTACCAGTGGGGAGGGGGAAAAGGGGATGAGGCAGATAGAGCTAGGGAGCTAAGAGTCACAGACTAATACGTATAAAATAAAGAAGCTACAAGAATATATTATACAGCACAGGGAATATTACCAACATTTTATACTAGCTTTTAATGTATGTAATCTGTAAAAATTTTGAATTACTATGTTGTACACCTGAAAGTAATATAATATTGTAAATCAACTATACCTCAATTTAAAACAGATGGAAAAAAAGAATTCTCAATATGATTTTTCTTACTTGCACACTAAAATTAATTAAGTTACTAATTAAAATGTGAAATAGTACATAGGTATTCTGAAATTAGTCTTTGAATTTCTAATGAATTCATGAATATTGAATAATGAATGAAAAGTTGCCAGTTTATTTTTCTTTGTCATTTTGATTGAAAGTAAAAATGTTTACCCAACAGACAATCAAACAGAGTAGATCCCAGAAAAAACTTCGGGTGCAACAAAGTGCTTTCTCCTTCTGGCTCAAAAGGCACTCACTCCTCCCTTTCCAGGCAAATATTTCTTTAAGGCACAGAATTTCAGACCTGAGCAAGTTAGGGAGAAGTATTTTATGGATGGACTGGAGTGTTCAAGAGAGAAAGGCCACAGTTCTTAAAATCATAAAGTATACAACTTCTCACTCTGAACAAGGGCTTTTTCAATCCTTACTCAGATTCACCTTTTGGATGAATTTTAGTAGGAAGTGAAATATACACAGAAGGCTGACTTCATATTTGCACCTCTGGTTTTCTACGTCCTAGCTTCTGGTCATCTTTACTGTGACATCTTTACAGTTGCTCTCTCTCTCATTGTAGCATCTCTACTGACTCACAAAAACAGCTTCTCTGCTGACAGCACAGACAGAACTGGATGAAGGTCACAGACAAGCAAACAGGTAGACAGACAAAGGTACAGTTTTCTGAGGCCAGCCATATCCGGCATGAGGGTCTCAATTGATTACGCTCGGCTGTTATATAGCTATTGTCTCTCATTTCAGGGTACTTATCTCACAAAGAGGAAAACAATGAAAGAACACGGTGAAATATTATCAGAAGGATCTCCTTAAATGGCCAATAAATAGTGTGTATGGCTTGATTTTAAGGAATGGCAGCTATGCTGTAATCTTTGAAGATTCCCAGAAAATCTAGGCTTCCCAGAATTCTGGCTTGATTTACATAAACAAATCAAGAAAATGTTTTACTCGTGGATTCTTCATTATTTCTCTGACAAACGCTAGAAAAAACTGGCAAACTGAAGCATCTGCCTGATTTACAGTTGCTCTTTCTCTGGCTCTCCTGCAGTTAGGATGTAACAGTATCTCCAAGAAACTGCAAATATTCACTTTATTTCAATTAGTTTTCTCCAGCCAGTCCGCTGCCTCTTCAGCCAGCTCAGAAAACTCGCCTTTTAGTTTTGCTTAAGCTGCTTGACTTGTGAGATAAGCACTGAACTCCTACCTCGTCATTCCCTAGGAAGATTGGGTCCTTTGTGTCTTATCAGTTTACCTGCTGGTATTTATTTAACATCATTTATGATGAGTTCTCACCTTCTCTTTGCCTATTTGAATTCTGGCTTGATATTAATTTATCTTTATCTTCTGATTAACACAGTTCTACTTTTGTGACCTAGAGTCAAATTTTTCTTTGAATAGGCTCGTCTAAATACAAACCGCAGAGTAGAACAGTACCCGCTTCTGAATAAGAGTTTTAAGCTGGCACAGTCCCTATTAGGCTTTTGAACTTTTAACAAGGGAAAGCACTGACATCTCTCTGTCAACATTTTCCTGAACTACAAATTGCTCATGCATTAGAAATTCTCTAGAAATGACATAAAAAAGGCTATGAAGCAAATGTATTCTTGTAGTGCAGGTCTGCAAGTCAGGGTAATTTCAGAATATACCACATAAGCTGAAAAGATGGCAGATGCAAGAATTGGATTTAACCATAGATGATAACCCAATTTTCTCCGTAGCACTGTAACTCAATAAGTCTTTAATGGCTTCTTAGATAAACAGATGGATGTCATCAAAAGGCACAGGATGATAAATCTGATTGGTGTCTGAATAATTTGCACTGCTTTATCCCCAAAACAAGTAGCAAGAGCAAAATGGGAGAACCCACCATGAAGCCCCAGCACAGGAGTTTAGATTATTCGATTAGAAATAGCTGTATTTTCCCAGGGGCATGATACTGAAAACAACCAGAATGGCCAAGTTCAGGAAGTATAATATATCTTTTTAATTAAGGCTATTCTTTTGAAGATTTATGCTGTTCAGTATAGCCATGTTTATTTTTATTTGGTTGACTCCCATTTATTTTCATACAGACTTCCAAATATTCAAATAAAACCCTTTGGGAGATTATGACTTTCAATGATCTGTGACGGCCCAGAGTTTACAGGCTCTCAAGTCCATGGCCTAGTTTCTGCTGGTCAAGCAGTTCCTGATTTTTTGAACAGTTCCTTTACTGGGATGCTTTCTCATTTAGCTCACTTGTTCACCAGAATCATTCAGTGGAACTAAATTTCAAACAGTTTATTGATGGAAGTCCAATATATACACACGAAAAATCTGACCAAGCCTTTCTAGAGATGGAACTGTCAAACTTTAAACACATGCTAATACCCTTAGATTGATCCACGTGAAGCCAAGTAAAAGGAAATGGCTAAAACAGTTCTGAAAGGAAATAGGTTGTTTCTACTCACTGCCATTGTTATGTGTGGGTTGTTGTGAGATTGTGGGACAGTTTCACGGTTTTTAAGTGTTAATTTAGTAAATTCCTTGCTTTCAACAAGATAGAGGGCTAGATGTTTTGAAAGATGTCTAATGATAAAGTATATATGTTTTTATATTAGAGGGAAAAGTATCAAATGGGATGGGAATGCTATTGGTTTATGTTTCTCATAAAAGATGGTTTTCAAATATTTCTGAGAGATGCAAAAATTAACTAAGTATCGGTTCAGTTCAGTTCAGTTGCTCAATCGTGTCTGACTCTTTGTGACCCCATGAATCGCAGCACACCAGGCCTCCCTGTCCATCACCAACTGCCAGAGTTTACTCAAACTCACGTCCATAGAGTCAGTGATGCCATCCAGCCATCTCATCCTATGTTTTCCCCTTCTCCTTCTGCCCCCAATCCCTCCCAGCATCAGGGTCTTTTCCAATGAGTCAACTCTTCGCATCAGGTGGCCAAAGTATTGGAGTTTCAGCTTCAACATCAGTCCTTCCAATGAACACCCAGGACTGGTCTCCTTTAGGATGGACTGGTCGGATCTCCTTGCAGTTCAAGGGACTCTCAAGAGTCGTCTCCACCACAGTTCAAAATCATCAATTCTTCGGCGCTCAGCTTTCTTCACAGTTCAACTCTCACATTCATACATGACCACTGGAAAAACTATAGTCTTGATTAGACGGAACTTGGTTGGCAAAGTAACGTCTCTGCTTTTTAATATGCTCTCTAGGTTGGTCATAACTTTCCTTCCAAGGAGTAAGTGTCTTTCAATTTCATGGCTGCAATCACCATCTCCAGTGATTTTGGAGCCCCCAAAAATAAAGTCTGACACTGTTTCCACTGTTTCCCCATCTATTTCCTATGAAGTGATGGGACCAGATGCCATGATCTTAGTTTCCTGAATGTTGAGCTTTAAGCCAACTTTTCTACTCTCCTCTTTCACTTTCATCAAGAGGCTTTTTAGTTCCTCTTCACTTTCTGCCAAAAGGGTGGTGTCATCTGCATATCTGAGGTTATTGCTATTTCTCCTGGCAATCTTGATTCCAGCTTGTGCTTCTTCCAGCCCAGCGTTTCTCATGATGTACTCTGTGTAGAAGTTAAATAAGCAGGGTGACAATATACAGCCTTGATGTACTCCTATTTGGAACCAGTCTGTTGTTCCATGTCCAGTTCTAACTGTTGCTTCCTGACCTACATACAAGTTTCTCAAGAGGCAGGTCAGGTGGTCTGGTATTCCCATCTCTTTCAGAATTTTCCACAGTTTATTGTGATCCACATAGTCAAAGGCTTTGGCATAGTCAATAAAGCAGAAATAGATGTTATTTTTGGAACTCTTGCTTTTTTGATGATCCAGCGAATGTTGGCAATTTGATGTCTGGTTCCTCTGCCTTTTCTAAAACCAGCTTGAACATCTGGAAGTTCATGGTTCACATACTGCTGAAGCCTTGCTTGGAGAATTTTGAGCATTACTTTACTAGCATGTGAGATGAGTGCAATTGTGCGGTAGTTTGAGCAGTCTTTGGCATTGCCTTTCTTTGGGGCTGGAATGAAAACTGACCTTTTCCAGTCCTGTGGCCACTGCTGAGTTTTCCAAATTTGCTGGCATATTGAGTGCAGCACTTTCACAGCATCATCTTTCAGGATTTGAAATAGCACAGCTGGAATTCCATCACTGTCACTAGCTTTGTTCATGAAACTAAGTATAGCTGCAATTAAAACCTAGCTTGCTTCCTTCCTTTCTTTCTCTCTTTTTCTTTCTTCCTATCTTTATCTCTCTCTCTCTCTCTCCCTACTTACCTATATATCCTTTTCAAGGACAGAACCAGAATATTCTGGGAATCTACTTGAAAAATAGGCTTTGTTTTATTCACAGAATCCAAACAATTGCTTTAAAATATTTTTATTATCTAATATTGTCTGTGGAAGTTAATTCTTAGGAATTTGAAATAATAGAAGATTCATCTATAGTGTTACTATGGGCGTGAGTATTAGTATTTTAGGTATATTAAGCCATTTATCCTTCATGGCAATTCTAAAGGAAAGAAGTACTATTATCCTCAATTTATAGATGAGAAAACTAAGGCACAGATATATTGAATAACAGGCCAAGATCACACAACTATTAAATGGGAGGGCTAGGAATTAAATCTCAGGCAGTCTGGCTCCAGAGTCTATGCCCTTAACCATTTACATATTTTACTGTCTCTTGATTGATGTATGAAGATATTCATGATATTATCAGTAATAAAGTAGAGATGGATTGGTTAGGTCCCACTGAATATAGGGATAATAATATCTGCTTTGGAATCTGGTTACTCAGTTATCCGGTGGGGAGCTCAGAGAACACTGCAGGAGAAAGTCTCAGATGACCAGAGCTCACCTCAAATGTCTTTAGGTGGCGTATATGGACTGCAGCCTGCCAGGCTCCTCTGCCCATGGAATTCTCCAGGCAAGAATACTGGAGTGGGTTGCCATTTCCTTCTCCAGGGGATCTTCCCAACCCAGGCACTGAATCTGGGTTTCTTGCACTGCAGGAGGATTCTTTACCATCTTAGCCACCAGGGAAGCCCAAATGATAAAGTACATCCTGGTGGCTCGGACATTAAAGAGTCTACCTGCAGTGCAGGAGACCTGGGTTTGATCCCTGGGTTGGGAAGATCCCCTGGACAAGGAAATCGCAACCCACTCCAGTATTCTTGCCTGGAGAATTCCATGGACAGAGGAGCCTGGCGGGCTACTGTCCATGGGGGTCGCATAGAGTTGGACTTGATCAAGCAATTATGCATGTACACACACAGAGCATATGTATAGATATATATATTGATAAACTTTTCTTCCAGCTTCTTCATATGCTAATGAGTGACCTTGTCTTAATTTCAGACGACTTCTACTGTACTCCTCCTCTACTGGCCTCTGCAGAGACTATGGTTTACTGAATGCAGGGGTCTGTCACTAGTCTATTGCAACTAACCTTTAGATTGTGGAATCTGACTGTCTCCCTATCTCCCATGCCACGCTAAGTTGCTTCAGTCGTGTCTGACTCTATGCAACCCTATGGACTGTAGCCCACCAGGCTCCTCTGTCCATGGGAATCTTTAGGCAAGAATACTGGAATGGGTTGCCCGTGCCCTCTTCCAGGAGATCTTCCTGACCCAGGGATCATATCCACATCTCTTATGTCTTCTGCATTGGCAGGTGAATTCTTTATCAGTAGCGCCACTTGGGCACTTTCATTAGGGAAGGGATGTGGTCATAATTCAAAACAATGTTTTTCACGACATTCAAAATGCCTCAATTTGCTCGTAAAGCTTTTCTGAAAAGCAACTTAACAATATTTGTTGGAAACTTTAAAAAAGGTTCATACCTACCAGTTTCAGAACTAGTACTGTATCCTTAGGAAGTAATCAGAGATTTGGAAAAAAATTTTACATAAGAATCTTTATCATGGCATTATTTACAATACTCTACCCTCCCCCAACCCCTGCCAAAGAGCAGAAGCAGCTGCCTGGGGACAACATAAATAGCCAAGAAGAGGAGAATAATTAAGATGTTTATGATACATCCATAAAATCCCATATTATACAGTCATTAAAATTGTTTTTGAAGAATTTTTAATGACACAGAGAAATACTCATTATATAACATTCAGTAAAAAGGCAGAATATGGGACTTCATGAGAAATGATACCACTTATGTAAAATGAAAAGAAATCTAAATATGTCTCAAGTCCTCAGAGGAAATATATCTTTTGTTGGTTGTCTCTGAGTTGTAAAATCTTGGTTTCTCTTTTCCAAATTTTCTAAAATGAAAAGATATTAATTTTATAATCAGAAAACCAACCAATAAAACGTAAGTACCCATGAGCTACAGGGCGAACTGGTGAGATGCTGCTGGTGGTGGTGGTGGTGGTAATGGTGGTGGTGGTGATTGTGGTGGTGATTGTGGTGGTGGTGGTGGTGATGGTGGTGGTGGTGGTGATGGTGGTGGTGGTGGTGGTGGTGGTGATGGTGATGGTGGTGATGGTGGTGGTGGTGGTGGTGGTGGTGGTTGTGGTGGTGGTGGTGATGGTGATGGTGGTGATGGTGGTGGTGGTGGTGGTGGTGGTGGTGGTGATGGTGGTGGTGGTGATTGTGGTGGTGATGGTGGTGGTGGTGATGGTGGTGGTGGTGATTGTGGTGATGATGGTGGTGGTGGTGATGGTGGTGGGGTGGTGGTGGTGATGGTGGTGGTGGTGATGGTGGTGGTGGTGGTGATGGTGGTGGTGGTGGTGGTGATGGTGGTTGTGGTGGTGGTGGTGATGGTGGTGGTGGTTGTGGTGGTGGTGGTGGTGGTGATGGTGGTTGTGGTGGTGGTGGTGATGGTGGTGGTGGTGATTGTGGTGGTGGTGGTGGTGGTGATGGTGGTGGTGGTGGTGGTGGTAGTGGTGATGGTGGTGGTGATGGTGATTGTGGTGGTGGTGGTGGTGGTGATTGTGGTGGTGGTGATTGTGGTGATGGTGGTCGTGGTGATTGTGGTGGTGATGGTGCTGGTGATGGTGGTGGTGGTGATTGTGGTGGTGGTGGTGGTGGTGGTGATGGTGGTGGTGATGGTGGTGGTGGTGGTGGTGATGGTGGTGGTGGTGGTGGTGGTTGTGGTGGTGGTGGTGATTGTGGTGATGGTGGTCGTGGTGATTGTGGTGGTGATGGTGCTGGTGATGGTGGTGGTGGTGATTGTGGTGGTGGTGATGGTGGTGGTGATGGTGGTGGTGATGGTGGTTGTGGTGGTGGTTGTGGTGGTGGTGGTGATGGTGGTGATGGTGGTGGTGGTGGTGATGGTGGTTGTGGTGGTGGTGATGGTGGTTGTGGTGGTGGTGGTGGTGATGGTGGTTGTGGTGGTGGTGGTGGTGGTGATGGTGGTGGTGGTGGTGATGGTGGTTGTGGTGGTGGTGGTGGTGATGGTGGTTGTGGTGGTGGTGATGGTGGTTGTGGTGGTGGTGGTGGTGATGGTGGTGGTGGTGGTGGGCAGCAGTGGAGGTGAGCTGCAAAAGAGAAATGAGGCCTCCTTTTTTTTTTTTGAGGCCTCCTTTTTCAGAAGAAACATCACAGTGCCCCTTCGCCCACTTCCACTTGCTCAGTCCTTAGCAGCTGTGTGTGTGGTCATGTGTTCATATGTATACACACATGTACAGACATCTGATCACCAATCTTGTGTAGCTTTTTCCTAAAATGGTACAAGAGACATGAAAACTCTAGCTCAATCAGTGCTCCTCATTTCCTTCCCCCCTCTGTCTTTACAAGTTAAATCCTTGTTTTGGAAAGAAAATGAACCAAGATGAGTAGGATTTGGGCACTGGAGGAGTGAGAAAGGAAAGACATTCCTGGAAGAAGGAACATCATAAGTGCAGGCTGAGAGTTGGGGCCACCAGGCTCTGCATGAGAAACTGAGGATTCTGTTTCTGCAGAGTGAGGGATCTGCAGGTGGGAGTGGTGGAGAAAGGTGATCACAGAGACTTCTGGTAACCTTAGGATGATTCCAAATATAAAACCCACCAATCAAGAGAATATAAAGACTCAAGAGACTATACCACAGGCTTTAAAAGCACTTCAAAAGAGGAAGCCAAAACTTATTTTGAGCATTGGCAGTATGGTATGAATACAATGGGCTTGGGGGTTAGAAGACGTAGGGTCATAATGCTATTTCTGCCAATAAAAAGCTGTACTGCCTTGGGCAACCTGTGGGCCTTCTTTAGGGCTTCTGTCTTTGTATGTAAAATTAGAGGGACAGAATTTATGAATGCATTCATTAATTCTTTCAATCAGCTAAAGTGTTGAGGGCCTGTGGTGTCAGGTGCTGTGCTGGACATCCAGGACACGATGATACAGGTAGATGGTCTTTGCTTGCACGGAGCTCAGTCTGGGTAAGACAGCTTTCAGCATAATGAGTGGGTCACAGAAAGCGCTAGTTCACCAAACTGTCCCCATTAAGAGAGATGGGGGTCACTGGTGACCTCAGTAGGACAGATTTAATCAACCACTACTTGCTGAACAGTGGGCTGGGGAGTGGATGAAGATGTGATAATAGAGACCAAGTGTGAAGCTCGGCTGAGAAGATGAAGAAGGGAGGGCAAGAGCCTGAGTGAGCCTCAGTCTCACAGTGGTGGTGGTGGTAGTGGTAGTAATAGTAGTTGTAGTGAAAGCTGCTCAGTCACGTCCGACTCTGTGACCCCATGGACTGTGTAGTCCATGGAATTCTCCAGGTCAGAATCCTGGAGTGGGTAGCCTTTTCCTTCTCCAGGGGATCTTCCCAACTCAGGGATTCGAACCCAGGTCTCCCGCATTGCAGGTGGATTCTTTACCAGCTGAGCCACCAGGGAAGCCCTTCAGTCTTATAGTCCTCTCCATTTCTAAAATACCAAGATTCATATCACTCAAGTAGGTATATTTAACCTTCCAAGGTAACAGCCTTGAAGGGAGCAGCAACCAATTCAATGCATCAGCTCTAGTATGTTTGTAGGAAAATCAATCATGCAGTGGCTACGTTCCAAATACTAAAAGGAAATTAAGATCTGGAAATTATTGCAGTGAAAACCTGGATAGTCTCAATGGGTGGATATATTTAAAAATATGAGACGGGCTCTGCACAAGAAAGAGGGCTGAACAAAATGAACTCAAGTTGTCTGATCCTGTTATGCTAATGATACTGAGCCAGGAAGGGAGGAAAGAGGGCCAGTTCAGGGAGGAACAAGCATATCAGGAGCCCTAAGCTGCCTGCCAGCCTCCTGTTTCCAGTAAGCAGGCTTTGACCTTGTCTCTACCATTCTTTTGCTACTAATGATGGTGCAAATAAATGGAAGTTTCCTCTGATTATATGACATTAGAGAGATGTTACTGCTTATGCAGTTGGTTGCTTAAAATTCCTGGATGTATAATCAAGATGACATTAAAGCCAACAAGTGACAACATGGAATTCTATTGTTCTAAGAAAATGCAACAGTGGAACTGAATTTTCTAAAACAGTTAACATTTGCCATGAGAATTTCTGGTAATCCTTACATTACCAGTTTAATGTTAATAATTTTTTAAAACACAAATGTCTTTATTTTTTAAGGGAATTTTTTTTTCTGTATGAAAATATAGGGATTTCATTAAGGCAATTACATTAATCTTTGTGGTCAGAATTCAGAGGTACTACGGTAAAGGTTTGGGTGTACTTTTTCATTAGCATTTTATCGATAGCACCAATTAGTCTGAGCAGGCCTGAAACTCCCAGGATTTCCTGAAACTGACATCTGTGCCTTTCTTAAGCTGGTGGTGACACACATGATGTAAATTTACCAATTACAAGACAGAGATGGGTGTGCACCAGCAGAGGTGGAAGCTTGGGTTTGAATCTTAAGCACTCTGGGACAAAAGATAAAGTAATGTTTGATCTCTGAAACCCTCTTTAAAATTTCTCCTTTCTTTCGGCTCTTTTTTTTTTTTCTTAAAAAGTGATAAACTAGAGCAAATTAAATGTAAGCTTAATATATATCATGTAAGTGCCTTTTTCCTGTCTTAGTTCTCTAGACTGTTATTTAATATTTCCCTGTCAGGGACGCATTAGAGTATAGGGATTAAAGGTATAAACCTTAGAGTCAGAAAAAAATTAGCTTGAAATCTTGATTCTGTCAGTTATTAGCTCTATAGACAATGGGCAAGAATGGGAACCTCAATTTTCCTAACTTAAAAATACACACACACACACACACACACACACACACACACAGCATCTAAGTAATCAGACTGTTACAAGATTAAATGAGAAAATATAAAACAATAATTATTACAGCAACTACACACACACAGGGGCTTCGCTGGTGGCTCAGACAGTAAAGAATCTGCCTGCAATGTGGGAAACCTGGGTGAGACCTGTGGGTTGGGAAGATCCCCCGGAGGAGGGCATGGCAGCCCACTCCAATATTCTTGCCTGGAGAATCCCCGGGGACAGAGGAGCTTGGTGGGCTACAGTCCACAGGGTTGCAGAGTCAGACACGACTCAGAGACAAGGTACAGCCCAGCACAGACACATAGTAAGTACCCAATAAATGATAGATTTTCTCACTTTTGTGTTTGTGTGTCTGCTCACTTCATACAGCCTACCGAAAATATTTTTAAATTGAGAAGAATCAATAATAGTAACGACATTTGCATTAGAAGCTTCACCCTCTATAATTGTTGATTACAACATGTCTGTGTCAACATAATTTAAGAATGTTTTTAATAGAAAGAGTTTCTTAGTCTCAACATGGTCTTGAGCTGTTTAATTATTTCAAACATTTTCAAAATTTTCACCAAAGATACGATAATGTGTGTTAAGTACAAATAATTCAGTAAATGAATACCATCTTGCTCTAAGCTTTCATTAACTTTGCTCCTCCTGTTGCAGAAGCAGTTCTACACTTTCTAACTTACCCATTAAATGATTTGAAGATGGAAGGCAGAATTAGAGAAAAACAATCCATGAGTTACTTAAAAGCTAGTATTTTAAGAGTAAGGCATTCTGATGGACAAAATAAAAGATGAACGTGCATGAAGTTTTCAATGTGTCCAATATGTGAGCAAGTGGACGGGCGGATGGGACCTCAGAGACTGCAACAGTGCGGCAACTCCCATACAGGTCACACAGATCCGGCTCTAAAATCAGCTCTACGACTTGCTTGCTCTAAAATCTCTGGCAAATAAAACATTTCTGGCAAGTATAAAGCCTTTCTGAAGCCTGGCTTCTTTAGCTGTAACATAGGCAAGATTCCCCTATGGGTTGTAGTAAGAAAATGAAATACACAAACATACCCCTGAGATAGTGACTGTACATGGCAGGTACTCAGTAAATTTAATCCTGTTATTTATGTACCATAAATTGAGTTTTCAGTTATATGTTAACATATCATGCAATGGCTAGATATACTTTCACTAAATTTGGAGGTATGTTTGGGATGGCCTGACTTAAGATACACTGTGGAATCTATACAAGATTCACTTTGGAAACTGAGGAGATGCTTCAAAGACTGTGATACCCATTTTCTTGAAAGGCTGAAACTGAGGCACACAAAGTTTGTGTGGCTGTTGACTGGGAGAGGTCATGTGCACACACAGAACTGCTTTCAAAATCTGAGCCCCAAACTAGAAGTCACAGATACTCCCAACTGAGTTGCGAGAGGAGATTTGTGATTGTGTGAGTGGATCTTCAGTCACTCAGTTGCCTCTGACCCTCTGTGACTCCATGGACTGTAGCCTGCCAGGCTCCTCTGTCCATGGGATTTCCCAGGCAAGAACACTGGGGTGGGTTGCAATACCCTCCTCCAGGGGATCTTCCCGACCCAGGGGTTGAACGTGCATCTCCTGTACTGCAGGCAGATTCTTAACCCATTGAGCCACATGGGAAGCTCCAGGTTTGTGATTAAGCTGTTCCTTATCTGGGCAACTCTGTGTAGCATTCTCTAGGATGAGAAGCAGCAATGCTCCTGATGATGATCAATCATTTTTTCAAGGAGCGGCCATGAAAACGATCACGGTGACCATTTCTTCTCTCCTGCCAGAGCTTCTTGGCATGCTAGCACGTTGGCCAAAAAGTTTGTTCAGGTTTTTCTGTATGATCTTTTGCAAAATTTACTAGCTACCTGGCTATTTGCTTAAATTTCTTTATTTCTTACATTAAGGACAGCATACTCTAGGTATTCTCTTGCAGTTTACATTTTTCACTTAATAATATATCCTGGAAACAATCTCACATCAGTTTATAGCGATCTTCCTCATTCTTTTTTTACTTATGCATTATACTCCATTTGTGGATGTATCATAATTTATTTTACTACTTCCCTAATATGGTCATTTAACTTGAATGAACTTTTTTGGCCAACCCAATATTTTTTTTCCCTTCTGCCACCAGTCCCTACTTTGCTAGATTCTGTGCAGGACCATTTTCAGAATTTATAATTAGAGAAATCTGAGTCCCCAGTGTTCATGAGTGTGTGTGTGAGTATGTGTGTGTGCGTATGTATGTGCATGTACATCTGTGTGTGTGCATGTGTGTGTATGTGTGAACTCACATGCATAAGGACCATCAATATGTATTATCTATTCTTAATCCACTGTTTCTCTGGTTAAAACTCCAAGAAACACAGTCAGAGTAAACAGTTTACATTCCATAACACATTGAGGATAGTTTATAAGTAAATGGAGACACACATACATTTTAGGTTAAATAAGCTATTGGGTGCTAACCCAGAAACCATATAGCCAGGTAAATATAATTTCTATGAGAAAATATAGCCTGTCATCTATAGGTTAACTTTTGGAAGGGGGCTATGCTCACCACTATACCACCAACACGGACTATGGATTAATTTTTGGAATGTGACCCATTTTAAGAAGAGGCCTGAAAATTGCTTTTTACTAACATTTCACTTTGAAATAATTTTAAACTTACAGAAAAGTTCCAAAGAATTAGAGTTCTCATTTGCCCTTCATTTAGCTTCTCTAATGATAACATTTTACATAATTACAGTATAATTGTCAGAACCAGAAAATGAACATTGACATAATACTGTTGAGCAATCTGCAGACCTTATTCAAATTTTACCAGTTTTCCTGCTAACATTTTATTTCTGTCTCAGGATTTAGTTCAAGATCTCACTGCATGTAATGTCATTAGTCTCTAATCAGTGTTAATTCCTCAGTCTTTCTTTGTCTTTCATGATCTTGACACTTTTGAAGAGTTCCGGTCAGTTTGTTTTATAGGCTGTTCCTCAATTTGAATTTGTCTGATCTTTTCTCATGATTACACTGGTGTTACACATTTAACAAGAACACTTTGGAAGTGACGTTTTGCTCTTTTCAGTGCAACATATCAGGAGTTATATGATTTCTATGCTTTATTACCGGTGATCTTAACCTTGATCATTTGGATAAGATCATGTCTTCTACAGTTCTCTACTATAAATGTATTATTTTCCCATTTGTAATTAATAAATGCCTTGTGGGACTATGTAATATCGATACTTTGAGGCTATGTAAGTGTACAGTTTATATTATATATTCTCCCACTAATTTTAATTCCATCAGTGGTTCTTGCCTGCAATAATTACTATTCTAGTATTTATCTAATGATCATTTTCATATTTTCCTTATTTTCTATATACTCATTAACTGAAATTCCACTGTAAGGAAAAGCTCCCCTTCTCTCTCATTTATTTATTCAATTATGAATAAATAACTATTCAATAGTCTACACAACTATGTTAATGTAGACTTACAGATATTTAATTTATTCTTTGAGTTATAATCCAATAGTATACTTAGTTATTTTTTTGTTCAAGTTGTTCTAGCTTTGGCAATAGGGTGCTCCTGCATGTGGGCTTCTGTATCTTTTCAACATGTCGTTATAATTTTTTGAACACTTACTTTCTGGGATCAGATGTTCTATTTCAACCTGCATTTTCCCTCCCTAGCCTTTGAGTCAATCATTTCTTCAAAAAGCCCCAGTTCCTTTTATTGAAAAATGGTGTTAAGAAACCAAGATATGGGTGCTAGGAGTGTTTGCTGCTACTGAAATATCACTGCTTCCAGGCCCTCTCAGCAGACACAATTAGGAAACATACATATGTATACTAACCACACATCTCTGTTTCTATTTTAATCTACCTGTATGTGAATGAGTCTATACAGATCCCTCAAATACCAATACCATAGGATTCATTCTACCCTTCTTACTTTCCTCCTAAGTATCTGTTTTTCTCTGACATTGAGAAAATTAGCTCTCATTATCCACACCATATTTTCTTCTTTGTTCAATCCTTGCACAGACATAAAGTCATGTCAGAATTGCTAACTCAGGTCCCTGTTTCCAGAAGAAACAGATGTACTAATCATAGTACAATGTGTATTTTTCTCTTTGCATTTAGCCTCACTCTATACAGTCAAAATATTATTTTCCAAAATCACTTAGGTTGTTCTTTTCTTCCCTATCCCCTCAGTGTAGTTATGTTATTCATTTGGAAGGCATTTAAGTTCATTTTCCACCATTGTATACCATTTTGGGCTCTCCACCTCCCAATTTGATTTATTTATTAGATATGTGAAACATTAGAGTGTTTCCAAGAGTCAGAGATTTGTAAAAAGGTTCCCTCAAAGAAATATCTCTTTGTCCTCATCCCTGTTCCTCTGTCTCTCACTCCCCCACTTCATACCCGATTCTCACTTTACTTTCTGTAGGTAACCAGTCTCATTAGTATCCTTCTTGTAATCTTTTGCAAAATTCGGATTTTTATATATGTGATCAAATGTATGCATTTCTATAAAGGATAGCATACTCTAGGTATCATTTTGCAGTTTACATTTTCCACTTAATAATATACCCTGGAAATAATCTCATATTAGTTCATAGAAAACTTCCTTATTCTTCTTCACTGATGCATTATACTCCATTTGTGGATGTATCATAATTTATTTTACTACTTCCCTACACATGGTCATTTAGGCTGTTCTTAATATTATGTGACTGCAAACAATGCTGAAATAATCAATGGGTATGCATTTTCACGTTGCTGGAGGTTTATTTTAGGGTACATTCTTAGACATGGGTCTGCTGGATCAAAAGAGTACAAGGGTAGCTTTCTTAGGTATCGTCAAATTTTCCCTCAATAGGGTTATACCAGTTTGCATTCTCATCAGCAATGTATTGTCATACTTATAAATTTTCACCAGCATGATAGGTGAGAAATGATATCTCAGGATAGTTTTAATTTGAATTTCTTAGAAATATTTTTAATGCAGATGGACAAAGGACATTAAGGGGAAGCTCAGATGGACAGACAAGACCTTCACAAAGAGATAAAATGGAACTTAGGAATGTCCTAACAAGGGATATATGTGTACCTATGGCTGATTCATGTTGAGGTTTGACAGAAAACAGCAAACTTCTGTAAAGCAATTATCCTTCAATAAAAAATAAATAAATAAAAAGTTAAACAAACAAAAGACTAAAAGTCACTTATGGAGCCTAGGAAAAGATGATGTTTCTGAAGCATTGGAGAAAGTAAAGAAAAGTTGTTTCTGAAGTGTTAAAGAAAGTGAAAAGCACTAATGCAAAGATTGAAGTGACCCAATGGAGATATAAAGGGAAACAGAACATTATCTGTAGTGCATAAGATAGGTTTAAAAAGACTGACTTATTTCTACATGAAAGATAAAAGGCTAAAAAATTATGCTCTGAGACTTCCTTGGTGTCCATTGGTTAAGACTCTGCTTTTCCAGTTCAGGGGGGTGGATTCAATCCTTGGTCAGGGAAACAACATCCCATAGGCTGTGGGGTACAGCCAAAAAAAAAAAAAAAAATGTAATACATATTAAAATTAAAAAAAAAAAAAAAACTATGCTTAAAGCAGACTTGAAGTCTTAGAAAAATCTCAGTTTTAACAATAACCGTGATCTAAAAACCAGCAACAAGGGATGTAAAAGCCATGTAGCTCAGCAAGATTAGAAGAGACTGACTATGGATGGTTGGGACAGCAAAAGCAGAGTCTGGTGACCCACCTAGGCCATGAAGTCCCTGGCAGGGTCTCTGATCTACTTACAGCACCAAGAATGAAGAAGAGCTTATGAAACATTCATTTTTAAGAATAGGGAAAAAGGATGGCTTTAGAAATGATCAAACAATGATTATATGAATGATCAAACCATCTAAGTGAGATTTTTATATGTGTGAAAAAAATAACAAAACACCCAAAGAAATCTGTCAAATGTAGAAGAAATCATATTGCAAAATGAGTAACATAATCTATGACAAACAGGCCTCCAGAATGAGGCTAAAATGATAGTCCTGGTCAGCAGTGAGGAATCAGTCATATTAATTTCAGTAAATTTTTCAACTCTATTTTATTAGCTAAAATTTAGACCAGAGACTAAGGAGGTTTTTTGTTTTTTTTTTTTTTACCTAAGACGTCTTTAGAATTAATTTATATTAAGGTATAAATAACAAGTACCTGCAATCAGAAGTATGAATTCATAGGTAGCTTAAGAGCTGGACTCTGGGAAGTTAGCACCGATAAGGATGAGTAAGTAGGAGAAAGAAGGAAAATAATTAGGCAAATATTAATATATTGTGTTTCTTTTATGCTCTAAGCATCACTTAGCCCCTGGAGATATAACGGTAAATAAAGGGGAAATCCCTGCCTTTAAGCTAAAGGACACTGTCTGGGAAGAACAGTGACAGTGTAATGAAATTTTTATAGTAGTACATTAAAAAAAAACAATAAAGTAGTGGACTGTAAATGGGCAGAGATGGGGACAAGTCTCACAGAGGAGGTGACCACTGAAAAAGAAAGTCTGCTGGTGGAAAGGGTAGGTGTGTGTCTTAGAGGACAGTTCAGGCAGAAGGACCAGTACTTGCAAAGGGACAGAGGTATGGTGGATCCATAACAAGTGGTATTTTAAAAGTCATGTTGGACTCCAGTGAGGCACTTAACATCTCCCTAAAATCATATTTGCAAATAACACAAATGGGGGCCGCGTATGAGAATGGTGTTTGAAATGATATGATGAAGCTTCCAAAATAACCCTGAAACCTCAGAGAAATGAACTGAAACTCACTGCTCCCTTTTCTTGTGCAAGAAAAGTAGCAGGCATAAACACAAAATGCAGAATGGCAGACAAGGTTAGGAGCAGGCAGAGAAGTTCCACTGAACTGTAAAGTGGGGAAGTAACCAGTGAACAGGGCAGTTCATTTCACAAGAGAGGTCAGGCCCTGAAAAACAAACAAGAGTCAAGCCAGAGAAGCTTTCTGGATTCTAGTATTGGTTTGCTGTGTAATAAAATACTGGATTCCAAGGAAGTCTGTTCAGGTAAACCTCAGTATCCTCATCTGTCAAAGGGAAAGAATTACCTCTGTGTGTGTACTCAGTCATGTCTGACTCTTTGTGATCCCATGGACTGTAGCCCACCAGGCTCCTCTGTCCATGAGATTTTTCAGGCAAGAATACTTGAGTGGGTTGCCATTTCCTCCTCCAGGGGATCTTCCTGAACCAGTCACCAAACCCATGTCTCCTGTGTCTCCTGCACTGCAGATGGATTCTTTACCTGCTGAGCCATTGGGGTGGTTCTTAAGCCAGTGATATTTGGGAAGGTTGAAGAGCATTCTAAGAGTCATGAGGTGACTAAGCTGGAAGTCCTAAGGCAGGGTGTCCTATATTGAACCTGAACTGAAGGCTGCGAGGTGATCTCCAAACTGCTTTCTACCACCCACGTGATAGATGATTATAAGGAAAACAATCAGCTGTTCTCTATTTCTGGGAAAATGAGAGCAAGAAGAAAAAGAACAAAAGAAAATGGGATCAAATTGCAGTGTGAAGACTGTTAAATAACAGAATGAATTTGTCCCGGAAGTTATGGGTATGCCTTTTGGGAAAGTCTTTAGAAAAAAATCTGTCTGTCCAAGATGGTTCTGGGCAGGGTCACCAGCTGTGGCTGCAAGTAGTTGGATGAGCCAGATGTCATTTCAGCGCCCTTCCTATCTCTGGTTTCTGCAGTTCTATAATCGTGTGCATCAATGGAGTAATACCTAATTACCCCATTTATACACTTTATGTGTCTATTAATATGGACAACAGTTTCCTTTCTATTTTACTAGTAAAGTTTTGAATACAAATGTGACTCGGCCTCTCCCCATTACAGCTCTGCATTCAGAGCTAATTGCCTCACAGAACACTTAAGGAGTCATTTTTCATTATGATGGTGAGCAAGGGAAGGCAGATGGCAGAGTCATGTTATTGATTAGATGATCCTTCCCTGGCTCTTTGAATAAATGGAACTGAATGTGTGGTCATTGTATCCAGACTTTTAGGGCCTTCAAGGTTCAGTTCAAATTATGTCAGACAGAAGGTTCATGGGGCAAAAATCCATTTATTCCTCCAAGGCTTCTAAATGATGATCCCAGGGACCACGTAGACCCCAAACCACCTCCTGGGAGCCTGGTGGACCAGTTTAGCCTCTCAGGTCTTAAGGAAAAGGATGAGCTCTCTCTTAAGTTTTGTCGGTGCTTTAGCTGAACTTGCTGCCCATCAGTTAGGGATGTTGGCCCAATTCAGATGGGTTCTGCTGATTTGCAAATAAGGTGGGCATGGGATGAACTGGGAGACTGAGATATACACACTGCTACATATAAAACAGATAACACTAATGAGAACCTACTTTATAGTTCAGGGAACTCAGTGTTTTGTGGTGACCTAAATGGGAAGGAAATCCAAAATAGAGGGGATATTCCCTCTGATGTACAGTAGAAACTAACATAATCTTGTAAAGTAACTCTATTCCAATAAAAAATAATTTAAAAAACTAAAGTGAATGAAAGGCGGTAAATCATTTACTTTTCAGAAGGCTACTCTTTCCCCGAGAGCACTTAGAGAAAGATGCTCTGGTGCTTTAAGGTATTAATTAATTATAATCAGCATTTACCTTTTTTAGAATCACATTACTACTGCTGCTGCCTGTTCTTCCACCGTTCATTAAAAACTAAGGCATAGCAAACTCACAAATACCTTTGGTCGATAGTAAAAGGTAGGATCTGGGACTAAATCAGCTAACAATATAACATAGAATTTTGATGAAAATGTGAGTGTACTCCCACTGGATTTATTACGGGACCACTGGTCCTCTGAAGTGGTCCTAAGAAAAACATTTACATGAGAAGACAGAATTCCCAGGACCCTTGAGCCACGTTTTCTTAGCACGTTGTCAGTTTGCTGGTAAGGAGACATATTTCCTCAAGTTACTTAATTCTCCTTTTTGGATCTAGGGAGTTCCTTTCTGTCTGCCTTCTGGTAAGTGGATTGTTATTATTATTTTTTTTCAGGTTATATTTTTCAACCTGACTTAATGAACACAAGGAAGAGGCAAAGTCCCTTCCTGCATGACGGATACAGAGACTCTGGTTGTAGTTCCTGTTCAATGTTAACCTGAAACAAGTCTTGCCCCAAATCTGGCTCTCCAAGTTTCCTCTGCAAAATGTGGGATAAAACTAAGTGATTTCTAAGGCCATTTCCAAAGTTCCAAAAATTCTAAAATTCTCCGATACTCAGGCCACCCATCTACCCTTGTTAAATGCAGGAAGCAGCCTTCTGCTAAATTCCCCTAAACCTATGTAATGCAGGACTATTTAATTAATAATCAGCTAAAAGTAAAATGTCTTATTATTGGCAGTTTTTTATATACATCATGGTGTTAGCTATCAAAAGAAATACCTATGAGGTTAGGGGTACTGGTTTAGCTTTTGCAACTTATTCATGCCCACAAAATTCTTATTTTGTTGTTTTTTTTGCTTCAAAGGCAGCTTGCTTATTCCAAACAAATCTTGATTTTCCCCTTTGACTTTGTAAGTTGATTTGCTGAGTTGATATTTTTTCCTATTTTTCTCTTTGACCACAGTAATTATTTACCAGTCATTTCTGGAAATACCTGAAAGGGTGGGGAGAAAAAAAAAAAAAGGAAAATGTGTTGACCATGCTTTCAGAGCTGATGGTCTCATTTTTCATGTCCATAAATTCTGACTTTTTATGTGAGTTTGTTTCTAATTACTCTATCTTGAAAGTATTTGAATCAGTTAATGTTTAGGGTGTTTTACTCACTTCTGCAGTATGTTTAATTAGCCATGTTCACTATTCTTCAAGTTTGTTGTCTTTATTTTCTTCTCTCTTTCATTTATACGTTATCAATTTATCTCAACTGACAATAGTACAAAAATAAACTCTAACATCTCAAATGGGAGAATGAAGGCGATGTCATTTCACAGGGATCCTGGTCAGTAAAAGAAAAAGCTTGCCAGCTTGTACTATCCTAAAAAAGCACACGGCTAACCCCCAAATCCCCCCATCCCCCTGCACCAATCCCGCAAAAAAAAAAAAAAGATTTGGAAAGAGCACAATGGTGTGAAGTTTTCTGGTTTTAAATTCTGGCTCCATCACTTAATTACCATGTAGGTAAGTAACAGGGTTTTCCTGATGGCTCAGCAGGTAAAGAATTCTCCTGCAATGCAGGAGGCACAGGAGACACAGATTCAATTCCTGGGTCAGGAAGATCCCCTGGAGGAGGGCACAGCAACCCACTCCAGTATTCTTGCCTGGAGAATCCCATGGACTAAGGAACCCAGCAGACTACAGTCCAAAGGGTCTCAAAGAGTCAGACACGGCTGAGAGACAAAGCATGTGTGCACATGCAGAAGCAAAAAAGCCCCATGAATTAATTTTCCTCATCTGTGAAATAAAAGTGATAATATATATACTATAGGGCGATGCCAATTCAACAAACATAAAGAACACAGAGTAGATTGTGCTAATGGTGTGGGTTAATGGTAAAAACTACACCAGACACTGATACTTTTTATTTGCTAGATATATTCTCTGAGGTTATTCGTCCTGTGTATAAGTAATATGTGGACATTTATTTCACAAGGTTCAGTATATTTTTTTGGTCATAAATGGTGGAACTGAGTTGTGCTCTTTCAAACTTAAATAAAATGGTTTTGCAAAAAGTTATTATCCAAGAAAGAAATCACAGTCTAGAATTACAAAAATAAAACAACTTTATGATAGGTTTAGTACATGTTACATTGAAAATATAATTTGTTTTATTATTTTGTGTCATCTTTCACTAATATTCTGATTTTTCTTGAACCTTAAATTTAAGCAAGTAAGTTTTATAGATATTTTTAAATCAAAGGTACAGTGTTGGGCTTGATTTTAGTCCCTAAGAATACAGCTTGACTCCTACATGAATCATAAAAACATAAGGTCCATTCTATCAAAGATTATGGGCTTGCAATTATACTCTAATTAAAAATAAATAAAAATTAAAAAATGATTATAGGCCTGAAGTGAAATTTTACCTAGTAAAGTTTACAATTGTATAGTATATATCTAATTATTTTCTATATATGTTTTGGTGAAGAAGTTCTACCATTTAAGGATAACTAATTTTATTCATTCACTGATACTTATCAAGCAACTCCTAAGTACAAAGAATTTGTTAGCTACAAGGGATTCAAAGATAAACTGAGATATAACCACTGTCCTCAGAGAGCTTACTACCTGGAAGGAAAGTTTAAAAAAGTATACAGTGACTTTGATACAAGTCACAAAGCAGTAAAGAAGTGACCCAGCAAATTGTATACGATTTCATAAGCACAGGGTCACGTTTGTATGGAGGAAACTGAAAAGGCTCCATGGAAGAAGTGGTATCTGAACTGGGCTTTGAACACGGGCAGCTGAGAGGGAGAGGGCATTTCAGAAACAAGGGACAATAGTGAGCATGACAGATGACATATACACACTCATGGAATCACAGGAAGAAATACACAGGTGGAATTTCAATCATAAAGACATTCTACCCAGTCATCGTTCTTATCTCCTAGATGAGGAAACAGGGCTCAGGTGGTTAAAATCATTGCACACGGGTCCCAAACTAGCCAGAGGTGCTGTGCTGGTGGGTACTGGCAAGGATTCCATGCCTGCTAACCCTGAAAGACGGCTGGACAGAGGTCAAGGAGGACCTTACATCCCAGAGTGAATGTCTGGACTCACTTCAACAGGCAATGAAAAGTTAGCAAAGGTCTACGAGAAAGGGAGTGATAGAACTGTGCCTTCCTTTGGCAGATGTCCAGGTGGGAGGCAAACAGGGCCTGAGCAAAACAAAACTGGAGGGAGTGAAAACGGCAGAAGGAAGTCTGCTCTATCTGCCTCAGGGGTAAAACCTAAAGAGCTTTGTGGCTACAGGGATGTTGAAGGGGAGAAAGAGAAGGGAGGAAGCTAACTCCAAAGTTTCAAACTTGAGCCACTCGGAAACGGACTTTACAAAAACAGTAAACTCAGGGGACTCCCCTGCTGGTCTGTTGGCTGAGACTCCATGCTCCCAATGCAGGAAACCCGGGTTTGATCCTAGGTCAGGGAACTAGATTTCACAGAGCACAACAAAAGATTCTGTATATCCCTGGCACAACCAAATAAATAAATTTAATTTAAAAAAAAAAACAGTAAATTCAGAGGAGAAGAGCTCTTCTGGGGAGCAGGGAGCAGTAACTGGGGAGAGGGGGAAGGAAGAGTGACTTTACACCAAAACTGGAGAAAATCCAGTGATGGCTGAAAATCCATGGGGTTGAGAGTAAGCATCTGAAAAGTTCCTGCAATGTGCAAAGAGAGCATCATCCTAAAGGGAGAGGGTGGAGAAGGATGAGAAATTGGCTCAGGACCAATCCTTAGGGAATGCCCACCTGTACTTAGAGGGCAGATGAAGTAGGCAATGAACACACGGGAGGTGCTCTACATCCATTATCTCCAAGTAAATTCTCAGTAGGCACCTGTGATAGATCAAGGCAAAGAACACCAGAGACAGTTTCCAGAAGTTGGAGAGGCGAGATGGGGCATAGTCAACAGTCAAACACCACAGAGACACAATGACAAGTGAGAACTGAGGAAAGGGTATTTTAATGACTATGTTTACTGTTTTGCTACTACTGCTGAAAGATATTCAAGCTTAGCAATTGTACATAAGTTTTATTTCACCTCTTTCTCATAACATTGTCTACTCTTTATTCACAAAACTTAACCTGTTTCACAATTGTGGGTTTATTTGCATGGTTATTTGTTTCTGTGCATCTCCACACAGGAACTAACATCTATGGGGGCAGGGACTCTGTTTTGTTCACTACCATATAATACACTGCTTGACCTGTAGCAGGGATTTTTACATATTTTTGAATAAATAAATGTAACAAATGAAGATGCATAATAACTATATTTTGGAAAGAAGATAAAATCAGTTTCTCCTGTAGATTTTGCTTATGTTGAATATCAGAGTTTTTTTGACACAAAGTCATATTATTCACAATAGTCCGAGACATTTGTTCTTATCTCTATTGTACCCTGGGCTCTCTTTCCTCATTTTGAAGTTTATTTTGCCACGAGTGCCCACTGTTTCTCTCTTCTTTATGAAGACACATATGCTGGATGTGACACTAGTGGTCAAGAATCCTCCTGCCAATGCAGGACATGCCAGAGATGTGGGTTTGATCCCTGGGTTAGGAAGACCCCCTGAGCAGGAAATGGCAACTCACTCCAGTATTCTTGCCTGGAAGATTCAATGGACAGAGGACCCCGGAGGGCTACAAGCCTGGTGGGGTGACAAAGAGTCAGACACATGACTGATCACACACGCACATTGCATATGCTGGAAGTAAACAATGTCTGAATTTAAGGTTAAAAGGTAACCTATGTGACAGATTGTTCTAATAAGTTGTGATACAATTCAGCGGTTTTATTTCTTCTTCCAGCTACCTCGAACAAAAAGAGTGCTAAGATCAGATCAACAGGTGTGTTTCTGTAATTTGAAGATACTGTGGCAGAGTTATGGAAGGAAAACAGAGAGTCCTAAGGGACAGGAAACTAGAAGTTTCTGGAAAATGTAAATTAGTTAAAAAAAAAAAAAAAAAAGGCTTCAGAGGCCTGAGTGCTGCACTGAGAGTCAGCAGACCTGGAGTCTGTTTCCAGTCCACCTCAGAGACCCTCACTGTCTGACTGGTGCTATGAGAGTCCTTTACTCACTGAAGTAGGGCAACATGAATGATCCACATTATCCAAACATGCTGGGAAGACTGGGAACTAGCCTTTTTAAAGTAAAATTATTTAAGAACTTTTAAAACTTTTTAATTGGAGGCTACTTTACAATATTGTGTTGGTTTCTGCCATACATCCGCATAGATCAGTCATAGGTAAACGTATGTCTCCTCCCTCTTGAACCTCCCTCCCACCTTATCCCACTCCTCTAGGTTGTCACAGAGCACCAGGCTTGAGCTCCATGCATCACACAGCAAATTCCCACTGGCTAGTTGACCTCTCTAGTGGCTCAGCTGGTAAAGAATCCACCTGCAATGCAGGAGACCTGGGTTCGATCTCTGGGTTGAAAAGATCCCCTGGAGAAATGAAAGGCTACCCACACCAGTATTCTGGCCTGGAGAATTCCATGGACTGTATAGTCCATAGGGTCACAAAGAGTTGGACACGACTGAGCGACCTTCACTAGTAATCTTGCCTGGAGAATCCCACGGACAGAGGAGCCTGGTGGGCTACGTCCATGGGGCTGCAAAGAGCCAAAGATGACTGAAGTGACTAACAATTTTACTTCACAATATATATGTCATATTTTTAGTTCAACAGTTGGTACGAGTTACTTTTATTCCTTAATATGCAATATATGGAATACAGTTTCTTAACTGGTCTTGAGCATCTGAAAAGGCAAGTTAAGCTACTCCTCAGAAACAATTTATTGCTCTTCCTACCCCAAACTGGCATGACTTAGCATAATGGATAGTAGAACTGTACAAGAGTGGAGTGAAACCCATCCTAGGAAACAAGTCCAATCCAGTCATTTCATACACGTAAAAATACGACCCAGAGATGAAAAGACGTGGCCACCCAGTTAGCTGGTGGCAGAGCTGGATCTGGACCTTGGGTGGGACTTGTGGCTCCAAGTCCATTAACTCACACATATGAGCCAAAGTTGTGGTCCTAATACTGCAGGTCCCATGTCGTTACTACAGAATGGAGTCATATTTTCATTAGCAGATTATGTTGTAGCATGTACATATTTGCATTTTATCAAATTCCTATAGTTAAAAACACCAGGAAGGAGGAATCTACCTTTCTTGGCCTTAAACCTAATGCTTAGTAGAACCCTCTAGGTCCTTCCTCCTTCATCTGGATATAAAGCTTTTTCCAGAAGAGGAGCGATTGAGAATCCCACTGTATCTTTATCCAGAGAAGCACAGGGATAAGGGAGAGTCTTGCCTGCTGAAGATCTAGGTGGCCTGAATTTGACTTCGGGTTTACTCACTCACTGGCAGTATTGGCCCTTGGATGAATCACTGAATCTCTCTTGAGTTTAAGGATTTTTTTTTTTTTAATTTGTAAAAGTGGGATAATAATAGCTTCTTTTTAGGTTCATTAAGAGGATTAAATGAATTAGTGTATATAAAGAACCTGCTTCAGTGCTCTCTTCCCTCTTGTTCTGCGTTTTGTTATCCTTTCTTTTCATTTGGTCAAACCAAAGGTCTCTTCTTGTCATTATTACCCATGTACTGTTGGCAGACTGTCATTTTAAATATCATACAATATTTCTAGATTTTTCAAAATAATCTGGTCAGCCTGCCAAAACTTCAAAGCCCAAAGAAAAAAGAATTTCAAAACCTTAGAACTTCCAGTAGCCTTCATTTTGTTTGTTTTGCCAAACACGAAGCCAGATCAGGGCAAAATTCTACATTTAAGTTAAGCACCTAACTCCTTTCAGGCAGTGGATATTTGGGCCACCAGATTTTTAATCCAGTGATAAAAGTTAATCTGCTTCATATTAGTAAGAATCCACAAACTATGAAATCCATCATCTCCATCACAAAGTGACAGAAATCATAATCATTTTCAATTTATGCTTCTGAAGAGCTCTATTTACTTTGTCCACATTTCATCTTACTGTGACTCTAAAATGCTTGGGGGCCTTGCTCTCCAAGGTGACGGGTGATATGCTTGGTTGTTCAGTGCTAGGCAGCAGGGTACTTGATACGCCCTGCTTCCATGGGGATGTCAGCCTTTTAGCCACTCTGAGGTCAAGAGAAAGTGGCTATGTACATATGTCCACAGCAGAAATCCTACTTTAGCCCAAGCGAGTCTGGCATGGTTGGCAGTGGTTGTTCATAGGAGATACAAGGATGAAGCAGCAGGATTACAGAGCCAGGGAGCAGGGAACCTAATTAGCCCAGCACCAGGAGTGCCAAAGAGCCTATTTAGTAATTTTTGTTTTTCTTCTTCTAAGCTACCTAGAGGGAGAACTGCTCATAAACATCTAAATTCATTATATGGGGAAAAAAAAAGACTACTGAATGGAGTAATATAAAGGATGAATCTGCAGTTTCTCTTCTGACCTCTGTTAAGAAGAGAGTCATAGAAGAGACTCCATGCATTTTAGACAGATGTTAAAAGGGCCATGTCTAATTATTACTTGCTAAATATTACTGGAATATTTGCTGGTAGGAAGAGAATAAAGTCCAAAGACAAGGACATGTTTTGAATTAAAAAAAAACAAAAAAACAAAACACTAGTTGCTACTTAAAAGAGATGGCCAGAACCAACCCTTGCTTTTTTTCTGAATCATTTATTTGTTAGTGCTGACATGCAGGCTCTGAGAGAAAGCCACCATGCTCACAGGATGCTTCCGCCTTCTCCATATCCTCAAACTCATCCTTCTCTTAAATGCTTTTATTCATGGTAATGAAGAGTGCATTATGAAAAGCATCATTTGACATTTAGGAAGCTATGTTTCAGAAAAGGGCCTGATTAAAAAATTAAAAATTGTACAAAGAACTGCAAGAGGACTTTTAATCTAATAATTAATGTTTATTCATCATTGAATAGATATGTTCACATTAGGAGACATAAACAGCCTAAGAGCCAAGAGAAGACTCTGGGCACCCTGTCTTTTACACAGTGGGAATGGGGTTTGTCCACGAGGCTCCTCCTCCGCTTTCTTCATAACTCCCTCTGACCTCTAACCCTGCACCAATGCTGGAGAAGGCTCTTCAGAACATAAGACTCCTGGTGGTACAATTAGAGAACCAATGAATGGATTCTAGTCCAACTGCTCATTTTATTATTGCTCACTGAGTCTCATAGATAGAAGCGGGTGCTCAAGGTCACGTTTCCCAGGTCTCCTATCATTATCATCAAAAATATTTATGAACTGCTTTCTATACACTGTGATAAGCAGAGGCACACATCTTTATCTTCCTGTCAAGATATGAGATGAACCAAACATTAGCAATGAGATAACCAATGTCAACATTTCCCTCTGAAGAGCCAATATGGTGCCCAAACTATCAATGGAATGCATTTCCTCTCAAATACTGGATGATACTATGATAAGTTTTCATTGACAAGGTACACACCAAATTATCTTGATGAAAAGGGAAAACATAAGTCATTTAGTTTGCATACTGGTGTCAACATTTGCCTTGATTAGAGAAAACACATATGTGAACATTACAAAATTTCTATTGGCACTGTCTTTCTTACCCCTGGAAAGTCAAGGGTTTTTCTTAAAAAACATATTGTTTTCCACATATTACCATAAAAAATTTCAAACACACAGAACAGTGGAAAGAATTTTACAGTGGACTTCAGGAGTCACATCACCTAGATTCTACAATTAACATTTCTTTACTTGCTTTACATCTGTCCATCTGCTCATCCTACTATCCATCCATCAGTAATATTATGTCTTTTATGCATTTCAAAATAGACTGCAGACAGAAGATAACATTTTATTTTGAAGGAGTAGAATCAATGAGTTTTCCTACTCCTGTAGAGTTAGCTAAAAAAATTATTAGTTTTTTTTTTAAAGGAAGAACAAACTTATCCTCAATTGTGCACACAGATATTCAACATAGTTCAATGTATAGTCACTGTAAACAGTGTGGTAAATTAACTCAAGGTTTTGTCTACTTTTATTAACCCTGTAGACATTTTCAGTACTCCTCCAAATGTTTGGCTTTGTGAGGACATGGGCTGTAGATTACAGAAAAGTAAGCTCTCTGCTATAGATCACAGGAGAAAATTACCTGGAAATTTAGTAGTAAGTATTTTTGTTGCTGTTTTGCTCTGTACTCTAATACTTCCAATTATTCCTTTAAGTATAGGAATACAGAGACTTATATACATAAATTCTTTTCATTTATAAAGTGAGTTTTATGATACCTATGGCTCACGCTTGTCATAAGGATCAACTGTGAAAAGTAGGAAAATACTTTGTAAAGAGTACAACACTACACGCATCTAATATAGCATTACCATTAGTAACTGTAATGCATCTGTAATATAACACAGCTGAGTTAATGGTCCCCACTGCTGTTTGACTTTTTCAAATCAGTCAAAAAGATTTCAAAGGTTAAAGGGACAGAGTATTGGCAGTTGCCTTCACTTTGCCCGTCAGTACGTCATCTTGTCAAGGATCTAGAAGAACCCTGGTGTATATGGCATAGACTTGTTTTCATTAGTGAAGTGTTTGTTTTGGACATCATCCCATCCTTGAAACAATACTTCCATTAGCTGGGCACACTACCTATAATTATCCATCTTATCTGACCAATGCCAAGCTATTCTATTTACTGCATCCCATTTACCTTGGTGGTTCTGAAAGGAGAAAGGGGAGGCACTCAACTCAACACATGAGAAGGTTTATTTCATTGAATAAAACAACTACAAATGAACTGTGGGTAGAAATTCCTACAAGATATCATCAGGTACCATAACCGACAAGTTTGGAGGTGATGGCGATCCTCTGTTGCCATACAAAAAAAATTCTAATACATGAATATCTTAAAATGTATAAGCTATAAAGTACGTAGCTTTCATTTTTGTATCTTGTTGGGTACAAACTGAGAAAGTAAGGAGCAAGGTCAGAGCTAACTAGGGAGTTAAGGAAAGAAAAATAAGCAGGGAGATGAGTTCATCATCAATTTCCATTACTGAGAACCTGCCCACATCTCTTGCACTTTATTTTACCCTTAAGGGAAATTGAAGAGAAATATAGATTTGAAATCACCCTTACCCTCAAAAAGCATCCATTTCACTAAGAGTTGTTTAGAGAAAACAATTGGGAGAAAGAACAATTAGAAACTGTGATCAGAAAGAAGAGGATATGTACAAAGAGAGAAACAGACACACTTTATGATCTAGTAACAAGTTATACTCAACATTGGGCATGTTTACAATATAGACAATGGTCAAAACAATGAGAAGATCTCTAAGAGGATACATGGAGTTACTTCAAATTTAAAATATGCTTTTTATGCAGGAAAATGAATATCAGAGGAAAAGAATGGCTGTGCTCAACTAAAGGAGAGGTCTATGAACCACCTGGCTGGTGCTGACAGCAAGAACATATCTTACATGTTCCAGGAGGGATGCATCAAGCTCTTATCCTCTGATGCCACAAAACATTCCAAATGTGCAAGTGAGTTCCTTAATTAGATTCCATATTTATGAAGCAAGCTTCTAATCATATTTATAATTTGGCAATCTATATGATACACATACTGGGAGAAAAGTAGCTACCCAAAATGGTCAAGAACTTGCTTGTCCTGCTAGCGAAAGTACTCATTGTAATTACAATGACTAACTGAAGTGTGTGTGCACATACATACGTACATGTGTATATTATATACAAATATATTAAACATGCATTTCTAAGGGAAAAACTGGCAAATCTGAATTTATAGCAAGGCAGATAGCTAGATATTTGGATAGAAGTTGTATTCTAATAAAATTTAACCATACTCTGAATTAGAACCTTGCAAATATCTTTATTGTGCTATCTGGTAGTAATGTTTATTTCTTCTGTTCCATCTACATGTTCAGCTTAACTGCTGATGGTGCCTCTTTCATCTTACCTGACTGCCCAGGCGGAGGGGCACCTGATGGCCCTCGTGGTAGACAGAGAAACACGGTCAGAACTGCAGCTCTGTTCCCAGCACAGGGTTCAATGGCTATTGGTTTGGGTGCTCCCTGAAAAAGAAAACCCATTCTAAATTTGCATTGTTTACATGATACTGTTACTCTACTTTTCTCTTACGCTTCAGGCAGCTAAAATGTACATTCCTAGTAGTTGAAGAGACACCACCTTTCAATTTTTAATAGTTTAATTGAGTATTTTATTGCAGTACTATTTTTTTTTTGGTAGTAGTGGTCATTTACATTTAGAAAACATTTTTCTTGGGACATGTTAGCATGTGTTTTTGTAATTTTTGAAAAGGACCCATTGTTTTGCTCTATTTTCATCTTTTTTTCTCTAACAGGGTTTATTTTTTAGTGAAGTAAGGTTTACAGAAAATTAAGAGGAAGCTATATTTCCATAAACCCACTGCCCCCATGCACAGCCTCCCTGATTATTAACAACCCCACTAGAGTAGCACATTTGTAAAAACTGATGAACCTAGAATGACACATCTCTAGCAACCAGAGTCCACAGTTGATGTTAGAGTTCACTCTCGGTGTTGTGTATTCCATGGGCTTGGACAGACATATGATGACATGTAATCATCACTACAGTATCATGTAGAATAGTTTTGTGTGCTCAGTCACTTCAGTCTTGTCTGGCTCTTTGAGATCCCATGGACTGTAGCCCATTAGGCTCCTCTGTCCATGGAATGCATCAGGTAAGAATACTTGCTTGAGTGGGGTGCCATGCCCTCCTCCAGGGGATCTTCCCAACTCAGGGATCAAACCTGTGTCTCCTGTGACTCCTGCATTGCAGGCAGATTCTTTACTGCTAAGCCACCAGGGACGCCCAAAGAGTAGTTTAACTGCCTTTAAAATCCTTCGTGCTCTGCCTGCAGCTCCAGGAAATTACTGATCTTTTTATTGTCTCCATAGGTTTGCATTTTCCAAAATGTCATATCATATAGTTGAAATCATACAGTATTTAGTTCTTTCACATTGACTTATTTCACTTAAAAATACACATTTAATGTTTGTGTCTTTTCAATGTTTAGTGCTCCATAATATTCCATTGTCTTGATGTATTATACTTTATTTATCTATTCAATTCCTGAAGGACATCGTGATTGCTTCCAAACTTTGGCAATGCTGAATAAAGCTGCCAAAAACATCCGTGAACAAGCTTTTGTGTGGACATAAATTCTCAACTCCTGTGGGTAAATATTAAGAAGCATGATTGCTGGATCACACAGGACCTTGTGTCATTTAACACTAAATCCTGGCACACTGTAGATGTCAACAGGCTTACATCTGAATAAATAAATGTATTTCAATATATTTGATATTTGATATGTAATCTGTGAGCCACAAAGTTGTATAACTTCTGTTGCTTTTTCACAATTGCTTCTTCTCACCAATGATAAAATAGTTTATCTAATCAAATCCAAAATATTATATCTTTAAAAATGTTTTCCCAGTTTTATTCAGACATAATTGACATAGAGCAAGACACATCTTTAATATCATTTCAGTGAAATACATATGTAATAATCACCCATCAATAGATTTTTTAATTAATTAATTAACTGTAATTTGGGCTACCCTGGGTCTTCATTGCTGCTCATGGGCTTCCTCTAATTGTGGCAAGTGGGGGCTACTCTAGTTGTAGAGTGAGGGCTTCTCATTGTGGTGGCTTCTCATTGCAGAGCACCAGCTCTAGGGCACTGGCTCAGTGTTGGCCCATGGTAAGTGGAATCTTCCTGGACCAGGGATGGAATTCATGTTCCCTGCAGGTGGACTGTAAACCACTAGACCACCAGGGAGGTCCCCACCAATGCATTTCTATTAAATAATACAACTTTCAGTTCAGTTCAGTCACTCAGTCTTTGCAACCCCAGGGACTGCAGCATGCCAGGCCTCCCTGTCCATCACCAACTCCTGGAATTTACTCAAACTCATGTCCATTGAGTCAGTGATGCCATCCAACCATCTCATCCTCTGTTGTCCCCTTCTCCTCCCGCCTTCAATCTTTCCCAGCATCAGGGTCTTTTAAAATGAGTCAGTTCTTTGCATCAGGTGGCCGAAGCATTGGAGTTTCAGCTTCAGCGTCAGTCCTTCCAATGAGTATTCAGGACTGATTTCCTTTAGGATGGACTGGTTGGATCTCCCTGCAGTCCAAGGGACTCTCAAGAGTCTTCTCCAACACCAAAGTTCAAAAGCATCAATTCTTTGGCGCTCAGCTTTCTTTACAGTCCAACTCTTATGTCCATAAATGACTATTAGAAAAACCATAGCTTTGACTAGATGGACCTTTGTTGGCGAAGTAATGTCTCTGCTTTTTAATATGCTATAACTTTAGAAATAAATGAACACAGGAAAATGATTACATGTGATGCTAGTACTTTATTAAGTACTTACTATGGATTAGGTGTTCGAAGTGCTCTATATATATTAATTTATTTAAATCTTACAACTGGATAAGATGAGAACACTGAAGCAAGAAATTAAAAAAACTTGCTCAAATTTACACAGCCAGAAAGTAGCAGGGGTGAGATTTAAACTCAGGTAGGTTGCCTCCTGAGTCAATGTTCTTAGCAACATAATGCAGTTTATCATATTGTGAATGTAGGAAAATTCATGCACCCACATACATACACACAAACACATGTGTAAGTGCACATGTGTGAACACATACAATCCATGCACACAGGTGTGAACAAAAGCACACACAGAATTTAAGTTTAAATACGATGTACTTCTGAAACAACAGAAATGTCATTTTACCTGAGGAATGCTGATTTTGGCTATTTCCCTCAAAAAGTGCAGGTGGGACATGCTTGACTTATCAAAGAAACATCTACTTATAAAGGCAAAATTAAATAGAAGATCAATGTATGGCAAAAACCACTACAATATTGTACCGTAATTAGCCTCCAACTAATTAAAAGAAAAAAAGAAAAAATACCACTACTTTAATTTTTAGAATAAATGATTTGTTTAGTCTTGGCTATTTCACTTTAAAAGTGCAGGTAAGACATGGTTGACTTATCAAAGTAACATCTATACATGAAGGCAAAATTAAATAGAAGAAAAAATACCACTGCTTTAGTTTTTAGAACAAATACCTCGTTTAGTCTTTTATTTTAAGCTGATATTTGAATTGCTCAGAAGAAATACAGACATATGTATTCATCCACCTAGAATATTTTAGAATACTGTCAGTTCCAGAAAGTTTAACGAGGCATTAAAGATAAAATATGTCCCTTTTCATGTAAAACTTAGACTGAAATTTCTGGTGACAACGGTTTTATGTGGTTATAAAGGATTTCTCCTTTATAGTGATATAAATCTCATGTTTTAAAATTATCCTCATATAGACACATTTTGGGAATTTTCGATATAAAGGTGAAAGTGGCCATGGTAATAGAAGAAAAGGGCATAAAAATCTTCCAAGAAAATGCTGTAAGCCATGTTGCAATACCTATATCAAGTTACATGGTCTATGGTTTTCCCCTTTAAAGCTTACATTTAATTTAACAGACTTATTTTTGAAAATGTTAAGCCAAAATCAGCATAAGTACATAGATATTCTTCGATGATGCAAATATTTATAGAATAGGCTTGTCATATTCCAAGAATAACAGAAAAATACTATGAATGTTTCGAACCGTGTTTCTAGGCTCCTGAAATTTATCCTAATTTAATAAATGCAAGGTATATGTAAAGGTCAATTGGTTAAAATAAACTAAGAGAAGATAGAATGAATTCATGTTTAAATGACGGTGATAAATTAGAAATACTCAAGTCCCTTTTAATACGCCTAAGAAATAATTCATCATTTCTTCCATCAGGCAAGGTTTTCTTTGCTATTTTGTTCTTAGGCACTCAATGAAAGTGAAAAAGTGAAAGTGTTAGTCAGTAAGTCGTGTCCAACTCTTTGCAACCTCATGGACTGTAGCCTGCCAGGCTCTCTCCAGGGAATTCCACAAGTAAGAATACTGGAGTGGGTTGCCATTCCCTCCTCCAGGGGATCTTCCTGATCCAGGGATCGAATTCGGGTCTCCCACACTGCAGGTGGATTCTTTACCATCTGAGCCACCAGGGAAGCCCTAAGCACTCAATAGCACTACTACTCAAAATATGCAAAGCCACGCTAAAACACTTGATTATAAAACTAAGAACGATTTCACAATTATAACACACACACACAAAACAACCACCAGTTGAGAAACAGTGCTTCTTGGTTTACAAGATTTATCAAAACAAGAAACAATTTGAGAGTACATCAGCTGATAAATAGCCCACATTTATTAAGTGCTTACAATATGCCTTGTGCATATTATGTGTTGTCAGGCTACATTTCTGCTGCTTTAAGCACTAGAAGAAAAGGTTTTAAACATCAGACGCCAAGGCCAAAAGCACCAACTGAGAGAAAAATTAGTTAAAAAAAAACAACAACGATAAATTTCAAATAGAAAATGGCTTAAATATTTAATACTTTAACACTTCAGAGTCGGCAACAGATAAAAGACAGTGTAATAAAATATCTTGACCATGGGAAAGAAATTATTTGCATAGAGGCCACTTTTGTGGAATCTTCCTTAAAATAATTCTCTCACTCTTAATTTTACTGCTATTGCACAGAAAACATTCAGAAATTTCATTATATTGATAGGCTATATGAAAGGAGATTATAATCCTATTTTAAAATCAAATTGGCTTACAACTTTATTTTTAGCTATAAAATTTTCATAAAAGGATATTAGCAAAAATATGAATTATTCATTATGTTTAAAATATTAGTGACTAGCACAGCTCCTTGACACGTCTGGCAGGAATTCGTATAATTAAAAAAATTATTTCCAAAGACTCTGTGGCAAATAATACTTTCATAAAGTATTTTAAGCAAAAAAGAAAAACACGTTATAGCACTTGAGTTTTGCAACAGAAAATAGCAAAACCCCCTGAATGATATTTCTGATACCTTGAGGTTTGTCAGTTGTTTAGCAATAAATACATAGCCATGAATCAAAATCACTTCACAATGACTAACATGTTCACTGAACTGTGCAATTTATCATACATTTTCCATGGCTGCCTTTGAAAGAGATAAGGCATGAGTTTGTTTGCCCACAGCACCCAGCAACTGTGATTTACTTCTAGGCATTTTCATATTTGTTGTACCGGAAGAACCAGGCATTAGACCGTGCCAGAAAACATCACTGACAGTTATGTAATTAGCAGTCCTTGTTTATTAAGCACGCGGAGCTTTTACAAAAGACTTGTTTTGTTCACAGCAGTTATTTCTGAAACTATTGTACTCATATCTTCAAGTTCTTGCTTTTTTTTGGAGCAATTCTAAAACTCTTTCCGTTTTTGAGCTATCAAAGACCAGCAAGTTACCAGGGAAGCTTCTGAAATCATAAGAATTTTCAAGATTACAGTCCTTAAAACTTCCAGTAACATATTCTGAAACAGAAACCACCTTGGGAACCCGGGGTCTGTCCTGGAAAACTGCTGCTACAAGAACCCCTGGGCGTTTAAGAAGACTTGAGTGGGCAAAGAGTGAGTGAAGGGGGACGTGGTGACTTATAGAAATCACACTGAAGCCCATCACTGGAAACTAACCCCAGAAGCTGAGATTTTGAGAGAATTATATGTAACTGATGGAATAGGAAGTGGCTACCCACTCCAGTATTCTTGCCTGGAAAATCCCATGGACAGAGGAACCTGGCGGACTACAGTCCATGGAGTTGCAAAGAGTCAGACGTGATTGAGCATGCACGCATACATAACTCAATCACTTTCCTATACACCTGAAGCACTGTAAATCAACTATGCTTCATTAAAAAAATAAAATAGAAAACAAAAACAAAACTTTCAATACTGCCAAAGCAGGGCTTGCCAACTCAAATTACTTCAAGGAACAGCTCACATTTATTAAGTGCTTATAATATGCCTTAAGCTATGCCAAATGTTTACATGGGTTTAATCCTACCCCAAGAGGTAGGGGCTATTCCCATTTGATAAATTGTGACACTGAAGCTGAAAGAGTTTACATAACATAACTAAGGTTGCAGACCTAACAGTGAACAAGCCAGGATTTGGAAAAATGTAGTCTATCTTCCGACCTTGTATGCCTAACCATTATGCACACTGCCTGTAATAGGTAAGAAGACTGTCTTAACGTGTAGAGTAAGACAGTTAAAAGTGATGGGCACTGCAGTGAACTGGAAAGTACAAGATTTATTTAAAACATTCACCCTCAAAAACTTTGCTGCCAAAAAAAATAGTCTATGTGTTAAAATGGGCTGAGAGCCACCACTTTGTAAAATGGAATTCAAGATGTCACTTCAGAGTTGCCAAGCTCTTGTGTCTACCCACTCACCAAATTTCATCTTTTATTCTGCACAAGCACCGTGTTTTCGTCAATGTAAGTGCTTACTCTTTAATATTCACACCCAGCGTTTCCAGAATCTGTTCCTTCTTCATTCATAATATTCCTACTGTCCAGGAGATCCTTCCTATAGATCTCTAACTTTCCTAAAATTATACATCCCTCAGAGACAACTCATGCATGAAGTTTCCTCTGGTCTGAGGTATGTAGTCTCTCCCTCCTTAGTTCTTTAATTGTTATGGCCCTTTTCATTTTTCGAATGACACTTAGGCAAGTGTATTGTCTTCCCACTGGAACAAGCTCCTTGAGGGCAGGTCCAATTTCTTATTCATGTCTATTGACCTTGTACTCACTTCCTCTCTTTGAAAAGCATAAGCACAGTGCCTGTGTTACCTTTTGGGGATAGTTGCTTACCAATATTATAGTAAAAGATTGATCCCAATCTTAGAAGATTTATAAGATAAATAAGATTTATAATCTTATAATAATCATAACATTTTTTCCCAATCTTTTAGTAAAAGTATAGGTATTGATGTACATGTTGCATATCTCTATTAGGTTCCTGCTCTTCCAAGGCAGATATCAAGTTAGACTCTTTTCTTTGCCTTACCTAAAATATCCAATGGGGTGGTGGTGGTGGAGTGGGGGTGGGGGGAGGTTTCCCCATGGCACAGTTGTAAAGAATCCACCTGCCAATGCAGGAGATGTAGGTTAGACCCCTGGGTCAGGAAGATTCCTTGGAGTAGGAAGTGGCCACCCATTCCAGTATTCTTGCCTGGGAAATCATATGGACAGAGGAGCCTGGCGGGCTACAGTCCATGGGCTCACAAAGAATTGGACATTACCGAGTGACTCGGCACACACACAGCATCTAATGGAATGCATTTTTACAAATGGTAAGTGAGTCAATAAATGAAAGAATACATGGAATCTTCACACGGTGAGATAACTGGTGGGCGTGACTCAGTTTCTATCCAAATTATGAAATATTAAAGGGATAAAATAAAACACTGAAAAAGAATATTAGCTAACATTTACTGAGTACTTACTAGGAGCCAAGAGCTGTGCTAAGCACTATGTTTGATTATTGTCTTATTTCCTACTTTATACAGATGAATGAATTGAAATTCAGAGAAGTCAGATAATATTCTCAGGGTGACATAGCTAGAGAGTGGCAGGTTCAGGATTGGAACCCAGGTCTCTTTAATTATAGTATCTTGACTCTTCACCTCTGTATGATACTGTTAAAAAATATAGCTCAGGAAGTCAAGAAGTTTCTCATTCTCTCAGCTTGACTATTAATAGGAGGAATCAACTTAAGATATCATATATAAAAATTATATGTGTATATCTGCCCCATTTCTGAGCAGGGCTCAGAACACTTGAGTTCTAGAACCAGTTCTGCCAGTATCTAGTTGTGTGATCCTGGGCTTATTACTGAGTCCAATTTTCCCAAGTGGAAAATGAACAAGTAGGCTGGATGATTTTAGGATCTCTTTAACATTCTGTGACTATGATTTATGGACAACCTTCAGAATGTGTGACATAACAATATCTAACACTTACTCTAAGTACAGTGAAATTTGAAATTTCCAATCTTTAGTAATATTTTTTCCTGTTCAGGTACTTTAAATGACACATCTAATTTTTAAAGCACATTATTATACATATGATGAATACATCATATATTACTAAATGGCCACCATCACATGCCAGAAAAGCAATTAGAAAATTGAATCAAGGAATTAAGGATTAATGTGGATATGTTATACCTGTCAGCAGTAATAAGTGTTTTGACAAGGGCAGAATAAAGTCTGACAGTATGCACAAATACTAATCTGATATATGAGTGAAATATTAAAAATGCAAACAACTGCACATTAATCACTCTAACATTTCCCTATTAGAACACTTTTAATGCTATTCTTATCCAAATCTATTTATAAATAAAAATGAGCCTTTCTCAACAGCTTGCACAAGTTGGTATTTGCAGTTTAATGAGTATTTATATTGATATAAAATTTAGTTTTTAGTCACATTAGTAGAATTAATTTAATGAACATACAATTAAGTCAGCCTGATGGTCTGGCTCACAGCTGATCAACTGTGTTGATTCTATAGGATTAACAAATGCCAAGATTCCAGATCTCAGAAACAGATTCTCTGATTTTGTTGTTTAGACTTGAGAGAAAACCAAAAGTAAAAATCATATTCTCTCCTTATTTACCATTTGCATGAAATGATAAAGGAAAAAAACACATTAGCTAGCTTTACTTGCTAGGAGAATAATTCACATTAATAAAAGAAATTAAGCTAATGGACACTCTCAAAACCAGGCTTAAACTGCATTAGAAGAAAATTCAAAGAGAATAAGGTATTACATGTGGGAATAGGTGAAGGAATAAAATATAATTCACAGAATCAGTATGCTGCTCATGCAGTTCCAAAGATATTCCTATCATAAGCTTAATTTTCATATCATACCAAATATTTTGTCCTTTGTTAAAATGTCTCTATGTTCAATCTCTGTTCATAATCTCACTACACACACATATGCACACACACACTTATACACACATTTTAAGGTTTATATCTAACGTAAAATATAGAGTTTAACTGAGGTTTACTGTTATTTTAATTGTGTGGCACTGATTTGGGGAGCAAATAGGCTAGATTATGATAGCGGTTATTTTGTTACTTGTTTTTTCACAGGTATTTAGGTCCCCCAAAGTCAAGATATTATCTCTTTTTGAAATATGATAAAGTCATGCTTTGCCCCTGAGTTGGTCAATACACAGGCATGTAAATAGGGGGTGATTTTGAACAGATTATCTTTAAAAGTTGATTCCTGGTAGTAGTTTTTAAAAATTTTAAATATATTATCTATTAAATAATTGCCATAATTAGATTTTTTACAGCCTGTACTTTTCTTCATAGCTCTGTGCATAAAGTAACCTAACCATTATACTTCATGTATTAATTTCAAAACTGGGACCATCCTTTCTGACCTCAGAAAGTACTGCTAAGTATGAGACAAATGTGTCTGCCAAATCAACTGGCCTCCCAACTTGTTTCAGCCCACCCTGTGCTCCTGTTTAGGCTATTTCATCCACCCAGACTGCTTGCCAACATCCATTATTTGCACATGATTCAGCTCAAAACTCTCAATCTCCAAGAAGCCATCCCGGGTCATTTCAGGCCATTCTGGCACCTTCTCACTCTACTCTATCTCAATAATTAGAAGTTATTTTTCCTATTGTAACCACAGACAGCAAGTGAAATGTAGTGGTTAAGAGAACAACTGTTAGCAACCACTGCCTGGGTTCAAGTCACTGAACCTCTGTGCCTCAAGTTTCTCAGCTATAAAATGGAGCTAACTATCCTTCCGCATGGGGCTTCCCAGGTGGCTCAGTGGTAAAGAACTTGCCTGCCAATGCAGGAGACATAACAGACGTGGGTTTGATCCCTGGGTTGGGAAGATACCCTAGAGGAGGCAATGGCAACCCACTCCAGTATTCTTGTCTGGAGAATTCCATGGACAGAGGAGCCTGGGGGGTTACAGTCCATGGGGCTGCAAAGAGTCAGACATGACTGAGCGCACACACATACCTTCCTCATAGTGTTGTTATGAGGATTAAAGGTTATATATTATATACATATAGAATGTATATTATATACAGATAAGATATATGAATTTTGTGTGTATACACACACACACACACACACACACACACACACATACACTGGAGAAGGGAATGGCAACCCACTCCAGTACTCTTGCTTGGAGAATTCCATGGATGGAGGAGGCTGGTGGGCTGTAGTCCACGGGGTTGCAAAGAGTCAGAATGACTGAGTGACACACACACACACACACACACACACGTATCTCACAGTACTTGATAAAAGTCAGCTATTATTATTATGATGCCATTCTGCCCACTTCCCATTTTGCTTTATTATTATTTTCTGTCCCATTAAAGAATATGCTCAACTCAAAAGTAAACTCTCTAGAGGCAGATACCATATTTTTAAAAGCTCTGTTAATGGCTTGAAATTAATTAATTAAGACATTAAGTCTCCAAGACAATTCTATTGTGGACTTCTAGGGTGGGAAAAATCTGATCTCAGTGCCCAATTTCCCACCTGTGTCATATCAACACTGTTTCTGTATACCTGCCCATTTTTTTCATTTTAGTTCTCTGCTTTTATTGCGGACTCCGATCTGACTGTGAGCATTATGTGCTACATAGAGTAAACTTGTCCTTGGCATCTAAGACTGTGTGTTCAATAAATATTTCATGGATAAATGAGTATTTGATTTTTCTTTTCCAAATTGAGTACAAGCTAAATCTCTAAAAGTTGTGACAAAAAAGTTATAAAGAGAAGCTTAGTCTACAGCAAATAGATATAAAATCAGGAGGAACTTAGAAAATCAAGATTTTGGTATTACCCTCTGTGTGTTTTGATCCTTTCCAAAACACATTATATCATAAATGCAAGATGTGACCTCGGTCATGCAGCAGATAGATCAATTTAATTTAAAAGGTAAGTGTGTGGGACTTCTCTAGTGGTCCAGTGGTTAAGACTCTGCACTCCCAATGCAGGGGCCGGGGTTCAATCCCTGGTCAGGGAGCTAGGAGCCCACATGCTTCACCGTGAGCAAAACAAAAGAAAACCAAAGGTAAATGTGTTACGATCCCTACTGGCACATGGGGGTATAGCAAGGCACAGGCAGGGTGCCTGCCCTGGCAAAGTTTTCTTCCGGACAGTGGGACTGGGGGCATCTAAGACTATGTCAGAGCTAAATGCATTCACAGAGTTATGGGGGTAGGAGTGGAGGGAGAAGGAGGATTTGAGTAATTCTCTGGGGAAGGACCTGACCTTGCAGAGGATGACTTTGAAGGATGGAGCATTCTGATAGAAGGAAAAGCATGAATGCAGAGGCATAAAGGCACATAACTTGTTTGGGAAACTACTAGAAATTCATGGTGGGTTCAGCCTCGGAAGTGCTGAGTAGATCAGGACAAGAGGAGATCAGAGAGGAAAGCAGGGTCCTCAGTGAAACAGGATTCTCATCAGCCCCTTCACATCCTTCCTGGTCAAGACTGAGATTATCAACAGCTGCTTACAAAGTTATACCTAGATGCTCAGATTGAAAGTGACGAGTGCAGAACACAGTGGGCCTCTGTGCAGCCTTCACCAAGACCTGCTGCAAATCGTCCCCAGTGGACACCCACAAACTTCTCTTTCTCAGGAACTCACAATGCTTTTTTTATTAAACTATTGTTCACATCTGTGATATCAATTAATTAAACTATTGTTCACATCTGTGATACCATGTGAACATGAAAACATTTATTTCTGAAACTTCAATCATAAGACTAAATCAAGAAGCTCTGCAAAAACTAGCCGTCAGCAGAAAAAATAAAAGTGCAGACATGGCAATATTCTTAGTGAGGAATCAAATGTTAATAGATCCAGCATAATAAATGAATTTCTAGTATGATGATTATTATACCAATCACAGCCTATTATAAGTAAGGAAAGCATGGACAAAAGTCTGAATGAAAGATCTTACCTCACTGGTTATGAAAACATGTATGTAATTAAAATACAGCAAAACCTACCTAAATCTGTAAGGGAATGAGTCATTCTGGATGACAGATTTTTTTCCAAAAAGTTGAACATTAGCCCTATAAAGACTTTGTTATTTTAGGGTTTTTTTTTTTAAGTAAGGGTGAAGTCTCTTAAAATAAATATCCATTTCTCTGCTTCTCAATCAGACTATAATATACTATAGGGAATTTAACACTATCTCCATGTCCCATGGTCACTATTATGAGTATAAATTTCCATAATACACCGAGGATACATGGAGTTGCAAATATATGTACGAATATGTACGTTTAATGAATTGAGGCCCGAAACCACAAATCTCCTGAAAGAGAATAGGTAGAACATTCTTTCACATAAATCATAGCAGTATTTTTTGGAATCTGTCTCCTAAAGCAAAAGTAAACAAATGAAACCTAATTAAACTTAAAAGCTAGGAAACCACTGACAAAAATGAAAAGACAGTCTACTGAATGGGAGAAAATATTTGCAAATGATGACCAATGATGCTGAAGCTCCAACAGTTTGGCCAAAGGATACGAAGAGCCGACTCACTGGAAAATACCCTGATGCTGGGAAAGACAGAATAGGAAGAGAAGGGGATGACAGAGGATGAGATGGTTGAATGGCATTACTGGCTCAGTGAACATGAGTTTGAGCAAACTCCAGGGGATAGTAAAGGACAGGGAAGCCTGGTGTGCTGTATTCCATGGGGTCACAAACAGCTGGACAGGACTTAGCACCTAAATAATAAACAAATTGGGGTTAATTGTCCAAAATATGTAAATATCTCATACAATTCAATATAAAAAACCATCTGATTAAAAAATGAACAGACCTGAATAGAAATTTTTTCAAAGAAGTTATACAGATGGCCAGTAGGCATTTAAAAAAAAATGCTCAGTGCTAAACATCAGAGAAATGCAAATCAAAGCCACGATGAGATATCACTTCACACCTGTCAAAATAACTATCATCAGAAAGTCTACAAATAACAAATGTTGGCAATAATGTGGCGAAAGGGAACCATAATACACTGTTAGTACAACTGTAAATTGGTGCAGCCACCATGGAAAACAGTATGAAGATTACTTAAAAAGCTAAAAATAAAACTACTATGCTGCTGCTGCTGCTGCTAAGTCACCTCAGTCGTGTCCAACTCTGTGCAACCCCATAGACGGCAGCCCACCAGGCTCCCCCATCCCTGGGATTCTCCAGGCAAGAACACTGGAGTGGGTTGCCATTTCCTTCTCCAATGTATGAAAGTAAAAAGTGAAAGTGAGGTCACTCAGTCGTGTCCGACTCTTAGCGACCCCATGGACTGCAGGCTACTAGGCTCCTCCATCCACGGGATTTTCCAGGCAAGAGTACTGGAGTGGGGTGCCATTGCCTTCTCCAAAAACTACTATATGATCCAGCAATTCTTTATCAGCTGAGCTACCAGGGAAGCCCCCAGCAATTTCAATGTTGGGTATATATGAAGAAGGCAAACACTACACTGAAAAGATACATTCACCCAATGTTCATTGCAGTATAATTTATAATAGCCAACATATGGAAGCAACCTAAGTATCCACCAACAGATGAAGAGATAAAGAAGATGTGATATTTATATAATATGTACATATATACATACACATAGACAACAATGGAATATTACTTAGCCATAAAAAAGAGTAAATTCCGCCATTTGCAACAACATAGATAGATGTAGAAGATATTAGGCTTAGTGAAATAAGTCAGACAAGGACATACTGTACAGCACAGGGAAATACAGCCACTATTTTTTTAATAACTTTAAATGGAATATAATTTATAAAAATATTAAATCAATGTGCATTTGAAACTAAAATTGTTTCAATATGTACATTATAGGGCTTCCCAAGTGACACTTGTGGTAAAGAACATGCCTGCCAATACAGGAGACATAAGAGACGTGGGTTCAATCCCTGGGTCGGGAAGATCCCCTGGAGGAGGGCATGGCAAGCCACTCCTGTATTATTGGCTGGAGAATCTTATGGACAGAGGAGCCTGGCAGGCTACAGTCCATAGGGTCGTAAAGAGTAGGACATGACTGAAGTGACTTAGCACACACACACACATGCACATTACAACTATAGTCCTAGGAATTTCTTTTCTTTCTAAGAAGCTACTAATGCAGAGCTTGCTGTTTATTTCGGAGAAGGCAATGGCAACCCACTCCAGTACTCTTGCCTGGAAAATCCCAGGGATGGAGGAGCCTGGTGGGCTGCAGTTCATGGGGTCGCTAAGAGTCGGACACGACTGAGCGACTTCACTTTCACTTTTCACTTTCATGCATTGGAGAAGGAGATGGCAACCCACTCCAGTGTTCTTGCCTGGAGAATCCCAGGGACGGCGGAGCCTGGCGGCGGAGCCTGGTGGGCTGCCGTCTATGCGGTTGCACAGAGTCGGACACGACTGAAGCGACTTAGCAGCAGCAGCAGCTGTTTATTTGTCCCCTTATATTAACATAAAGGCAACCTAAAGACCACACAGCTACCAGTGAGTAACATGGCCACTTTTCTATAAAACCTATCAATAATGTGAACATTAAAGTGATCTTCTTCTCAAGGGGTTTTCTCATCCTCCCCAACATCTTTCTACCTGCTGCTATCCATGTGCTGGGACCTGTCAGCACCTTTCAAAGCACTGCCTACATCACCGATCCCAAGATCACAGACATCTTGACAGTTCGTAAAAATCCTTGTATGTCACTTGAAGTTTGCGGGCACAGTAGTCTTTCTAATTTTGAGAATTCTGACAATAGTGTTTGGGAATAATCTTATCATAGAGTCTTGAAGGATTTCTTCAGGCCCAAATGACTACCAAATAAGAAACAGGCTTGAATCCAAATCTTATGGGACCTTGGGCAAGTTATTTAACTTTGCCTCAGCTTTGTCAACAGAAATTAGAATTTATAAACATCAATCCTGTAAGGTTACTTTGAGGATTATAAAAGATAATATATGAATAAGGGCTTTTAACACAGTGCCCGACAAAACACTAGATGTTTAAATTTTTATATTAAGTCACATCACTTGAGATGTAACTTTTGTTCATCAAAACCAATTGAATATCTGCCATTTTTATCTGGTCCCACCTTAATCCTTCCCTTCCCCTTCATTTCCGTGATACATGGTAGGGCAGTGTGTGCATGCATGTTAGGCTGCTTCAGTTGTGTCTGACTCTTTGCCACCCTGTGGACCACAGCCTGCCAGGCTCCTCTGTCCATGGGATTCTCCAGGCAAGAGTAATGGATTGGGTTGTCATTTCCTCCTCCAGGGGATCTTCCTGACTCAGGATCAAACCCGCATCTCTTGTATCTCCTGCATTGGCAGCTAGATTCTTTACCACTGGAGCATCTGGGAAGCCCCAGTAGGGCAATAAGGGAGGTTTATTATCCAGATTTTTTTTTTAATCTTTTCCTCCTGAGACTTTCATTTGCTCAAACTTGGTTCCAAGTATGGGGCCAGTGTTATAGGTATCTGTGCATTAAAGGTGGAACCAAGCTCCAAGTTTTTTTTAGAGAAGATGATAATTCATTGAGGCAAGTGGTGAAAAGTTCAGAGGGAAAAAGCACACACAAAAGATAAAGATTCCCTGAAAACTTTCTTAAACAGCAAAAAGAAAACTATCTTATAATGGACATATGTAGAAATGATTCCTAAGTGTGCTTTTATATGTCTGTGTAGCCTGAGAAGCTTCTTCACCCATCATTATTTACTGGATTAAAACTTCTTTAATTTTATAATCAAGAGGGCTGAGAAGAAAAATGAGAGGAAAGTGGGTGCTTTTAGGCAGAAGATGCTTTTAGCAGGACCATGGGGCCCTCAAGCAGACATCCTGGTCATTCCCAGGCTCTCTGGAACTCACAGGATAGGCCTGCAGCTCCATCTGTGACCTGAGATATATGGACTCCTTGTGGGACCATACTAAATATATCTGCATTCTTTTTGGCTTTTTCCTCTAATGATTTGATTGTGTGAACTCAACAACCTCATCAGAGCTTGCTTTGGAAAATGAAGTATGTAAAAGTGAATAAAATCTCTCTCCAAATCTATTCCGCCCCCCAAAGCTCCTTTCTCAGTACAACTAAAAGTTAATGGTCAGAATCTGTGTAATGATCCTTCCTCTAGTTTTACTTACGCTGCTCTACCAATTCCCTCTTGGTCTTTCTAATTATCTAATTGATTAAGCCTTTGAGAAGCCTTCTGTCACTGGGTGTGGCCCACTGCACACAACTGTCTCACTGTATTTTCTTCAAAATGAAGAGCAGGCTAATTAAAACACTCACAGCACAAATAAAGGTACCAACAAAGAGGCAAACCTTGTCTCCGTCCTCACTTGGTCTTTGTAGTGGCCTGAAGAGTATCCTCTCTCATAGTCCATGCCTGCCTGGAACCTCAGGGTATGTGTGTGTGTGTGCGTGCTCAGTCGTGTCTGACTCTTTGTGACCCCATGGAATGTGGCCCACCAGGCTCCTCTGTTCATGGGATTTTCCAGGCAAGAATACTGCAGTGGGTGGTCATTTCCTACTGCAGGAGATCTTCCCAACCCAGGGATTGAACTTGTGCCTCTTGTGTACCCTGCGTTATCAGGTGGGTTCTTTACCACTGAGCCACCTGGGGAGTCACAGAATGTGACTTTATTTGGAAATAGGGCCTTTGTACATGTAGTGAGTTAAGATGAAGTCAAGCTGGATTAGGATGGACCTGGTGTCCTTATAAAAAAAAGAAGAGGCCATACGGAGGCTACATAGAGAAGAAAACTCCATGTGGATCCAGTGGCAGAGACTGGGGTGATGTATCTACAAGCCAAGAAATGACAAGGCTTGTCAGTAACTACCAAAAAGACTAGGAGAAAGGCAGGGAACAAACCCTCCCTCAGGGCCTCCTTAAGGAATCAACCCTGTCAAAAGCTTAATTTTAGACTTCTGGCCTCCACAGCCATGAGAGGAAATATTCCTGTTGTCTGAAGTCACCATGTCTCTGGTAATTTCTTATGGTAGCTCCAGGAAACAAACATAATTTCTGCAGTCACAATCTGAACCCTGACTGGATGGTCAGAGACTAGTCATGGGTTGCTACCTTTTCCCTTTGTTTTGGAAGTGATTATGGGGTATAACACTGGAACTCTGACAAATACTGATCCCTCAGGGCATTTCCGCTATTTAGAGGTCGTTCAAGCTACTTTCATTTGAGGAAGAAGGTACATATCACACGGTGTGGCAAATGTCAATGGGAAAATTCATTAGGTTATGGGAGTTTGGTGATCATCATAAAATTGATGACATTCATAAAATTGGAAACAGTCATAATAATTGTTCCTCAGAATGTAGACAGAGTATATGTTGTATGTCAAGGTTTCCTAGGAAACAGATTCTGAAACTCCAAGAGTTGTGCGCATGAAGTTTCCTGGAAAGAACCCTCGGGAACAACATCTGTGTGGGATGATGGAGGCAGAAATGGGCAGAAGGAAAGGTTCATCTGTGATGTATTTGCAACAGAGGCCTCTCTGCAACAGAGGGGTGGTCCTTTAAAGCTGTATCAAATTGAGGCAAGAGGCCAAGCCTCTGAACCTCCCAATGGATACAGGTTGTCCCCAGGGAGGTGGCATAACATTGGGCAAGGCAGCCTGTTTCAGCAGAGGGTGACTCAGCTGTGAGTTGTGAAAACAGGAGGCTCAGTCCTGAAGTGTGTCCCAGCCCCAACACTGTATTCATACTTCAAATAAAAAATGGCCTTGTTAGCTCAGAAAGTGACTTTGGCCAGACCCATCCATGATACATTATGGCACAGATAAGATTATTGGATGTGCACACTTTTGCTTCTTCTGGGGTGGAGCTGCTTTATTATTGCCATCACTAATCTTCCTATAAGGATGCTCATTCCTCAGAGCCATGATTTCCCTCTTTAATTTTCCTACCTTGGCCAGCAACTCTGATAGTTATTTTTCTCTTCAAGAAAAAGGGCAAAAATTATGATCTCAGCGCTAAGTCTATGGCTAGGTCAATAGTCTAAAGAACTGAGTAAGCATGGCTTACAGCGCTAAGTCTATGGCTAGGTCAATAGTCTAAAGAACTGAGTAAGCATGGCTTACCCTTCACATTTATTCTGCAAATGACTCAACGCATCTTAGATTTTGTGAAGTCATGAAGCTTCCAGAGAAAGAGGTCATCTTTATTTTGCATGCAGGCACAGTGGAAGATGAGATAATTAATCAATAAAACTGAAATTTTATAAGTCATCAAAAGGAATGGCAGAGAAGATACCAATTTCTTCTTTTTGCACTGCTAAGTCATATTCTCTTCTGGTAAACTGCAAATTTATATGGCTTTTCTCTAATAACAATAATGGCAACTATTATTCACTGAGTCCTTATTATTTATTGAGCACTCCCTAAGGCAGAGGGAGTAAGTGGGAATAAAAAGCAATTACTGGACACTCTGCTAAATACTAATATACACAGTAGCAAGATTTACAAACTTTTTGAACCCAGAGTATATGCAAGTGATACTTGGTTGTTAAAAAAATATTTCTATAAACAAACTAAATCCTTTGGGGAGAATGCTTCTATCAGTATCTTTAAGATAAAGATTAGCTCCTATCATAGTAAGGCAAGATGATACACACCAAGGTAGACAACATAAACTTGAGGATGAACAGAAGGTACTAGGGTGAGGTATCAGGTCACAAAACTGTAGGACTACAATGCAGACATCCAACTAGAGAAATAACAAGGATGATGCTTGCTTAATACCCATTTCAAACCTAACACTAGCTCCATATCTCCTGGCAGTCTCTTTCTGTTCAATGCTTCATTCTGTTCAATGCAAGCAGAAACTGATCATATGACCTAATTTAACTGATGACAGTTTCATTTCTCAGGCTAAGAATAAAGAAGCTGATATTCTGGTCTGGTTCTGAACAACAGAGACTTAAACAGGAATGACAAGAACTTTCAAAAGCATGATAGCACTCTTTGAGATGTAAATATTGAGCAAAAGCAATTCATTCATCTTACAGGTACTTTTTAAACACACACTTGAAGTAGGACTGTTCCAGGTATGAGGCATAGAACACTGAACAAGACAGGTAGGATATTCCCCTTCATAGAAGAATCTAAAATATGGCTCAAGGGATAGGAAGGTTTAAAATCTGTCATTTAAAATACAACAAATGACAGTGTAAATACAATTTAAAATACAATAAATGAAAGGATTAAAAAAGGACTTTTGTGTTTCTCATGGATGACGATAAGATACGCAATAGCACATATCCACAGACTCAACAGACCTCCTGGGGGAGCAAGCAAAGATGTAGGAATGGAGGGACGTGACAAGAGAGCTGGCTCCTGGGAATCTGAAAGGGAAAGTGAAAGCCCGTCAGTTGCGTCCTACTCTTTGTGACCTGCAAGGCTCCTCTGTCCATGGAATTCTCCAGGCAAGAACGTTGGAGTGGGTAGCCTATCCCTTCTCCAGGGGAATCTTCCTGACCCAGTAATCAAACTGGGGTCTCCTGCACTGCAGGCTGATTCTTTACCAGCTGAGCTACCAGGGAAGCCCGAGAGCAAATGTTTTAACTCTAGGTAGAAAAACGGTTAGTTACAGGCAAGTCCATTTCAGTGTAAGAATGAAGAGCCCCGGAGATTGGGCAGGGCACAGCTGCGGGGAATCACTCCATGAGATATAGTTGCTCCCCAGCATGCCTCACTCAGAACCAGACAGTGCAAGTACAAGTGGCTCAGTCGTGTCGGACTCTTTGTGATCACATGGGCTATACAGTCTATGGAATTCTCCAGGCCAGGCCAGAATACTAGAGTGGGTAACCTTTCCCTTCTCTAGGGGATCTTCCCAGCCCAGGGATCGAACCCAGGTCTTCCATATTGCAGGAGGATTCTTTACCAGCTGAGCCACAAGGGAAGCCCAAGAATACTGGAGTGGGCAGCCTATCCCTTTTCCAGCGGATCTTCCCGACCCAGGAACTGAACCAGGGTCTCTTGCATTGCAGGCAATTTCTTTATCAACTGCTGAAGGGCAGGTTATTGCTGCTTATTAGGGAGACCTTGCCACTACAGTTTTCAAAGAAAATACATTTTTTAAAAGAAATTCAAAGGAATGAAATTAAAGAAGCAAAATTAAGTATGCAGTTGATACAGGACGGAGGTTACAAATATAGTTTCTGATACAATGCTACCTGGATTCAATTCTTAACTCTACCACTTACTATGTGAACCTGGAGACATTTCTTAATTCTCTGGGCTCGGGTTCCTCATCTGTAAAACAGCAGTAATTACAATACTACTTCATATGATTGTTGTGAGGATAAAATAAGTTGACACTTTCAAAGCCCACTCAGGATACTGCCTGGCATAAGCCAAGTGGTCAATAAATGTTAGCTATTGTTATTTTGTTTTGCTATTCTTAAATGGTCGGTTAAACACACCTTGCATTTTTACTATAAGAACAACTTGTAGCTTAGCTTAAATTTTCTAATTTATGATGAACCATCCTAGGAGCTTATATGTGGCTCAGGTATGACAACAGACTGTGAGGAGCCTCTTATAGGCAGGTCCTACACGCCTATATACTATGAAAAGCAAAACTGAGTTTGAATCCTGGCTCTACCACTTACATAGCATGTAACTTTACGCAGCGAGACTGTTATTTCTAGGCCCACGTCTCCTCAGCTGCAAAAAGGGGAAAAAGTCCTTTCAGAAAGGGCTTTGTGATGAATAAATCAGATCAAGTATGTAAAGTACTTGATACATTGTGTAACATTCAATAAAGGGCTATATAATTATTTAGCCCTTTTTTTTCTCCTTAATTTGAGATATCTTTAACATGCCTGCTTATTATAATTAAACACTATAATTTTTTAGTTTGCTATCTCAATTTCTTTTTTTCCCCTTTCTTACATGTCCTGAAAAAATTAAAAAAAGGAAAACTCACTAAAATGAAATATTGTGCCATTAAAATACTTGTGATGGTCATTTTCCATTTAGAAGGGAATTACCTTGCTACTTTAGAAGGGAATTACCTTGCTACCCTGCATCTCTTAACCATGGATCTTTGTACATTGAAACTATAATTCATGTTATTGTCAGAGCTGGGCAGGGCCAGCCAGGGGTCAGTGGCCAGAAGAGAGACAGAGATGAAGTATCAAGAAGGGGTACATCTGAAGCAAGCAAGGGCAGCAAAAGAGAAAGAATGGATAAAACCAGGTGTGGGTTTACAAGTAATATGCATAATAATAATAACAGACATTTCCCTTGCCTGTGCAAGGTTAGTGCAAGAGTCAGGAATTGAACCCCAGCTTGACTCTTTCCCTCTCTTGAGACTAGCATCTGGAAGGTATGAGATGTTACAGGAGACAGGCAGACACAAGGCCATTCATGCATGGTTCATGGCTCAGAGACTTCCCTGGTGGTCCAGTGGTTAAGATTTTGCCTTCCAATGCAAGGGATGTGGGTTTGATTCCTGGTTGGGGAGATAAGATCCCACATGTCTCTCCACCAAAACACCAAAAGATAAAACAGAAGCAATATTGTGATGAATTCAATAAAGTCTTTAAAAATGGTCCACATCAAAAAAAGTCTCTAGAGTTCTCCAAAGAAGACATACAGATGGCCAATTCACACATGAAAAGATGCTCAACATCCCTAATCATTAGAGAAATGCAAATCAAAACTATAACGAGGTATCACTTCACACCAGCCAGAATGGCCATCATCAAAAAAATCTATAAACAATAAATGCTGGAGTGGATGTGGAGAAAATGGAACCCTCTTGAACTATTGGTGGAAATGTAAGTGGATACAGCCACTATGGAGACTAGTATTCGTCGTTGTTCATTCGCTCAGTCGTGTCTGACTCTTTGCAACCCCATGGACTGCAGCAAGTCAGGCTTCCCTGTCCTTCACCATCTCCCTGTGTTTGCTCAAACTCATGTTCATTGAGTCAATGATGCCACCCAACCATGTCATCCTCTGTCATCCTCTCATCTTCCTGCCTTCAATCCTTCCTAGCATCAGGGCCTTTTCTAACAAGTCAGGTCTTCGCATCAGGTGGGCAAACTATTGGAGCTTCAGCTTCTGCATCAGTTCTTCCAGTGAATGTTCAGGATTGATTTCCTTTAGGATTGACTGGATTGATTTCTGCAGTCCAAGGGGCTCTCAGTATAGAGATTCCTTAAAAAAAACTAGGCATAAAACTACCATGTTTAACGTTATGTTAGTTGCTCAGTCATGTCCGACTCTGCGAGCCCACCAGGCTCCTCTGTCCATGGGGATTCTCCAGGCAAGAATACTCGAGTGGGTTGCAATGCCCTCCTCCAAGGGATCTTGGCAACCCAGGGATTGAACCCAAGTCTCTTGCACTGTAGGTGTACTCCTTACTGTCTGAGCCACCAGGGAAGTCCCTGAGTCACTATACGACCCACCAATCCCACTACTGAGCATAAACCTTGAGAAAGCCGCACTTCTAAAAGACACACGTACCCCAAAGTTCACTGTAGCACTATTTACAATAGCTAGGAGATGGAAGCAACCCAGATGTCCATCTACAGATGAATGGATAAAGACGTGGTACATAATATACAATGGATATTACTCAGCCATAAAAAAGAATGAATTTGAGTCAGCTCTAGTGAGGTGGATGAATCTAGAGCCTGTTATACAGAGTGAAGTAAGTCAGAAAGAGAAAAACAAATATAATATATTGGTGCATATATACAGAATCTATAAAAATGGTATAGATAAACCTATTTCCAGGGAAAGAATGGTGACGCAGATGTAGAGAACGGACTTGTGGACACAGTGGGGGGAGAAGAGAGAGGGATGAATGGAGAAAGTAGTATCAACATGTATACACCTCCATGTGTAAAACACATAGCTGGTAACAAGTTGCTATATAATGCAGGGAGCCAAGCTTGGCGCTCTGTGTTGACTTAGAGGGGTGAGATGGGGGAGGAAGAGGAGGCTCAAGAGGGAGGTGATATAAATATGAGTGATTTGCATTGTTGTATGGCAGACACCTAAACAACATCGTAAAGCATTTTTCCTCCAATTAAAAAATAAACTTAAAAGAATCTTTAAAATGAGAGAGGGGAAATTTTATTTTCTTTAAAATGTAATTTTCTTTTAACACCAAAAACATTTTGTATTGGGGTATAGCCGATTAACAATGTTGTGGCAGTTTCAGGTTAAGAGCAAAGGGATTCAGCTATACATATACATGTATCCATTCACCCCAAAACCCCAAGTGAGGAAAAAAATTAAAAAAACAAAAACAAGAAAGAAAGTTCAAGGCTCAGAACTAGGAGATTCTGTGAGATTTGAAGGAATGAGACAAGAGCAAAAAAAATATTGAGTTGCAAGTAAATGCAGATGGACCCTCCAAACTTCTATCCCTCCCTAAGCACTGTCCTCTGGTTCTTGATGAAAGGAACCAATATCCCAATGGGGTTGGTGGAAGCAAGAGATGACCAGAAGCTCCTGACCAAGACAAGGCTCACAGGAAAGATGCCAGCAGAACCAGACCATTGTGAGGAAATCCTATATTCTTCCCTATTTTACTCTGGCTCCCAGACAACTATCTGACCTAGGCAATAGTTTTATTTTTCAAAGGATCACGCCCCCTACTCGGGTTTCCCCGGTGGTTCAGTGGTAAACAATCTGTCTGCCAATACAGGAGATACAAGAGACACAGGTTTGATCCCTGGGTTGGGAATATCCCCTGGAGAAGAAAATGACCACCCACTCCAGTATTCTTGCCTGGAAAATTCCATGGACAGAGGAGCCTGGCGGGCTACAGTCTATGAAGTTGCAAAGAGTCAAGACACAACTGAGCACGCACGCATGACTCCTATTCACAGAACCCAGGCATTTTAAAAATAGGAATACAAACTATTTTCCCCAATTCTAGCAAACACGAGGCCTCAAATTTTTCATGACCTTAGGTTTTTTCCTTTATTTACCTCATAAAAAGGAAGTTAGGACATATTAATCTCTGTAAATGGCTGTATATTTTCTGAGATCTCCTCAGAAGAAGACTATTTGAAAAAGATGAAATTACTATTTGTCAGAGAATTTAATATTGTTTTTCTTCTTGGTTGTAAAAGTTACTTATTGCTGTTGGCTAATAGCAGCTATAGTAGTTTCAAAGTCTCTTTCAATGACAGCAATCTCTACCAACTTTTTTTTGGGAGGGGGCACTAAAGAGTTGACAAAATTCTTCAAAACATCACTTGGAAAAAAATTCTCCCGTGACTATCACAGCTACTATGAGTGGGTGGTTAAAGTAGTAATTACTATCTAAACTTTACAGTCAAAGCTGGGGCTCTGGGTGTTGAGTCTTGAAAACATGAAATTGCTGTATTATGTTGCAAGAGGTGCAAGAGGATTGACTCTGGGGCTCTTCATAGTACAGATTTACAGCTTCTGGTTTGCTTTCCACACTCTACTCCACCCTTACCCCAATACCTTTGCCACTGGAGAACTTTCTTAAGAGATTCCACGGGCTCTAGGCTTTATCAAGCCCATCCATTTGTACTCAAGACTCTTGAGTGTCCCTTGGACAGCAAGGAGATTAAACCAGTCAATCCTAAAGGAGATCAACCCTAAATATTCCTTGCAAGGACTGATGCTGAAGCTGAAGCCCAATACTCTGGCCACACGATGGGAAGAGCCAACTCACTGGAAAAGCCCGATGCTGGGGAAGATTGAGGGAAGGAGGAGAAGGGGATAATAGATGAGATGGTTGGATGGCATCATTGACTCAATGGACATGAATGTGAGCAAACTCTGGGAGCAGTGAAGGACAGGGAAGCCTGGCATGCTGCAGTCCATGGGGTCACAAAAGTTGGATATGACTGAGTGACTGGACAACAACAATGAGACAACAAATAAGATGTTTATTCCTATTTATTCAGGAAATGTAATTTGTCACACACACAAAAAATCTTCTAGATTTCCAGTTCTCTCTCCTCTGACAATTCCATACATTATTGCAAACATCAAGACTAAGACTAAAAGGCTGAAGGGAGACACACAAAAAGGAGGAGGACAAGAAGTGCCAGGAAAGGAGAGGACCACAGACCAGCACCCTTTGGTCTTTTGTCTCCACTCTCGTCTCTCTCAGCTGCAAACAGTCGGTAATGGCAGCTAGGGATACTTCTCCTGGGGCTACCGAACCGCAAAGAAAAGGAAAACAAGCAAATGTCAACAACCACAACAAAAAAAACACAAAGCCTGGTGTGCTTTTTGGTGAATAAGGGGGGAGGTGAGGTTATTATTCAAGAAAATAGCTTTTCTTAATATTTTTCACAAAAAAATGCGGGCAGGACATTTGTGAAGGAATATGAAGAGAAGGAAGCAATAGCCAGAAAGGTGTATGTGGGGTTAGCCCACAGAGAGGCAACAAGCTTGAATCCTGAACTATGTTTCAGTTTTTCCCACTGCATAGTTTCATATGAATTAGAGAGAAGTCACTCAGGCAGTCACCGTGAGGACGGATGCACAGAATTTAGCTGACACTGGAAGGGCTATCAAGAAGCCATCTTAGCACCACTGACCAAAGGCATCTCATTTTCCATGAAAAATGACCAGGCAGCTTTGGCCGGGTTTCCCCAGAGAGCAAAATTCAATTGTAAAGCTTCTTCAATACGTTTCCTAGTGCTTCTGCTCCCATCTATGGCCATCAGTGTAAAACAGTCCCACCTCTGTGCCTTTTATTTGAAAAGCAATAGATTTCCAGATACTGCAATATTTTCTGACAGAGGATCTGCATCTATCTCACTCGAATTTTAGGAATTTGTGAACACAAACCCAATTGGAACGATCATCATCGCAACTCATCCCACTCAAGCAGATGGTCAGACTAAAACCTCTAAAGCTTATTGCTGCAAAGTCTTGGTAACAAGACAGTCATTCAATAAATGTTTATTGAGCATAGCCTATGTGCAAGATACTGTAGCCATGCCAGATTTCTTATTACTCAGGGCACTGCTTCACATAATGAGACGGCTCGTCTTGCTGAATTCCAAATGAGAGATACCGTGAATCTTACCTCAACCACTTCCAACAGCATAAGGATACAAGAATTTATTCTGCTTGTAACTCTGTGTCTACATAGTCTTAGTTCAATTGGCCAGATTCATTTCTTTTTACTAAAAAAAAAACCCCAAAAAACCCTTTAGTTTGTTCATTTGTACATCCACACATCAAGTATTTATTGAGAACCTACAATGCACCAGGCACCGCCCACACGCAGCTAGAGTTGTAGGCTTTTGGAAGTTGTGTGCAGAATTTTCCAGCAATAAAGGATGCTCCTTGCAGGTCTAGGGATTAAGTCAGACTAGCTAACTCGTAGAACACACTTCTGTAGAACAGGGTGAGCCGTTATGTGAATATTTCACACAGCATAGACCAAGATGAGTTCCTATCACATAACTAGCCTGGCTTTCCTGGCTTCCCAGGTGGTTCAGTGGTAAAGAATCTGCCTGCCACTGCAGGAGACGCAGGTTTGATCTCTGGGTCAGGAAGATTCCCTGGAGAAGGAAATGGCAACCCTCTCTAGTATTCTTGCTTGGAAAATCCCGTGGACAGAGGAGCCTGGCAGGCTGTAGTCCATGTGGTCACAAGAGAGTCAGACATGACTTAGCAAATAACCACCACCAACAACATTAAAACCTCCAGCTGGCTGTCTTCTCTCCACACTCTGCTCCTCTTCCTGACATGGCTGATGCCCTCAACTCTGGTCTGCCAACGTGTTTCCTTTTTATCCTACAGTAGGAAACATCTGTAGGGATGAAGGACCATCCTGCTATAGGTCTGGTCATTCTTCGCATTTTTTCCCTCAAATGCTATGTGGGACATCAACCTCATATTCAAAATAATTCATAAACTATTACCTATTTGCTTCTGGTTCTCCAGTGATATTTATGGAGGGAAATTCTACAGAACTGAAGATTAGGGCAGGGGCGGGGGAAAGGGATGATGTAAAATAATGCCCATCCATAGAAGTTAGAACTGTTTATCTTTAATCCAAGCCCTCACCCCTCAAAATGCTGCCAACATACATAGATCTTGGGGTTTCTAATAATATTAGGAATTTGGAGAGGGCTAATAAAGTGTCATTGCATTTTTTAAAATAGGAATTTAGTAACACTCTTTCAAATTTATTTGAAAACTCTTAAATGTGTCCTACAGAGGCTGATAAATGCATACATATTTCACTATTTGCACAGCCTAGACTGAAGAGAAACTTGGCCACGATTTAATAGACTACTGTGAAGGTTAGATTAGCAAATAACTCCCCCACCAACGGACTGGTGAAATAGTAATAAAATTTAGGGAGGTAACTATAATGACTATCATTTGAGCTTGTCTAAAGAATACAAAAATGTAAAACATTAGTAAAACCCGGAGAAATCAGACACCACCACCAGCAAGATAAACAGGTAGACAGCTGCCACCACGTGACATGTCTCAGGGAGAAGTGAACTCTGAAACTGCAGCTATCTGACTATCCCAACCTTCCCCTGCAATTGAAACGTCCTGTAGGGTGAAATAATTGACAAGCCATGAAGAATCTGTGCTTTATTTCCTTGATTTTCATTTTCCACACAGCCTTAACAGCTGCACACAGTCTGCTGTCCCGAGCCTGGTGCCAGACGTGGTGTTTCCCGAGGCATTCGTGCCAGTCCGCGTGTGTGCGGGCCCTTGTTGAGCCTCTGTCCCCCGTCCCCATCTGGGCTGCCGCAGTTCTCTGAGGTCCACCTCCCTCGGGTGCTGAATGAGGATCAGCTCTACTGGCAGCGCCCTCAGAGGCAGCTCCCCTGGGAACATTCTTTAGCCATGACTTCATTGTGACCGCAGCTTGAGGGCAGTCTGGGTTTTGCATCTGACCACCTGCACGCTCACTGAGTCCAGGGTTCGTTCCCTTGTGTCATATTTGACAACTGTCTTTGCTCTTATGTCATCTCTTACCTATGCCAACATGTGGCACATGGAAGCCATCCTGTTGACAAGGGAGCTCTCATTCCTCCTCTGGTTTAAAATCTCTCCTAGGCAGCGGGTTGTACAGCTGTTAGGATGTTGTCAGAATTCTGTCCATAAGAAAAGTGAGCCCCACACCACATTTCGCAATAGGTTCACGATGTGGTCATTCCCCTGGAGAATCATCAACATGTTGTTGTTGTTATTGACTTGCTAAGTCGTGTCTGACTCTGCGACCCCATGGACTGTAGCCTGCCAGGTTCCTCTGTCCATGGGATTTTCCAGGCAAGAATACTGGAGTGGGTTGCCATTTCCTTCTCCAGGGGATCTTTCCAATCCAGGGATTGAACCCACGTCTCCTGCATTGGCAGGAGGATTCTTTATCACTGAGCCACCAGAGAAGCCCATAATCATCAACAGGAATGTCAGCTAATACCCAGCTTCTGACTTCAGAGGGCTTCAGACTGATGCAACAAAACATGGGAAATACAACCTCTGAGACAGCTTGAAGCCTGCCAGCATTCTGTGCTCAAATGGCATATGAATGCTTAGATAGCACATTAATTGCAGGCATGAATCAAGCATATTTTAAATTGTGAAATCCCAGAGCATGGGCCAATGTTATGATTTTTCTATCCTGAAACAGTTTGCAGGAATGTAAGCCTATAAAATTTGCAGGCTGAGTTGCAATGCTTTGGCTCTTCCCTCGTGGGTTTAGTTGTTTACACCTTTAATAAGGCAGTGACTTGGAGTCACGATGCTATTAGATTTCAGACTTTGGGGGACCCTCTCAGGCAGGGACATTATCTCCTGGAGCTCTGACTTTGGGCATATTAATATTCTATCACACATCATAAGAGCAGGGCAGCAAGGATGCTCACCCCCACCCAGTTTCACAAATGAATCTCTCTGTGGGGTTGTCCACTTCAATAAATGCAGTTCCTTGATGTGTGATACCTGAACAAAAGATGCCAGCAACTCTAAAGAAATTGAGGCAAACCGATCTAAAGAAATGGGATAGTATTTCAGTTGATTTATTTCTGAAAGCACAGTCAGGCTATGATCATTGCTAGCATGACCATCTATGGTTTTTCCCAGGAGATAGCTCTCCAAGACACTAGCTTTTATTACATGTGTATATTTCATGTGAGTTCAGCCTTACAAAAGGTTTCAAGATGTTTAACAAAAAATATTTTTAGTCACTAAGTTGTGTCTGACTCTTTTGTGACCCTCTGGACTGTAGCCTACCAGGTTCCTTGGTCCATGGGATTTCCCAGGCAAGAATACTGGAGAGGGTTGCCATTTCCTTCTCCAAGGGATCTTCCTGACCCAGGGATCAAACCTGTGTCTCCTGCATTGCAGGTGGATTCTTTATCACTGAGCCACCAGGGAAGCCCAACAATAAAAGACCAAAAGCTAAATCAATAGAAGTTAAAATCTCATGTGCATATATACTAATTTCTGTTGACAGCAGTTATTCAGCAAATATACTGAGCACCATTTCTGTGCTAGGCACTGACACTACATTCAACCAGGTGGAGAACGTATAGTGGGAAAGACACCTAAGGAAGCAAAAAGTTGTGACACTGCAAACATGGGCTGTGCAAGCTTATACAACTTGACTGCCTGTTTAAGGACCAACGACTGGGCCAGAGACCTTCTTGGAGAAGCCAGTGTTTGGTTAGAGAGCTAGTCTTAAAGGAGTGGTGTTTATTAGCATGTGTGTGAGGTCCTGAGAGAGCTTGGTATGCAGTTTGACATGATTAAGAACAGGGGTTACAAATAGGAAAGTGACAAAGAACCCATCTGTCAGTGCAGGAGACGTAAGAGACACGGGTTTGATCCCTGGGTCAGGAAGGTCCCCTGGAGGAGGGCATGGCAACCCACTCCAGCATTCTTGCCTGGAGAATCCCATGGACAGAGAAGCCTGGTGGGCTCCAGTCCATAGGGTCATAAAGAGTCAGACACGAGTGAAGCGACTTAGCACACACACATAAATAGAGGAAAGGCTAGAGAGAAGGCTAGAAGGACAGACAAGTCTTAAAGGACATCTGTGCCATTTGTAGGCCAAGGTTTTAAAACTTCCGAAATCTGCTTGGTAATAGGAAGTCATAGGGCTTCTCTGATGGCTCAGCAGGTAAAGAATCTGCCTGCAACTGAAGGAGACACAAGAGATAGGGGTTCAATCCCTGGGTGGGGAAGATCCCCTGGAAGGGGGAATGGCAACCCACTTCAGTATATTTGCCTGGAAAATCCCATGGCCAAGAGGAGGCTGGTAAGCTATAGTCTAATGGGTCACAAAGAGTCGGACATGGCTGAGTGACTCAGCACAGAAGAGGGAGCCACAGCTGGGGCGGTGGAAGGGGCAGAAAGGTTTTAAGGGTGTAACATATTAATAATGCCAAACATATATAGGAAGTTTACTACATGCTAGATATTCTTCTCAGTACGTCACATACATAAACATATTTAATCTTTATATTTACCTACAAGGTAGGTGCTTTTATCATTTCTTCAGAAAAGGAAGAAATTAGGGCAGAGAGTGGGTGAGACAGAGGGGATAGAGCTAATATATAATGCTGTTAGAACAGTTAACTGCAGAATGCACACTCTTGACAGCTCGGACCTGCCTCTAGGAGGTCTGGGGACTGTGAAGAGTGGGCTGGATACAGAAAACACAGGAGTCAGAACCCTTTGACTCTGACTGTAGTAACTTGGTGTGATATAGCTCAGGCCCATCTATCTCCAATAGGAAAAAAAGTTTCAGAGGTCAGTTGTTAATTCATGAAAATCCAAGGCCTTGACATGTATTGCACAAAGCAGTTAGTGATTTTTTTCCCCCCAAATGGCTCTATCTCCTTTTTGGATCCTGATGAAGGAAGCACTACAGTTCTGTGGCACTTTAGCCAGACGTTAAGATTTCTTAAAAAGTGTATTTCCTGGAAATGGAATTCTACCTTGCAAATGAAAGAAGAAGGAGAGAGGGATTTTCCTAGTGGTCCAGTGGCTAAGAATCTGCGCTCCCAATACAGCAGGCCGGGGTTCAACTCCTAGTCAGGGAACTAGATCCCACACGTGGCAACTAAGAGTTTGCATGCTGCAACTGAAGATCTTGTATGCCACAATGATTCCATGTGCTGAAAGTAAGACCCGGCACAGCCAATAAATATTTTAAAATTAAAAAAAAGGAGGAGAAAGAGAACTGCTTATGAGATAAAGCAATGGTCAGTGTTTAACTTGGTGTTCAGTGGCAAGGGCCAGTGACTTGGGGTAAAGCACATAACAGACTGCATAACTCAAGCAATTGCATCTGCACTAGGTATTTTATCAAATAAAATTTAATGGGAGTGTGGGGTTCCATTGAGAGACATCGTGATAGAGACAGAGATACAGAGACAAAAAGAGCGTCTCTGTAAAATTATAAAAGAATTTAAACTAGATAGAATATTGTAATGATAATGACAAGGGGATGAATTCCAGAGTAATATGTATTTTAATATTTAATATGGAGTAATATGGTAATATGATTTTCAGGACTAAAGAACCACTTGAACCAATCTTACTAATGATGTAGGAGACATAAGATTGAAGAAAACTTCTAATTTACTCAACACATACTTTCAGTGCCTTGATTTATTAAGAACTAGAGATGGAGACCTGGTCAGGGCAGTCTTCTGTGTTCATAGAAAACTGTAGTGAAAATATTCTAGGTAGACAGTGATACCATTAGCTAAGAAAAAAGAGTATAAGTGGAAGGGGGAAATAAAAGTCTGAAGAATAGATATTAAAACTAATGAGTTCAACTTTGAACATGCTGAGTTTGAAGAGTCAAAGGGACCCTCAGGTGGAAATGTCTAGCAAGCTCCTGGCTAATGGGTTTTCAGATCAAGAGAATTGTCATCACAGGCACGTCAAAGGTGGATGAGTCACCTACAGGGAACAGGTAGAGCAGAAAGAGGGCCTAGATAGGAAGCCCGAGGAACAGCAATATTTAACACAAAGAGCATCCAGCAAAAGATATTGTGATGGAAATGACTCAGAAAGAAAATAAACTCTTGCTTGAACAAAGTCACAAAATGAAAGGGGACAGAGTTTTGTTTTCTGTAATTGTCTGTTTTCTTTTGAATTCTTCACTGGGCAATAATCTCTGTTTGGGAAGTGACCGTGGTTACCTTGTTCACTTTGTCTTCCCAATGACTAGAATGGTATTTAAGATGTACTTTTGAAAGACTTAAGAGAGGATTAACCAATAGCAAAACACGCTTCAGTCAAGTCCAGTAGGACAAGGACTGGAAAGCATCTCCCAGGTTCACCAAACAGGGAATTAGGCCATGTGAGGGAAATGCCATTTAAGTACTGGATGGAAAGACACTTAATACATATCACTGGCTTTTAAACTATTAGACGTATAAAGAACTATTAGGGAGAGAAGCATAAACACACAGTTCCTAGACAATAAGCCTTTGAGAACAGTTTCTTTTAACTAAAATGGGGTTTTATTATATTAAACTCCATTATTATTATTATATTAAACACTTGCTGATTGCTAGCCTGATATGAAAATATAATGCAGAATATGATAGTTATAATGACAGTATTAAAATTTTTTTAAATGGCCTTATTCCATCAATATAATGCTGAATTCTTTCAAAATCTTGAATTGTCATTTGAAAATTCTGAAGCAAAAAATAATGCTGCCCAAGCAGAAACAGTTTAGGAAAAGTTTGACCAGCTTATGATGTGACTTCATGAACCAAATAGACTCCAACTCCTTAAAGCTTCAGCAGTTCCATGTTCTGGTTCTTATTGACAGAAACTGAAATTACTGAGCAAAGGACTGGCTGATTGTCAAACAATTACATCAAATAGATCCTGGACTTCAGCTTGGACTTAAGAACACTTGTTTCTAAACAAGCACTTAGAAGCCCTGGAAAGCAATAAAGTGAAATGCAATTTGCATCAACTAATGGAGCAGCTAAAAGAAAGGGAGTGGAGAATGGGTACTAGTAAGAGGGAAAGCTTTGTTTGGGAATTTTGTTGTAAAATAGTCTTTCCCTGATGATGAAACACTGGCTAATGGCATCTAGAATTTTCAGTTAAAGCCATAATAGCTTCAAGTTTGGGTGGCTGCACATTAAAACGAAAAACAACACAACATAAAGTCAAAGCCATATACTAAAATTTTGTATTTGGGGAAGTAGCCTATTTTATAGGGCTAAGTATCTCTCAATTAAAAAGCAAAACAAAACCAAAAATCCCCACTTTTATGGTGTAGCTTAGACATTTAATGCTAAGTGCTAATTCAGCTCATGAAACAGCTTGACAGTTGTTTCCTTCTTGTATAGGAGGTGCTTTTATTTTCCTAAACACAAAAGGTATAAGAAAGAAAACTAATATATTAATAAGGTCTACTTCAACACATTCACTTGTAAGAATTTATGATTAGGTGTACACATGTGGCTCACTCTTTTTTTATATTCTTCGATCTTACATGTACATGTCTGTCTTTATTAGATCATATATAACTTTAAGGTCAAAAGCCGTGTCTCACTGGATTTTTGCCTGAGCATTATATTTTATACTTAATGCTCAATAAACGCTGCTTAAACAAACAAATGATGATGTTTCAGGTGCTTCAGGCCCTCAGATAATTAAGTCTCATGAAATCCACACTAAGAATCTAAATCACATTTATTATTGCCTCATAAATAATTTCATAATTTTTTCTGAGATTTTAAAAATAATAGTAGTCCAGCATAATCAAATTTACTCTCAAATTTGAAGGTCAAGGAAAAAAACCTTATGTTCTTTGTTATTTAAAGTAGACCAGGAGGTAGAGCTTGAATTCTTGGCTTTAAATAAAGATGTCCTTAGAGGCCTTCTGTGCTCCATTGACTCTGGGGCCAAATTTGTAGAAGTAAACATGCAGATGCCTGTTTCTGATTCTGAAGGGGAAGTGGGATGATACATAATACCTAAAAATGGACTCCGAGCTCTTTATTTCCAATCTGGCCTGGGATTTGTGTTTAGAGAAGCAATTTCCTTGCAAATTAACCAGCAGCGCAGTAAGAAAACGAAAAGTTACGTAAAGGAAAACAGTTTCTCTTTGAAAAAACAGACAAATATGATTTGGAGAATACCTACTATAACCCACGGGCAAATCTAGACATGATTTTATTCCAATTGCTGAGAGAGACTTGAGAGGTATGTTATGGATCAGAGTTACAAATTTTCTTCCCCCATGGTGAGGGTATATTACACAGATGAAAGGGAACAGGCATTATAGGCATTACACCAGAAATATCTGGACTTGAAATATTCATTTATTTGCTTGTTTATTTTAAATAAAACTGTATATATTTAAGGTGTACAGCATGATGTTTTGATGAACTTTAACACAATGAAATGATTACTAGTGGTGCTGGTGGTTTAGTCGCTAAGTCATGCCCGACTCTTGGGACCCCATGGACATAGCCTGCGACGCTCTTCTGTCCATGGGATTCTCCAGGCAAGAATACAGGAGTGGGTTGCCATTGCCTTCTCCAGGGGATCTTCCTGAACCAGGGACAGAACCCGGGTCTCCTACATTGCAGGTTGTCTCCTGCATTTCAGGATTCTTTACTGACTGAGCCATTAGGGAAGTGAAATGATTACTGGGGTCAAGTTAATCATCTCCACACAGTTATTTTTTGTGTGTGGTAAGAGCACCTGAAATCTGGTCTCTTAGCAAACTTCCAGTTTTCAATACAATGTTATTAACTGTATTCATCAGGTTGTATATTAGGTCTCTAGGCTTATCGATGCTACGTAACTGCAACTTTGTACCTCTGACCACCATCCCCACCCCTAATTGTCCCTATCTCACCATTCCTGATAACCAGCATCCAACTCTCTGCTTCTATGTACTTTACCTTTTTAGATTTCAAGTAAAAATTCTTACAGTGTGTGCCTAAGTGTCTGGTACACAGTAGCTGTTCACTAAGTATGTGTTGAATGAATGAATGAATTATAATACATCTCACTCTTTTTTTGTTGTTGTTTACCACTACATGTTTATTATGAGAGATTCAAAACAAATATTAACCATGCAGTCTGCTGGCAAAGATGTGAAGCAAACTGAACTCTCCTACATGGCTGGTGACTGTATAAAATGGCACAGCCACTATGGAAGATACTTGGTCAACTTTTTAAAAAGTTTAACATATGCTTAACTTGTGTGTGTGTGCACACCCACGTGCGCTCAGTTGCTCAGCCGTGTCCAACTCTGCAACCTCATGGACTGTAGTCTGCCAGGTTGCCATCTCCTGCTCCAGGGTATTTTCCCAACCCTTGTGGTGCAATAGGAAAGAATCCGCCTGCCAATGTCAGACACACAAGAGACACGGGTTCGACCCCTGGGTTGGGAAGATCCCCTGGAGGAGGAAATGGCAACACACTCCAGTATTCTTGCCTGAAGAATCCCATGGATAGACAGGGTTGCAAAAAGTCAGACACGACTGAGCAACTGAACATACACACACATACTTAATTTAGGATTCAGCAATTCCTCTGTTGGGATTTATCCTCGAGAATGAAAACTTATATTCACACAAACTGGTATATAAATTTTCAAAGTATCTGTTGTAACATCCCCAAACTGGATGCATCCCAAGTGAATAGATGAACAAATCTATAGTATATTCATACAGGGGAACTGCACTCAGGAATGAAAAGACATGGAACATTGTAAGTAGGTACATCTCATCCTTAACCTTTCACCGTGGTCAACTGGGCTTCCCATTGTTCAGTGTCACTCATGCTGGGCAAGAGCCCAAAGAGCTTGGTGATGCACAGTAGCCAGGGGTCCCTTAAAGAACAGACTGGCAGATTGTGAGAAGCTGCAGTTGGCAGATCATACCCTGTGACAGCAGACACAAAGAATTCCAGCAATTTGGCAGGTAGACAGAGCTAGATGTGAAGTGATTAAAGTTTTGTGCTCAGTGGAGTTTAGTGATAATGTGAATGTTTCTTATTTTCTACTGTCACATTGAAGAGGGATTTCGTTTTGCTTAAAATTATCTTGTTTAGCCCCAAGACTGTAATTCACTGAACCCATTTCTAGAGTGTTCCCGGAGAACATAATTAGCCACACACTGCATGCTTACGTGGAACAGTACTGAAGGTTCATGGAATCAGCTTGGCTTCCTATTTTTTCTCCCTCTTACCCAGCAATTTGAGATTGAAAAATAATTTTTTAAAAGAATTACAAGGCAGGAAATCACTGAGAAGATAAAATGTACATCTATTCAGAGTCCCTCCACGTTCTCATTTTCTAGCCTTTACAGATTTGACTCTAGAGGCTCCTCTTGCTACTTCCACTGATTCTGTGCACACATTTGTACTTATTTCTATTGTTTTGTTTTGTTAAATCCTGCTTGATAAGGAGACGAAGGGAAAAAATCTCCATTCTTAAATCAACCTCCACTTAAAGACAGGCCACTAACACTGATCTAAAGATGGGAGGCTAATTTACAATGAAGTTAGTCTTTTTGGATATTGGTGAAGCTTCACTTAATCTGTGATTTAAGAGAAGCACTGAAGAAAACATAATTTAAAAAAACAACTGGACGTGTGGTGGTGAAACTCAATAGCAACTTCATTTTCAGGTACTTGAAATAAAATTCAAATTCATGAACAGACTAATTTTATTACTTTCAAATAATAAAACTGTATTTTTCTACAGTGCAGGGTTCTCACAATTTAGAGCACATTCTCAGCAACCATTCTCAGCTTATGAGTCTTTATTATATTATACTCAAGTTAGAGTGTGAATAAGATAAGTCTGAGAGAAGTCTTGAAATGGACTGGATTTCAGGAACTACAACAGGAATGAGCTAGGGTCTGAATTTTTAATGTTTGTGTGCTCATCTGCTGAATGGCTACCACCTATTCATACATGCATTATGGAGGCATGCATGTGCCTCTGCAGATGTGCCTCTCAGATTTCCTTCTACCCTGATTGTGTGTGTGAGCAGTAACTGATATATGTATCATGCTTTGCTATGTGAGAAAGATTTTTCCCATGTACCTACAGACAGAATTTAGATAATACAATAATTCTGTGAGATCGATATTACTATCATTTTTAATAGATGAAGAAACTGAGGTCCACAGAGGCTGTCTATGGACAACGTGTCTCAGATTTTATATCTAATAGGCATATAGAGGTTCCAAGGCTACACTCAGGTCTCATGGTTACTTCCTATGTCCTTTATCAAGAGCTAGACCATAAGAGAGGGACTGTGAAAATTGAGTGCTTTCTCCCATAATCATACCAGAGCTGCCTCAATCTCTTCTTTCTTCTGCCTGACTCTCTTGGCTAAGGCCCTTTCCGAGCCCTGAGGGTTAATGTCCGGTAGCAATTCAAAGGCACATCACAGAACACGACATAATCACAATGAAGGAAGACAACATTCAGACTGCCGAGTCCAGCTGGGCACTTCTTCTTTTTAACACTTCTCTCTCTCTCTCTCTACATGGCCGATAGCTCACTGTTACCTATGTCTTTGTACCTGGAATGCTTCCTGCAAATTAGGAATTTATTTTGATTACACTCCATTTTTTTATTTTAACAAGATCTACTGGGTAGACTGAGCTTCCCAGATGTCTCACTGGGTAAAGAATCTGCCTGCAATGCAGGAGATGCAGAAGTTGTGCGTTCTATCCCTGGGTCAGGAAGATTCCCTGGAGGAGGGCATGGCGACCCACTCTAATATTCTTGCCTGGAAAATCTCATGGACAGAAGAGTCTGGTGGGCTATGGTCCACACAGTTACAGAGTCGGACATGACTGAAGCAAGTAAGCACTCATGCACTGGGAAGATTCAGTTCAGTTCAGTCGCTCAGTCGTGTCCGACTCTTTGCAACCCCATGAACCGCAGTACGCCAGGCCTCCCTGCCCATCACCAACTCCCGGAGTCCACCCAAACCCATGTCCATTGTGTCGGTGATGCCATCCAACCATCTCATCCTCTGTCGTCCCCTTCTCCTCCTGCCCTCAATCTGGGAAGATTAAAACAATCAAAATGATTAAAATAAGCATATCATATTTTTCATTAAAAAAGGAACCGCTATAATATTCTGATCTTCAGTCAATGATAAGCTCTGAGAAATCTCTTTAGAAGTAATTTTTAAATTCAAAATATATATTTGGAAGAAGATAAGCTACCACTGCTGACCAAATCAACATCAAGATATTTTCTCAATGTGACTGATGACTCAAATAGGATCTTTGAAAATATTAACTGATTTAATAGTTATACTTTCATATTTGCTCCCTCAATTAAGGCACAGGAATATTTAGAAGGCTGAATTAGTTCACCCACTTACCTGATCTTACCTTTATGTGATATTCAGAGACTGAACTGGGTTTTGACCTATCTTATTAAGGTTTATTTTTTTAAAAATCAGGTATCATTTTCTCATCTTTCCAAAAAACAATACATACTGTAGTTTCCTACTACTAGGATAACGAAAATGATATTCACCACTATGGTTCAAATGAAAAAGAACTCTAATAAGATTCTCCTTTTCAGACTGTAGTTGGTTGTCAAAGAACATATTTTGTAGGTACAAGATGTTCTAAGAATGTCTGAGTAAAGTTAATTAAGGGAGTAAGAAAAAATATACTTGAAAATGTCTGCTATAATTATGTTTTCTATAAATAGATAAACCACATTTCTCATCAAGACCTATTACTGTAATTTGTCTTATAAGGATTTTAAGAAACTAGATATTGTTACTTAGACATCTATTTATTATTTAGTACCATTTACAGTTGCTGATATTTGGATATCCTAATGATGATGATGAATTTTGTTGTGGAAACTTTAAAAAGCAATTTATAAAAGGTTATTTAAAATTTTTGTGATAATCTCATGCAGAAAGAATCCTGTTCCATAAGGGTACCAAGCACAATCAGCAGCCATCCTATTGCAATAGCATAAAATCAGATTTTGATACTCTGCCAGTGATACAATTCATATTACTATTACTGAAAAACAATAGCACTGAATTTTCAACAACTCCGCTTTACTTTTTTAAACATAAACATGTGATATTTTTAGTTTGATAAAAATAGAAATTATCTGAGAGAGAACTTCTTTTGGGTCTCACTCTCTGAAAAATCACAAGACAAAAATGCCAAACTATATTGTGGTTAAACAGACTATGTTAAAGAGCTAGCCGCTCAGTCTGTAGTCTGCCAGGCTCCTCTATCCATGGAGTTCTCCAGGTAAGAATACTACAATGGGTAGCCATTCCCTTCTCCAAGGGCATCTTTCTGACCCAGCGATCGAACTCAGCTGACCTATGTTGCAGGCAGATTTTTACATTCTGAGCCACCAGGAAATATGTAGGGAAAACATGTCCCTGCAGAGATGTCAGGGGTCTCTCATTATTTTTACTGAGATGATCTCAGGGAGGATGGGTAAAAGAATGTGTAGTGGCACTTCAAAAAGAGATTCCAGGAGTGACACAGTATCATGGCAATTGTCTGAAGGGTTCTCCTTTTGAAGAGAAAGACATCTTTATTGATCCTCTAGTCTATTCCTTCTACACAGAGCTTTAATTAAACAATTAGTGCTATTCATGTCTGTTGTGAAGGTAAAATATAGCATTTAATATGTGTTGCAGTTGGATGAGCCATTTTTGATGGTTTAGACTGCTGTTGCTATTGGTGTGGATGGCAAAATCTAAAGACCTAGCTAGCACTGTTATAAATTTAGGCAACTAGGCAGCTAGTCAGTGTAGGCTAAGGTTTTTCACCACTATGGTTGCAATTTTTAAATAGATAGTCTGAGATAAACAAAGATGCGGCCATCTTCACTTGTAGGATAAATAATTCTAGGAAGAGTGAACAGAAAAAGTTCTGAAATGACTATAGTTATCAAAACTGTAGTTAGATAAGGGACAAACTTACATGAATACAGAAGTCATGGAAGTTTATGTAAAAGGAATCTTAAGAAAAGTTTTATGCATGGTCAGGATTGAATAAGATTAGATTGAAGTTAGTAAAATAAATGAATTTTATTATCAAAAGTAAACTAAAAAAAAAAAAAAACTGTAGTTAGTATTTCTCAGGATTGCTAATGAGAGTCAATGGGCTGTTTTTGATGACTAAAAGCGGTTTCTCTTTTGTCTAGAGTGATTTATTGTTGTTTGGTCGCTAAGTCTTCTGATTCTGCGACCCCATGAACTGCAGCACGCCAGTTTTCCCTGCTCATCACTATCTAATGGAGTTGCTCAGATTCATATCGATTGAGTCAGTGATGCCATTCAACTAACTCATCCTCTGCTGCCCCCTTCTCTTTCCTTCAATCTTTCCCAGCACCATGGTCTTTTCTAATGAGTTGGCTTTTCACATCAGGTGGCCAAAGGATTGGAGTTTCAGCTTCAGCACGAATCCTTCCAATGAATATTCAGAGTTGATTATCTTTAGGATTGACTGGTTAGATCTCCTTGCAGTCCAAGGGACTCTCAAGGGTTTTTTTCATCACACCACAATTCAAAAGCATCAATTCTTTGGCACTCAGCCTTCTTTATGGTCCAATTCTCAAATCCATACATGACTACTGAAAACACCACAGCTTTAACTATATGGATCTTCGTTGGCAAAGTGATGTCTCTGCTTTTAAGTATGCTGTCTAAGTTTGTCATAGCTTTCCTTTCAAGGAGCAAGAGTCTTTTAATTTCATGGCTGCAATCACCATCTACAGTGATTCTGGAGCTCAAGAAAAGAGTGATATGGGAAGGAATTAAAGGAGGATGTTAAAAAGGGCTGAAATAATGCCTTAAGGTACTGTATGAAGAATAAGCTATCAGAGCACAACTGTATGGTCAGGAAGACCATATGGTAGGACACAGTCTCAATTCAGATGACAGAAAATGTCAGTTTCTTGGAATATGGTGGCAGCAATGGAGTGTATAAGAGAGTTATAGTTTTAAATATATTTTGAAGATAAAAATGACAGGATTTGCTGGTGGATTAAATACTGAGATATGGTCTAGGTGTATGAAGGTTGACATCCTCACAGTGGCCTCCAGTAGTGGGAAAAGCTCTCTACTCTCTAAGCCCTGATCCCTAGGGCAAAGCTGAGAATGTCTTGAGAAAGAGAAATGTCTTGAGAAATTTTTCCTAATTTTCTCAGAGGCCTCATTGCCTGCCAAACCCTCAGACTGAGTTTTATAAGTATTAAACAATTTGCCTAAGGTTATAGTATTTAAGTCAGAGCAGCATATTAAAAAGCAGAGACATTACTTTGCCAACAAAGGTCCGTCTAGTCAAGGCTATAGTTTTTCCAGTGGTCATGTATGGATGTGAGAGTTGGACTATGAATAAAGCTGAGTGCCGAAAAATTGATGCTTTTGAACTATGGTGTTGGAGAAGACTCTTGAGAGTCCCCTGGACTGCAAGGAGATCCAACCAGTCCATCCTAAAGGAGATCAGTCCTGGGTGTTCATTGGAAGGACTGATGCAGGAGCTGAAACTCCAATACTTTGGCCACCTCATGCGAAGAGTTGACTCATTGGAAAAGACCCTGATGCTGGGAGGGATTGAGGGCAGGAGGAGAAGGGGACGACAGAGGATGAGATGGCTGGATGGCATCACTGACTTGATGGACATGAGTTTGAGTAAACTCTGGGAGCTGGTGATGGACAGGGAGGCCTGGTGTGCTGTGATTCATGGGGTCGCAAAGAGTTGGACACGACTGAGCGACTGAACTGAACTGAACTGAGAAAGTGAACTCTAGGCTGTTCTGAATTAGCATCCTCATGGTTATGAAAAACCTGCTAGTAAACTTCTGTCTCTTTACTATTAGAGCTTCCCTGTTAGTTGACACATTAGATTTGCCTTCCACCTTGAAACAATGTCCATTCCATCACCATATAAATAGGAAATAGAAATAAAATATTCTAAAACTGCTTAAAAAAAAAAAAAAAAACAATCAGTGCTAATAAGACAAAATAGTGTAGGTGAAACAAAGGTAAGGCAAGGAACCTGATCTGTAAGAAAAGCTCCTTAGTGGAATATAATCATTACTGTGGCATCAAGGATGAGCAAGAATTAGTCAGGTGAGACTGAGAAACAGAGGAAGGCAGAGCAGAGAGAATAAGGCAGAGAGAGGAGTTTGTGAAAACATCAGGAGGCTGTGAAAAGGTGCCCCATTGAAGGAATTAGAATAGGCTTATAATGTCCACATGTAGAGGAGAAGAAATGTTATGAAACAAGTATGATACTACTAAGGTAGTTCAGCTCAGTTCAGTGGCTTAGTTGTGTCCAACCCTCTGCGACCCCATGAACCGCAGCACTCCAGGCCTCCCTGTCCATCACCAACTCCCGGAGTCCACCCAAACCCATGTCCACTGAGTCAGTGATGCCATCCACCCATCTCATCCTCTGTCGTCCCCTTCTCCTCCTGCCCTCAATCTTTCCCAGCATCAGGGTCTTTTCAAATGAGTTAGCTCTTTGCATTAGGTGGCCAAAGTATGTTGGAGTTTCAGCTTCAACATCAGTCCTTCCATGAACAACCAGGACTGATCTCCTTCTGGATGGACTGGTTGGATCTCCTTGCAGTCCAGGGGACTCTCAGGACTTCTCCAACACCACAGTTCAAAAGCATCAATTCTTCGGTGCTCAGCTTTCTTTATAGTCCAACTCTCACATCCATACATGACCACTGGAAAAACCATAGCCTTGACTAGACAGACCTTTGTTGACAAAGTAATGTTTCTGCTTTTTAATATGCTGTCTAGGTTGGTCATAAGTTTCCTTCCAAGGAATAAGCGTCTTTTAATTTCATGGCTGTAATCACCATCTGCAGTGATTTTGGAGCCCAGAAAAATAAAGTCAGCCACTGTTTCCACTGTTTCCCCATCTATTTGCCTCAAAAGTAGGGTAAGGCCCATAAAAGGACCTTGTAAACAAACAATATAATAAGATTTTAATCCAACCATATTGATTATTACATCAAACGTAAGTGGTCTAAATATACAAATTAAAAGATAGAATTGTCATATTCCAAACACCAGTTAAAAGGAAGCTGGAGTGGATATATAGATAGCAGAAAAAGTAAATATCAAATAAAAAAAATTACCAGGAAAAAGGAAGGACATTATAAAATGATAAATAAGTCAATTCATCAGCACAACAAAATAATCCTAAATGTGTACACAAGTAACAAAACAGTTTTAAAATACATGAAGTATAAACTGATAGAACTTAAAAAAGGATTCCACAAGACCACAATTATAGCTGAATATATAAACACTTCTCTTTCAATAAGATTGTAAAACTAAGGCCAGATCAGTAAGAATACAGAACTAAGGATGTAGAAGACTTGAATAATATTATCAATAAAACTGACTTCACTGGCAATTCTAGAACTCTACAAAAGAAAAGAATATACATTCTATTTAAGTGTACATGAATCATTCACCAAAACAGATAAAAATATCTGAGCCTTAAAAGATACCCAAAAAAATTTTAAAGGATGGAAAACATATAAAAATATTATCTGGATATAACAGTGTTAAACTAGAAATAAATCACAGAAAATTATCTGGAAAATTCTCAAATATTTAGAAATTCAACAGCATGCTTTTAAATAACCCAAGAATCAAAGAGGAATTCAACAATGAAAACCGGAAAATGTTTTGAACTGAATGAAAATACAACATATCAAAATTTGTGCAGTGTAGCTAAAGGAATATAAGGGGAACTTTATACTTTTATACCCTTATACTAAGAAAAGAGAAAAGTTCAATAATCCAAGCTCCCCTTTTAAGACACTAGGAAATAAACAGTAAATTAACTCAAAGAAATAACAAAGATATGAGTATCAATTACATAAAAATAAAAAAGATGTGTAAAACCAAAAGCTGTTTCTTCAAAAATATCAATAAATTCGATAAATCTCTAGCCAGACTGATTGAGAAAAAGACATAGATCATAAATGAAAGAGAAAACATCACTGAAGATACTACAAACATTAAAAAATAATAAGGGAATATTGAAAAGATAATAAAAGCATCCCAACTGATTTGACAACTTAGATAAAATGACTAATTCCTCAGAAAACACAAATACTAAAATGTACTCAAAAGGAACTGTCTTTAAAGAAATATAATCTACTAAAGTGTGTTAGTGCTCAGCTGTGTCCGACTTTTTGCGATCCCTTGGACTATAGCCTGCCAGGCTCTTCTGTCCATGGAATTCTCCAGGCAAGAATACTGGAGTGGGTTACCATTTCCTTCTCCAATAATCTGCTAAATGATTTCTTAAACATTCTCCCCTACCTTACCTGCGCCCTCCCACAAACCCAGAGACTAGACAGCTTTACTTCTTTACTTAGTAACTTCTATTAATAGCAAACATTGAGCATTATATTATACCAATTCTATATTAACTCTTCAAGAAAACAGATGTGAAGGGAACATGTTCCCACCTATTTTATGAAGGCAGCATTACTTAGTTATCAAAGTTGCACGACTGGCAAATAATCAAAATTACAAACCAGTGTAACCTAATGAACATAGAGGTAAAATAAAAACCTTTAAAACCAGCAAGTTGAATTCAGCTATATGTGAAAAAAGGATAAAAATGACATTATCAAGTGAAATTAATTTGCAAAAGACAATTATCAGTTTGACACTGGAAAATCAATCAACTTAATTTACCATATCAACAAACTAAAAAGGTAAAACCATGAGATGACCTTTGAAAGTGTAGAAAAACATTGTCAAAAGTCAGCATCCAGTCCTGACAAAAACTCTTAGCGACCTTAGAAGGAAATTTCTTATATCCAATAAAGAACATTTTAGAAAAACCTAAATTTAACATTATTTTTAATGATAAAAGACCAAATTTTTCTTCTTAATATAGCAATAAAGCAATAATGCTAGTTGACAACATTTTAATACAATAGTGTATTAGAAGTCCTAGCCAGTGTAACAATGTAAGTAAAAGAATTAACAGACATACAAATGGGAAAAGAAGAATTAAAATCGTTCATTTGAAGATGACAAGATTTTCTACACAGAAAATCTTAAAGAATCCACAAAAATTCTATTCAAATAAATAACTTGAGTTTAGAGAGATCACTTATAGGCAAAAATTGACTATATTTAAGTATTCAATGGCCAGAAACAATTGGAAATTAAAATGAAAAAGTACCATTCACAATAGCATAAAAAGTGAAAAATACAAATTTAACAAACTATTTCACTACAAAGCATTGCTGAGAGGAGTTAAAGAGAACCTAAATAGAGAGATCCTATTATATATATAGATTAGAAGAAACAAGACTGTTAAGATAGCAGTTTTTCCCATATCGATCCATAGATTCAACCCAACTCCAATCAATACTTAGCTAGGGTTTTTTGTTTATTTTTTCTTTCTTTTTTTTTTTTTTTTTTTATTAGTTGGAGGCTAATTACTTCACAACATTTCAGTGGGTTTTGTCATACATTGATATGAATCAGCCAAAATGAAAAGTTGATTCTAAAATTTACATGGAATTTCAAAAAAACCAAAAATAGCCAAAACATATTTAAAAAGAAGATTCACCATTGTAAGATTCACACTATTTTAAGTCTTGCTATAAAACCACGATTGTGGGATTGGTATAAGGATAGACATATACATCAATAGAACTGAATAGAGCCCAACATCACTCATTATTAGAGAAATGCAAATCAAAACCACAATGAGGTACCATTACATGCCAGTCAGGATGGCTGCTATCCAAAAGTCTACAAGCAATAAATGCTGGAGAGGGTGTGGAGAAAAGGGAACCCTCTTACACTGTTGGTGGGAATGCAAACTAGTACAGCCACTATGGAAAACAGTGTGGAGATTTCTTAAAAAACTGGAAATAGAACTGCCATATGACCCAGCAATACCACTCTTGGGCATACACACTGAGGAAACCAGATCTGAAAGAGACACGTGCACCCCAATGTTCATCGCAGCACTGTTTATAATAGCCAGGACATGGAAGCAACCTAGATGCCCATCAGCAGATGAATGGATAAGGAAGCTGTGGTACATATACACCATGGAATATTACTCAGCTGTTAAAAAGAATTCATTTGAATCAGTTCTGATGAGATGGATGAAACTGGAGCCCATTATACAGAGTGAAGCAAGCCAGAAAGTTAAAGTTAAAGAACATTACAGCATACTAACACATATATATGGAATTTAGAAAGATGGTAATGATAACCCTATATGCAAAACAGAAAAAGAGACACAGAAGTACAGAACAGACTTTTGAACTCTGTGGGAGAAGGTGAGGGTGGGATGTTTCGAAAGAACAGCATGTATATTATCTATGGTGAAACAGATCACCAGCCCAGGTGGGATGCATGAGACAAGTGCTCGGGCCTGGTGCACTGGGAAGACCCAGAGGAATCGGGTGGAGAGGGAGGTGGGAGGGGGGATCGGGATGGGGAATACGTGTAACTCTATGGCTGATTCATATCAATGTATGACAAAACCCACTGAAATGTTGTGAAGTAATTAGCCTCCAACTAATAAAAAAAAAAATAAGATAAAAAAAAAAAAAAAAAGAACCGAATAGAGCCAATAAATAGAAACACACATATATGGTCAATTGATTTGCAACAAAACAGCTGAGGTAATACAAATAGGGCAAGGAAAGTGCTAGAGCAAATTAGAGATCCATATTAATATAAAGAACTTAAGCCCACACCTCACAGTATATCAGGCAAAAAAAAAGAAGAAAAACTAACAAAACAAAACCTCAAAGTGTAGTATAGAGTTGAATGTAAGAGCTAAAGCATAAAACTTTTGCATGAAAACTTTTGTGATGTTGACTTATGCAGACATTTCTTAAATTTGAAACCAAAAGCATAATCCATAAAAGAAAATAATTAAATAAATTGAGCATTATCTAAAGGACATTTGTTTTTCAAAAGACACCTTTAAGAAAAGCAAAGGGCAAGCTGGGAGGAAATATTGGCAGAACACATACAGGACAAAATACTTGTGTCCAAAATGTATTTTTAATCTTACAATTCTTGCAACTTAATAGCAAGAAAACAACCCAATTAAAATTGGGCAAAAAAACTGGAGCAGACACTTCACCACAGAAGTTATATAAATGGTCAATAAACAAATGAAAAGGTGCTCAACATCAGGGAACTACAAAATGAACCTATGATAAGATAACCAATAGAATTTCTAAAATTAAAAATGTTACTATACCCAGTGTTGGATGTGGAGCAACTGTAACTTACAAAAACTTCTGATGAGAATGTGTAGCAGTGTAGCCTCTTCGAAGACAGTTTGACAATTCTTCACAAAGACATCTATTTATCACACAATCTACTCCTAGGCATTTACCAAGAGAAATAAAAATACGTGTCCACAAAAAATATCTTTACATAAGTGTTCATAGGAGCTTTACTCATGATAGCTTTGAACTGGAAACAAGACAAAAGTTCATAAACTGATGAATAGATAAATTATTAAATGCTATACTAAAGAATTCTATTTACTTACCATGATAAAAGTTTCTTCCTAGCACTGGTTTAAATGTGCTACACTGAAAAAGATACCATTTTGAAAATGTTGCAAATGTCATCTTAAGCATGAAAAACAACAAATTAGCAACATTTTCCATACAATAACCTTCTCCAGTGTAGTCCACTTAAACTAGTGCTAGGGGAAAAAAAAACACAAGGATGAAAGTATTAGCATATATATTTTAGCCATTTTATTAACATTCGCTTGTCACTCATTATTATTAGTTAATAAAATGTAATAGTCATATAGCAAAGATATAGTAAGTCATATAGCAAAGATAAATTATAAAAGGTACTATTCCTTCAACTTTCCTCCATCCTAGGAAAAAACCTCTCAAAACTAGGGAGCCCTTAATTAACTTGAGAAATGAAAAGCAACTCGAAGAGGCAATCCCAGTAACCAGACACACCCAGCTGAGCACATAAGCACATGCCAAAGAAGAACAAGAAGCTATCTCGGGTATGTCATTGCCTACGCATTTCCACACAGTACAAACAAGTGAAGTGAAAGTGGCTCAGTCGTGTCCAACTCTTTGCGACCCCATGGACTAGACAGTCCACAGAATTCTCCAGGCCAGAATACTGGAGTGGGTAGCCTGTCCCTTCTCCAGGGGATCTTCCCAACCCAGGGATCGAACCCAGGTCTCCTGTATTGCAGGTGGATTCTTTACCAGCTGAGCCACAAGGGAAGCCCGCAGTACAAACAAAGCCACAACTAAAATTTGTTAGTGCTATTAACTAGAAAAACAATACAGTCAAAGCAGCATACGTCTTAATTCTACATTTTACAATGTCTTTATTTAAATTGCAAGACATGTTGATTGTAGGATGAGGATAGCCACAAGTATGAAAAGGCAACCACACTCTGAAAAGCCTGCTGCCCTTATCAGGGTGGTTGAGTTGCAGATCTATGAGTTCAATCAGTTGTACCCTGCCAGGCCCCTCTGTCCGTGGGAGTCTCCAGGCAAGAATACTGGAGTGGGTTGCCATGCCCTGCTCTAGGGGATCTTCTAGATCCAGGGATTGAATTCGGGTGTCTTGAGTCTTCTGCTTTGTAGGCAGATTCTCTACCGCTCAGCCACCAGGGAAGCCCGAGTTGCAAGATCTAAACGTTGGTAATTAAAGGTCCCAGCCGCTGTGTTTTGTTGGGTATCCTGATCAACTGTTTGTATTCTTCTAAATGTTTTTTCAAAAATTTTCTGGACTCTTAGCAAGAGGGATCTTTTTACTCCCCCAAATTATGAGACACTTGGATTTAGTACTCATTGCACTGACTTAAAAGTATGTAAAAAAAAAGTACAACCAGGGGTTCCAATTGGATTCCCAGGCAAACTGCTTAAAAACTAAGCTAATTAATGTGAAAGACTCAAAAACTAAATAAAATTTGGGAGTTTATTTTATAAACTTAAATTTCTCTTCCAAAGATTTGGCTTCAATGGTTATGGGAAGAGATAGCTTAATGAAAAGATATTCAACAAAATAATATTGAAGAAAACACAAGTGCAGTCTAATGTGGCACTTCCTGTGTACCAGGTACTATACATATTAACTCTTTTAATTTTCATATCAACCATATGAGATAGGTTTTATCCGGGTCCTGATTTTAAAAAGAGATATAAAAGATTAAGTAAATTGCCTAAATTCCCACTGCTAATAAATAGCAGATGGAGAATTCAAACTCAGACAGTGTATTTCTAGAATCTATTTTCTTAAACAATGAGCCACACTGCTTAGCAAATTTCTGTATCTTAACCAATTAATTAAATAATCTATTTTATATTAAATTTGACTACTTTCAGATTTTTGCCACTTTTGTTTCTTTGTCAAATTTGCTTAAGAATTAGGAAACTTCAGAGAATTTAAAAAAAAACAACTGTGCACCTTAATTTATTCTGATGAATTTTAGTGACTTGCAACTGTAGCATGTATTTACTCTTGCTGGCCACCTCCCTCTTTCACTTTATTAATTTCCTACAGGAAATTGCAAGTTAATAGAAAAAGCAGTACTGGAACTGCCTCACATCCTATAGTTATTAATTAAAGCAAAGTCTGGTTCAGTAACTTTGGATACTAAAAATATAGAGTTAAACAAAGCTGACTGCCTCTTGAAATGAAATTTCAACTTCAATAGTCTGTCTAAAAAATTTATGCATTAAAATCCACATCTTCCCTTAAAGAAAGTCTCCAGAAAATTTTTAGTGAATAAAGCAACTCAATATCTGACTGCTGCTCTCTAAGACTTCAGAATTGAAAAGAATATGAGAGACATTGAAAAAAAAAATGACTCAAGTTTAAATACGTTTCTTTTAAACGCAGTTAGTCACATCATTCTACTATATTCCCTTCTACAGGTTATTACTCACAATCAATAAAGCAAGGAACTGTATAAACTATCTTATTAATTTTATATAATGGTTAGTAAACTTTAAAATACTGTACTATAAAACTTTTAAATGTTTCTGATGGTTTTAGATCACACTGGATAATTTATCGTTTTATGTGGCATAAAGTGTTAGGTAAGTGGATATCATGCTGGGAAAATGCACATAATTTCTGAATGTAAAAATCCATTCCATTGTAGATTTTTCTTACATAATATAAGGTTATTATTGGGATGATTTTTAGAATCTAGGTCTGTAAAAGTCACTAACGGACAAACATGCTGGCTATGTCTTCAAGCCACAGGCTATCTGTGTGTCCAAGTACCCTCCCCATCCTGCGGCTGGAGAAAACAGGATCCTGTCAAGTTAAAGTTGTTTTTTGGTTCTGTTCTAGTACATAGAACTCAACTCCCTGGCAGTCTCTCAACACCTCTAGCAAAGCAGAGGCAAGTAGGTGGCGTAGCAGTGGAGTGAAATAGCTGGAAAGAAATCGTGAATGGTAAATGTTTGGTGTAGAAGAGCTAAAACATGAGTTGTAGGAATTTCTGAGTGATCTAACCATTGTTTCATGTATTCATGAAAATGATTTTACAGAATCATAAGTGGTGAAAAGAGACAAAATGGACCTGTGGAAGTAGACAGTTGCAAGATGTAAATGGAAGAGAGAATCATGACACTGTTAAAAAAAAACAAGGCGGCACCTTGAAACCAACACAATTTGCTTTCACGGGAGAGTGAGACATTCAAGAACAACCTTATAACGTCCTCTTCTGGGATGGGCAGGATTTCCGATAGTTGGGAACAGGACAGACTAAGGAATGTAAAAGAGGCCATGTTGGACTTTTAGGCTACTAAACAAAGGAGCACTCTCTTTTACTGTTCTTGGGGAGATGGGGAATATTTGGGCACTGGGTGTGCAGCCTTTTGAAAAATACCTCCACATTTTCACATATTCTCCTAGTGGGCATACTGCTTTGAACTCCATCTTTGCCCATCTAACATACACATATATAACAAATACACAATTTGCAAATTATTCTTTTGATTTAATCTATGCTTTATTAGACAAGCCTATAAACTACACTACAGTTGCACTAATCTTAAAATAAACAAATATATGTTTATTATATATATATATCTATATATATCTCTCTCTCCAAGGAGTCTTAAAGAAGACTGAGTGCCAAAAAATTGATTCTCTTGAATACTGGTGCTGGAGAAGACTCCTGAGGGTCCCTTAGACAGCAAGGAAATCAAACAAATCATACCTAAAGGAAATCAACCCTGAATATTCATTGAAAGGACTGATTAGATGCTGAAGCTCTAATCCTTTGGCCACCTGATGCGAAGAGCTGACTCATTGGAAAAGACCTTGATGGTGGGAAAGATTGAAGGGAAGGAGGAGAAGAGGGCAGCAGAGGACGAGATGGTTGGATGACATCATTAACTCAATGGACATGAGTTTGAACAAACTTTGAGGGATAATGAAGGACAGGGAAGCCTGGCATGCTGCGGTTCATGGAGTCTCAAAGAGTCGGACACAACTTAGTGACTGAACAATAACAACAAAGGAGTCTCAGAAAATACTTTGCCTATTTAATAATATTTTCAAGTTGACTGTCCTATAATCTAATGCATTCCCACTTGGGTGACGTATAGGAGGGAGGAAAACCACCTCTGCTTCATGGTGTCACAACAAGAAGTCATGGCTCTCATTTTAAGGTTCTGTGCCTTTGGTGTTTGTGGTCTGCACGGATTCAGGCACTGTGTGTGTCCTGGGAAGATGCTAGTCAAATGATCAATCAAGACAAGTAAGTTTGAAAGATAGTGCATGAAAGTAATTAAGAATTCTATCTAAGAAGTGTAGACAAATGCATATTCAAATCTTGGGCAACTTTTAGTTACTGTGCATTTTGGATGAGCTCTTTAACCTCTACAATCTGAGTTTTGTTCCTTTCTAAAGTAATGCTACCCTAGTTCCTGTAAGAATTTTAGAAGACAATTAAGTGATGTACCACCTTAGTTATTTCAGGTTGCTATCACAGAATACCATAGACAGGATGGCTGAAACAACAGACACTGGTTTCTCTCCATTCTGGAGGCTGGAAGTCTGAGATCAGGATCCAGCATGCTCAGGTTCTTGGTGAGGACCCTCTTTCTGGTGCAGAGAGTCAGTTTCTTCCTGGGGTTCATGGGGCGGAGAGAGAGGTCTCTTTCTTATCTCTTCTTTTAAGGACACTAATCCCATTCACTCCACCCACACAACTGAATTAGCTTCCAAAGTTTCCACTTTCAAATACCATCACACAGGGGATTTGGGTTTCAACATCTCACTTCAGAACCTGGCACATGGTAAAAATGAATTAAATGCAGCTATATGAACCTGATCGCTGTTTAGTCACCAAGTCGTGTCCAACTCTTTGCAACTCCATGGACGGTAGCCCTCCAGGCTACTCTGTTCATGGGATTTCCCAGGCAAGAATACTGGAGTGGGTTGCCATTTCCTTCTCCAGGGGATTGTCCCATGCATTCATTTAAAAGGTATATCAATTATTAGTTATCAAAAATATATTTCATAGTTCATACATATCTCAAGATATTTATACTTATTGGCAAGGCCATGAGCCTAAGGACCAAGGAGATGTTCATAACTGGAGAAAAACACATGATATAAAACTGGAATAAGTGAATGTTTATATAAGAAAGTACACCTGTTCCAATTTTGCTCTTGGAACAGTCTATTTATATATTAGTAATTATGGTTACCAGCTACAAAAAAGGGAAACGAATATATAAAAATGCTCTGTACTGAGAATCTCATTAGTATTCATCCTGTAATAAAGATTGTGCTTAATAAGAAAAGTACACAGAAAGCCCATTCATTTAAAATGTAAAAAAAAAAAACCCACTGTAACAAAAAATTATGCCAGAGTAAAGCCTGTTCCATATTTCTAGGGGAAAGTATCCATGAGGGGAAACTAGAAATAAAATGTGATTCTATTTGTTCTCATTAACAGTTTACATAGTGATGTTTTATCTGCAAGGTCATATAAAATCAAAAATATAGTCTATGTAAAATGTAGTCCTTGCTCCTATTTCAGCAATGGGTTAATTTACTTCTTTCTTTAATGACTGCTGGTAGATTCGTGTCAGTGCAATATATTATATCCTTCAAGAAAAGAATGATGCACCATTTAAAGATATTAACATCTAAATTTCATTGTAAAAGGATTAGGACCAAAGTAATCCTGCCAAATTAATTTAGGTAAGTATACTAGGTAAATAAATCAGCATCCTTTTACTTCCAGAAAGCACTCCAAGCAATTTCAAGTCATTAAAAATACTCTTAGCCACAAGATTTTGCCTTTTAGTGCAGTCTTAATGGTTATATGACAGCGTTTCGACTGCTGGCTGTGTGACTTCTACGTCCTGGTTGCAGTAGCATTTTAGAAAACTCCAAAGAAAGCTAAAATCAGGAGTAATCTTTGAACAAGTCTTCCAAAATTGTTAAATCAAAAATGACACAAATGCTGTAAGCTCTTGTAAACTCTAATTGCATGCATTCCTTTTGCCAAGCATTCAGTGGGAGAGGAACCCTTCCTAAAAGGACGTATCAAAAACAGGTAACGAATTGCAGAGGAATAAGGAGTCCCTAGAGAGTGTTCTGGAAAAGTTTTATCAATTTCCTGATTGGCTGACTTATGAACTAGTCTTACAGGTTTGTAACTTAATTTCTCTTATGTCTACAAATGTCTCATATAGATGAATGTCATTAGGTTTCATATCTATTTAGATTAAAAGCCAAGTCCCACACAGCAATAGACAGTCAATTATTTTCATTTTATACTGTTATTATGAAATACTACCATTTTACAAATGTACTTCTGGAGAATGAGAATTGTTCACCAACATATTTTAAAGTGAATTTCAGGTGTCTGAACGCCAGGGAGAAAATAAATCTCAAAATATAACTTCCAATGAATTGTTTTTATAGCGGTTTTGTATTTTTTTCCACTTAGTTTCCTCTGACAAAAATGATTAATTTTTTTTCCATTTCTATGCTTACTATACTAAGCTTTTGACAGTGGGAATACTTTTTCCTCAAGGAAAAATATGATGAGCTTACAGATTCTACAGGATAAAGATGAGCAGCTTCTCTTTTCTGGGCAGAATTAGATCTTTAATTTCCTAAGCCTGACAGGAAATGGTTTCAATCACCTTCATGTTCTGTGTTGGCTCCCTCAAAATACCAACAAAATAAAACTTTTTCAAGCCCATTGCTTGAGTTCATTGCTTACAGTCATGAGGGAGGCAGTTTCCTTGTACAGTTTTAGAGATCTTTCAGAAGCAGGAGGGCAAAGTGGGATTATTTAAGGAATTCAGTGGTAAAGAATCTGCCTGTACTCTAGGAGACTTGCAGGAGAATTAACTTTGATCCCTGGGTTGGGAAGATTCCCTGGAGAAGGAAATGGCAACCCGCTCCAGTATTCTTGCCTGGAAAATCTCCATGGACAAAGGAGTCTGGCTGGCTACAGTCCACGGGGTTGCAAAGAGTTGGACACTACTGAGCATAACAACAACGACAACAAAAGAATTTTCAATTTTTGTCTTCCTGAAGAAGACTTTCTTAGAATGGTAAAAATCATGTTGATGAGGCTGGTGGAACAGTAAAGTCAGATTAATGAAGATGACTGAAAAGTCAAGTCACACTAATGTAGACATTAAACTGTGTGGGTGCAGATCATTTGGGTGTAGTCCATAAACAATATCTTCTCTCCACAAGTTAAATGATCAAAGGGTTTAGAAAGTGAACAATGGTTAACCGCATAATTTGAATTTCAAAGATAATATTCCAACACCCTTATTGCAAATACAGGGGGAAATGATTTATTAAACACAACTGGAAGCATAACAATTCACTGAAATTTCAGAACCTTCTGCTTCAAAGTCTTATTTCTCTTTTTCTCGTAATGATCTTTGCTCTTTCTCTTTTCTTTGTTTCCTCCACAGTAATGTACCCTATCCTACTTTAAGGTATTCCAAGTGGCCATAAAGATTATAGTTCCTAGAAGACTCATTTCCTCAAAGTCAAAAGAGGCCATCATTTAAAATCAGACAAGACAGAGAGTTAACTAGCCATCATACCAGAGGTTTGAGTCCCCAGATACAGGGCATTAAATCAAGAGAGGAAGGGATAAACACCAGAGATAAAGACCAAACTAGGTCTAGATGGCTGGGGAAACCGTGGGTTCAAGTGCAAAAAATGACGAGAAAGACAGAAAGTCTGACATCTCCATCAAGAGCTGGAAAATGGGGATGTGAACCTACCTCTGAGATGGGTCTGGCTGACGGAAGGCCTTTCACTTGAATATTTAAAGAAAATGAAAAGTCATTGTTTCAGTAAGCTCAGCTGCTACAACAAAGTACCAAGTATGAAGTGGCTTTAACAGGCATTTACTTCTCCCAGTTATGGAGGCTGGGCAGTCTGAGATCAGAGAGACATTATGGTTGGGTTCTGATGAGGACCCTCTTCTGGGCTTACAGGAATCCTCACATGGGTTGTGAGCTGGGTACTGTGGATGGTGACTGCAGCCATAAAATTAAAAGATGTTTGCTCCTTGGAAGGAAAGCTGTGACAAATCTAGACAGGGTATTAAAGAGCAGAGACATCACTTTGCCAACAAAGGTTCCTATAGTCAAAGCTATGGCTTTTTGCAGTAGTCATGCATGGATGTGAGAATTGGAATGTGAAGAGCTCTCAGCTCTCTTCTAGTAAGAGCATTAATACCATCCTGAGGACCTCAACTTCATGACCTCATCTAAACCAAATTACCTCCCAAAGACCATACCTACCACCCCATTAGGAGTTACAGCTTCAAGGCCCTCAGGAAACATGAAAATTCATAAGAGTCTTGGTGGGAGTCTATGGTGTGGGAGATAAGTAGGAAAGGAATAAAAACAATGGATAATGTTAAAAGCTTCTTTTTTCCTGGGCAGAACTGACCTCTGGGGCTAAGAAAACAGAGATGCTAACATATTTCATTTACTTTTCTCCTGTTTCAAAAATTCCTTTCTCCACCTTTCTGTCTCTTTCTCAACAGTTTTTCCCCCTCTTATTTCCCTTCCTTTATGAGTGAGTATAATTATGGAGAGTATGACATGAGAGTCAGGCTTGAATCCAATTCTAACTTTGGACCCCCAGTTATTTAGCTGTACAATTTTAGGCCAGGGATTTTCCTTCTCTCAGCATCAGATTTTTTGAATCAACAGAATAAACATATCACTACCTATCACCTTGTAGGCTACTATAAAGATTAGAGATAAAGCATGTAAACTGGCTGGCATAGTATTGGTATATAGTAAGATCTTAGAAAATGGTATAAAAGTAGAATCTTGCCTAATGCAAATAGTGATGTCTGTTACAGACTGAATAGATGCTTGTATCCCCCTGCAATTCATACGCTGAAATCTTAACTCCCAGTGTGATGGTACTAGGTGTCAGAAGGCAGGAGCTTTGGTTGGCGGTTAGGACAAGAGGGTGGATCCCTCATGAATGGGATTTGTACCCTTATACAAGAGGCCCCAGTGAGCTGGCGACTCTCAATGAACCTGGAAGCAGGTCCTCACCATACACTGAACCTACCCACACCTTGTTCTTGGACTCTGTAGTCACCGGAACTGTAAGATATAAGTTTATGATATTTATAAATTACTCAATCTATGACATTCTGTTAGATCAGTTGGACTAAGACTGTGTTCAAAAACTTCAGCTGTGTGAAATGTGAAGTTGTGATATTACAAAATTTACAAAGTGATCAAGCAGAGCCTGTGCAGCAGGCCACTTGGGAGTGTTAAGGTCCATCTGACCCAAACTCCACCTACTCTGGTCTGAAGTTTGGCACAACCTAGATTCTAATCCCAAAGAAGGGCGATGTCAAAGAATGTTCAAACTACCACACAATTGCACACATTTAACATGCTAGCAAGGTTATGCTAAAAATCCTTCATGGTAGGCTTCAGCAGTACATGAACCCAGAATTTCCAGATATATCAGCTAGGTTACAAAGAGGCAGAGGAACCAGAAATCAAATTGCCAACATCCATTGGATCACGGGAGAAAGAAAGGGAATTCCAGAAAAACATCTACTTATGCTTCATTGACTATGCTAAGGCCTCTGACTGTGTGGATCACAACAAACTGTGGAAAAATCCTTAAAAAGAGGAAGTACCAGACCACCTTATGTGTCTCCTGAGAAACCTCTATGCAGGTCAAGAAGCAACAGTTAGAACCAGACATGGAACAGCTGACTTGATCAAAATTGGGAAAGGATTACGTTTAGGCTGTATATTGTCACCCTGCTTTTTTTAACTTATATGCAGAATACATCACGAGAAATACTGAGCTGGATGAATTCCAAACTGGAATCAAGATTGCCAGGAGAAATATCAACAACCTCAGATACACAGATGATACCACTTTAATGACATAAAGCAAAGAGGAACTAAAGAGCCTTCTGATGAAAGTGAAAGAGGAGAGTTTTCTTGACATTCAAAAAACGAAGATCATGGCATCCAGTTCCCATCACTTCACAGCAAACAGAAGTGGAAAAAGTGCAAGCAGTGATAGACTTTATTTTCCTGGGCTCCAAAATCACACTGGATGGTGACTGCAGCCATGACATTAAAAGATACTTGCTCCTTGAAAGGAAAGCTGCTACAAAACTAGACAGTGCATTAAAAAGCAGAGACATCACTTTGCTGACAAAGTTCTATATAGTCGAAACTATGGTTTTTCCAGTAGTCATGTACAGATGTGAGAGTTGGACCATAAAGAAGGCTGAATGCCAAAGAATAAGTACTTTCAAATTGTGGTGCGGGAGAAGACTCATGAGAGTTCCATGGGAGATCGAACCAATCAATTTTAAAGGAAATCAATCCCTGAATATTCTTTAGAAGGACTGATGCTGAAGCTCCAACGCTTTGGTCAATTGATGTGAAGAGCCGATTCACTGGAAAAGACTCTGATTCTGGGAAAGACTGAAGGCAAAAGGAGAAGGGAGTGGTAGAGGATGAGATGCTTAGATACCATTACCGATACAATGGACATGAGTTTGAGCAAACTCTGGGAGATAGTGAAGGACAGAAGAGCCTGGAATGCTGCAGTCCATTGGGGCTGCAAACAGCTGGACATGACTTAGAGACTGAACAACATGAAGTAATGATCACTCTAGCTTAAAATTGATGGGGACAATTCTGGGACATCTTGCAGCTGTGATTCTAGGAATCTCCTGGTTAGTTGACAGACATTTTATTGGCCTGATACAGAAAGACTGAGTTGGGTGATTACTGGGGATCTACTTTTCACCTCACTGCTTCCTGAGATAAGACTGCTTAAATTTTCTCTGCCCCGTACTACCCTAGCCTCCAATGTTTCCCTCTTTTTTTTCCTGAGGAACTTTAAGAGATCAGGTAGAGGACAGGAGTCACTTGCCAGCTGTATTCTATGTAAATAATAAATTGAAATTTGATGGAGGATGTGAAATTTCTGTAGTTCCAACATAGCTTCCAGACAATATTGGGTTGGCCAAAAAGTTTGTCTGGGTTTTTTTTTGTGTGTGTGATGTTATGGAAAAACCTGAATGCACTTCTTGTCAACGCAATAGTTATTAATTATGAAAAGAAGAAGAGTAACATTATATCGGAGAAGCCCCACAGATACCACTTTAATCAAATGATTGAAGTGAACATCATCAGTAATAAGACAGACTGAAATTGCGCACATCTTAGTAGGATGCAATGAGAGGAACATAGGATCACTTCTGTAAAACTGCTGCTGAAGATTATATTATCTGAATGTAATCATGAAGAAACATGGGAAAACACAAACCGAGGAACATTCTAAATCCATTATGAAATAATTCTTCTAAAGTGTCAAGCTCATAAAAGTCAAGGAAAAACTGAGAAACTATTCTAGACAAAAAAAGACTAAATTCAATGCCTGGGTCTCAACTGGATTGTTTTGCTGTAATCTGGCTATAAATGACTGAGCCAACTGATGAAACTTGAACGAGGCTTGAGGATTATATGGCAGTATATATTGTAGTTATGGAGAAGAATGTTTTTATTTTTAGGAAACATATAAAGTATTGGGAGATAAGGGGGTTTCAGGCAGCAATTTACTCTGGAATGATAAAGGAAAAAAAGTTGACACAAATTATCTATAAATTTGTGGTTGTTTAAAAAAAAAAAAGCATAATGTATTGCAAGGCCTGAGTCTCCTTGTACATGTGAAGTAGAACAACCACTAATCCTAAACTCAAGTGGTCTACCTTCTTCAGAACTGCCTAATAAATTGCTTGATGCACACTTGCCTAGTTGATCAACACTGGCTTGAAGCCAATATTATAATCTCATTATGATGTTTTTGTCTTCCACCAATAAAGCTTTGTTTCTAAATAGCTTTATTGAAATCTAATTCACATTCCATAACATCCACCCATTTAAACCTCATATTTGGACTTCCCTGGTGGTCCAGTGGTTAAGAGTTTGCCTTCCAGTGCAAGAGGACATGGATTCCATTCCTGGCCAGGGAACTAAAATCCCATAACCCTCCAGCTGCAACAAAGAGCTTGTACTCTGCAACTAAGACCCAACGCAGCCAAAAACAAAAATATTTTTAAAAGTAAACTGCATTGAATAGTTCAGTTTTTAATCATATTCAAAGGTGTGCAACCAATATTGCAATCTAATTTGAGCACATTTTTATCACCTCAGCCCCAAATCTCACACCCGTTAGCAGTCATTCTTCATTTCTATCCTTATTAATTGTATTTTTAAAACATTTAATTTTCTACTGTTTCAGGATGTGGTGGCAAACAGAAAGTAGTCAATAAATATTTGATGAATGAGTGAATTAATTGCCAACTGACTGATACTACAGCTATTTATGACTGGCATCTTTATGGGTAATTCCTATCTGCTAGTTTCTATATTTTTGTTTTTAAAAAATGTGGTCTTTTGAACTTTGTGGGAGAATGTGAGGGTGGGATATTTCAAAAGAACAGCATGTATACTATCTATGGTGAAACAGATCACCAGCCCAGGTGGGATGCACGAGACAAGTGCTCCGGCCTGGTGCACTGGGAAGACCCAGAGGAATCGGGTGGAGAGGGAGGTGGGAGGGGGGATCGGGATTGGGAATACATGTAAATCCATGGCTGATTCATATCAATGTATGACAAAACCCACTGAGAAAAAAAAAAAAAAATTAAAAAAAAAAAAAATGTGGTCGATCCTCAAGTATCTTGTATTAAATGAAATTTTCAGTCTCTTGAAAGTTATTTTATAAAATCCATGGTGGTAGTATTATCTTTATTGTGGTCTAATAAAATGTGGATGATGAGCTACTATTATACCAATATGTTTTGGAAAGTGTTGAGGTCACTTCAACACAGATGATAATAATCAGTATATTTGAACTTATAACCTTTGCCACATTGGCAACCTAGCATCAATTTTCATGACAGACTAAACAAAATTCTTCAAATGCAGGATAACTTTATTATATTATTGAGCTGGAGACATATAAAAGAAAATATTTCTTCCAATATGACCTTATGCTAAAAAGTGGAATGAGCACAGACTATGCATAACCACAAATTACCTTTTTTATAAACCATATTTTATTTTTATTTAAGATTGTCAGCAAGATCTTCTTTTCAATAGCAATTCAACGCACAACCCTCAAAAGTGATCAAATTATTATTTGTGGTAATGGTGAAAAAATGTTTAAGCCTCCACTTTAAAATATATCCTTAAAATTTTAGTTCTTATATGGATACAATCACTTATATAATTGCATTCTTCCAGATACCAGTTATTTTTAAATGTTTGGAATAATAAATCTCTCAAAGAACTGGTTTAATTTGCCACAGAAAATAGGTACTATCTCTAGAAAGAATGACTGTTATAAAATAAATTTCTCAAGCTGAAAATAGATACTTCAATTATATTTTTTGAGGTACAGTCTTTTTGTGTGTGTTTTAGTCTATTTAAGCTTCAGTTTATTAAACAGAGGATATAATCATCTCAACCATCACTTGAAAATCTATTCTTTGAATGAAGAAAGAAATGCAAAAACACTAACACTATTGAAGAAAAGAATTAAGCCAAAAAATTAATTTTTTTCCTTACAGAACTTTCAATATTTCTCCTTTACCAAAGGAATTCCTAGACTATGTATGGATAATCTATTGCTCCACAACTTTTGTTTCTGGTAAAATGCAGCCAATGCAGAGAAAAGGTAAAACACTGATAAATGCTACAAGGAAAGTTAATTGAGATTTTTTTGTTGTTCTTTAGTTGGTAAGTCATGTCCAATTCTTTTGCTATCCCATGAACTGTAGCCGCCAGGCTCCTCTGTCCATGGGATTCCCAGGCAAGACTACTTGGACTGGGTTGCCATTTCCTTCTCCAGGGGATCTTCCTGACCCAGGGATCGAACCCAGGTCTCCTGCACTGGCAGGCAGATTCTTTACCACTGAGCCCCTTAAGAAGCACAATTTAGATATATACTACTACTCTTACTGCATAATGCTATGGATAGTTAAAATGGCAATATTCTAAACAGAAGATTTAGATGCTACACCTAACATATGTTGACAGTGCAGTGATTGCTGAATCTAAAAATTCATTTCAGAGGACAGTGACACAGTGATTACAGCTATTGTAGAACTCAGATTGTGGATGAATGATACATTTAATTCTAACAACATAAAAAGAAAATGAGCAGTTCTCTGGACTCCACTGTGTACAAAAGAAAGGTGGACACTGTTCAAATGAAACTCTGTGGAAGAGAATAAGAGCTAACTTCAACTAGATGAGGATGAAGGACACTTGCAAATAGGCAGAGGTCCCAATGATGAAAAGTTTCATTTGCATAACCTCTGCTTACAGATTTTGATTGTATATGAAATGATTGGGCACACTATCAAAACAAAATGAGATCATCTGTGAAGCAGTATGCTTGTTAGGATCTTTGGAATAAATCGAAATGAAAATGGTGATCTGTGCATGAGATAACCCTCAGCAAAGAAAAGTCACTCTGAGGACTGGACCAGAGAACAGAGAATTTGGCTGTCAACACAAGACTGAGCTTCCTTTCCTGCTACTAGAATGGGTAACAAATATCAGAAACTCTACAACCACTGAAGTTTGTTTCAGGAATGAAAGAAATACCTGCCATTTGCCCACTAGGTACTTTGGATTCTGAAGGGTGAATAATTTTCAGTAAAATTAAATTACTTTGGTCAGTTGATTCTGACCTAAGTCAAAAGAGAAGACTGTCCATTAAGAGAACTGGGAAAGAACCTGAAAATCCAGAAAGGGTAAATATCAGAAACTGAATAAATGCCAAGCAAGGGGAAAAACTTGTGGGGTGAGGTGAGAGATTGGTATAGAATAGATGTAGCTGAGATAGCTGATTAAGGAAGAGGCAAGTTGGATTACAAATGGGTTTTGGGGTGCTAAGAGGAGGTGGCAAGAATACACAGAAGAACTATACAAAAAAGATCTTCATGACCCAGATAATCACCATGGTGTGATCACTCATCTAGAGCCAGATATCCTGGAATGTGAAGTCAAGTGGGCCTTAGGAAGCATCACTATGAACAAAGCTAGTGGAGGTGATGGAATTCCAGTTGAGCTATTTCAAATCCTGAAAGATGATGCTGTGAAAGTGCTGCACTCAGTATGCCAGCAAATTTGGAACACTCAGCAGTGGCCACAGGTGTGCAAAAGGTAAGTTTTCATTCCAATCCCAAAGAAAGGCGATCCCAAAGAATGCTCAAACTACTGCACAATTGAACTCATTTCACATGCTAGTAAAGTAATGCTCAAAATTCTCCAAGCCAGGCTTCAGCAATACATGAACCGTGAACTTCCAGATGTCCAAGCTGGTTTTAGAAAAGGCAGAGGAACCAGAAATCGAATTGCTAACATCCGCTGGATCATCGAAAAAGCAAGAGAGTTCCAGAAAAACATCTATTTCTGCTTTATTGACTATGCCAAAGCCTTTGACTGTGTGGATCACAATAAACTGTGGAAAATTCTGAAAGAGATGGGAATACCAGACCACCTGACCTGCCTCTTGAGAAACCTGTATGCAGGTCAGGAAGCAAGTTAGAACTGGACATGGAACAACAAACTGGTTCCAAATAGGAAAAGGAGTGCATCAAGGCTGTATATTGTCACCCTGCTTATTCAACTTATATGCAGAGTACATCATGAGAAACGCTGGGCTCGATAAAGCACAAGCTGGAATCAAGCTTGCTGGGAGAAATATCAATAACCTCAGATATGCAGATGACACCATCCTTATGGCAGAACGTGAAGAACCAAAGAGCCTCTTGATGAAAGTGAAAGATGAGAGTGAAAACGTTGGCTTAAAGCTCAACATTCAGAAAACTAAGATCATGGCATCTGGTCCCATCACTTCATGGGAAATAGCTGGGGAAACAGAGGAAACAGTGACAGACTTTATTTTTCTGGGCTCCAAAATCACAGGAGATGGTGATTGCAGCCATGAAATTAAAAGAGAGCTTACTCCTTGGAAGGAAAGTTATGACTAACCTAGATAGCATATTAAAAAGCAGAGACATTACTTTGCCAACAAAGGTCTGTCTAGTCAAGGCTATTGTTTTTCCAGTGTCATGTATGGATGTGAGAGTTGGACTATAAAGAAAGCTGAGCACTGAAGAATTGATTATTTTGAACTGTGGTGCTGGAGAGGACTCTTTAGAGTCCCTTGGACTGCAAGGAGATCCAATCAGTCCATCCTGAAGGAGATCAGTCCTGGGTGTTCATTGGAAGGATTGATGTTGAAGCTGAAACTCCAATACTTTGGTCACCTGATGCAAAGAGTTGACTCATTTGAAAAGACCCTGATGCTGGGCAAGATTGAGGGCAGGAGGAGAAGGGGACGACAGAGGATGAGATGGTTGGATGGCATCACTGACCCAGTGGACATGGGTTTGGGTTGACCGCGGGAATTGGTGATAGACAGGGAGGCCTGGTGTGCTGCGGTTCATGGGCTCGCAAAGAGTCGGACACGAGTGAGCAACTGAACTGAACTGAGAGTAGGTCTAGAAATTCATTTGCACAATGAATGCCAGTTACCTTGATCTATTATTCTGACTATACTAAATAAGGAAACTATGTACTATTATAAATATATGCTATACTCAGATGATAAAACAAGAAAGAAATGTAAAGGAATGGTTATCAAAAATGTTAAGATAGTGGTTACCTATGGGAAGAACACAGGGGAAGATTTGTATTTCTTATCCTGGAGTGTGGCTACACAAGTATTTGCTCTCAACTGTACACACGTTTTTTGTACTGCCCTGTATGAATGATAGCTGTTACATATAAAATGAGGAAAAGCACATGTAAGATGCTGATGGTGTTATGGAGAAATTAACGCAGGTAAGAGAGGTGACCCAGGGTGTATGGACATGTGGACAGGGAAATACAATTTTAAGTAGGTAGACTTGGCAGGGCCTCACTGATAGGGTGACATCTGAGCCAAGACTGGGATGAGGTGAGGGATTAAGTTATGTTGATCTCCAAGGAGAACAGGTTCACAGGAAGAAGTAAAAGGAAGTTAAGAGGCCTTGAGACAGGAAAATGTCATAATATATTTTTCTTAAAATTACCATGGTTACTAGTAGTTGCCTGAAAGATTCTCAGCTTCCATCCATGTCTCTAAGTCATTTGGGTTGCTTCACATAAAACACATAGAAACTTCGTTCAGTTGGGAGATGGCAGAATCAGAGAAAATGTGCTCACTCAAAACTTCCTGACATCTTTAATACTAATGACATTTCTACACAAATCATGAAACGTGAGGTGAGAAACTCAGAGTAAAGAAAATAGGTGGTTTTTAATTTTCTTCTAGTTTTAGCTTATTAAAATAGAGTAGCCAAAGACAGAGAATATAGTTAGAACAGTAAATGAAATTTTACCTTTAAGCATGGCGGTGGTGGTTTTAGCCACTATGTCGTGTCCCACTCCTGCAATCCCATGGACAGTAGCCTGCCAGGTTCCTCTGTCCACGGGATTCTCCAGGCAAGAATACTGGAGTGGGTTGCCATTTCCCTCTCCAGGAGATTTTCCTGATCCAGGAATTGAACCCAAGTCCCCTGCATTGCAGGCAGATTCTTTACTGACTGAGCTATGATGGAAGCCCCAAAAGCATGGACATTCTAAAAACATATCCAGGCTAGGTCTCTCTGAAACCACCATATTCAACTGCATTTTTTTTTTTTAAATCAAGTTACAAGTTTTTACAGCTAAATGAATTAGAGTACTGAATGTCCCCTCTCTCTTTCTACCCTCACCTCAATTTGACTAGTGTACCTCTGGTTGAATATAGGTTTAATTTAGCTATTGTTTTGACACTCTTTAACAGAACAGACAGCTAAAGATAAAATAGGAAGAGGAAGGCCTGCAGAGGGACCGGGGATCAGGAAGAAAGATTTAGCACATGCGCCTTTTGATATCTGAAAGGCTGTCATTTTATTAGGGCCAGATCCTTTTTGTGGCAGCTTTGGGGACCAGAAATAGGACAGCACTAGTGGGTAGAAGTTACAATGAGGGAGTCAATTCAAATAAGGAAACTCCCTCAAACAATAAGAGAATATATATATAGAGAGAGAGACTAACAAGGCTCTTTGGGAGTCCCCGGGTTCATCATTAGGTAGAGGCTGGGTAACTACTGTCAGATTATCCTGCTCTTTAGTATTTGACATCTCAGACCACATATTCTATGGTCCCAAAATTGACTTAGAAAACATGCAATTACATGCAAACACACAAAATGTGTTTTGGGAAAACTGAAAGCAAAAAAAAAAAAAAAAACAAAAACAAAAGAACACCAATGGTTAAAGGCATTAAAATGTCTTTATTCTCTGGCTAATAATACTGTTTGAAATTACATTTTAAGCAAAATCTACGTATTCTTTATTTGTCATGTAATTAATGTTTTTAACCCTGCTTCTGTAGTATATCCTTCAATCATTGGTAATTAAAAAAAAAATAACCTCTTGATTGTGCATTTATTTTAAATATATTTTCCAGATTTTGATCCTCAATTGTGCTGCAGCATTTAAACTGCTCAGCCTGTAACAGCAGATTTGCATTTGTTTTGACTTTCGCTTCCAGGTAAAACTTTTCCACAGTCTAGACACTTTGCCCTGGTTTGCAAGGAAGGAAGTCCTGATGGAGGTAACTGACTCAGAGGGGATGAGAAGCATGATGGGAAAACAGAACACAGGCGAAAGAAATTTAAAAATAGGGAGAAAAAAAAAATAGGGAGAAAAATGACAAAGGCATTTTTCCCAGTTAAATCATTAATTCTTCTGGCATACTTGTTCTATTTCTGGAGACTCTGACCTTATCCTCCTTAGCTCTTGGGCAACTCTCTGCCCAACCCACACACCTGGACCCTTTTAGCACTGACAACTGGGTGTTGTTGCAGAGCTGTCTGGTGCCAGCACCACCAACACCACCAGGCACATTGTAATTTGTGTTGTGTGCCCACCCTACTGAAGTGTGCCAGGAGAGGGAGTGATTCAGGCTTTTGCATTTCTCTTGACAGTAGATGCAATGTTTTCGGGTATTTCGAGTACCAAATATTTCAACGAGTTTTATTTTCTTGTTACTTGAGAGAGAAACTGTTTGACTTGCTGTCAGATGAAAACACGTTTCCCTATTTCTAACCCTTCTCATTTACATGACTAGTTTATGATTGAGTAACAAAGAACAAAAAGCACAATTGGAAGCTTAATCGGGCTGAAAACCTGCCAGGATTTCAACAACAAAATCTGCTAACCACAGGAAGCTTTCTGCTCAAGGTGAAACATTTGACTGAAATTCTGTTAGTTGGAAGAGCTCGTCTGGTACCATTGAAAACCAACCCAAACCAAAATGATGTTCCTCGCAGGACACTTTCTTTCACAACATGTGAAAAATGGATGCTGATAACAAACCACCACCCAAAATCACTACAGAAGAATGGATTTCACGATCTATTAGTCCCAGAATGAAAGAATTTTGAAGACTGTAGTGATCCTGACATGGATCTAGGTTTAGGTGCAAGTTTTCTGGTAGGTTATTATCATCAGTAGAGAAACTGCCCCAACTGCAGTCTTTTGCCAGAGGTAGCGAGACTCTGACAGCCCCTTCAGAGGTTACATATAGATGCAGGTAGGTCTAGTTTGTGGTTTGTTTTACAGCATCTCATTATGATATTGCCAGATGCATTAAGTCTCCTATCACTTTCCAGAGACTGGTTTTTCCTGCCCAGGAGACACTGGTACCATTTTGGTGGGTACAGTTTTCATTCTTGTAATTAGGTATGGGCACTACTAATTGCTTTTCTAATTACCTGCTTGAGAATGCCAATTATCTCCTTGCTTCAACATAAGCATATGCAATTGGCTAATTAGACCTTCAAGTAGGCAACTAGAAATATAATTAGCCATTTGAGAGAACAATTTGTTGTACCATCAATTTTGCACCCATAAAGAAAGGAAGCTTTGGTTTAATTTGTAATTTATAAAGTGGAATGAAAACTGAATTGAACTTGAGCCTTTATAAAGGAATATAAGTGTTAACAAGAGGAGGAAATCTGAAATACACTACTCAAGTGGAGATGTACCTATTTTTTAAATGACATCACTGAAATAGTTTCCAAGTTCTGTAGGAAAGTTCAGAGTTAATTCTGATTACCAGATTAGGTACTACTCCTAACATCAAAGGGCAGATAGGTTACTCAAAACTCAGGAGATGCTTACTCCAAAGAACTACTAAGAAACAAAGTTATTATATATAAATCTAGATGCATGGGAAACAACAAGAGAATGTTATGCCAGTAGAAATGCTGCCAGCTTGGACCAAGAGGGACAGAGATGGGAGGAAATGAAGGAAGAAAGACTCTGAGGGCAGAGCCCCAGATGCAGAGGCCAGAGAGGACAACTGTGGGTCCAGAAGAGGGAGCATTGGTGGGGTATTGTTTTGGGTAGGATATGGTATATCTCACATCTTCTAAGAGAAAATGTTAGCTGCTGTAACAACCCACATTTGATGACTTAAAGCAACAGAAATTTACTCTCTCATAGGTCTGGAGGCCAGAATTTCAAAATCAGTTTCACTGGACCAAAATCAAGGTGTTGGAAGGGCTGTGTCCCCCTCAGAGGCTTTGGCAGGGGGGCATTTGTGCCTTGATTCTTCCATTTCTGGCCTTTCTTGGCTTGTGTCTGTATTACTCCAGTCTCTGCCTCTGTGGTCACATTACCTTTTCTGTGGTCAAATCTTCTTCCTCTGTCTTATAAGAAAACTGGTGACTATATTTAGGGCTGACTTGGATAACCCAGAATAATCTCTGGACCTGGATAATCCAGAATAACCTAGATCCTTAACCTAATCACGTGAAAGGCCCCTTTCCCAAATAAGGTATCATTTATGAGTTTCAGGGGAAAAAGTATTGTTTTTTTTTGTGGGTTTTTCTTTTATTTTTTTTGGAGTGGAGGAGGGTTTTAGCTTACAATAATATCTACATGAGCATGTTCTCCTCAAGAACTTCAACAAATAACACCCCAGCTTATAACTAGTATGATGTATAATTTCTAAATATAATATCCCTACTACAAGGATTGAGCTTCCTAGGTGGCTAGTGGTAAAGAATCCACATCCTAAGCAGGAGATGCGAGTTCCATCCCTGGGTTGGGAAGATCCCTGGAGGAGGAAATGGCAACCCACTCCAGTATTCTTGCTTGGGAAAGCCCATGGACAGAGGAGCCTGGCAGACTACAGTTTATGGGGTTGCAAAGGGGCGGATATAACTTAGTGACTAAAGAGCAGCACCAGTACAAGGATTGCTCTGAAGATAACACAAGTAAAACCTAGTCAGTGTATTGGTGAGAAAAGGGGCTTCCCTAAAACAGAAAAGCATATTGTTTCATAGGTTTCAAATGATAACATAGATATTCATTTTCTAAGAGCTAATCAAGTAAAGTATAATATTATTGGAATTATCTGCATCATGTGAAAAGAACTGAAGTTGTGAGCATCAGCCTGATGAGCTGGAGTAGAAGTTCAACCACACATTGATGTTGCAAATCTCTATTCTCAAGAGCTTAGAAAGTGCAGTGAATTCATGGTCTTGGCTATCATTCTTTTCTTAAAGAACGACCTTCAATTACAAACAAGCTAAAAGACTATTGAATACAAAGATGCTTTCAAAATCACTAGCAACTTACACATTGACTTTGCCATTGATTGATATGTTAAAATAACAAATCTCAGGCTGGGTAGACAGGGCAGACCATGTATTACATGTCAATTCAGGGATTCATTTAAAGAACCCTTGATATTTTCAGCTTGAGCAAGTAATTAACTATGAACAAAAACAAAGATTATTATTTAACCACAGTCAGCAGCAGGCAGACATATTAATCCAATGAACTAAAAATAATGTTTTACTGTTTCTGACCTCACCTTGGCAAAATTCCCATCTCCAAAGAAACATCATGTTCAGATTTCTCAAGGCATTGCCATCAATCAGTCCATCTGTCAGTTTAAAGGTTTAAATATTTAAGAAACACAGTTTGAAAAGAAACAGGGGATTAGAATGCAGACAGTAGGTCAAATGAGTAAACTGTCATCACAGCAACTTCATATTAGTATTTTCAATCAAAACAGAGGATGTTGGATAATCAGGGATCTATAAGAAACCATACTGAGTTGAACTGTCGTTGTTTAGTCGCTAAGTTGTGTCTGACTTTTTGTGACCCCATGGACTGTAGCCTTCCAGGCTCCTCTGTTCATAGGATTTCCCAGGCAGGAATACTGGAGTGGGTTGCCATTTCCTTCTCCAGGGGATCTTCTCAACCTAGGGATTGAAGTCATGTCTCCTGTATCTCCTGCACTAGTAGGTGAGTTCTTTACTACTGAGCCACCAGGAAAGCCCACAAAGTTGAATAGTGTCCATTTAAAACTCACATTCACCTGGAACCTCTGAACGCTATCCTTTTTGGGAAGAGGATCTTTGCAGATGTAGTTAGTTAAGATGAGGTCACATTGGATTAGGGTGGTCCTTCTAAGAAGGCCTTATAAAGACATACAGGGAAGAAGTTCATTTGATGACAAAGGCAGAAATGAGATTGACAAATAATGCTGACGACTGCCAGAAGCCACCAGAGCTAGAAGAGGGGAAAGATTCCTCCCCAGATTCTTCAGAGGAAGCATGGCGCTGTTGACATCTTGATTTCAGACTTCTGGCCTCCAGGACTCTAGAGAATAAATTCCTTTTGTTTCAAGCCATCCAGTCTAGGATAATTTGTTATGTCAGCCCTAGGAAACTGATATAGATTTGGGCACCAGCAAGTGAGGTGCTGCTGTAACATACGCCTAAAGGCCTGCAAGTGACTCTGGTATTGGGTAATGGGTATAGGCTGGAATTATTTTTAGTCACATGATAGAAAAAAGTCTATATTTCCTTGAAAAGTCTATTGGTATAAATATGAATGTTAAAGGTGATTCTGGTAAGAGCTCAGAAAAAAGTTAGGAAAGCTGTAGAGAAAGAATGTATTGTCTTAGAGAATAACATATACTGTCATTAACAGCGTTGATAGAAATGTGAACAATTAAAGCTGCTTCTATAGTGAGCATGTTAATGGAAACTGGAAGAAAGGCAGTGTCTTCATGACAGTTCTGACTCCAAATCACTTTGTACCTCTTCCTCACCACTATCCAAGCTAAGGAGTTCCAGCCTACACCTGTAAGTAATTCACTTATAAGAATTATGTAAAGAGTTACAACTCTATGAGCCTATACAAAATTGTGTTTAATTGTTAAAGCTCACGGATAACCCAGAGGTTATTTTAATAATATCTACATTTGCAGATACTTTGCAATTTATGCATATTTTAACATTAATTATCATATCCAATAGTCAGAACAAACTTGGGAATTATTGACCTCTTTTTCAAAATGAGTCTGCTTGGGTGAATGGAGGTTAAATAACATTTCTATGGTTATTTAGCTAGTGAGTCTACAGAAGTGACACCTGTACTCTCTCTAAATATGAACTCTTTATGAGATCATGATTGATGTTTATATCCCTATGGACATTTATCAGTCCAATTTAGAAATTTAAAAACATTTGTTTTTTTATATGCCTTCCACACACATTAGTGTGTGTGTCTGCACACATGTGTCTACTTAACATCCTACAGGCAATGGGAATTCACAACCTCCAACAGTTCATCATCACCTCTATGGAGCCATCAGACTGAAGATATGCACAATGAATTATATTCATTGTTCATTTTTAGGAGAAGTGTGAACTCATGCTGAATAACACCAACCAGATCACCAAGTACTTTGATGTCCTCAAATGCTGTATCTAAGATTTGGAGACTCTTTTTTTGTAAGAGGACAAGTCTTGTGTACTGATTAATAAAACTGCCTCCAACAAATGCATTGGATCAATTAACATGCCAACACTCTCGAGAACTTACCAACACTATCCTGTTTATTTTTAAAAATAATGTCACAAAAAGATCTGCTCCAATTGTAACATCCTGGAAACCCTTTTATAGAGTTACAATCTTTTATTTTTATGACTGCTGTTATGTTTAAAGTCACCACTCAAGACATTTCATTCCCAAGGGTTATTATTAGCTTATAGATTGAAAATAGGAGGGTCAGAGAGGTAAAATGATTTTCCTAAAAGGTCTAATAGGATAACCAGTGGAATCAAGAATACGACAGACTTCCAACTTCAACTTCACAGCCCTTTGCAATCTTTCCCAAGCACTGAAGAGTCATTCTGTAGGATAAGCACAAACATTTTACAGTTGGTATTCTACAAGGTAAATAGATTTAGGTACTTAATGTACAGGCGAGTGGAGTCAGATGCTGTGACAAGGTGACTTCCATAATTAACAAAATGATAAATTGTGATTATATCAACATTTCTTCTTTTCACCATTATTCTCTAAACTGGAACAACAGCAAATGCCAGGGTTAAAATAATGTTAATTGGACCTTGTGTGTGTGTGCATGCATGCTTGGTCATGAACTCTCTAGGACCCTTTGGACTGTAGCCCACCAGGCTCCTTTGTCCATGGGATTTTCTAGGCAAGAATACTGGAGTGGGTTGCAATTTCCTCCTCCAGGGGATCTTCCTGACCGAGGGACTGAACGCATGTCTCCTGCATCTTCTGCATTGCAAGGCAGATTCTTTACCACTGTTGCCTCCTGGGAAGCCTTAAGGAGTGATAATTTTCCTGTTCAATCCCTTGATCCAAAGTTTAATATGGGTACATTAAAAACATTTTTTGATGTACTTACTATAATTTTCTACAGAGCTTGGTTAAATAAACCATGAAGTTGAGATGTATATCCAGGTTCTGTAGTACATGGCTTACTTATATACCATGCTATGTGTGTTAAATTAGTATGAAGGCATGTAAACCCACTTACAGACCTTCCATTTTTAAAAGCAAAGGTATATTGACTCTTATACTGAGCCCTTTCTTGGGTTCATGGATCATCGTTTGGCATAAAACCCTAAATTATCTAAATATATCTAAGGATCTACAGGAATTGTCATTTAGGGCAGAAAAGCAACAGGAAAAAAAATGTGGATGAAAAGAGTTGTTAATAACTGACGATACTAGCTCAACATAGATTTGAACCAATGATGAAAAACTATTACTTTTTTTTGAGGGAGAGAAACTATTATTGAAATGTAACATACATATACAAAACTACAAAAATCTGAAACTGGCAGCTTTTCATGAAGTGAACAGACAGACCCATGTAACAGTCTCCCATATTAAGAAAAAAAAAAAACACACACACACACTCCAACCATCTCAGGATTTTGCCTTAATTTCTTTCTACTCTCAAAATGGGTAACCACTACGTTGACTTACATTACCATAGATTAGTTTTGCCTGTTACTAAACTTTATATAAGTAGGATACACTCTTTTAGTCTGACTTCTTTGCTCAACATATGTTTGTGAGACTTATCCATATGGTTACATCTAGTTGTAACTTGTTCACTCTGGAATCCCATTATGTGAATATACTACAATTTATCTATTTTTATCTCTTTTTTGGATGAGAATATTTAAATTCTACTCTCTTAGCATATTTCAATTATACAGTACAGTGTTATCAAGTATAACCACCATGTTTAACATTAGATTCTCAGAACTTATTTTATAGCTGAAAAGTTAGTATCCTTTTACCAGCCTCTATTTCCTTTACCCCTCAGTCCCTTGCAATCACTCTTTTTATGAGTTTGCCTTTTTGATTTCACATATAAATGATACCACATAGTATTTGTCTTTCTCTGTCCTAATAATATACCATTGTGTGTGTATAGATATCTATATAAACAGATATATGTATCTCATGTATTCTTTTTAAACATTCATCCACTGAAGCACACTTTGGTTGTTTCTTGGTTACTGAGAATAATACTTCAATAAATATGCAGTTGTACATACATTTTTTCTTAAACATTTATTTGCTTATTTATTTGGCTGCACTGGGTCTTAGGTGTGGCATGTGGGATCCAGTTCCCTGACCAGGGGTTGAACCCAGGCCCCTGCACTGGGGTGCAGAGTCCCAGCTGCTGGACTACAAGCGAAATCCCTATACATCTCTTTCTGAGTTGGTATCTCATTTCCTTTTGATAAATATCCAGAAGTGAAATTACTGGAACATATGGTAGTTCTATTTCTAATTTTGTGAGGAGTTTTCATACTGTGTTTGAAAGTGGTTGCCTCAAACACATTCCTACCATCAGTGTACAAGAATTCCCCCTTTTCCACATCCTCATCAACCCTAGTTCTTGTCTTTTTGAGGACAGCCATTCCAAGAGGTGCCAGCTGATGTCTCACTGTAGTTGTGATTTGTGTTTCCCTGATGATTAGTGAAGAGAAGCAAAAAGCAAAGGAGAAAAGGAAAGATATTCCCATTTGAATGCAGAGTTCCAAAGAATAGCAAGGAAAGATAAGAAAGCCTTCCTCAGTGATCAGTGCAAAGAAATAGAGGAAAACAACAGAAGGGGAAAGACTAGAGATATCTTCAAGAAAATTAGAGATACCAAGGGAACATTTCATGCAAAAATGGGCTCAATAAAGGACAGAAATGGTAGGGACCTAACAGAAGCAGAAGATATTAAGAAGAGGTGGCAAGAATACACAGAAGAACTGTGCAAAAAAGATCTTCACGACCCAGATAATCACAATGGTGTGATAACTCACCTAGAGTCAGACATCCTGGAATGTGAAGTCAAGTGGGTCTTAGAAAGCATCACTACAAACAAAGGTAGTGGATGTGATGGAATTCCAGTTGATCTATTTCAAATCCTGAAAGATGATGCTGTGAAAGTGCTGCACTCAATATGCCAGCAAGTTTGGAAAACTCAGCAGTGGCCAGAGGACTGCAAAAGGTCCGTTTTCATTCCAATCCCTAAGAAAGGCAATCCCGAAGAATGCTCAAACTACCGCACAATTGCACTCATCTCACACGTTAGTAAAGTAATGCTCAAAATTCTCCAAGCCAGGATTCAGCAATACGTGAACCGTGAACTTCCAGATGTCCAACCTGGTTTTAGAAAAGGCAGAGGAACCAGAAATCGAATTGCCAATATCCGCTGGATCATCAAAAAAGCAAGAGAGTTCCAGAAAAACATCTATTTCTGCTTTATTGACTACGCCAAAGCCTTCAACTGTGTGGATCACAATAAACTGTGGAAAATTCTGAAAGAGATGGGAATACCAGATCACCTGACCTGCCTCTTGAGAAACCTGTATGCAGGTCAGGAAGCAACAGTTAGAACTGGACATGGAACAACAGACTGGTTCCAAATAGGAAAAGGAGTGCATCAAGGCTGTATACTGTCACCCTGCTTATTCAACTTATATGCAGAGTACATCATGAGAAACGCTGGGCTGGAAGAAGCACAAGCTGGAATCAATATTGCCGGGAGGAATATCAATAACCTCAGATATGCAGATGACACCACCCTTATGACAGAAAGTGGAGAACTAAAAAGCCTCTTGATGAAAGTGAAAGAGGAGAGTGAAAACGTTGGCTTAAAGCTCAACATTCAGAAAACTAAGATCATGGCATCTGGTCCCATCACCTCATGGGAAATAGATGGGGAGACAGTGGAAACAGTGTCAAGACTTTATTTTTATTTTTTTGGGCTCCAAAATCACTGCAGATGGTGACTGCAGCCATAAAATAAAAAGACACTTACTCCTTGGAAGGAAAGTCATGACCAACCTAGATAGCATATTAAAAAGCAGAGACATTACTTTGCCAACAAAGGTCTGTCTTGTCAAAGCTATGTTTTTTCCAGTGGTCATGTATGGATGTGAGAGTTGGACTGTGAAGAAAGCTGAGCACTGAAAAATTGATGCTTTTGAACTATGGTGTTGGAGAAGACTCTTGAGAGTCCCTTGGACTGCAAGGAGATCCAACCAGTCCACCTTAAAGGAGATCAGTCCTGGGTGTTCATTGGAAGGACTGATGCTGAAGTTGAAACTCCAATACTTTAGCCACCTCATGCTAAGAGTTGACTCATTGGAAAAGACCCTGATGCTTGGAGTGGTTGGGGGCAGGAGGAGAAGGGGACGACAGAGGATGAGATGGCTGGATGGCATCACCGACTCGATGGGCATGAGTTTGAGTAAACTCTGGGAGTTGGTGATGGACAGGGAGGCCTAGAGTGCTGCAATTCATGGGGCTGCAAACAGTCGGACATGACTGAGCGATTGAACTGAACTGAACTGATGATTAGTGACGTTGAGTACCTGTTGGCTATTTTTAATGAGATTCTTGTGAGGGGAGGTCATTTTGCTGTGTGAGTACTTTACATAATTTGGATGTATGCTTAGTCACTCAGTTGTGTCTGACTCTTTGCAATCCAATGGACTATAGACTATAGCCCACCAGGCTCCTCTGTCCATGGGGATTCTCCAGGCAAGAATACTGGAGTGGGGTGGCCATGCTCCCCTCCAGGGGATCTTCCCAACTCAAGGATCGAACCCAGGTCTCCCACATTGTAGGCAGATTTTTTATCATCTGAACCACCATGGAAGCCCATAAACACTGGAGTGGGTAGCCTATCCTTTCTCCAGGGGATCTTCCAACCCAGGAATCTAACTGGGGTCTCCTGCATTGTAGGCAGATACTTTACCAGCTAAGCTACCAGGGAGGCCCATATAATTTGGATTATTAACCTCTTATTAGATATATGACTTGCAAATATTTTCTCCCATTTGATAGGCTGCCTTTTCATTTTATGGTTTCCCTTGCTATTCAGAGCATTTTAGCTTAATGTTTGTTTATTTTTCCTTTGTTGTCTTTGGTTTTGGTGTCAAATCCAAAAAATTCATTGCCAAAACTGAAAGAGGACATTATCCTCTATGTTTTCTTCTAGTTTCATGATTTTAGATCTTACATTTAAGTCTTCAATCCATTTTTAGTTGATTTTTGTGTATGGTATAAGATAGGGATCCAATTTCATTCTTTTTCATGGGGCTGTCCACTTGTCTCAATATCATGTATTGAAGAGACTGTACTTTAACAACTTGTTTACAATTACACAAAAACAGGAAAAAAAAAAATACCAGTGAATAAATTTAACCAAAGAGGGGAACTGTACACTGAAAACTATGACACTGATGACAGAAACTGAAGAAGACACAGATAAATGGAAAGATACTCTGTGCTCATTGATTGGAAGATTTAATATTGTTACAGTGTCCATAACACCCAAAGCAATCTATGGATGCAACACAATCCTTATCAAAATTTCAGTGGTATTTTGAACAGAAATAGAAAAAAATTTCTAAAATTTGTATGGAACCACAAAAGACCCTGAAGAGCCAAAGCAATCTTGAGAAAGAACAAAGTTTGAGGCATCACATTTCCTGGTTTCAAACCTATCACAAACCTATAATAATCAAAATAGTATGATACTGGCATAAAAACTAACATGTACACGTATTCCCCATCCCGATCCCCCCTCCCACCTCCCTCTCCACCCGATTCCTCTGGGTCTTCCCAGTGCACCAGGCCCGAGCACTTGTCTCACGTGTAAATCTATGGCTGATTCATATCAATGTATGACAAAACCCACTGCAATGTTGTGAAGTAATTAGCCTCCAACTAATAAATAAAATTAAAAAAATAAATAAATAAAAAAAATAAATAAATAAAATAAAATAGATAACCAACAATGAAAAAAAAAAAACTAACATGTAGATCAACAAAACGGAATAGTGAGCACAGAAACAAACTCATGTGTGTATATGGTCAATTAATTTACAAAAAGGAGCCCTGCTTACCATTCTAATATTGACTGACATATGGCTATAATGAATAATACTTGCTCAAGTGCTTTGTTCTTTTTCTCTATTGCTTAGATTACATGTTTTCTTATAATTTGAAGGAGTTCTTTATATATAATGAGACAAGAGTCTTTTGTTATCCTTTTAAGTAGCAAACACATTGTCCCATTCTGCAAGCTACATATTCACTCTGTTAATGGTATCTTTTGCTAAAAAAGGGCCTCAGTATAGTTTAATATATCACATTATTCATTATGGCTACCACTTTTGCATCATGCTTAAGAAATCATTAAATATTGCCATAAAATACTGTTTTCCTTTTAAAAACTTTCTCTATTTTTTCACACTTTATGTCTGTGATCTATTTGAATTTTGTATACAGTGAAAAATGGGAATCCCCAATTTTTTTTTCCTATATCTATATCCAATTAACCAATCATGATTTATTGAAAAGGTGATTCTTTCTCTACTACAAGGCAATTTCACCTCTGTCATATTCATACTACACTATCCATTGGTCGACCTGGCTATCCTTAAATCAACTCCAAATAGTCGTAATTTAATAGAGCTTTATCATAGGTCTTGATATCTAGTAGCATATAGTTTGAAGAAGGCAATGGCATCCTACTCCACTACTCTTGCCTGGAAAATCCCATGGACGAAGGAGCCTGGTAGGCTCTGGTCCCTGGGGTCTCTAAGAGTTGGACACAACTGAGCGACTTCACTTTCACTTTCACTTTCATGCATTGGAGAAGGAAGTGGCAACCCACTCCAGTGTTCTTGTCTGGAGAATCCCAGGGACGGGGGATCCTGATGGGCTGCCGTCTATGGGGTCACACAGAGTCAGACATGACTGAAGTGACTTAGCAGCAGCAGCAGCATATAGTTTATTCCACCCCCACTTCCCACCCCGGATATTCTTTGCCATTCAATTTCCATAAATATTTTACAATCAGTTTGTCAATTAAAAAAAAAAAAAAAAAGTCTAGGATTTTGATTGGGATAACACTGAGTCTATTTTCAGTTTGGGGAGAATTGACATCATTATATTATTGAGGCTTCTGATTCTTGAACATGATGTATCCCTCCATTTACTATGTTTTCAGTTTTTAGTATAGAGGCTTTACACATTTCTTGTGTTATATTTACTCCCAAGTATTTAATAATTTTGATATTTCCTGCCTGTACTGCTGCTGCTAAGTCGCTTCAGTCATGTCCAACTCTGTGCGACCCCATAGACGGCAGCCCACCAGGCTCCCCCATCCTTGGGATTCTCCAGGCAAGAACATTAGAGTCGGTTGCCATTTCATTCTCTAATGCATGAAAGTGAAAAATGAAAGTGAGGTCGCTCAGTCATGTCTGACTCTTCGTGACCCCATGGACTGCAGCCTACCAGGCTCCTCTGTCCATCGGATTTTCCATGCAAGAGTACTGGAGTGGGGTGCCATTGCCTTCTCTGGATGCTATCCTAAGTAGTACAAATTTTAAATTTTGTACTGTGTTGGTTGTCTGCTATCTCAATTTCATTCTAAAATCAGAAGATTAACCTTAAAATGTCCCTTACAGACCCAGAAACAATAGCCAGCAAATAACAGAAACATACTTTGGATATACAGTCTAGAGCCTTGATGAATGGATAAAATACATGCAATGGAAGTTAGTGAGATCTTTGTTCAGTCTCCATGAGAAAAAGTCACTGGCTCTCTGAGCCTTAACCTTCTCCCCTATAACATGGGAACACTCTGGCTGTGTTAGTTGCTCAGTTGGGTCCAACTCGTTGAAACTCCAAGGACTATAGCCCACCAGGCTCCTCTGTTCATGGAATTCTCCAGGCAATAATACTGGAGTGGATTGCCATTCCCTTCTCCAATACTGTGGTTATGAGATATAATAATGTAAACTACCTAACACCATATATGCATAAAAATGGCAGTTGTTATTCTTATTTGAAATACAGAGACAGTCCTTTTTCCCCCAATATACTGTGCTATTCTTTCTGGTTCTTCCTTTTTGGCTACCTCCTTAGCCAAACATTTAAAAAAAATACCATTCAGCATCACACGTTCAACTATTTATTATTATTATGCATAATTTATAACCTGACTTATTCTCTAAAATATTTGAAATAGCTAACAATGAAATTCACATGTATACCAGGGCAACTAAGAATAAAGTCTAAAGAGAAGTCCATACCCATATAGATTAACTAGGGAGATTGTTCTGCTAGCTGTTGAAGATAAAATGGCTAATGCACTCTATCATTAAATATAGTTCTAAAATTCCTAACAACCAAGATCAAAAGGGATCTTTACTGCCAGACAAAAGGACGCATGACAATCTTTGGGAAAAGAGAATCATTTTCCAGGAACTAAATTATAAAAGGGACAAGTCTAGAGTGTGTAACAGACAATGTGCTTAATGCTAGCTTTGCAGACTACTTTGACATTTTCTTTATGTTTTTCACCAACCCTGGAGGAATGCCAAGGCAGACTATTACCCTGTAAATCACTGAGAGTATTTCTTTAGGCTGTTTAGTTCTAATGCAGTCACTGTAAACTAAATTCTATAAATTTTTAAATTTATTTAGGTATAAATAATTAGCTAATTAGTTAAGCTGCAGTGACAGATCTTAGGGGAAAAAAGGAATCCACTTAAAATCCTTCATATACTTAGCCTTCAAGTATCAATGATTTCAACTGTAGTACTGGCTGGAACTGAAAGGAAGGCAATTCAAGATGGAGCTTGCTGGCAAGTGGCCCAGATTGTACATATCTTGGGTATTATTTGGCTTATGATCCATATGCTTTAGAGACCAGATACGTGAGTAAATTATAAACATCTAAGCCCTCAAAGCTGGAGACATCCTACCTGCCTTAGTTGCACCACCTCTGAATAGATGACTCCCAAACCACAATCTCTGCTCTAACTTCTCAGCTGAGACACACCCATTCTCACATTTCCAGTGAAGGGTATTATCACTTGGTCATCCCATCAGCAACTCATATTGAACACGCACAAAACTGAACTCACTTTCATATCTGTTGTTTTATCTTTTTTTTTTCCTTTTTCTATTAAGAGCGCCCTCAAACCCCCAGGTGTTAAACTTAAATCTGAGAGACTTCTTTAATTGCTTCTACTCCCATGCATACAAAGGTGGGAGGCAGTGGCGACAATCTTCCCTGGGTGCAGGCAATAAAGCAAGCTCTGTCCCTAGAGAATGCAAAAATAATAAAAGTGACTAAAAACTGGCTATATTTTATCATCACTATGTACTGGCAATTCTAAACAATGTCAATCTCCCACCCTATTTACTTTGGTCCGCTCTGTTGCCTCCCTTGCCCTGGATGTTGAACTAGGTTATGTCCTTTTCCTCTGAAATAGCTCCTTCTGTGTCCCTGGTTCAGGCTCTCATTGCCTTATGGTCATTTCGCAGATTTTTCTTCTTTTAATTCATCCAACAAACCTACCAGATTAGAAACAGATAGCAAAAAAGTTCTAAATATTTCATTCTTCAGTTCAAGAGAATAAATTTCAAAGTATTTAGCTTGGTATTCAAAGCCCTGGTGGCCTGGCTTAATCTCCTTTGCAACAATTCTTCTCTCCCTATTGTCTCCAGAAAGAACCATGTACTCGATTTCATATGTATGTTTTGCTTCTATGTCTTGGTTCATTTTTATCCTTTACCTTATGTATCTCTGCCCACATTGTACTCATTTCTCTTCAAAGACCAACTCGGTGTTATCTCCTGCCTGAGTATCTCCCGTATATGTTAACTGTAAGAAAACTCTCTTCTTTAAATTCACCTAGCATTTTATCGAATCTTTTTTTTATGGCACTTGCTCTTTTATACTCTGTATATTACAGAATTTTTTTTCCTTGGCTCTTCTAATAGACTGTAAACTTCGACAAGCCTGCCATATACTTGGCATTTAATAGATAGTGCTGTTTAATGTCACTCATAAACTCCTTGAAGCCAGGGACAAATCTCACTCATGTTAGCCCTCGGCACCCATCCCAATTCTTTACATGAAGCAGACAGTAAATAAACGCCTCTTGAAATGAAGGGAGGATATAACATTCAGCTACTAATCTTGTGATTGTTGTTACATATTCTGTTCTCATTCTTCCCTTCTGTTCATAATTCTCAAGGAAAGGCCTGCCCAGAATATTACTATCTCTTCAATTGTGTTCTGTGTTCCACCAAAACCACATCTTCTCAATAAGTTTCTTTCATATTTCAAAGGGCTGAAATTGGCATGGAAGCCCCAAAACTTCCACTTCAAGGCCATAATGATTTTTTCCTCTACTGAACCCTCAGCACATATTATCTATATTATTCATTTGGTTCTTAATCATATACTTCTTTGTTACTTGTCTTATATTTTTAACTCATGCATTGTTCTTTTCTCCCAGGGGCTGGATAATTCCTCCTAACCACACTGAGAGTCTTTTGTGGATGAAGGTCTTGTATCAAGGCTCCATTTTCTCTCCCCAGTTTCAAACACTGGGCTCTTTTTTGTTGAATGAGTTGTTTTGCTGAAAACAATGCATTGGTTAGAATTTTATACTAAGTATCTCCTTTCTTGTTAGTAAACTAGAGTTAAATTTAAATTTGGTAAAACTAATCTTAAAATACATCACATATCATGGAATTTATGTCAGTTAATTTTCCTTAGTACTATAAATTATTGCTCAATTTTGATATTATAGGAAATATATTAATTCCTTAGCAAGAACTTTACATTTCTTGACATAACAAAGTCGCAATTCCAGTAATGAAATTAATCTTCTAAATCTAGAAACTTTTTAAAGGAAATTAAGATGTATACATACTTTTATTTTATTCAGTTTCTAGTAGACAAAAAATAGTAAAATCTGTAAAAACAGTAACTTCTTTTTAAATGTTACTCGCATATATTTAATTCTTACATCTACACTATACGGCAGGTATTATTACACTCTTTTTATAGATGATAAAATAAGAGGTTAGTGATTAAATTTACTTGGCCAGGGTCACACAGACACTATGTGGAAGAATAAGGATTTTCATCTTGGTCTATCTGACTATAAATTTTGTGTTCAAATGTGTAGGTAGGTTGTCTGCCTTCCCAACCAGAAAAATGATTGCTCCCCTTCTCTACTGATAAATGCATTTCCCAACAACATGTCATTATGAAAATGTTCAAGCATGCAGAAAAGTTAGAAGAATTGTATAGTAACTACCATATACCTGTCACCCAAATCTATAAATCTTAACATTTTGCTATATTTGCCTTCATCACAGCTTTATCACAGATCTGTCCATTTGTCCATTTCATCAATCCATCTTTTTTGAGACGTTTCAAAATAAGTTGCAGACATCACTATATTTCATTGCTAAAGCTTTCAGTATATATTCCTAATCAATGTTCAAGCTTATTTGTTCTAGGGAGAATTTTAATTTGGGTAGCACTTTATCTGGTGCAGAGACTTTCAAAGATTCTTTACAAATATTTTTCTATATGTGGCAATGCAAATCTTCAAACTTTCTCTACCATATCTTTCAAAGTATATACCTGTGTCATATGGAATGTGATATGAAAGTGCTGGTTCTTGTATTTCTATAAATTGGGGGAGCATTCTACTCTCAATGTCAATGTCAAGCTGGTAGCCCAAGTCTGAAAACAGCAGCCCCTTTATGTTGTCTTTGTCTAGTTTCTAGATACACATACATAGAAGAGAAAAGCCAATGATATCATGATATGTTCTGTGACACTTATAATCTAAGAGCCCCAATAATAAACAATTCATATGCTCTAAAGATTTCCTATCTCTCTGACAATTATGCACACAGGTACCTTACCCCTTGTACCCACTCCACGTTACTGTGATAACTTGTTTGCTGCATGATAACTGCCAGGGAATCATATCAAAGCTGCTACTGGTCTTCTAAGGCCTTCTGAGAGGTGTCTTCGAGTTTTGTGAAGGTGCTGAGATAACAAAAGTGATCCACCCATTCATACAGTTCCTCCTCAGTGCAAATTCCTACCAGGATCTGGGTTTTGGTAATGGACTCACTGGGAAAGACCCTGATGCCGGTAATGATTGCAGGCAAAGATGGGGGCAGCAGAGGATGAGATGGTTAGATAACATCACCGACTCAGTGGATATGAATTTGAGCCAAACTCTGGGAGACAGGGAAGGACAGGGAGCCTGGAGTGCTGACAGTCCATGGGATTGCAAAGAGTCAGACATGACTTAGCAACTGAACAACAATCAGATCATGAAAATAATTGTGAAAGTAGTTGGCAGAGACTGGTATTTTTCTAAAATGCTGCCGTTGGTTTTACTCATCAGAATTCCCTGGGAATTGACCTGTTTTAGAGTTCCTGCTCCAACCCTTATGCCTGCTTGGATGGGGCATTTTCCAGTAGTTATGCTCACCAATTGGTTACAGTGGGCAAGTCCTTAATTAAGTCTTCCACAAGATATGGTCGACAGAGGACAATCTCATCAGTAGTAGCTAAGTAGCTCAGGTTAGAACATCCTGAGGCTCATCCATTTTCCATCCTCAATCTCCCTCTTTTATACTCTTGCCATTTTAGCAGAAGATACAGAAAACAAAAAGCATCATTTAGAGTATTAGCTCTCAGTGACTAGAGACTCTATCACATTAGACACTCACAAGACTCTACAGCGATGCTTACAAAATGAAGAATTCAGGACCCTACTGAGATCACCTAAGTGAGAATGTCAGAGGGGATGGGCCTGAGAATCTTCATTTTAACAGCATTTCCCTGGTGATTCTGATGCACACCAAAATTTGAGAACCACTATTTAGAATAGTTCAGCAGTTAAAGAATATGCCGGCCAATGCAGAAGACACAGGAGATGCTGGTTTGATCCTTAGGTTGGGCAGATTCTCTGGAGGAGGAAATGGCAACCCACTCCAGTATTCTTGTCTGAAAAATCACATGGACAGAGGAGCCTGGAAGGCTATAGTCCAAAGGGTCGCAAAGAGTCAGGCACACGACTGAGTGACCAAATACACCCATCTGGAGGAAAAAGAGACTTAAATTCCCATTAAGATATAATAAAAATACAACCAACCTAATGACTTGCAGGTCAAATCTCGTTTAATAAAATTCAGAGGATAGCCAAACTGTTTGGAAGAGTTTAAACTTCGTTCTTAACAAAATTTTCAACTTTACAGAAAATGACCTTAACACTACAGAGTAAATTTTTTTACATAATCTGAACGTGCTCTGTACTCAACAGGAGAAACATGACACACTTTCAAAGCCATTTAATTTCTATAAAATGCTTAGATATTTGCTTGAGTTGTATAGTCATATTGTCTTTTGCTTTTTGTTTATCTGATAAATGCCAGAGGAGCTTCATTGAACATTTCTGGCAAAAGTGCCCATGAGGTGAAAAGAACTAGAGTCCTATAAACAGTAATTTCTGTTTGATGGTAAAAGAAAAGGAGTAATGTAATCTTTTTACTATCTGTAATGTAAACAGCATCTACTCCGGTGCTTTCATTAAGAGTGAATAGTCAATCAACGGACAAATTCAACGGCACTGCTAGACTCCATGAAGGCTTCTAGAGAAATATAGATTTGTTACCAGCCTTTCAGAATATTATGGTCTATTGAGAGAAGTGAGACATGGATAGGAAGAACTATAAAATAAAGAAGTCCATATATTCTACAAGTGGTAGTCAGAAGTATAGGAAAGGAGATGGTAATACCAGGCACCATCATGAAAAATTGTTTCACAAAAATATGAACTCAGTCTTTAGTGATAAGTTGGATCTTTAGGAGATTAAGCAAAAATTCAAGGCTGAGAGGTGAGCAAGGGTGTGGCACAGAGGCATACACACAGATATTTTAAGAACAGAGGTTTGGCCTGGAATCATGGAGGGAGAAGAGGTCAGAAAATGTGATTGGTATTTGATCTCAGAGGCACTTTAATGCCAGGCTGAGGAACCTTACTAGTAGGTGGTAGAGTGGCACTTCTCTACCACCTTTGGATTAACAGAATGATTGAATGACTGAACAGCATGACAAAAACTAGTGTTTTATATCTTTAGAAAGTTGTAACTGGGAAAAATAAATCTCTATTCAGAGAAGCTATTCTACTTAAAACTTCACAAAAGTATCCTTAATTTAATAAAAGTAAACTTCATTAAGTATCCTTACTTAACCAGTCCATTGGTTCAATCCAATAATTATAGGTTCAGCATGGTTCTTGATGTGGGGCAAGGCCTGTTTTGAATACATAGTGCACATGCACAAGCTTACCACCATCAACCATTCTAAGGGCCAACAATGTCACATTCATCCTGCCTTGTGAAAAGGGATATTATCCTGTTTCCCAACAGAAAGAAATATTGGAGGAAATGTCTAAAGAAAAGATACAAGAAGATACAAGCCAAGGATATACTTTGTCTTTTCAAATCCTCTATTCTTTGATATTTGATTCCTTACCTCCCATGTAATCTTATAAAGCTAACTACTGCTGCAAATAATTCTAACAGTAGAATTCCCTAATGCATCTGAATCTGTAATTTGGGCAGGACTTGGAAGGGGTAGCTTATCTCTTGAGGATCTCTTCCAGGGTGACTCACATGCCTAGAAAAGTGGTTCTGGCATTCAGTTGTCAACTCAGCAAGGATAATCAATGAGGCCTTAGTTCCTTCCCATATGGCTGACAGCATACATTGGAATGTATGTGCTACCATACAGCATGACAGCTTGTTTTCAAGAGTGAATATTCCAAGATACAGGATGTAGAAGCTTCCAGCCTCTAAAAAGTATGAATCCCCAAACTGGAAAGCTTCATTTCTACTATATCTATTGGTCCAATAGTCACAGGACACACCCAGATTCAAGAGGAGGAAACCTAGGTCTAGATCCCACCTTTTGATAAAATGAGTGTCAGAGAATCTGAAGCCATTGTTAATCTACTTAAAATACAAGATTGTTTAGCAACTGCTCATTATTATCAAATGGTCAACTCCGATCAAGGGCAGGATTTATCATTATATTCTAAGTGTAACATTAAAAATTAACAGTTGACTGTTCAAAAACTCAATGCTATTCATTTCTTAGCTAATGTCTTATGACTATTCATCAGCATTATAAAAAAAAATGCCATTATTTCATTTAACTTTTCTTGATGTCTGGGGGATAGAGCTGGGAGAAAGAAAAGATAGCCTCAAATCAAAAGAATGACCTTATTCACTCTGAACAGAACTGTATGAAAGATCAGAAGGTCAGATGTGTTATCAGCCTTTTTTTTTTTTTTTCTTTTTAAGGGAGTTCCCTGGCAGTCCAGTGGTTACCAGTCTGTACTTCCACCTCAGGGGGCACGGGTTTGATCCTTGGTCAGGGCTAAGATCCTGCATTCTGTGCCCAGATGCTCCCCTCCCCACCACCTAATCTTTAAAAATAAGAAAGTCCCAGGGCATTCTGTCAGTTGTGGGATTAATATAGTATTAATTATAGTGACATATAAATCAAAGATGAATTGAGAATTTAATAGAGGAATCAAAAAGCATGCTACCGTCAGACTAAACTAAAGTAGGCTAGAAAGGAAATGGGTATCGGCTTACACAGCAGTTAACTCAATTTTAAACAGGAATGTGAAACCTATTCTACCCAGAGGTGCTTTTTATAGCTCAGGTGACCAAGACTCTTGTAGGCTTAATTTTCCTATTTACTGGGATCTCAGAGAGCCTCACCCTAGGAACTCCTAGCTCTTGTTAATTTAATTCAAGGATTTGGCATGGCTACGTATGATCCACATACATGCTAACCTCAAACCTGGGGCTGGGAAAATGGCTGATTATTCTAGGATGAGTCTCAGCTTAAGGAGGCTAGAGGGAGCAATTCTTAGCTTTTTGCACCTGACTGGCTTAAGAGTTAGGAATGACAAATGGGGACAGGGATTTTGAGCGTCAGGTTTAACGATGACAAGAGGTCCAAACCTGCAATACTAAGATAGGAACTCATGAATCCTGTGTATTCCCACAGGTCATGCAGATAAGGAAAGATGGATAGGCTGATAAGATAGATCATTTGGATGGAAAAATATTAGATTTAGTGATTTCTAAAGTCCCACATTAACCTATAAAGACTTTGGGTTTGAATTTTTGGTGTCAGTGTTGAGAATTCACAAGTCAAAATGTTTCGATATCTTTAATGAAATACTTCAATCAACCCAGGAAGTGTGTCTCCCACTTAAATGACTAAAATGAAGGCTGACTTCATGGGCGTGGGACCTGTGTAGCCGCACAAAACCCTGTGCTTAGAAGGGCCCCAAGCTTGCATAAGTGCTCTGCTGAAATTCTTAAAATTCTCCACCTTGAAATTTTTAATAATTTTTGAACAAAATGATTATTTGTATTTTGCATTGTAGATTATATATTAGGTTGGCCAAAAAGTTCACTCGGGCTTTTCCATAACATCTTAGGGACCAACAACAGGTGGTCCAGAATGTGATCCACTATGACTAGGTTATGTACTAATTGTGAGAGAAAATAAAGCAAATAATTAAGAAAAAAAGGAGGCCCTGGGTAAGACTGTCATCTAGTAATCTTCCTAAAACACCCCACTCTTCTGAAACCTAATCCTCCCAAAGCAATTTTCTTGTGTTCTCCTTGAACAAGCCCTACTTGATGCAGGAAGAAATTAACCTCTTCTGGGAATATGAGTTTTCAAAGGAACTGACGAACAAACCTGATGAGGAAATCTAAAAGAAATGAATTGCTAATGATGGGCATGTAGGGTAAATGTTCTGGTGATGGCTTTTTCTCCACCTTTCCTTTTGTAGAAAATACACACTTGATTTACTTTCAATGCCTGAGCTGAAAACTTTTTAAATAGAGCTATTGACCCTGCTCTTGCTCCCCTACTTTGATGTCACTTTTCACAGACAAGGAGGGTCCCTCTTTCCCTGCTTCTAGGCAATAGTTTTCTTTACTAAATCTTCCCAAATGTTCTTTGCTGGTTCTTTGTATAAAGGGGATGGCAGGAAAATGCTGTGTCCCCAATCAAATACCAGTTTAAACTGTCTATTGGCTGTGGTTAATTTTTATCTAGTTACAATTTCCAAAACAATTTCCCTTTATGCTCATTTACACCACCTCCAAATCTCTCCCCTCCTGGCATAATGAATCTCGATGCAGCTGAATCATGCAGGTCTGATTTAGCCTGCAAAAATGTCAGTCAAAGCAAGCAAGATGTACTCTTTGGCCTTGAGTGCTCTAAGCTGCTATGAATCACAGGTTTAGTTTTTGCCAAATGAAAAGCAATTTCACTTGCAAAAAAATATCTGTGGGGTTACTTATGGCTTTTAGCTCATAGGAAAAATGTATGAAAACTGTCCAGGGAAAAGGACATTGTGCATGTGTATATCAATCTTTCATGAAACCAGGAAAAAAAAAAGCCCGAATATACTGTATTTCGCTTTCAATTAAAACCTTTTCGTTTCTCAGCTTCATCTAACAGGTATTAACCATTAGACTAATAAATTGCTTCTTCAAATGGACCATGTCAAGGAGTTAAAATACTTTAAAATGTTCAGATTTTTGTAGGGGAGCAATTTAGTTAGACTTGGTTAGGGAGACTTTTGTAATTAGTTGGCAAAATGTTGAACAATATGATATTTCTTTAATTCCTACTTATAAGCACCAGGTATACAGTAAAACTGTCTCTACAAATATTGCATTCAGTAATTTTGTAATTTCTGTTCTTAGGAAAGAAGAATTTTTACAAAAAAAAATTCTAACCTTCTTTTTCACCTTGAAATCCAATTTCATAAATTACAAGCTCTGTTCTGTTTGTATGGCACTTCATCTCTAGCCACAGAACACCTATAATGGTCAAAGGAGCTTTCATTTCTTATGAGGACTGTCTATCCTGACTCTTAAGGTGCAACTTAAGACATTGTTCAATATGTTCAGTCTATACTAGCCTTCAGCTAATCCAAGACTCCTCTAAACAATGGTTATCTAGTACAGTGGCAGCCCCATTAAGCTGTCTGAAACATTTCATCTAATTTTTTTTTTCTCCAAGATTGTTCTTGTTATGAACAATTTTTGTAGTGTAGAAAAGAATTGTGAAGGAGTAAGCATTTCAGATAACATTTCAGATTAGGCTATTATAGTAAAATTGAGCATCCCAATCAAGTCATCGAGCTTCTAAACTGATTTACTACATCTATGATCTTTTATATTTTTAACGATTTGGATGAGATGGAAAACTATAACTGAGTTCTTTCTTGAAACTGTTCTCAAGGAAGGAAAGCATAGAAAAGAGGAAAACTGGTATATTAGATTCACAATCTGCTGAAAACATAATAAAAAAGGGCATTTTCTAAAAATGCTGAGAGATGATGTGAACTAACAAGATTAAGAAACAGACTGGAAGCAAGAATCTGAAGAATGCTTGTTCTGGTTGCAACAATAACCTTGGGGAAATTATTTAATCCTGGTTCTTTTTACAGTTCTTTCTTTTTAAAATGGGAACAACTTCTCATATCACAATGTTAGGATAACATATTTGATAGATAATAATAATCTTTTCTGTTACTAAATGTGCTTCAATTTCTGTAAGATCTGGCTTCCTAAAAATTACTATCACCTATTCATTAAGATTAAAATTTTGTATTTTTTAGGTCAAACATTTTTAATATATTTTATTTACCTTGAAGTAGTTATGCTCTTTTTAATTTTGGTGGTAAACATTTTTTAAAAACCTGACTTATAAATCAAGAGTATTTTTCTGAACTGCTTTACATTGTATTTTTCATATGTTATACCTATTAAACATGTAGGTATATTAAGAAAGTCTATCAATAAATTCTTTTAAAGACCAAGATTAACAATATATATCATAAGGCATTTACAGTAATTTTATTAAGACTTTATTCAAACTGATATCACCAGAAAAACTTCAAAGCAATATTTTCCCCAGTTTTGAAGCTAACTATCTAAAAAAAGAATATACTTTCTGTGGACTGCAGCTTATTTTTGTAATACCAGAGTTTGTTTCATTGATTTCAAATATATGATTTTCTCAGCTTCAATTACTGCATGTGTGAGTAACAGACATTTAATTTATAATCTGTTGGAAGATCTGTGCCTCAGTATGCTTTTGATACATTCTAAGTTGAAGAGAGATGGTTTTGAATAAGTTTAATCAGTTAACTTCCTCATTGATCTATTAAAACTATTTTCCTTTCTTTAAGGAAAAACAGCTTAGGAAACATCAAGTATAGAAAATTAGACAGGGACTTCCCTTTTGGGAAGTGGATAGGAATCCGCCTTCCAAGGCAGGGGACGTGGGTTTGAATCCTGGTCCAGGAAGATCCCATATGCTGTGGAGCGACTAAGCCTGTGTACCAGAACTACTGAGCCCTCATTCTAGATTCTGTGAGCTGCAACTACAGAGCCCTCAACTACTGAGTCTAGAGCCTGTGCTCTGCAACAAGAGAAGCTACTGCAATGAGAAGCCCAAACACTGTAGCGAAGAGTACCCCTACTCACTGCAACTAGAGAAAGCCCACACAAAGTAACAAAGACCTGGAAGAGCAAAAAGATAAAACAAAAACTTTAAAAGGGCACGTGTTTTGCACGTGTGTCTAAAAACACACATAGCACAGATTAAAAAAAAAAAACACAAAACCAAAAACAAGACTATTCCATACCACAGATGACATTTCTTTTGAGTTTTACTGCCAACTCAAGTTACCTCTAATTTCCACTGCTTACCATGTCATTTTTACTTGCAGCATCATTTTGAAGTTGAATGTACAACACAAAATTTACGGTATTTGGGTTTAAAATAGGAACTTAATATCAATCAAGGTGTTCATTAGATGGGATCAACTTTTGGACTTCCTTAGAAAGAATTTCCTTCAAATGTTTCAGTTACAAAGCAAGAACAACAAAAAAACCTTCAGGGTAGCAAAACCGAGATCCAGGTTTCACTGGAGCCTTGGCATTTAGGAGGCATTCTTTAAGAAAAAGAATATAAAATTGAGAAGACAGCAGTAAGCATGAATCTCTGGAAGAGGCCTGTGCAAAAAAAGGAGCCTTTAGGCTTAATGTTCATCAGTGTCAAAGTAAATCCACTCTGGGCAATAGGTGTTTGACTTTTTCATATTGTTTAAAGACATGCAGACACTGTATTTAGTAGCAAGAATATGAGTAGTAAGAACTACTACTTATTGGATCTAATAATTTGTACCAGGCACTAGAAAGCCCTTTATGTGGCTAGTCTCATTAAATCCTCAGGACCACCCTATGAGACTACTATTTATTTTTATTTTATTAACAAGGAAACTGAGTTCAGAGAAGTTTAAGTAATTTGGCCCCAGTTGGCCAGTTATCAGGTGATAGAGCTGGAATATAAAACCGGATGTGGCCAACTTTGAAGTCGGCAATATACAAGACTGATCTAGCCAAGGAACTCTTTTTTCCCCCCTTGAATCTCACTCGAAGCCCACAATAACACACAAGTAGAATAATAAAACCTCTTGAGAATGACTGCAGTCAGGGCCACTCCTCTCACCACTGCATCTTCTCAAAATAGCACATTCCATTACTATAGTGACCTAACTATGTGGCCGGTCTCATGCTAATTCAATCCTTCCAGCAATTTGATGACATGAGTACCAATGTATTCATATAACAGAGGAGATGAGAATCAAACATACATTTGATGTATAAATCTACTGTAAGAAGGGTCACTCACAAAACTTTTCAAGCACTTTCATTTTAATTCTGAGCCCTCAGTCTTGCCGACATCTGTGTAAATTTCAGCTACAAATATTTTGGGAACTGAAAATGTGCAATATTTAGTCGTGCTGTTTCTTTAGGTTTTACTATTTCTGTGAATAGCCCAGCATGATTAACAGGCATTCCAAAGTCACCTGTACAGTTTCTAGCTCTAGTGTGGAAGCAGATGGCCTCCATATATTACTTCTAAAACTTTGAACCTGAAAAACCAGTGTAAATATCCATGGCTGAAGAAATGATATCCTTCATTTAGTTGCTCTGAACAGTTTTTCCTATCTTATGGTTGACAGTGTGCTACTTTGGTTAATTCTTTTGTTACTATTTTCATCTAATTTATCAGAGAAAAGTCACTAACTAATATCACTTTGCCTTATGTCTACACTTTGTATTTAAAAATAAGATTTTCATTTTTTCATTAGTAAGCAAAGAAAAATATGAAAAAACTCATTTAAGGTAGAACTTAATTAGCAAATGTAATTTAAGTAGCAACTTTTTTTCCCCTGTGGGAAACAAAGTGCTTTATATTTTCTTGCAACTCTCACAAGAATAAAATAAATACTATGAGTCTAAATTTAATAGAATAAATTATTATTCTCTTAATTTAAAAATTAAATGGAATACCTATAAACTATAAAATAAAAGTGAGCTAAATTAACAAATAAAAGTCTTCTTTTGAAGTGCAGTTAGAAGGAAGAAACGGCCACTGGACAGTGTTAGGAGAAGAGACTAGGAGGCGTCAGTTTACAGTATTCAGGGCTCAGAATTGCTGCTGGCAAGAAAAGTCTATAATGTTGCATATTTTCTTATAGCAAGGCAATAGTCAATGAACGGATGGTCAGAAATGGGACACACATGTGCTTCTTAAAGTAAGAAAATGTAATTAGATTTAAGAGATATAAAAATTGCAGTGATATGATAGGGCCTTGATCTTCAGTCTTTTTCAGTTCAGTCAGTTCAGTCACTCTATCACGTCCAACCCTTTGCGACCCCATGAACCGCAGCACGCCAGGCCTCCCTGTCCATCACCAACTCTCGGAGTCCACCCAAACCCATGTCCATCGAGTTGGTGATGCCATCCAACCATCTCATCCTGTCGTTCCCTTCTCCTCCTGCCCTCAATCCTTCCCAGCATCAGGCTCTTTTCAAGTGAGTCAGCTCTTCACATCAGGTGGTCAAAGTATTGGAGTTTCAGCTCCAACATCAGTCCTTCCAATGAACACCCAGGACTGATCTCCTTTAGGATGGACTGGTTGGATCTCCTTGCAGTCCAAGGGACTCTCGAGTCTTCTCCAACACCACAGTTCAAAAGGATCAATTCTTTGGCTCTCAGCCCTCTTTACAGTCCAACTCTCACATCCATATGTGACCACTGGAAAAACCATAGCCTTGACTAGACGGACCTTTGTTGGCAAAGTAATGTCGCTGCTTTTTAATATGCTGTCTAGGTTGGTCATAACTTTCCTTCCAAGGAGTAAGCATCTTTTAATTTCATTGCTACAATTACCATCTGCAGTTTTCTTAATTCCAAGCAAATCTACTATGTCAGAAACTAATGACTCCTAAAGCAAGAAGGAAAAGGGGATCCCAGCATCTCCAGAAGAGCAGAGAGGATATACAATATTAATAGAAGCATTTACTATTTATCAACTGTTTAGCTGTGATAGATGATTTATATATCTTAGTTCTACCTCTTATCACATTTATAAATACAGATGTTATCATTCTTATTATACCTATGGAGATATATGAGGCTAACAGACAATAGGTAATTTCAAAAAGTCATGGAGCCAGAAATTGGGAGAGGTAGGATGCAAAAAAAAATAAAAGGCTTTGCAGAAAATAAATATGAAATGAGAAAGAAAATAAATAAGAAACTAAAAACTGAATAAGAAAAAAGAATATTCAAACTATCAGTCAAATGATCAATTATTGACCATAAGAAGTTATCGTTTTCAACACCAAGGTTGGTGTTCCTAACTTAGTTAGGAAAGAAAAATGAAATGCTTAATATATCCATGAGAATGTTCAAACCACTGTGTCAAAACTATAATCACTAAGCTCCACCCAGAACTAGACTCTTTTACAAGAGTGGTCCTGCGGATGGATTAGGTATCACAATAACAAACAGAACCTTCCTGAGGTGATTCTGATGTGTAGCCAGGACTCAAATCCTTTATGATACATTAAGGGAAACTGGTCAAGAAGAAGGAGTTCAGAGATAAAGAGATTAGATAAGCAGAACTGTAGAGAAAAGAACACAGAGCAGTGGGAATGACATAGGTCTTGAAAGATGGTGCTGGTTGATAGGTGAAAGAACAGAGAAAATTCTAGGGCAGAGAATATTGTGAACAAAACCCCACAGATGCAGGAGTGAGCTTGGCACAAAGAAAGGAAAAGTAGTTAGAATACTGAATTGGTGAGGGTAATGACTAGTGTTAGTAGAAATAGTTTGGATTTAAGGTGGCAGCCAACAGGAATTTACAGTTAGAGGGAGGTAACTCAAAAAGGTGGCTTTCTGTTTTTGTTGTTTTTAGTCACTATGTCTCGTCCAACTCTTTTTGTGACCCCATGGACCATACCCTCTAGGCTCCTATGTCCATGGGATTTCGCAGGCATACTGGAGTAGGTTGCTATTTCCTTCTCCAAGGGATCTTCCCAACCCAGGGATCAAATTCACATGTCCTGCATTTGCAGGAGGAATCTTTACCACTAAGACACCAGGAAAGCCTGAAAAATGTGGTACTCTATCTAAGTCTGGTCAAGGCACACAGGATCTACAGGAGAGGGAGGGCAAGCAAGTCGATGACTGCAAAGTTCCTACTCTCAAGCCTAGATTAACAAGGGCATAAATAAAAATGGAGCTGTTGGAAAGGAAAGCCAGTTTAGGGAAAGATAATTGTGTTTAGTGTATCAAAACATTAAATGAATGAATGAATGAGTCTATAAGATATTTGCTCAGTTAGGAGGAAAACTGAATTGCAATGATTTAAAGATTACAGAGTTAGAGCAAAGGAATGGTAAGGGTACAAAACCTCAATGTTGAATAAATAAATGAGAACAGTTTGAAGGGATTACTAAAGTACTGAGAAGAGATAAACTCTTGGGACACTATGAGTCATAAGATTAAGCAGGGGTCATAAAACCTTCATATAATTATCCTAAGCTCTTGCAATTGTGAAAGGCTTCACACTTTGAAAAATGAATTCTTACAATAACTCAGTGATGTAAAGAGAGCAAATGTTATTATCCACCAATTTTATATGACTAAATTGGATTTCAGAGTTTATGTGACTTCCCGAAGACAGCACAACAAGCAATTAGGAAGATCTGCATTCAAATCTTAGTCTTTTGAATTTAAAATTTGCTCATTAATTAAGACCTACTCTCAAATGAATCAAATGAATTAACGAGTCTATCAGAGACTTGCTCAGTTAGGACAAGTGTACTGCAAACCTCTATCATTCTAGAGAAGATTCAGTCCATGAAGTCGTAACAGTATGCAGGTAAGAAAGGATTTGTAAAACCTAGATGTTTAACAAAGGCACATAGCATTTTTTTCCAGATGATTCCAGATTTCACACAGTCACTTTATCCTTTTACCTCTACAATGGAAAAACAACCTTAGTTTCATCACTGCAGAGTACAATGCCAGGGATCATTATACCAAAGTTTTATTAAAATGCTTTTAATAAAATTTATATATGACTTCATATGTAAATTAAAACCATGAGATAATAGTTTTCATCATTAGATTTCCAAGAGCTAAATGTCTGCTAAAACTTGATACAGTATTGACAAGGCTGTGGCAAACAGGAATTGTCACGATTTGGGGTGGGAATCTAAGATAGCATAACATCTATAGAAGTACTTCTTAACAGGGGAACACTTGTGAAGTTTGGAGACATTACAATTCATTACCACATGGGAATATTAGTAGCATCTAGTGGTTAGAGGACAGCGATGTTGATAAATAGTGTACAACACACAGTACTCCAGAGTAAAGAATTATCAGGTTGAAAATGACTATAGCACCAAGGTTAAGATATCTTGCTCTATAAAGGTCAGTTTGGCAATATTTGTCAAATTACAAATGCATGGTCCTCTTGAACTAGTAATTCTACTTCTACCATATCTTCCTAGACACACTCATACATGTACAAAATTCATTTCTGCAACAAATATTAAATTGAGCTAGGAAAACAGCAAAGAGATCAAACCAGTCAACCCTAAAGGAAATCAACCCTGAATGTTCATTGAAAGGACTGATGCTGAAGCTGAAGCTTCAGTACTCTGACCACCTGATGTGAAGAGCCAAGACCCTGATGCTGGGAAAGACTGATGGCAAAAGAAGGAGGCAGCAGAGGACGAAATGATTAGATAGCATCACCATCTCAACAGACATGAATTTGAGCAAACTATGGGATATAGTGGAGGAGGACAGAGGAGCCTGATGTGCTACAGTTTATGGGGTCGCAAACAGTCAGACAGAACTTAGCAACTGAACAGAAACAACAGGAGCAAGCACAAGAGAGAAAAAAATCAAAGAAACACCTCTGCCTTTCGGAGCTAACATGCTACTGTGGGGTTGGAGTAGGGACTGACAGTAAAACAAGGGAATGAAAGAATTGGATGATGCTTTAGGATCCAGGCTGGGGTAAGTGAGGGAAAGTTAATAAGAAGAGATGGACAAGAATATTCACTGTAAGACTGCTGGAAAGAGCTAAAGGTTAAAAAAAGTCTAACTGTACATTAGAGGTTGAATAGTTAAATTATAGTCAAAGTGGAAGAGTGGTTTAAATTTCATTTTCACTGTACCTTCTTTAGTACCTTTTGAATTTTGAATGAAAAGTGATGATGTTAGTTGCTCAGCCATGTCCACCTCTTTGAGACCCCATGGAGCCTTCCAGGCTCCTCTGTCCATGGAATTCTCCAGGCAAGAATACTGGAGTGGGTAGCCATTCCCTACTGCAGGGGATTTTCCTGACCCAGGAATTGAACCCAGGTCTCCTGCATTGAAGGCAGATTCTTTACCATCTGACCCACTAGGGAAGCCCTGAATTTTGAGTATGAATGTTATAGAACAGGCATTTAATACCTGTTAAAACAATATTTAATGCAATATTTTCTAAAAGTATCTTCATGCTATACAAGATTTTTAAAATATACATACTTACGTATACATGTATATATACATATATGGATGTGTATATATGCATGCATATATTATCTACATATACATATAACACATACACCAAACATGCACACACTTGCTAAATTTATTAAACCCACAACACAAAACAAAGGTCTACCTAGAAATCATCCTTGTCCTGGATGAGCAACTCAGTTGGGAAAGGATGTCTGAAACTTTTCCTGCATAGGAATTTCGTGGGTTTTTTTCAATGCTGAATCACTATTGCCTAAAACAGTACCTGATATACAGTGGGAAATCAGATATTTGTTAAATAAATGAATGAATTGAATAGCCCTATTTTACTCTTGGCTTCCCAAGTGGTGCTAGTGGTAAAGAGTCTGCCTGCCAATGCAAGAGAGACATAAGAGGCACTGGTTTGATCTCTGGGTTGGGAAGATACCCTGGAAGAGGAAATGACAACCCACTCTAGTATTCTTTTTTTTTTTTTTCAATTATTTTTATTAGTTGGAGGCTAATTACTTCACAACATTGCAGTGTGTTTTGTCACACACTGACATGAATCAGCCATGGAGTTACACATATTCCCCATCCCAATCCCCCCTCCCACCTCCCCCCGACCCGATTCCCCTGGGTCCTCCCAGTGCACCTGGCCCGAGCACCTGTCTCATGCATCCCACCTGGGCTGGTGGTCTGTTTCACCATAGATAATATACATGCTGTTCTCTCGAAACATCCCACCCTCGCCTTCTCCCACAGAGTCCAAAATTCTGTTCTGTACATCTGTGTCTCTTTTTCTGTTTTGCATATAGGGTTATCATTACCATCTTTCTAAATTCCATATATATGTGTTAGTATGCTGTAATGATCTTTATCTTTCTGGCTTACTTCACTCTGTATAATGGGCTCCAGTTTCATCCATCTCATTAGAACTGATTCAAATGAATTCTTTTTAATGGCTGAGTAATATTCCATGGTGTATATGTACCACAGCTTCCTTATCCGTTCGTCTGCTGATGGGCATCTAGGTTGCTTCCATGTCCTGGCTATTATAAATAGTGCTGCGATGAACACTGGGGTGCACATGTCTCTTTCAGATCTGGTTTCCTCAGTGTGTATGCCCAAGAGTGGTATTGCTGGGTCATATGGCAGTTCTATTTCCAGTTTTTTAAGAAATCTCCACACTGTTTTCCATAGCGGCTGTACTAGTTTGCATTCCCACCAACAGTGTAAGAGGGTTCCCTTTTCTCCACACCCTCTCCAGCATTTATTGCTTGTAGACTTTTGGATAGCAGCCATCCTGACTGGTGTGTAATGGTACCTCATTGTAGTTTTGATTTGCATTTCTCTAATAATGAGTGATGTTGAGCATCTTTTCATGTGTTTGTTAGCCATCTGTATGTCTTCTTTGGAGAAATGTCTGTTTAGTTCTTTGGCCCATTTTTTTGATTGGGTCATTTATTTTTCTGGAATTGAGCTGCAGGAGTTGCTTGTATATTTTTGAGATTAATCCTTTGTCTGTTGCTTCATTTGCTATTATTTTCTCCCAATCTGAGGGCTGTCTTTTCACCTTGCTTATAGTTTCCTTTGTAGTGCAAAAGCTTTTAAGTTTCATTAGGTCCCATTTGTTTAGTTTTGCTTTTATTTCCAATATTCTGGGAGGTGGGTCATAGAGGATCCTGCTGTGATTCATGTCGGAGAGTGTTTTGCCTATGTTCTCCTCTAGGAGTTTTATAGTTTCTGGTCTTACATTTAGATCTTTAATTCATTTTGAGTTTATTTTTGTGTATGGTGTTAGAAAGTGTTCTAGTTTCATTCTTTTACAAGTGGTTGACCAGTTTTCCCAACACCACTTGTTGAAGAGGTTGTCTTTTTTCCATTGTATATCCTTGCCTCCTTTGTCAAAGATAAGGTGTCCATAGGTTCGTGGATTTATCTCTGGGCTTTCTATTCTGTTCCATTGGTCTATATTTCTGTCTTTGTGCCAGTACCATACTGTCTTGATGACTGTGGCTTTGTAGTATAGTCTGAAGTCAGGGAGGTTGATTCCTCCAGTTCCATTCTTCTTTCTCAAGATTACTTTGGCTACTTGAGGCTTTTTGTATTTCCATACAAATTGTGAAATTATTTGTTCTAGTTCTGTGAAAAATACCGTTGGTAGCTTGATAGGGATTGCATTGAATCTATAGATTGCTTTGGGTAGAATAGCCATTTTGACAATATTGATTCTTCCAATCCATGAACACGGTATGTTTCTCCATCTGTTTGTGTCCTCTTTGATTTCTTTCATCAGTGTTTTATAGTTTTCTATGTATAGGTCTTTTGTTTCTTTAGGTAGATATACTCCTAAGTATTTTATTCTTTTTGTTGCAATGGTGAATGGTAGTTTCCTTAATTTCTCTTTCTGTTTTCTCACTGTTAGTGTATAGGAATGCAAGGGATCTCTGTGTGTTAATTTTATATCCTGCAACTTTACTATATTCACTGATTAGCTCTAGTAATTTTCTGGTAGAGTCTTTAGGGTTTTCTATGTAGAGGATCATGTCATCTGCAAACAGTGAGAGTTTCACTTCTTCTTTTCCTATCTGGATTCCTTTTACTTCTTTTTCTGCTCTGATTGCTGTGGCCCAAACTTCCAACACTATATTGAATAGAAGTGGTGAGAGTGGGCACCCTTGTCTTGTTCCTGATTTCAGGGGAAATGCTTTCAATTTTTCACCATTGAGGGTAATGCTTGCTGTGGGTTTGTCATATATAGCTTTTATTATGTTGAGGTATGTTCCTTCTATTCCTGCTTTCTGGAGAGTTTTAATCATAAATGCCACTCCAGTATTCTTGCCTGGAGAATCCCATGGACAGAGGAGCCTGGTGGGTTACAGTCCATGGGGTCGCAAACAGTTGGACACAACTGAAGTGACTTAGCATGCACACATTCCTATTTCTTTTCTGACTTAGTAGCTGCCTAATATCTTTCTCTGTCTTCCATCTTTTTCTTCTAATTTATTTCCCATAAACCACCAGGAGGATTTATCCAGAATACCGATGGACTGTGCTTTAAAATCTTCTCCAGTTCTCCGGGACCTACAGAATTCAGACCCTGACCATCCACTGCTCTCCTCTTTTGGCTCTCACACATTTCTCTTGGACCACGTTGCTGCTTGGCCAACCATACTGTGCTCCCTCTTGACCAGGTTTTGGTAAGGCCCTCTCTTCTTTAGGGGAACACTTACTTGACCCCTCTCCCCTGCCACCAAGATCCTGCTCAAATATTGCCCCTTTATTGAAATAATTACTCTACTTCCTCTCTGATCATATCTGTTCCTCCTTTCTCTCTCTTCCTAGAGAATATGTACATTTTATTGTTATTTCACAAGTCAAGCTTCTTGTTTCTCCCTCAACACTCTGAGTGTCTCCGGGCCAAGGCCCAAGTTTCACTAATCTTTTCGTATACAGCCTTAGCAAAATGCCACACCTATGATAGTTCCTCAATAACTATTCTTGAGTGATAAATAAATGCATTAGTAAATAAATTAATAACTCCTAGACTTTGATACAAATTATATACAGTAATAGGATTAAAATGTATATGTGAAACATAAGAAAACCTCATTGATAAGAATTTCACATATATACTCAACTATATGCAAAATAGATAGCTAGTGGGAACCTGCAGGGAGCTCAGTTCAGTGTTCTGAGGTGACCTTGATGGGTGGGATGGGGGGATGGGTGAAAGGAGGTCCAAGAGGAAGGGATATACATATAGTCAATTCACTTCTTTGTGTAGTAGAAACTAACACAACATTGTAGAGCAACTATACCCTAATTAAAAATAAAGAATCAGTACATTATTTTTATTGCATTATAATTTTTATGATAACCTGTATGGATTATTCACTGAAACTTACACAGTTTGAGATCTTATTCATACTATACCTATACTATGAAAAGAAGCAAAGAGTATATTTTAATATTTTCATATTTTAAGTATTAATGTTTCTACAGACCTAATTTTTAAGTTGAAAAGGGATATTTCAATAATTTAAACAAAAGTAGGTAAAGATATTTAAGCACAATTTAAAAATTATAATCTGTCATTTTCTAAGCCATTGAAGAAATTAAAAAGGAAGCCTGTTAGAGAATATTTTAACCTTTAACTATTTGTAGTTAATTCTTTTCCATAGTTAGAATTTGTCAATATAAAGTATTATTGTTTTTATTTAAGTATGGAGCAAATTTTAATTATTGCATTTTTATAAGAGTATTTATATAGTATTTTTTGAGAGGCTTTAGCTTCAGATGGGATGTAAAGTACCCTTTCTCTCCAACTCATGGTATAATCAAGAGAAATTACATACAGGAATCAATTCCCTAAGTCTTGACTTTTTTTTTTTCCAGTTATCAAGTTCTATACCAGTGCATTGTTTCTTCTCATATTAAGTGCCCATCTTATCAATGAAACCTTAATATTGAACTTTTCATTATTACTTAGGAACTACCAGATTTTATGCATTCAATAAATCTGTCTCCTCTATACATTTCCAACCACGGTGGATGAGGTAATACAAATCCTGGTTAATCTGCCAAATTGAACAGGTCATATCACTGCAGTGTGAGTCAGGAGGAATATAGCTCCCAGGCTTAATGACACATCTACTAAGAGTTTTCAAGACAGGAAGCAAGAAGGAAATTGAGGTTTCTTTTCATTTCTTTTTCCAAGGAGCATGAAGGTCCTTCCTGTTAGGACTGGGGCATTTCCACAGCTCCACGTGCTGTCCTCAACGGTTCTTACTCAGGTGTGTTATATGGAGTAGATGTTCAAAAAAAAAAGTCTGATGAGTAACTGAATGCTGCCAATGGACAATTTCTTCCATGTGTAACTTGGATACTCTTTCATTATTGTGATCTTGGATTCTTAAAAAATAATAAAAGTAATACTTTGAGCCTATAATAGAAGAGTATCTGAAAAGGACTATATATATATAAATGTATATATATATCTCTGAATTACTCTGCTGTGTACCTGAAACTAACACAACATTGTATACGTCAATTAAAAAAAATGCTTTGATAAAAGAGGAAGAAAAAAGTGTTTCTGGGCAAGCTTCCTTGAAACTTCTATTCTTAGGGAAGGGAAAAGTTGAGGGAAAGACATGTTCATTAGTGAGCCCCATTTTGATCCAGGCATTATACTATATATTTTACTTGTCTTAGTTCCTTTAATATTTGCAACAATCCTGCTGTGGCTCTGTTGGTAAGTTGTGTCCGACTCTTTGCGACCCCGTGGACTGCATGCAGCACACCATGCTTTCCTATCCTTCACTATCTCCCAGAGTTGCTGAAAAAAAAAAAATCCTAATGCTGTCAACAGGGACATTGCTCTTCAATATCATTTGCCCAAATGGGGACTTTAATTGTAAGCAATATATAATGGGGGAAAATTATTTATGGCTTCTGTGTCTTATTAGCACAGATATGGATCATGAGATGCTGCAAACTTGTTTTGAAATCAGGTCACAAACTATTAACAAATAAGGGATTTTGCTCATCTCACCCAAGTATGTGTGCCTTTCCCACCTCTCAAACTGTTCTACTAGGAAACAACAAAGCATATCTACAAAGAGACACACTTACAAAGGTAATTATTGTCTTCTTTAATACATGTTAATATTATTTGAGGCCAATTTCAAGCACTTCAAATAATGTGTTATTATAATAGAAGAAAAGTTTTTCTAATAAAAACAGCTTTTTACGATCATTTCCAGTTTTCTTTTGATAATGCGCATTGATTTTTGTAAAAAGAGCTCCAACCGCACAGTCTTTGAAAAGCTACCTCAAATAGGTCAGAGTCTTACTTACTTCCCTGGTTGTGCCGTTCAGCATGAAAGGCTGCCTGCGTTTTCTCATGACTTTACTCCTCTGGGGACTTCCCGTGGATCATTTCTCTTAGTAAAAAAGAATTCATTGACTGAGCCTATCCTAAAGCTAACAAACTGAGCTTTCCACTGGGAAACAACGGCAAATTGAGTACAGTTATTGACCAATCTTCTGTAGTTAAAAATACAACAAACTCCACTGTGTCCGATCTATTCTTGAATTATTGGTCATTTTCATGTACTGCTGGCATTACTTACTACTTGATAACCTTTCAGACAAGTAGAACAAAAATTTGGCCACTATTTTCTTTCTGTTTTTCTAATCTGTGCCTGCATGCTAAGTTGCTTCAGTTGTGTCCGACTCTGTGCGACTCTATGGACTGTAGTCTGCCAGGCTCCTCTGTCCATGGGATTCTCTAGGCAAGAATACTGGAATGAGTTGCCATGCCCTTCTCCAGGGGATCTTCCAGACCCAGGGATCGAACCCAGGTCTCCTGCATTGCAGTTGGATTCTCTACTGTTTGACCCACCAGGGAAGCCCTTTCTTTACTCATAGCTAATCCCAAAGAAAGGCAATGCCAAAGAAATGTTCAAACTAATGGACAATTTTGCTCATTTCACATGTTAGCACAGTAATGCTCAAAATCCTTCAAGCTGCCTTCAACAGTATGCAAACCAAGTACTTCCAGATATACAAGCTGGATTTAGAAAAGGCAGAGGAGCCAGAGATCAAATTGCCAACATTCATCAGATCACAGAGAAAGCAAGAGAATTCTAACAAAACATCTATTTCTGCTTCATTGACCATGCTAAAGCCTTTGACTGTGTGGATCACAACAAACTGTGGAAAAGTCTTAAAGAGATGGGAATACCAGAATACCTTAACTGTCTCCTGACAGTATGCAGGTCAAGAAGCAACAGTTAGAACCACACATGGAACAACAGACTGGTTCAAAACTGGGAAAGGATTATATCGAGGCTGTATATTGTCACCCTGCTTATTTAACTCCTATGCAGAGAACATCATGCAAAATGCCAGGCTGGATGAAGCACAGGATGGAATCAAGATTGCCAGGAGAAACATCAACAATCTCAGATATGCAGACGATACCACTCTAATGGCAGAAAGTGAAGAGGAACTGAAGAGCCTCTTGAAGGTGAAAGAGGGAAGTGAAAACGCTGGCTTAAAACTCAACATTCCAAAAACTAAGGTCATGGTATCTGGTCCCATCACTTAATGGCAAATCGATGGGGAAAAAGTAGAAACAGTGACAGATTTTACCTTTCTTCTTCGACTCCAAAATCACTGTGAGTGGTAACTGCAGCCATGAAATTAAAAGATGTTTGCTCCTTGGAAGAAGAGCTATGACAAACCCAGACAGTGTATTAAAAACAGAGACGTCATTTTGCCAACAAAGGTCCATATAGTCAAAGCTATGGTTTTTTCAGTAATCATGAAAGGATGTGAGAGATGGACCGTAAAGAAGACTGAGTGCCAAAAGAACTGATGCTTTTAAACTGTGGTGTTGGAGAAGACTCTTCAGAGTCCCTTGGACAGCAAGGAGACCAAACCAGTCAATCCTAAAGAAAATCAACCCTGAATATTCCTTGGAAGAGCTGATGCTGAAGCTAAAGCTCCAGTCCTTTGGCCACCTGATACAAAGATCCGACTCACTGAAAAAGACCTTCATGCTGGGAAAGATTGAGAGCAGGAGGAGAAGGAGATGATAGATGATGAGATGGCTGGATGGCATCACTGATTCTAGGAACATGAGTTTGAGTAAACTCGGAAATACTGAAAGACAGAGAAGCCTGGTATGCTGCAGTCCATGGGGTCACAAAGAGCAGGACTTGACTTAGCGACTGAACAACAACAATAAAAAATTGTCATGCTACATATATTATACACACGTTTTGTTTCAAAGTAATGGTACTTAAAACCCAATGCCTTAATTATACTAATGATAATCCAACATTTATATTTTTCTTTATTTTACTCAAGGATAATAGGATAGTAAGAAATGATATACCCTGATAAGTAATCTAATTACACTACAAATTGTTTTATTCAACATTTTTTAAAGACTTCTAGACATATTATTTAGGAGTGTTTAAAATTATTTATGAATAATTTTAATTACAAATTCAATAACAGTTTAATATATTAAAATATATTTTTCATTTTATACTTTTTTGTTTTTTATATTCAATATCTTTATTTATTTTTAAAATTTATTTATTTTAATTGGAGGCTAATTACTTTACAATATTGTAGTGGTTTTTGCCATACATTGATATGAATCAGCCTTGGGTGTACATGTGTTCCCCATCCTAAACTGCCCCCCACCTCTCTCCCCATCCCATCCCTCTGGGTCATCCCAGTGCAGCAGCCCTGAGCGCCGTCTCATGCATCGAACCTGGACTGGGGATCTGTTTCACATATGATAATATACATGTTTCAATGCTATTCTCTCAGATCATTCCACCCTCGCCTTCTCCCACAGAGTCCAAAAGACTGTTCTATACATCTGTGTCTCTTTTGCTGTCTCACATATAGGGTTATCGTTACCATCTTTCTAAATTCCATACATATGCGTTAGTATACTGTATTGGTGTTTTTCTTTCTGTATTACTTCACTCTGTAATAATAGGCTACTTGCACTTATAGAAAAAAATCTTTGTGACGATATGGCATGTACTAGAGCAAAAATGAATAAACAAACTTCTTCCCTCTTTAAATTTAATTCGTATTTGTAAAGTCAAATACAAAATCAATGAAAACCAACAACACAAATATATTTAGTACAAATTTAGCAATTTTTTGGTAAGAAGCATAGGGTAATGAGCTATGTTTTGTGGGAAGTATTAACTGAGTAAATCGTATATAATGAGGTATATAGAAAGAAATATATATATATATTCATAAATATGTATACACACATGTCATTTCCCTTTGACTAAAATTCATTTTTATTTATGTAAATTTTTGTCAGAATAATTTCATAGGTTCACAATTATAAAGTTTTATTTACTTAAATATTTAGTGATTATCTTATAAAATACCTTAAAAACCATTACCTTTACTTTCTACTAAAAGCAAAATGCATTAGTCAGAACTCGGCTAATTAAACTTTCTGTGCTGATGCTGCAGCAGTAATTCTCTGTTTCTCATCTGCTCTCACTTCTCTGTTCTCACAAATGTTCCCAGGTTCCCTCCAAGGGGACATGTGACAATGCTGGGGGATGCTTTTGGTGGCCATGCCTTCAACAGGGGTGCTACTGGCACCGAGAGGGTAGAATGGTGCACGTGTGCATGCTAAGTCACTTCAGTCATGTCCAACTCTATGTGACCCTATGGATTGTAGGCAACCCAGCTTCTCTGCACTGGAGTGGACTGCCATGCCTTTCTCCAGGAGATCTTTCCAACCCAGGGATCGAACCCATGTCTCATGTCTCCTGCATTGGCAGGCAGGTTCTTTACCACTAGAGCCACCTGGAAGCCCCAGGTGGATGCTGCTAAACATCCTACCATGCTCAAAAAAAAAAAAAAAAAAGAATCACCAGTCCAATATGTTGAGAGCACCAAGTCGAGAAATCCTGGTTTAAAGATAAAGGTTAAGTCAGAACAACAACAAAAAATTATTTAAAATATCTATCTCCCTAAGACAGGACACATTTCAGTTTAACTACTCAAAACTTTAGCACTTGCATAAACAGTACAGAATAATGAGGGCTAACGTCCAAAATGGTGTGCCTGAGCTCATTTTTTAAATTTCTGAGATGGGAAGAGTAGAAATGTTAACTCAGCGGGCTGCTGTGAAGACTGCATAAAAGCATTTTTAAACTGTAATGCAAATAGTTTATTTATATTGATACAACAAAAAAGATTCTCATAAAGTAATTGATTCTGTTACATGTATTCTACTTAAAAAGGTAGGGAAACAATTTATTTTATAGTATATTTATATTTAACCTATGAGAATTGAAATATAAAAGGGTTGATAATCAAGCTAACTTCAAATTTTTTATTACTGATTATAATATGCCACTGAATATATCAAGAAGCACCATCAGTCTATCTCATTTCACACTCACAACATCATGAAGGCAGGCATTAGTATCCCCATTTTCTAGATGAAGAAATGGAGCCATTGGTAAGCTAACTCACCTAGGATCACACTACATTAAGAGGAAGGAGGGAGTTGCCTAGATTTGTCTCTAGTCCTTGACCAAACTTATATATAACAGTTCTCTCTCTGAACCTTTCAGTTTAGCAAGGTTCTGGAAATACTTTGCTTCTGTGGGATTTCTTTAGTAAAGGAAATGTAATGAAAAAAATAATCACCATACATTTTGTGATTTTGTAGTAAGGAGCTCATGATCTGAGCCACAGTCAGCTCCAGGTAGAGCTTCTCCACCTTCAGCTAGAAAGAACATAATCAATCTGATTTCGGTATTGACCATCTGGTGATGTCCAAGTGTAGAGCTGTCTCTTGGGCTGTTGGAAAAGGGTGTTTGCTATGACCAGCGTGTTCTCTTGACAAAACTCTGTTAGCCTTTCCCCTGCTTCATTTTGCACTCCAAAGCCAAACTTGCCTAATGTGCCAGGTATCTCTTGGCTTTCTGCTTTTGCATTACAGTACCCTATGATAAAAAGGACATCTTTTTTTTTTTTTTTTTAATGTTAGTTCTAAAAGGTATTGCAGTTCTCCATAGAACTGGTCAGCTTCAGCTTCTTCAATATCAGTGATTGGGGCATAGATTTGGATTACTGAGATGTTGAATGGTTTGCCTTGAAAATGAACCAAGATTATTCTGTTGTTTTTTTTTTTTGAAGTTTCATTCAAGTACTGCATTTCAGATTCTTTTGTTGACTATGAGAGCTACTCCATTTCTTCTAAGGGATTCTTACCCACAGTAGTAGATATAATGGTCATCTAAATTAAATTTGCCCATTCTGGTCCGTTTTAGTTCACTGATTCCTAAGTTGTCAGTCTTCAATCTTCTCATCTACTGCTTGACCACATTCAATTTACCTTGATTCATGAAGCTAATATTCCAGGTTCCTATGCAATATTGTTCTTTACAGCATCAGACACATCCACAGACACCAGACACATCCACAACTGAGTGTCATTTCTGCTTTGGCCCAGCCGCGTCATTCTTTCCAGAGCTATCAGTAATTACCCTCTGCTCTTCCCCAGTAGCATACTGGACACCTACCAACCTGTGGAGCTCATCTTCTGGTATCAAATCTTTTTGTCTTTTCATACTGTTCTTGGGGTTCTCCAGGCAAGAATACTGGAGTGGTTTGCCATTTCCTTCTGCAGTGGACCACATTTTATCAGAACTCTTCATTATGACCCGTCTGTCTTGAGTGGACTTGCATGGCACAGCCCATAGCTTCATTGAGTTAGGCAAGCCCCTTCACCACAACAAGGCTGTGATCCATGAAGGGGAAATGAATAACATATCTTGCTTATACATGTATTATTGCTTTTCAAATGTATGTACTTATAGTGGGACAAGTAAAAAGCAAATTAACTTCTAGAAATATTGCTAATATTATTCTAGTTTTTAATAATTCTTAGTTCAATATCTTAATTTTTTCCTTTTATTATCATTAATAAAGTAATGCTACTATGTAGTTAAAAAAAAATCTCCAGAGGAGAAAAACAAATTGAATTTTTTTCTTTTTACAGTAAAATCTTGAGCTATAAATCTGAATGGTACATGTGGCAGAATACTTATTCACACATATCACTTACATAATTAAATGTTATTGATATACTTAAAATTTATGATTAAAGTTATTTTTAAGGTTATAAAATCTATGATTGAAATGATTTTAAGGTTATAAAATGTAGATGTGCTCTTTGATAGCTAGATAAGTTGTAATTTATGCATCTTTTCAGAAAAATGCTTCCTTATCTAATGATATGTCAAATAGTATTTAAGTTTGTCTGTCTTCAGTAAGCTCTACCTACTTAGGGTAATCATCCTAGATATAAATATTTCAGAAGTTGGGTAGTATGATTGAGTACAAAATAACTGCAACATTAATATTAATATACTTTTTGTCTGTTTACAGATAAAGGAAACATTCATTTAGTACTATCTATTAAGTGCCTACTATAATGCAAGCTCTATGAAGGCTTCTTAAAAAGTAGGTAGGATATATCACACTACATAGCACTTGGTTATGAAATTTCTCTTTCCATCTATGCAGACCATGAGTGTCTTGGTGATAGGAATGTGTTTGCTCTTGTCACGGTCAACAATGCTAAATTTAATGATTAATTTTCAGTTTTTATCTTTTACTTATTGTCTGCCATTTTTATCTCCACTAGAATGTAAGTTGTGTGAGGGCAAGAGTTTTGAATGTTTTAATAACTGCTGAATCACCATGAGTACAATAAGGTTTAGCACATAGTAGGTGCTCAGTAAGTGTCTATTGAATATATAACCAACTAAATGAACACAAAGTTTTACTAGTCTCCTGGTGGGATGGGGTGGGAGATGGGAGAGGGATTCAGGAGGGAGGGGACATATGTATACCTGTGGCTGATTCGTGTTGATGTGTGGCAGAGGCAACACAATATTGTAGAGTAACTGTCCTCCGATAATTGTATTTTGTTCTATACTTCTAATGTTATACAATTACAATCTTTGATAATTAAAAAATCTTGATACCTAACAATATTGATTCTTGCTTTTATACTATAATACAATTTAACATAAAATTACATATTATATCTAATAATATAATTAATAAAAGTAGATTTATTTGTAGTTTCAATGTCAGTCAAGTCAATGAAGTTGCTCAGTCTTCCCTGGTGAGCCCAAGGGAGGACTGAGTGACTTTCACTTTCAATGTCCACTTTACCACTTTCACTTAACAATATTACCTGAAATCATTCCATAGCAAAATATAGAAATTTAATAAAATAACTACATGATACAACATTTGACCACTCTTCATTCAACCAATCTACTATTGATAGATATCTGAGTTGTTGTCATTCATTTTACTATTAAAAGTAGTACTGCAATAGCCTTCTGCATATCTTTTCATATTTTTCACCATGGTAGAGATGGTCTGCAGGATCCAAGAGTAAGCATATATGTAAAGAAAGTGAAAGTGTGATTCATGTCCAACTCTTTGCGACCCCAGGGACTGTAGGCCACCAGGTTCTTCTGTCCATGAGATTTTCCAGGCAAAAATACTGAAGTGGGCTGTCATTTTCTTCTCCAGTGGATCTTCCCAACTCAGGGATTGAACTTGGGTCTTCAGCATTCAGTCATTCTTTACCATCTGAGCCACCAGGGAAGCCCCAAGTGTATATGTAAACATAGTTAAATTTTTCTTCATAACAGTTATACAATTTGCATTCACAACAAGATATGAGAGTGCCTGCTTTCCAAAACCTTTCTCTTAGAGGACAACTATTTGACTACTGCTATGGTGACAAATTACTGCAAATTTAGTAGATTAAAGCAATACAAATTCATTACTTTATAGTTCTAGAAATCAAAAGTCAAAAAATCATTCTCCCTGGGCTAAGAACGTGTCAGCAAGTGTTTTCCTTCCAGAGGCTCTAGAGGAGAAATGTGTTTCCTCTTACTAGAGGCAACCCACATTCCTTTGTTTGTGGCCCCCTCCTGTTTTCAAAGCCAAGGATCACAGAACTCTGACCTCTGCCCTGATTATTACATCTTCTCCTGGGACTGACTCTCCTGCCTCCTCTTCATTGGTAAAGACCTTAGTAATTACACTAAGTCTAACAGGATAATCCAGGATACTCTCCAGGTCTCACAATACTTAATTTAATCACATCTGCAAAGTACCTTTTCCCATGCAAAGTTCTGGGGATTAGGATGTAGACATCTTTGAGGGCTAATATTCTGCCTACTACAAATATGTTGCTAACCTTTTGGATTTTTGGCAGTCTTATTGATAATGAAAGTATTCTCAATGAATTTTAATTAACTTTAATAATTATGAGTGAATTTGAACATAGTTTTCTATATCCTATGTTCTTTGCATTTCTTTTCCTATGATCTGTTTATATCTCTTGCCCATTTTTACAGTTGGTCTCTTTGTTTCCATTTAAAAATTTTTTGGGTCTTTGTTGAATTTAATTCTATTAAATTTGGAACAGATTCTGTTTTCCCTTCTTCTATAAAGCTCTTCAGTTATCCCAGGGCCACTTACTGAGAAGCCTATCTTTTCCCTGCTGATGCATTTGCCACTTTTTTCATATACTAAATTTCCACATATAATTTTATCTATATCTAGTTTTAAAATTCTGTTTCATTTTAGATCTTTTCTTTTAAACTTTCATAATATATCTTATTAATATAAAGATTACTTGTTCTTAGGAAACATTCAGCAATCAACAGTAAAGCCAATGTCTGAAATGCAAGTATTATATTTATTATGCATTCTGATGTTTTTCCCACTAGAATTTGAAGTGGTTGGGTATTATATTATCTACTTTTATTTCTCTGGTCTCTAGCAGTGTTCCTTGTACATTAAGGATAATCAATAAATCATTATTAAAAATGTATAAATGAAAATGTTGGACAGTAAATCTCTGCTAGAATACTTTATGTTTAGCTAGCAATGTTGTGTTTGCTATCTAAATGTAGCAGACCTTATTTAATCCAATGAGGACTCTGAGTTCTAGGCAGCAAGGTATTTCTTACCTCTGGCTTTATAAATGAGGAATGTGAAGCTGAGAAATGCTTAAACTACTATCTCAAGGTCACTAATCAGATGGCTCTGGAATTAAGTCTTCTGACTTCAAATTTAATGCTCTTTGTATTGGAGACTACATTCTTGCCCTTGAGTTCATTTCTCTTTATTTCTCTTACAATTCTAAAACAATATTCATCCACAAGATGTACACATTACTAAGGTCTAAACCTGATCACAATGAAATGAACAAACTATTCTTCATCAAAAGGAGTGCATGAGAGCCAAAATAACATTTTCAAACGATCAGTTGTAAACATTATTTTGAGTGTGGTAATATTAATTATTATACCAAAGCCTTTGACTACACCAAAACCTTTGACTGTGGAACAACAAACTGTGGAAGATTCTTAAAAGAGATGGGAATACCAGACCACCTGACCTGCCTCCTGAGAAATCCATATGCAGGTCAAGAAGCAACAGTTGGAATTGGACATGGAACAACAGACTGGTTTCAAATTGGGAAAGGAGTACGTCAAGGCTGCATATTGCCACCCTGCTTATTTAACTTATAAACAAAGTACATCATGAGACATGCTGGGCTGGATGAAGCACAAGTTGGAATCAAGATTGCCGGGAGAAATATCAATAACCTCAGATATGCAGATGACACCACCTTTATGGCAGAAAGTGAAGAAGAACTAAACAGCCTTTTGATGAAAATGAAAGAGAAGAGTGGAAAAGTTGGCTTAAAGCTCAACATTCAGAAAATTAAGATCATGGCATCTGGTCCCATCACTTCATGGCAAATACATGGGGAAACAATGGAAACAGTGACAATTTTTATGGGCTCCAAAATCACTGCAGATGGTGACTGCAGCCATGAAATTAAAAGACACTTGCTCCTTGGAGGAAAAGGTATTACCAACCTAGATAGCAAATTAAAAAGCAGAGCCATTACTTTACCAACAAAGGTCTGTCTAGTCAAAGCTATAGCTTTTCCAGTAGTCATGTATGGATGTGAGAGTTGGACTATAAAGAAAGCTGAGCACTGAAGTATTAATGCTTTTGAACTGTGGTGTTGGAGGAGACTCTTGAGACTCCCTTGGACTGCAAGGAGATCCAACCAGTCCATCCTAAAGGAAATCAGTCCTGAATATTTCATTGGAAGTACTGATGCTGAAGCTGAAATTTCAACACTTTGGCCACCTGATGCAAAGAACCAACTTGTTGGAAAAGTCCCTGATGCTGGGGAAGATTGAAGGCGGGTGAAGAAGGGGATGACAGAGGATGAGATGGTTGGATGGTATCACCAACACAATGGACATGAGTTTGAGTAGGCTCTGGGAGTTGGTGATTCACAGAGAAGTCTGGTCTGCTGCGGGTCCATGGGGTCTCAAAGAGTCAGACATGACTGAGTGACTGAACTGACTGAATATTAATTACATGTTTAAAGGTGATATTAAATAATAAAGTAGTTTTGCTCAACATTTTTAATGTTTATAAGTCTTTTACTGCTTTTATACTTTTTTACCAAAAGATTAAGAAGACTAATTTTTATTAATTTTTAAAATTTATATATAAATCTATATGTTCAGACACCACCACAAGGCTGCACACAAAAGAAGCTGAGGAAATGACAATGGTGTATTTCTAGGCACAACTAACAGGATAGAAAGGAAATGAATGAGAAGAAAAATAAGAAGTTTTCCTTATTTTGAGATGCTTGGTTCATTGTTTCCAGTGATAAATGAGGAAAGAAACTAAAACAGAGTAAAAAAAACCCAGATACTAAGTTATTATAATAATGTCGCTGAAATCCACTATGTTCTCATATGTTAAAAGTATAAGATGTGTTCAGCAAAGTTGCTTCAATAATATGGTATTATATTTTAGATTTTTAGACAATATATTAACTAATTGATTAAGAACATCAGTTCTGCATCTGAACTCTGGTTCTTCATGAATGATTTACTGTAATATCTGTAGTTTAAATCAGTTTCATTGTGATTATATTTAAAATCACCATAGACACTAATAAATTGCCATATACATTTTACTGTTACTCTATAGATCTATCTTTTAAATATGCATTATGCAAGCTAAAATATATTTACATTTAATAAATGAACATTCCAAATCTAGATGGAATGCCTATTTCCAGAATTAAGGCTCCTAAGGGAGAAAACAAAATTTCTGCTTGTGGAAGCTAAACATAATGTTGTGTAATCGATTGGTTCACTTAAAGGCATCAGCCATGCTCCCTTTGAAGATAGATTAAGTAAATATGAGAGTAGACAGCACAAACATTATGGGTATTATACAGCATATTGTAGTAAAGACTATCAAAATTGGTCATGCTCTAGAGCAAGCAATATGGATGAAAGTGCTTTATGATAAATGTATTTATAAAGAAACAGAGAGAAATGATTATATTAATTATATAAGTGGTGAATAAATAGTGACACACAGGGTAAATGAAAACCAAAATAGTCTTTAGGCTTTTCCAGAGCAGAAAAGAGCTCCAGACTTAAAAACAGCCAAAAACATCAAGCATCATATAGGTTTATTCATTATATAAAGAAAAATCTCCATTTACACATGCTAGGAAAAATCCAAAGTAACAAGAAGAAACTACAAGCCTAACAGTTTGCAACTGAGAGATAAAAATGATATAGCTGGTCACTAACACTAAGCAAATGATTTCTAGATTAGATGAGCAGGACAGACTTTTGAGCAGGATGGGCTTTTAGCCTTCCTTAATTGTATAAAACAGCACTGAAACTTAAGGATCCACAGAAGTGTGCTTCCACATTGCCAGCTGCCTTAGGGGTAGATTTCTGTGCTAAACCACACCAGGAGAATAATGACCGAACACATTCACCAGCTTGACTCACAAAGCTAGTAGGGAAAGCCACTGCAGAAGTGGCTGGCTACAAACAATAGATTGCTAACAATAGTGGACCTTTTCTCCTCTGATCTTACTTAACCTCACCAGTTATCTTCACTATTCCTTCTCTCCCTATCGCTGTAAAGTAAAAAAACAAGGACATGTCTAACACCACACACAAAAAAACTGTACTTCGGTCATATTCATTACACATGCCTTGGTTAAAATCAGTATCCCCTTAATAAGTACTTGGTGATCATCATCCTGGGGCCAGTCTGCAAGAATGAACAGACCTGAATTTGAACCCAAAGCTCATTTCAACAGCAGGTGACATGACACAATATGAAAGGCTTGAAGGTTGTATTTTTTTTCCTTTCTATCTATGATAAGCATGTTCCTTATCAAAGTGAATACCAACTTCTATTGCTCATTAAGGCTGTCATGTTTTCCACAGTCTCATCTGCCTTATAATTGAAATTCTTATTTTAACAGCATTATCTTAATGTTATTGCTAGCTACAGAACATCTTGCGAAGACTGCAACATTAAAGTTAATTTGGCCCTACATCTTTGGGTAATGGACTGTCTGGAATATAACAAACTATGGATACTCATACTTGGACTGAAATATGTCAAGGTTACTTCCCCCATTATTGCAGTTTGTCATAGGTGGCTCTTAAAATGGTTGGTTATAATTTCTCCCATCTGACTAATCTCATGCTGCTTATGGTCTTTTTCGTTAGAGTGGCAAAAATCAGAATTCCTAATAATGCAAAGTTTCTTTTTCTTTCATTCTTAATTAAAACTGGTTATGCACTTCAGCTGAGATTCCCGGTGAGAAGAATTAGATCAGTATTATAAAAAGAATTAAGAAAGTACTCCTAGGATTATAGTCAATGTGTAATTTAAAAATTATAATACTGAAAATAAAAATATGGATCAAATGACCTATATTGTTAACTTAAGTAGCACCTTCCATTAAGCAAAGCTGCAATTATTATAATTTAATGTCTATACAGTACTACCAAAGAAACAATATACACGATATGCTAATAAAGTAAAACAATCTCACTTAATGAGTTTTTATTTCCCATTCAGGTATGATGATTTCCCACAGCTTACTGAATAACACTTGGAATAACATAACTAGCAAATACTTTACACTTTACATATAAATAGGTCTAACCAGAAGACTGATAAAACCTTAGAGATAAATACTAGAAATTAATTTTTAAAATTTAAACATTTAAAAATAGTTATGTTCAATACTAATAAGATAAATCAAGAGCTCTGAGATTCAATTAAAATTTAATCTTTGATGCCTGGGATTTGCTTCAAAATAACCACCTGTGGAGCTGGGGAAAAACAGGGCAGAGATGAAATATGATTGGCCATGAGCCACCAACTGCTAAAGCTGGGGAATATAACTGATCTATTTCTATCTAGCTTAAATTTTTTTATTATAAAATTTAAAAATTAATCTGTGATATTAATATTTCATTTCTTATTTAATGATGTTATTTCACTAAAGAGGGCCTCATAGGAAGCTGGAAAAATACAGCTGTATCATGAAGATATTTTTCCAAAGTTACATGAAGATATTTTTACGAAGTTACATTTCTGAATTCTTATTTTATTGGAATATATTAGATATCCCCTGTTCCCAGTCTTTATTTTAGAATATTTCTTAGTTGATGTCTATGCATATTATGTTTGTGGAAAAAATTAATATTTGAAGATATGGATAGCTATAAATGGATAGGCAGGGGCTCCATCTACCTTGAAAAGATGTTTAGGTCTCCTCAAAATCAAATACGACAATGATATACCATCATACACATATCAGAGAAACAAAAGAAAACCCAAAGTCAACAATAACTTTTATACGTTGCCAATGGGAATACAAAATGGTACAGCCACCTTGTTGTCCAGTCACTAAGTCCTGTCCAACTCTTTGTGACCCCATGGAGTGCAGCATTTCAGGCTCTCCTGTCCTCCATTTCCCGGAGTTTGTATAAATTCATGTCTATTGAGCTGATGATGCTATCTAACCATCTCATCTTTCGCCATCCCCTTTTCCTTTTGCCTTCAATCTTTCCCAGCATCAGTCTTTTCCAATGAATCATCTCTTCACAACAGGTGGCCAAAGTACTGGAGCTTCAGCCACTTTGGGAAATAGCTAAATATAATTTTACCATATGACCCAACAATCTCACTGATAGATATTTCCTCAAGAGAAATGAAAACATATTTCCATATAAAGACCTATGAGTGAGTGAGTGAAAGTCACACAGTCGTGTCTGACTCTTTGCAACCCTAGGACTGTAGATCACCAGTCTCCTCTGTCCATGGAATTGTCCAGGCAACAGAGGCCTCCAGGCATGGAGCGGGTTGCCATGCCTTTTCCAGGGGATCTTCCCTACCCAGGGATTGAACCCAGGTCTCCTGCATTGCAGGCAGAATTTTCACTGTCTGAGTCGCCAGGGAAGACTTATATGAAACTGTTAATGCCAGTTTTATTTCCAATAGTTCCAGACTGGAAATAATCCAAATGCCCATCACCTGGTGACTGGATAAATAAATTGTGTGCATCCATACAATGGAATGCTCTTCAGTAACAGAATAAACTACTGACACCTATAATGACATGGATGGATCCTGAAAACATTATGCCAAGTGAAAGACGTCAGACGTCAAAGGCTACATACTATGTGCTTCCATTTATTGTCCTCCCAGTAAAGGCAAAATTATAAGGAAATAATCAGATCAGTTGTTGCCAGGGGTTTAGGGCAGAGAGATGGAACTGACCCAGAAGGGAATGAGGGCACTGATTGAGTATGGATGAGGCGCCTTATGTTTATAATATACTTTTCTGTATTTTCCAAAGTTTCTACAATTAGAATGTTTTAATTTTCTAATCAGTGGGATAAACTAACATAAAATTAATAACTGATGTTATGGCATCTATATTACCTTGATAATTCATGAATACATGGAAAAACAGTCCAGTAACATGTCATTAATAAGTCAACCATATATTCTCTCAGTATGTGACAAAAACTGTGCATATGCATTTATACAGGCATTTATGTACTTACACATTTACACTTCATTCACAGTGGGAGACTGGAGGTATTTAGTTAATTAAATGTTATGATGGAAAGAGTGATCTTATGTTAATCTCACTATAATAAAATATTACTAATTATACCAAAATTAAACTTTCTTTAATGAACCAAAAGTATTCTGGGATCTCATGGTGCTTCAGGTTTATTATCACGTGCGTGAGTTACTATAACGTCTGAGTGTGAGGAGCAACAGGACAAATCTGGGAAGAAAGGAAGGAGCAACAGAGGCAGAGGAGAAGGAGATACTGATGTCATTCTCCACAGACAATAGACGGTCTGAAGCACTGACAATACCACAGACACCTGTGTGCTGTCTGGAGCACCTAGTGCATGGCACATTTTCTTGCTACTTTTTCCTCAAATAAATGGAAGCATCAAAAGCTGATGTACTTTTAATAAAATGTTCTCTGGGACTTCTTGAAATGTAATTTATATAAGGTTAAATTATTCTATTTTGAGAATGTACTGCTTAAAATTTCCCCAAAACATACACACAGAGGTCATAATGCATCATTTCAAAGAGAGATTCAAGGGTCACATATACCATATATACTTCAAAAATTCATACAGTTTTGAAAGTGAATGTTCTAACAAGAAGTCATAAGCAAAAAACTCATGTAAGGTATGTGTGAGGGCAGTGGATAGGCATATGAGAAATCTCTGTACTTGCTTCTTAATAAAGCTGCTCTAAAAAAGTAAAATATGTTCAAAAAGTACATAGGTTTAATAAGACTCAGTAATTACTCATTTGGAGTACATAACTCATTTATACTTGCTTTCCCCCTGTATGAAGATACATGTGTGCATGCGGACAACATGGTGTTTATATAACATTTTCCAATTTGTTTACCAAAAGACTTTGTTCACTCAAAATCACCATCTTCTCTAAAGAAAGCTTTTTTTCTGCTTTTATTTTGTTTGTTTTTTAAATTCTGGGACATTGTGTGTTTGTGTGTTAGAGTATATTAAAGTGAGGTATGGAAGTTGTAATATTTGATGACTAGAACACATATCGGGCTTCCCCAGCGGCTCAACAGTGAAGAATCTACCCCCAGTGCACAAAAGGCAGGAGACCTGGGTTCAATCCTTGGGTTGGGAAGACCCCTTCAAGAAGGAAATGGCAACCTATTCCAGTATTCGTGCCTGGGAAATTCTATGGACAGAGGAGCCTGGTGGGCTGCAGTCTATAGGGTCGCAAAAGAGTTGGACACAACTGAGAGACTGAACAATAATAACTCTATCTCTTGAGCATCCATATTGTCAGCCACAGACGTTTGCATTCCCTACTACACTCCTTGTCCACTCCCCTCAGCAATTTTAAAAGAGGCTCTCATACCAGCATCTCCCATTAACTTGATTATCTGTATTCAGCTCTCCAGTATCTAACCCTGAGTCAACCCTACAAGGTGTTATCCTCACTTCTGATTCCACCGTTAAGACAAAGTCATTGTTGATGCTAAAACTCTTGCTAAGTTCCTTTGGGTTTTCTTTGCTGCTTAGCAATCCTTTTGTCACCTTAAGATAATGCTTTTTATTCACTTCTTCTTTTATTCAAACACTCTATTTTTTTTTTTTTTCTTTTCAGAGTAGAAGAATTAGTTGAATTCTACTACCAGATAGGCAAATTCTTCTAGGACAAGTGAACAGCAGAGACAAAGATAGAGGCAAGGGATACTGAGCAGGGATCTGGTCATTGGCGTAAGAAGACATAGTAAGAATAAACAACGGACTGCAGGATACAGTACATTATGCAGAGGAATTTGAATTTTCACTGTAGGAGATGAGAATCCAATGGGGAATTTTGAGAAGGGTGATATGAATATTTGCACCCTACGAAGAAGACTTTCGTAGCAATGTGACAAAAAGTCTGGAAGAGGGAAGTAGGTTGAGGGAGGGAGACCAGGAAGGAGGGTAACAGAATGGGATAAGGAGAAAGATCTTGAGGCTTGAAACTTGAAAATCGGTAGTGGGGATGAAATGATGAATTTAAGATATGTTTACACTGAAGAACTGACAGAGCTCAATGACTGATAGAAAATAGAGACCAGATTAGGAGGAGGAATATTGGATAACTCCTGTTTTTGCTCTTAACCAATTATCATAGCCTTTCAAACAAGTGTTATTCTTAAGGCTCAACCTTACACCCCCAGCTCACTCTAAGCAGGGGACCTTACTTCTAAAAGTACGATTAAAAAATATGGTCATAAAAGGTAAACTATCAGATGGAACTGCTCAAAGTTAATTAATTCATCTTTACTCATCATTTGCTTATCCTGCCTTATCTTTACAAAATTAATCCTTACACCCGTCTGCTTGATTCTCTTTCTGCTTTCCCTTCTCCTCGACCCTAACAAGTATTATGTCTACTTCAAATTTTTTCTCCCAGAGTAACTTTCTCTTGAAACCACCAATTTCTTAACTAACTGTCTCATTTCCTTCCTTCCTTACAACATTATAGATGTCAAAACTGTAGTCTATCTTGCTGTATCCACGTTCTCATCTTCAATCCAGTTCTGACCATCTGTTTCTGCCCTTCAATAGAAACTACTTTCACAAAATTCATTACACAGAAACTTACATTACCATAGGTAAAATAGATAGCCAACAGGAACTTGCTATATGACTCAGGGGCTCTGTGTCAACTTAGAAGGGTGGGATGGGGAGGGAGATGGGAGGGAGGTTCATAAGGGACGGGACATATGTATACCTATCACTGATTCAGGTTGAGGTTTCACAGAAAACAACAAAATTCTGTAAAGCAATTATCCTTCAATTAAAAAAATAAATTTATAAAAAAAGGAAAAGGTGAAAAAAAAAAAGTCATCAAGGACTACACAGTTACCAAATTCCATCTCTCTGTAGTTCTCAGCTTCACTGACTGATTATGAAATGGAGGCATTTTTTATCACTTAATCCTTTTTGGCATGGCTTCTTTTTCTTAACTATAATGGTCCAAAACTTTTCAATTTGATTCCTTCCCAGTCTGTCATTTAAGACTTTCTTTCCTTCTGTATGCCTCTAATATTTTAATTGTAACAATTTCCCGATATTCTGTCTTTGATTCTCTTTTCTCAAGTCCATGACTTCCAGTATGTATGAGGAACTCCCAGGATTCTGTCCTTCCATCTCTTTGCCCTAGACATGCTCAAATTACTGCACAATTGCATTCAGCTCACATGCTAGTAAAGTAATGCTCAAAATTCTCCAAGTCAGGCTTCAACAATACATGAACCATGAACTTCCAGATATTCAAGCTGGTTTTAGAAAAGGCAGAGGAACCAGAGATGAAATTGCCAACATCCGCTGGATCGTCGAAAAAGCAAGAGAGTTCCAGGAAAACATCTACTTCTGCTTTATTGACTATGCCAAAGCCTTTGACTATGTGGATCACAATAAACTCTGGAAAATTCTGAAAGAGATGGGAATACCAGACCACCTGACCTGCCTCTTGAGAAACCTGTATGCAGGTCAGGAAGCAACAGTTAGAACTGGACATGAACAACAGAATGGTTCCAAATCGGGAAAGGACTACATCAAGGCTGTATATTGTCACCCTGCTTATTTAATTAATATGCTGAGTACTAAACACTGGGCTGGATGAAGCACAAGCTGGAATCAAGATTGCTGGGAGAAATATCAATAACCTCAGATATGCAGGTGACACCACCCTTATGGCAGAAAGCAAAGAACTAAAGAGCCTCTTGATGAAAGTGAAAGAGGAGAGTGAAAAAGTTAGCTTAAAACTCAACATTCAGAAAACTAAGATCATGGCATCTGGTCCCATCACTTCATGGGAAATAGATGGGGAAACGGTGGAAACAGTGGCTGACTTTATTTTTAGGAGCTCCAAAATCACTGCAGATGGTGATTGCAGCCATGAAATTAAAAGACGCTTACTCCTTGGAAGGAAACTTCTGACCAACCTAGACAGCATATTAAAAGGCAGAGACATTACTTTGTCAACAAAGGTCCACCTAGTCAAGACTATGATTTCTCCAGTGGTCATGTATGGATGTGAGAGTTGGACTATAAAGAAAGCTGAGCGCTGAAGAATTGATGCTTTTGAACTGTGGTGCTGGAGAAGGCTCTTGAGAGTCCCTTGGACTGCAAGGAGATCCAACCAGTCCATCCTGAAGGAGATCAGTCCTGGGTGTTCATTGGAAGGGCTGCTGTTGAAGCTGAAACTCCAATACTTTGGCCACCTGTTGCGAGGAGCTGACTCATTTGAAAAGACCCTGATGCTGGGAAAGGTTGAGGGCAGGAGCAGAAGAGGACGACAGAGGATGAGATGGTTGGATGGCATCACCAACTCAATGGACATGAGACTGGGTAAACTCTGGGAGTTGGTGATGGACAGGGAGGCCTGGCGTGTTGCGGTTCATGGGGTCGCAAAAGTCAGACACAGCTGAGTGACTGAACTAAAATATTTCTATATTTAATCAGCTATTCAGTTCTGTAAATTCTACCTCTTCATAGCTTTCAATATGTTTGCTCCTTTACATTTTGATAGACACTAGTTAAGGGCTTAACTTGTCAACTTGTTTCTCCATCTCAACTACTCTTCAAAACAATTAATGCTATAGAATGCTGCCAAGGATAAACTTTCTAAAATCAATCACAAAATTCTGCTTTGAAAAACTTCTGTGTGATCTTTAGCATCTTGTTAAAACTGACTTCTATAATATGTTCCAAGATCTTCTATCTTGAACCCTACAGTTTTTTCCTCATTCAGCTAATTCTACAACACTCTTTTCTGTCTCTTGTCTTTTACTCATATTGTTCTCTCAGCTTCACAGGTCTCTTTACTCTTCTATCATCTTAGTTCTACTCCTTCCTCTACCTACTGACATCTCATGTATCTTTAAAAGCCAAGAACAACTACTATAATTTTTCATGAAACATTCAACAATACCCTGAGTTTTAATTTTTTTCCTCTTCTTTGTGTTTTTTGTCCTTTTAGCATTAATCACTTTGCATATACATATATATACATATGATATACATTTATGGTATTTTTATGTCTTATACACTGATGGGAAATCTTTCCCATCAATGTATAAATTCCTAGAAGGTTGAGAAAGTATCTTTTCTATATTCATCTGTATTGATTTGCATATAGCAAGTTTAGTAAATATTTGCTGAATCAATTTATTATACTATAGAATTTCGACGATTGACTTTCCATTATGAGATATGGAAAAATAAATTTAGGTATTGCTTTTGTTTCCTAAAATCTGCTGGAGAAAGTCCTAAGTAATAATGACCCCTTCTCCATGAAAAATTGCATATAAACTACTTATTTGATAGTCTTCTCTATTTTTATATTTCATCAATGGTTAATCCAGTGCCTTTTTCTGTGAACCAAAAATTAAAAGAGGCCTAAAATAAATATGAACAAAATTATAAAGTATAAATATGAATCAAAGTCTCTGCTATGAAAGGGTAAAACTGTAATCCTTGATTAAAACGGAAATGTATATTAAGATTTAAGGTAAATTTTCAGATTTCATACCCTAAATTTTGACCTGGGTGCTATTTTATTTTCTAAGAAAGAAAAGTATGAGAACATATGAAAATGTTTGCTTAGCTAAAGTATAACATTATTGGTTTCTTAGATTTCTACATATAAAATATCTAGCACTACATTTCCAATATCTGGGATTATACTTTATAAGATTTCTATTTGATTTACCAGCATTTTACAGAATTTTTTCAGTCAGTTATTCCACTGAGGATATGAACTTGATCAGATTATCTACTAATGCATGTAATGGAAAGAAGGAAGAAATACAGGTTAAATTAGTAAGTGATTTTACATGAAAGATAAGCAAAAAGTTTATTAAACAAAGGTATAAATTTAGTGTAATAACATCTGCTATAGGGAACTATAGCCTAATAAAATATTTAAGCAGGTAATCTGTTTAATAAAAATCAGAAAACAAATGCTGCACACTATCAGATATATAACAAATGCTTCAAGACAATCTAAAATGTTAGAAAAACAAGATAAAAAGATACCTAGCTTTGTTACTATTACTGAGTAATATGTATTAATTGACATTAATATTGGTTTTATGTTAATATATTAAATATCATTATTTTAGCATATATACAAGGAGTGAGTGTTGGAAACATTTGACATTATCCAAAGATACCCATGAATACTGTGTGTTCTTGGTTGCAGCAAATTTAATCTGGCCATAATTTTTTTTGGATGGATCCAATATACTGTCTGTTTTATCTGAGAGTAGGTGAAAGATAAGGATGTTGGAAATTTAATCTTTTTTGTCAGAGCTGGAACACTGTCCTCAAGTATTGCTAAACTGTATTTATGATTTCCCAATAAATGATACTGTAGCCTACTTTACATAGCCACTTTTTATTTGCAAAACTGCAACCATGATATGACAGTATCCTTAAGTAATGTATTATTCTGCTGAATGACAGCCAATATGGATATAGGCAGTCAGGGTTATAAGCCTTTTGTATTTGTAAATGTTTCTGTTTATCATATCAAACACTGTGAGGTGAAACTGGGCTTGTCTTTTTGTTGTTATCCTCATCTTTATATTCTTCTCTATCATAGTTTATATTCATTTTAAGTGATTTAAGGCAAGATAATCTCAATATTTTAATAGCACAATGAAAACTTCCATTTATAAAATTTTAATTTTGAAAGTGCATAAAAATATAAATATATATTCTTAGCTTTGAACTCCGTGAATTCTGGATGATGCTAGCAGTATTTTACTTACAAGTACAGTTAATCGTTAATCTAAAGCATTTATAAAGCTATGTATTAAAAATATAAACAGATGACTTTTCTCAGGCCTAAACATATTATGACTTCTGATTATATTAATTTAGGGGCAAGCAGATTTCAGTAATTTAAGTATTGTATTATATTCATCCCATGTTAATGGGTTCTATCCTTATCATGTTAATTCTGAAGACTCAGTCATCTTTAATTCTTATCTCATGCTTCGTTCAATCATGAAATCCATTATAATTCTGTTATAATTCCAAATCTTACAAATTCTAAAATTTTTTTGGAAAATATTTTCTGCTAAATGATCGTGGTGAAGCATGACAATTTTAAAAGAAAGACAACGAAAAAACTAAATGCAACTAGGGAAACCTGTTACTTCAAGTACTGTTTGTAATGCTTTGTACTGTTTTATATTAATCCTTTTTCTATAGTGTTGGCAATTGATGCCCATGGGATATCAAGTTAATAAAATATTTAGTATACTTTGCTTTACCTGAGTATATATTCAAAGATCTTTATTTTGAAAAATGAGAGCTGTAACTGAGGAATACCTAAATGGACATGGGCAATAGTAGGAAATAAAAAAAAAAAAAGTACAGGAAAGTACAAAAGCATTACTACCAGTTACTTCCTTACTTCAAGATCAAAGATGTGCATATAAAAATCTATTTTTTCTAAATAATTTTCTTAAAATGAGAAAGTCTTCTAAAGCATTTGTTATGAAGAATGTGAGAAGATGTGACCTTAGCAGTTTCTTTCTCTCTACTACTAATTAAAAATCATCTTCTTTGAGGCAAACAGCCCCTGTAGCCTATGAGTATTTGTATGCAAATAGGGCTTGGGTCCTGTGACAATTCTAATTGAGGGAACTCCTGTTGAATAGCTACCCTCTTTGAACTGGGAAAGTGTATAGAAACCAGCATCAAGACCCAGGGCAGGGATATTACAGAGACTTGGTCTAGAGAGCTCTGTAAACACCAAGAAGGTCAATATAATCCCTGACAGAGCATCCTAGGACTCTCTGGGCCCCAAGAGGCTAAGAAAAAGCGTAATATGTGTTCTGAGTCTTTCTTGTTCTTATTAGGGAGTTAAAAAAGATCAGTAGGAAGTTGGTGGCTTGACTGTTTCTATACCACTAATCCATTTACAAGTAGGGAGACCCTCCCTACCCTATTGCCTGTTATCCCCTCAGAGGTAGTCAATACTGGTATCTCAGTAGTGAAAATGAATATAATTAAGCTAATGCCAAGAGAACAGCAATCCAAAGAGAAGCGAACCTGCACCCAGGGAAACTGAGCTCCTACTGAAGACAAAGCTATTAATAATATTTAAGCTATTAATAATATTTAAGGCTATTAATAATATTTGGTTACAAAATAACCGAATTCTAAGCATTGTAGTTAGGGAATGCTCCAAGCTGCTGCTGATGGTAAGTCGCTTCAGTTGTGTCCAACTCTTCACGACCCCATGGACTGCAGCCTATCAGGCTCCTCCATCCATGGGATTTTCCAGGCAAGAGTACTGGAGTGGGTTGCCATTGCCTTCTCCGGAGTGCTCCAAGACAAATGGCTAAAACTGGAAAGGGGAGCAGGGAGCGGCAAGCAAACATAAAAGCAGAGCTTCCCTGAGGATAGAAGCTGATATAAGTAATTTACAAGATAAGAAAGCTGAGTTTGAGATCCCTGTGCCATGAGAGAGACCCTGGAAAAAATGGCTGGAGGAAAGCATTCTTTACTTAGGCCTCCAGGAAACCACAGATTAAGATCAAACAAGAGTTTACAAGGATCATCGAACTCACAAGGAAATAAGCTACAGTAAATGAGAGCCCATAGAAAGAAACTGATAGATTTAGATTTCCAAGGATTTCAGATATTAAAATGATCTTTTTAAATATCTACTTAATAAATGATCTATTTAATAAAATGATTTCAGATATTTAAATATTTTTATTATGTTTGGAATGAAATGTGAGGCAATAAAAACTAGCAAGCAAGAAGAGACTTTTGAAAAGTGCTAAGTGGATTTGAAGAAAAACCAAATTGAACTTTTAAAAATGAAAAAAAAAAAAAAAGTCTGTTTAAAGATATCCAGTGGCTAGGGTAGAGAGCAGTTTATATACTACTGAACAAGAATTAGTGAGCTGTAACAAGGCTCTGAAGAAACAAGCCAGAAGAAATACAGAGAGAGGAGATGGAAAACACTAGTCTGAGAGATTAAGAGATTCTGAAGGTAGAATGAGATGATCTGATATCCAACTCATCAGTATCTCAGGAGAATAGAGAAAATGAAGGAGAGAAAAACTCAAAGGGATAACTGAGAAATTTTAGAAGAAAACAGAAATAAATTTTAAAAGGTCTGAATCCTTAGATCTAGAAAGCACAAAATAAGCCAAAGAGGATAAATACAAATAAATTTATGCTTAGGAAAATCACCATAAAACTGCAGAACACCAAAGACAAAGGGATTTTAAAAACGATCGGTAAAAAAAAAAAGCTAGATTAGCTCTAAAAGGATGACAACTATACTATCAGAAGATTTCTCAGTTGCAATAATAGAAGCCAAAAGCCAGAAAAATTTTCATGTAAGCAAAGTGTTTGAGTAAGGCACTCCTATTGCAAAGTAACTAGATGCTTGATAATGTGTATTTCCAAAACATTTTTTAGATTGTAAGCAATGGTGATGCTCTAAGGCCTTACCTGAAACTAAAAAGGGGGGCAATGGGCAGCAAGCTAAGAGTTTATCATCAGAATTCATATGCTAAAGGAATTTTAAAGAAAAATAATAGGCAGATGGAAACATTTCAGAGGGAAGCTCTGAATGCAAAGAAGAGTGAGCAAAGAAAATAGTGACTATATAGGGAAATTTGAATAAATATTGATCACGTAAAACAGCAACAATGATAACAATGTTTAATTTCAGGGGTGACAAAACTCACAAAACCACAAATAAGATAATTACGATACATAAGATGAAAACAAGGTTTAAATTGTTCGAGGACGTTTCATTTATATTAGGGAAGAGCTCATTATATTCAGACTGAAACTACGCCTGCTAAAATTTTAAGAGTAATGGCCAAAAGAGGAGAAAGAGTGTGTAATGTGCATATTAGGGGAGGAGAAAAGGAAATAATTATTTGAAAAAATCTTCAATTCAAGAGAAGGCCATCAAAGAAGCAAAGATCATTTAAAAAGTTAGGATAAATATAAAGCAAGAGTAATATCTGAAAATATTACTAAACCAGTTTGATTAGTAGAAAAAAATAGAGAAAATATAATATTTTAATAGCAATATCCAGAAGGGAAATATTTGTAACAAAAAATTACAAACATTTAATAAGAGACTTAAGCAAAAAAGTTCCAACAGAAGGATGAAGAAAGATAATAAGTTAAGAAACATTTTCAAATTTTCTGTAATAAAAAATTTCTTAAGTAAACCAATTACTATCAGTAGATGATATTAAACGGAAGAGGACATGGGAATAACAGTTAATAAAATGAGCTAGGAGAAATACAAGTGGTTAAAAACAGTATGAAAACATTTGATTTTACTATTAATACTAATAAGAAGTCTGATGGAGAATATAACATTTCATGTATCAAATTACCAAAATTGTTTTAAAATTGCTTTTAAAATAATTTTTGACAAAAATGTAGGAAAACAGGAATTCTCATTCTTGTTAAAGGTAGTTTGAAAAAGGACATTTCTGGAAAGTAAGTAAGCAATATATCAAGATGTAGAAAAGGTCACAATTTTTAACCTAGCAGTTTAAATCTTTTTGCAGATTAGGATCAAGAGTTATGTACAAACATTAACTATAAGCCCTATTTATAATAGTGTGAAATTAGAATCAAGCTATTTAAAAATAAAAGAGTCATATAAATTATGTTATACTATAGAACAACTGACAGGACATTTTAAAATCAAACTCAGAAGTACAAATTTTTCTTATTATAATGAGAAAAACAGGATGCAAAATCACATATAGACTATACTTTGAATTTTGTAAACATACATATATGCAAAAGGAAAATGCTGGAAAGATACAAAAGTTTCAGCAATGGATACTTATGGGTGAAATATTTTAATTTTGATTATTTCTGCATTTTTTTCTACAAAGAGTATTTATTATTTTTATAATCAGAACACTAAGAATAAGTTTTAATAAAATAATTAAAATATGAAGTACTGCAAGACAGCTGTACAATCTGAAAAAAATCAGAGACCCAGGAAATGCTCAGGTCAGCCATTGGAACTACTGCCCATGAAGATGCCAGACCAGGAATGAAATGCTCGAGAGGCCACTGGCTGCGCCCATCAGCAGAGAACTGGGTTCACGCTGCTCTGGGAGCAAAGCCAGCAATGCTCTTAACATGAGAGACGCTCACTGTGTCTGGCCTTGATTTAAACAATGTGTCTGTCACCTTTTTTCTTATGTAGTGTAATAGGTTGAACTGTCTCCATTACTCATAAGCACCAGGAATCAAAGAATATTACAAAATACTAGGTAACTCTGCTCATAAACAGCCTTACAACAAAAAGTACTCCAAAGACATGTTGGGGCCTAAAATGTATTCTCAATTTGAACTAAAATCAGCATATTTGAGAATGCTGTGAAAGAGAAATTCCAGGGCCAATCTGAGATTCAAACTCTGTTCCTGCTCTGTTGTTGTGGTTTAGTTGCTAAGTTGTATCTGGCTTTTTTGCCATCCCATTCTCTACTGGTGACTAAATTGTGATCTTGACCAAAGATCTTAAGCTCAGAGAGTCTCCGTTTCTTCAATAAGAAACAGAACAAACAAAATCTGCTTTGTATTTTGTAAGATTGACATAAGGCTCAAATGAGATTGAGATAGTGTATGTAAATAAGTTTTGAAAAACAGTATCTTAAACTCAATTTAAACATTTTACTTGTTCTCATGACCTAGGAAGCTCAGGTTTAAGTTCCTTACTTTGACTTATAATCTTTACCTGTATTGTTTGGAAAGCACTCTCTAGTGTAATGCTTGGTGAACACCTAAGTACTAACCTTGTAGAATAAAACCCAATGGTCACCTACATTTTCAAAAATTAAAATGTGGATGAATTAATCATGATGGGTAGAAACGTTAACAGGGCAGCCCAGAATATGTATAATATGTATAAGAGTTTCTGTTCCCTAATACAGAAATGATAATTGAAAATGTTTATTTTGAATAACTGGCAAAATTTCAAGCTCCAATATGCAGTCAATACAAGGGTCTAAAACTTAAGGGAAAAACTTAATATTTTACATTTTTGCTTTGTTGTTGCTTTTAATTTTTCTTTGTTAAAAAGAGCCATGCATACTGTAATAGAAAGGATAACACAGACATGCAACAAGAATAACCCATATATGCCACCCACCTATACAACATTTATTATTAAGAATTTATTAGACCAGACTTTTTTCAATGTTTATCAAAAATTAGATCACAATTTATACACCATTTTGTAAAATATAATAAACTAACTAACAAATGCTTTACTTTTGGCCATTAAAATGGTTTCTAGTTTTTCAGTATTAGAGGTAGGAAGCAAAAAATAACTGGATAAAATAATTCAAAATAAAAATAGAAACAAAGAATAATATCCCAGCAAAAACTGTCAGTGACATTGGAGGACTCATCTAAGTTTATAAAACTTCCAACTCCTGCCCTCCTTCCTTCCTAACACTACTTTCCCCACAAAAAACCATGAACAAGGAAAGTAAATTTTTAACATCAAACTAAAGGACTATCAATTAACTTGTTTGTGATCAAACTGTATACTTTTCATGTGACACCAGATCTAGGAAGCCTAGTCAACCTAAGTCACTTAATGGCCTCCGGTTCTTTTACCTCAGTTTCTCGTGGTTTCTGTCATTATCGAGGAAAAGCATGAATTTTGTTGTTTGAGAGGGTATACCGAGAGACTGTGACTATTCCTCTTAATAAGTACAACAGCATCAGAAGGTCTAGATCTATTGCAGTACCAGTTAAGGAGAGAAAATCCTGTCTTCTTTTCATTTTGGATCTTACACACACAAAGTCTCTAGAAAGACTTTCAAAGTGAGAACACATCATGACTTAAAAACAAAGTCCAGAATCAGACACTTCACTGCTAACATCCTGGTTTCGCCACCATTACCTCTTGCCTGGATTCCCACAGAAGCTTTGTGACAAGCTTCTCTCCCTCTATACTTGCCCCTCATAGGAGAAACTTCGGGGGTTGATTTCCAGCCTCTAAGTTACCATGTCAGTTTTCTGCTAATTTCCAAAGCCAAAGCCTTCATTTCTTTGCCTGAAGGCTTTCTCTGACTTCCTGCGAAACGGCCCTCAACCAGTGATTGGAGGGAGTTGAGGAATAAACATTCAGCTCAGTTGCCCTGCTGTCTGTAGGGTGACATGCATTTTACCCTGACTCTCAGAGTGTCTCCATGGAAATCAAGCCCTAGTTTACCATAGTGGTATTAGCTTCTCTCCTTTCCCACTCTCATGGCTCCATTTCCCTACCAGCATATTCTTCAAATGAACCGTCTTGATGTCTGCTTGTCAGGAAACCATCTGATGATATCACATGTCAAACTATTCTCAACCCCAAAGGCAGAATGATCTTTTAGAAACAGATTATGTCAGTCAGTCCTGCAACTGACTCTCCTCTTCGCTTAGGATTGAACATCAAAGTTTTCACAAAAGGTCCACAAGACCCTATATCTTCTGCCTCGTCCTGTACCTGCCCCTGCCCCAAGCCTGCTATTTCATGCACTTGCCCGGCACGCCCACCTTAGCCCTCTGCTTTAGCCAGTCTCTTTGCTGGGAACACTCTCCCTTGAGAATCTGCCCCCTGGTTAAGTCCTTTACCTCTTTCAAGCCTTGTTCAACTTTCACCGTCTCAATGAGGTCACCCTGACCACCACCCGATTCAATATGCACGCTCTCCCCCACCTCCACAAAGCTCTCTCCAAACCTTATCCTGTTTTATTTTTTCCCTGTTCCATGGCACTTACCACCTCCTAACATATTAAATAACCTATTTTCCCTGTTAGAATATGAACTCCACGAAGACAGGGCTCTTTGTTGTGTTCCCTGATGCTTCTAAAGTGATAAGAAGAGTGCTTGACGTACATGCGGCATGCCATAAACATCTGTTAAGCAATTACTATAAATTATCATGCTATTCCTTAGTGGAAGAAAATTGATAAATATACACTATATGGGTCACAAGGTCATCAAAAAAATAACCCTATTTTTTTTACAATAAATTTAAAACCAACTGACAAATTGAGTTTATAAATTTATATATATATACAAATTTATATTCTAAGTGTATTTATTAAATTTTTATAAGTTCTTAATTTTTCACTATAATTTAGAAAAACATAATGATTCAAACTTGCTTACAGATAATTTAAGGGGTGATTATTCACACCATAATCTTTTTTTCACTCACAAAGAGTTTTTACACTTAGGGTTTACTACACACATTTCCTATGAAGACTGAATATTCTTCATCCATTAAAAAACATAACCAACTCACACAAACTTTTAGGAACACGTCTACTTCATAGAATAGGACATTTTGGTGTACAGAACCATTACTACAGACGCATCAAGTATAAGCAATTCTATATTATACCTATGTTCTCCCCCTGACAATATAGATGTGGAACTCAGAGTGGCACATGAGAATCCAATTTAAATTGAAAGAAATCTATTTCTTAAATTACCACATTATGAAGACTCAATGAATATTTACAAAATAGTAATAGCCAGCTAACCTATGGCTTTGGGTTGAATTTAATCTCTGAATTTTAAGAAAAACCCAGCAAAGGAATTTTAAAATTACTTTTATTTTCTAGGTTTAAATAAAGTCCTTAATGTTATTTCAGAATAGGCCTAAGCTTCATATTTTGCTGTGTAAGCAAATCAAGGCCACATCATACTAGGTTATGTATATAAAAAGAGATTTGGAGTGGATCTAGAGTACTGTGACAATGCAAAGTAAATCTCACATACAACACACAAATGTATATGTATACACATATATGTGTATATACAGCAGATAGATAACTTCCACTTAGTAGTAATTACAAAATGCAAAGGAAAAAACAAAATATGATTTTAAACCTTATGCTTCCACTTCTATTATTTTCCAAAGAATATTAAATAAATTAGCAGTTAGAAGCCATTATTTATTTCTGATATTAAATTCATATAAGAAAACAATTTAAGCTCTAAAAATTACTGAAGGACAATATTTTCAACTTAAAAAAATTAAGTTGTCAATTTACTTGAGATCAGAAATATATGGATATAGGGAATTTTAAATATCAGAAATCATACTTGTTTATCAAGATGAAGAAAATCTGATATTGAATTTAGAATCTTAAATTTATTTGAAGCATGGATAAAGGTACTCAATTAACAAAGCTACCACCTTAATAAGGTGCATGTTAAGATACTGTAAATTCTCCCAAATTGATTTACAGATTTTATACAATCCCTACTAAAGTACTAGTGAGCTTCTTTGCAGAAATTGACAAACTAATCCTAAAATTCCTGTCAAAATTCAAAGAACCCAGAAAAGCCAAACAATGTTCAAAATGAATAAAGCTGGAGGACTCATATTTTCTAATCCTAAAACTTACTACAAAACTATAGTAATCAAAATAGAGTTGTACTGTCATATGATAGATCTATAGATTAATGGAATGGTATTGAGATGATAAAAATAAATTCTCACACTTATGGTCAATTGATTTGAAACAGGAGTCCCAAGATCATTCAGTGGAGATAGAAAGTCTTTTCGACAAGTAGTAAAAAATTACCATATTACCCAGAAATTCAACTCTTATTTACATATTCCAATGAAAGGGAAACAAAATTTGTAGACAAATATTCACAGTAGCATTTTTCAAAATATTCAAAAAGCAGAAACAGCACAGATGTTCATCAACTCACGAGTGCAAAAACAAACTGTGCTGTATCAATAATGTGTGTGTGCGTGCTCAGTTGCTTAGTCGTGTCCAACTCTTTGTGACCCCATGGACTGTAGCAAGCCAGGATCTTCTGTCCCTGGAATGTTCCAGGCAAGAATACTGGAGTGGGTTGCCATTTCCCACTCCAGGGCATCTTCCTGACCCAGGGGTTGAACCCATATCTCTTCATTGGCAGGCATATTCTTTATCATTGACCCACCTGAGACACCCCTCTTATGTCAATAATATCAAATATTACTTGGCAATAGAAAGAAATTAAATATTCATCCACAATGTGGAATGAAACTTGAAAACATTAAGGCTAAGTAAAAGAAGCTAGTCATGAAAGACCACATACTGTATGACTCCATTTATATGAAATGGAATGAAAATATACTAGAGGAAACTCATATAAGGACAAAAAGTAGATTAGGGCTTGTCTACAGTTGAGAATGAGGCTTGGGGAAAAAGAGAGGGAGTGAGAATGGAGTTTCTTTAGGGGAAGATGAAAACGTTCTATAATTGATTTTTGGTGATGGTTACACGATTCTGGATATACTAAAAACCCTAAATTTCACAGTTTAAATGGGTAAATTTTATGGCATATGAACTACAATTTAATAAAGCCATTTACAAAAAGCCAACAAAACTACACATTGGTAAGTAGAACCAGATCTCCAGAAAACTTTCTAAATGGGAGTAGGTAGGTAGGTTTTATTCTTCTGTGACACTCTGAATTTAAATTTTAGAAAACAAGTGATACAAAAGAAATAGAGACATACCAGTTATTCATATAACTAGTAATAACAAAAGGATACAGAGAAGTCAGAAATAAATGAATAAACGGACTACCAAGTAAATAAGAGCAAAAAGAAAGTAGCGGTAGAAGTTTTTAAACTCTACAAAATAAATTATTTATTATGTATATTTATTACATTTGTTCCTTAAGTTTCTGAGTGTTTTATCTCAACTTACATCTGTATCATTTACATTTGTTTTTCTCTTGTGAGTTGAGTTTTAACAGCATTCAAGAATGCTTTAAATAGATGAGGAGAAAAAGGAAGTTAGATTCAGATAGTTATAGAGTTTTCAATTTGTTAAAAGTTCTGTACTAAAGTTATTTGAAATTAAAGGTCATAATGAAATTAGAGCACTTACTGCAAAGTTAGAAATTAGAGCACTTCTCCCTAAGCAATAGAAGATATACCCACACATTATCTAATGTTCTAAGCTTCTGTGACAGCCTTTGATCTAGAGTAGTAAAAAATCAAGGACATAAATGCTAAAAAAAAAAAAAATTTACTTAGAGAAATGTCTCTAAACACTGGTCCTTTGTATAGCATCATAAGGTCTGATTTAGTTCTTTTTTTTTTTTTTCAGAATAACCAAAAATTTTATGGACAAAATCAATTATATTTGTGCCTAGGTATTTGGAGGAGCCTATTTTTATATCCCTTGCTTTCCTCAAAGAAAAGCAAAGTCTAAATATAGCAACATGAAGTCAGTCACATAAGATCACTTTTTAAAAGGTGAATAAAAATGGTATTTTTAAATCTTCCTGTTTAAACATCTTGCCATGTATAACACAAAAAACTTGGAAATTAAGCCTAGAATAAAATTACCATGCCTCAGAATGCTGTCATGAGTTGTTAATTACAATCTGTGGATTTTTGCTCTTTGGGAACCCCCATTATTTTCAGAAACCATGTCATGCACTATTTCAAGATCCGAATACCACATTTACTTGCACATAATCATTTCTCTTTCACGATACTCCATTTCCCCATTTGCAATATAATCCTGTACTAATACAGCCATAAAATAAAAATATTCACTATATTCTACAAACTTGAACATTCAAAAAGTGAAACTATGCAATTAAAATGCAACTCATCTCCACCCACCTTTTACAGTCAACTTTGTTAATAGAGATAGATGTGACCTGTTAACTGAGGGGTGTCGGGCACTCCCAGGACTAAATACAGATGCTTTGTTTCTACCATCGTACCTGTATCTTAAATTCCTTCCGTTCCTATCTGTCAGGGAAAGGGTGCCAGGTGAGCAGTCGGTCACTGTTGCCTAGACTAACAGACTCTCCAGCGGCGTTTGTTACAGCTCATGTCATACTATTAAAACCATGTGCCTTGAAAATGGCATAACATATGTAGCTGAATCTTGTCAACTCTAGATAATCAGACTCTGTTTGGCTTCACAAGGAGATGCAGATTAGAGAAGTAATATAAATATGCAAATCACAGCGGTCCCCTTTGCCCACCACTGTTCCTACCTCTAATGCCCCTCGCAGAAAGTCTGTGTGTTCAGCTCCCACTTCCAGCGCTACATCAACAGACGCAAAGGGTCGGCTGGCCATCTGCTGTCGTTCCCGAAGCAGTTGCTGGGGGGTTAAAAAGCACTCATTTTAAGACAGGTTTTAGGACACGTTAAATTCAACAATATCTAGTCCTGTTTGGAAAAACTGGCATCTAAAATTTAGAGGTTGTAATACACATATTCATATCTAGATCATTAAAAAGGAAAATTCTTTTCTCCTCATGGCCTGGGTTATATTTCCTTATAGGCTTTAAATGTTTGATGCCTCCTGACTGCCATCTCATAGGCCTAGTGAAAAGCACTTTGAAAACTTCAGGTGAGGGGTAGTACTTAAGTAAAAACTGCTATTATGATGACAGGTATGCCAAGTCTTTCCACTCAAAATAACTCATGCCTTTGTCTTAGCTGAAAGCAAACAGCAGTACAAATGATTGAGAAAAGAGAATGAAAAGTTGTCAAAATGCATTAATAGCCAAGACCCAGTCTTGTAAGTCATCAAGATCCCCCCTGTCAATTGCTATAGCACCAGCAGGAATTTTTATTGTCAATGTTTTTAACTTTATTCAAAGCCATGGTGTTTATTATTTAAATGAAAATGATTAGTAGGTTACAAAAACGTGTGCCAGGACTTCTAAAACACTCTCAGATATTTGTTTCTTCTCTTTGCATCTCTTCTTGGCTTTGCCCAGACAAAAACGAATAAACCAGCAACTCCCAACCAAGTACCCAGCTAATTTATATTTCTGTCTCCTCTTGTAATTATAATATTCATTAAGTCATGATAAGAAAAAATTGATGACCAGTACTAGATATTGCAAATCTTGCCCTCCTCATTTGACACTGCTAATAAAATTATTATTAAATATTAAAAGTAGATGAGCAATGCAATTAAACACTCTTTCAAATGAGAAGAAAATCGTATCACTGAAGAAAGACAAAATCCTTGAACACAATGAATGGCTTCATTGTTCACAGAGATTTCTTAAGATTCACTGGCAGTAACTTAAAACATTAACAACTGGTCTTTGAATGTAAATGTACAGAGCACTGTGATGCATCACTCATAAAGTTCCCTTTCTCATGATGAAGGAACAAAAACCAACAACTGATGGAACTTGATTATTTAATATTTTTATTTTAACACTTGTGACACTGCAGTGACAGTGTTCATGTAATGAGCATCTCAAACATAATTTAAGGCCTTGCTTTTATTATTGAAGAGAGAACATTCACTTGCAAATATGAGACAGAAATAATGCAACTATTACCTAGCTAGAGTTCAAGGTCTTAAATTGTATGTATTTTTAGAAGAAGATACATAATGAAGACATATTAATAACATATTCAGAGTAAAAAGCAAATGTGATCTAAATCACCCAAATTATTCACTTTAATATAAACTCAGACTTGCACTATTAAAAATACAGCTGCTGGCCAAGAGAATCTTATTTGTGTCTCTTTTGATAGGAGTGGCCAATTGATTTGAATACTGTGTGTATGCAAAATGCAAACATAATGTTACTTCAAATACCTATGGCTGCTAAGTGTAGAAGACAACACACTCTTTTTATACGGTCAAACATAAATGCACACACAGATATACACACAGGAATACACAAACTGCCTCTGTTACAGTTAATATAATAATTCTCATGAGAAATCTATAAATTCTAGTTTGGATTAATGCAATTTTCTAACATCTGTATTAAAGTTTCTTCAGTTTTACTAGTTTCCCTTAGCTTATAAATGGCATCTCTTATAACTGATTCTTTAAAAAAATAAACAATTTCTGTGTCTTCACCTTGCCTTTTTGCTACATCTAAAAGTAAAAGCTCTACAAAATATATTTAATGAGAACTCAATCCCACAGATTGTAATGTAAATCTATGATTACTCTAAATTCACTATCTTTAACAAAGAATAGATTTCTCTGAAAAATAATGTATTATTGTGACCACCTCCTACACTCATAATAAAGAAAAACTAGTGATTGATAGTTTTATTCATTTAAAAACGTGGACTAGTAGGACAAAAAGGTATTTTAAAAGATTCCAGTTTGTCTTCTAAGCATTGAGTTTTCATGTTTTTAAGAATTGAATGTTATTACAGTACTCTTTGCAAAGAGGAAAGACTGTTCTTGCCCAGGACCATAACACTGAAGTTTGTAAAACAAGATACGGTGAAATGAAAATAATTAGAGCACAAGACAGTGTAGAGTAAAGGTTACAAACAGGGAATTAGCCAAATTAATTCACCCTGGGCCACATAACAGAGACGAGTTCGAGGACTTTGACTAGGGCACCAAGTTTCTGACTTTGGGAAACCTAATCCAATGGTTCTGACCAGGGAAACAGAGGGAGTAAAAAATTTTATCCTAAAACACTCTGGCTTTGATAGCATGGTCCTAAAATAATAATATGGAACAATGTGGGATTCGTCACGCTACTAAATTCCTGGCTCTCAGCCGTGTCCTTAACAATTGTCCTTTCTTTCGCCAGTTAACATCTATAGGCATTACTTCTTGAATTTTGCCCCTTCTGTGTCAGAATAAAAGAGACATAAACAATTCAAACTTTATTCTTACAACTCAAATTTCCTGGAAATTTAATGATGATATTGACAGGCAATTTAGTTAGACTCTCGAGTTAGAAGAATCTGTGTTTGAATACCTGGTTTTTTACTTAGTAGCTGTGTAAGGTACTATTTAGACCTCTCTGAATTATTTAGACCTCTGTAAACCTCACACTTTCTCATAGCAAAATTGGGCTATCAATAGTGTCTACATCTACAACTAGCCCTGAGAGAACTTGTTTTGATTCCCAGTTTCTCCACCCATTACCTATTGCACCATCATATTACATAGACCTTTCTAAGGCTTATTCTCTCTATTAAATAGGAAGAGGAATACTATTAGAAGTTTTGCTAATACTTAATGCATTTGCACTGCTCAACATAGAATCTGGCACATTGTGAGAACTCAGTAACAGTTCATTGGTACAATTATTATGTTAAAATTTCAAGCCCTAATTTTGTCTTTAAAGATGGCATTCTAATTACCACAAGCCCGTTTCTTCGGCACTAGTGACACATTTTGCTCTATTAGTCTCCCTTTTAACAAATGTTGCAAATTTATGAGACAGTTGGAAAATGTCATGATTGTGGTAAAAATGAATTTAATTTGGAACCGCTTCCTGCCATTTGTGACTAAGAATGATAAAAACTCAACCTAAAAATTGCGAGGAAATAGAGTACTTCCATAAGAACTTTCAAAAATTATTTGGTGGTTGTGATTTTTATATAAAATGAAGTTTGACATTTTGTATATAGATAAGAAGCCATATAACAGATGATCTATTTTATAACAAATCTGCAGTTGCCAATTATTCAGCAGAAAGAAAAGGCCAAAAGAACTGATCATAATGCAATAGATTATTATCATGTTGCCGTAAACACTATGGTGAAGGACATTTTAAAATTATGGATCATGCTCATAACACGATGTTTGTTATGTATAATAGTTGCTTTATTATTCAAAATCTCTTACAAAACAAACCATGAAATTAAAAATAATATGAAAATCCATGCTTAAAGATGGCAACTGAGAACAGTCATTGGTTCTATCAAATGTATATATGAAATGCTTCCACATAGAAATACTACTACAAATATCATATCAATCCCCAAAGCTCATGTTAATGACTTTTCCAATCACCCCTAAAGCTAAAACTCTAATGGATTTAGGATAATAATCTTTAAAAACACACACACTAAAAAAAAAAACAAAACAGTAACCAACTCGTTTCCAGTTGTCTTCCTATTGCCTGCCTCCTGTATTCAGGTTCCATGTAGCCTCCCCCCATACCTCCAAATGCCCTTCCACTCCATCCCAGGTGTGAAGTAATCATCTTCCCTATAAGTTATTTATGATATTAGTGTGGCACTATCTCCTCAAACCTTCATGCTTTCCTGAAATCTTTAAGGCAAAAATTTATTTCTGTTTTTTATTTCACTCAGCACTTAGTTTGTAGTCAACAGTATTTGATGAATGGACAATGAATGAGTGACTTACACTATAAAAATCTGTATCATCTGAATGTGACTGAAGGCAAGTTTTGATTAAACTCATTTTAATCATTTGAAAAGACTCTGATGCTGGGAAAGATTGAGGGCAGGAGGAGAAGGGGACGACAGAGGATGAGACAGCTGGATGACATCACCAACTCAATGGACATGAGTTTGGGTAAACTCCGGGAGTTGGGGACGGACAAGGAGGCCTGGCGTGCTATGGTTCATGGGGTCGCAAAAAGTCGAACATGACTGAGCGACTGAACTGAATTGAACTGAACTGAATTATGAAGAAGCTTTTAAAAGTATATGTCCTCTGATATTCTGCTTTCCTGGTGGCTCAGTCAGTCAAGAATCTGTCTGCAATGCGGGAAGACTTGGGTTTGATTTCTGGTTGAGAAGATCCCCTGGAGAAGGGAATGGCAATCCACTCCAGTATTCTTGCCTGGAAAATTCCACGGACAGAGGAGCTTGGTGGGCTACAGTCCATGGGATCATAAAGAGTCAGACACGACTGAGCAACTAACACAATCACACTGAATTCTGATATTCTACAATGTATGCCTTATGCTCAAAAGTAAGTGGATATTCATTTTTGTAGAATGGGTCAATTCTGTGGACCCAACAAATCACCACTAGGTTTCTTATCTTTCTTCATTCACTTTGTTACCATACTGTAAATATTATAAGGAAAACTGCCATAAAGTCATCATGATGCATTCATGTTTTAATAGAAATTATTTCAGACATTTGGAAAGATATAAAAGGAGCAATCAAAATTCTTTAGTCATTATTTTTGAGCTTACATACTAAAATGAACAATGAGCTTGAATTAGACATAAAGCAACATTTCATGAAAAAGAATTTCTATTATTAACACAAACACAACATAAAGTATAATAAGCAAAAGATCATTTTTTTTAGTGGAAGGATAGTACATCAATGAATTAGGAAAGCATGATAATTCTATCATTTTTATATCTAAATCTGCAAGCTACAAGTTTACCCAGTTTTTCTTCATTATTTTAAAGTAAAATGTCCTCAACTGTCAAATGGTCATAGCAGACATTCAAGGTAGGTTGTTCAGGTATGCAGGTTTGTTTTTTGAGCAGTAATGTGCCAGAAACAAAACCGACCTTTACTGTCATCAAGCCTACTACCAGAGAGAGGAAGAGAGGAGAAATGGAAAATTCTTCTAAATCTTCCAAAATATAAAGTTCAATATTTCCTCTAAAATGCCAAGAGATTATATCAGTATAAAACATACTCATGTCAATATATGTGTGAAAGTGTATGTGTGACTATTCCTAAAATTATATATATAATTCAAAGTAACTGAAACTCAAATTAAAACTAAAACTCTTATATAAAATGTCTAAGTGTTAGTTGCTCAGTTGTGTCCAACTCTTTGCAACTACATGGTCTGTCCATGGAATTCTCCAGGCAAGAATACTGGAGTGAGTTGCCATTCCCTTCTCCAGGGGATCTTCCTGACCCAGGGATCGAACCTGGGTCTTCTGCATGGCAGGCAGATTCTTTACTGAGTTAACAGGGAAGCCCTTAAAATAAAATAAAATGTCAAGATAAAGATTAAATAATGCCCTCAAATGAAGGTCTTTGTTGTCATCTGAATAATATTGAGCATTTCACTGATATGAATAAAAGATACCCATCACAGAGTTTAGACTTAAAAGGGACCTATAAATCCTCTGGTCCAGAGATTTTTTTAACCTACAGACTATATAGACCTATAATGGGTAAATAGATGAGCACTAGAAAAATCTATGAATCTAAGAATCTTGCACTAAAAGTGACACTTTTATTAATTATTTTCCAATTTCACCAGATTCAATAATTTAACTTACTACTGTCTTTAGAAACTAATTGGCCCTCTATTAGAATCAAAACGTAACTCCACTGTTTTCTTAAATTCTTTTAACAAACAAATCTATCAATATATATTCATGCTTAAAAATCAAACAGGATGGAGTAAATTATAAAAGCAAGCAAGACAACTTTAAAATTCCCTATACATCCCTATTTGCTAAATAAGAACTTCTTCAGTGCAGAATGGGTTTGAAGTTCAAACATATGTTTCTAAAGTTTCCTTTTATTTCTTCCCTTCGTCTAGCTCAGTGTTTTCAACCTTTGGGGTTTATGCAGTTGCATATGCAATGTCACCTATACTCTGTAGTGAATCATCTTGACTCTAAAGGTATCATCTATTCATACTGATTTTATGATATCATAACTTCCATGTGAAATAAATCTCACAGAACTCTAAAAATTTTCAATATTATCAAGGAGAGGCACAAACTATGTGGTTGGTAGCATTACCATTATTTGCATACAATAAGGTCTTAAAGGGCTTCCCTGGTCGTTCAGATGGTAAAGAATCCACCTGCAATGCAGGAGACCTAGGTTCAATCCCTGGGTTGGGAAGATCCCCTGGGGAAGGGAACAGCTGGCTACCCACTACAGTATTCTTGCCTGGAGAATTCCAGGGACAGAGGAGCCTGGCAGGCTATAGTTCATGGGGTTGCAAAGAGTCAGCTTTCTACTGACAGGAATTACAGATATTCAAAAAAAGATACTCAACTTTTGTGAGTATGGGCATTTTAAGTCTGAGATGGCTTTGTTTAGGTTAATTTAGGCAATGTCAAAGGAAAGAGAGTATGACAGATTTTCCTTATCCTCATGTACTCATGGTTATACATTATTAATTAAACATCATGGAAACCAAAACCATATTTCTTAGATGGCACAATTCTTCCCAACTGAAGTTTGAAGCCAAGAAAGTGGAAAGAACATCCGACAACCATCTGCACACGTCAATCACTTCAGGTCCTCATGGAAAGTAGGTTTAATATTAAAAGAATGGAACGTTTCTTAATATAAAAGCTGTATCTTCCAGCACCCTACAAAGTTGCTTATCAAATAAGTTAAGCTTCATATCATTGGATAGATTTTGGTCAAACCCTTTGTTTAGAGAGGTCAAGCTGGTTTGTGATGTATAGCAAACAGAGAAAAGTAAAACTCACTAGCCCCACCATCCCTACCAAACTACCACACCCACTCCAGAAACTGCTAGCATTTGCCAACAATTCTCTTAATATTTTTAAGTAAATTAGGAAAGAATGAGTAGGTTCATCATTTCTCTATAGTCTAAATGAAATACTTACACATGTTCCAGCATTGTCAATCGCTGGTTTTCATCAACTGTGTGTCTGTTGACTACACTAATGGAGAAGTCCATCTTGTGAACACTTTTTCAGAAGAAAATCATCTGTAACTTAGTATATAGCTGATATTCCATGCAAAATTTTGATTATGCAGATGATATACTTGTGTATACTTGCTTTTATCTTACACATGGCAACATGTCTTATATAATTCACTGATGAGAAAACAAGCATGGCTGTTACATCATGCGGCACATCTCTTCATGCAGTAGCAATAAGAGAACAATTCTCAGGGACTTCCGTGGTGGTCCAGTGGTAAAGAATCTGCCTTCCAATGCAAGGGATGCAGATTCCATCCCTGATTGGGGAACTAAGATCCCCCATGCCATGGGCAACTAAGCTCACCCACCACAACTGAGCCTGTACCCTCTGGAGCCCATGAACCACAACTAAGACCTGACACAGCCAAAAAATAAAACAAATAAATATCTCTTTAAAAAGAAAACAATTGTCAGTCAACTGTTACTGTCGTGTCAAGGAATTTCTTAAGGAACAGAAGCAGATGCTGAAATTCTTCTTTACTTGGTGTTCCAAAGGCTGAATCTTGAAGAGTTTAGAGTTAGATTTTAGGCAGATTTTTCATTCCTTCCCTCCCGTCTCTCCATCTAAATAAATAAATGCCTAGTCTTAGAACAATTTGATAGGAAGTTCTTGATTTACTCGGTGACTACATTTGGCTGTGATCTTCATTCAGTGAAAAAACTTTTACTGAGCTCCTACTGTGTTCCAGACACTTATCTAGGAACAGATAGGTGAGTCTTTTGTTTCTATGTAGCAAGTCTTTCCATGCTACTAAAAAAACATCAGTTTCCCTGGTAGCTCAGATGGTAAGGAATCCACCTGCAATGCAGGAGACTCTGATTCAACCCCTGGGTTGGCAAGATCCCCCCAGAAGGGAATGGCTACCCACTCCAGTATTCTTGCCCAGGAAATCTCATGGACAGAGGAACCTGGTGGGCTACAGTCCATGGGGTCACAAAGAGTTGGACACAACCGAGCAAATAAATATAATGCAAAATATAATGCAAAAAAATATCAGGGATCCCTCTAGATCATCTACTGGGAGAATGGAAGGTGACAACTAGGGGAACCTTGTGATCTGGAGGAATTATTCAAGTAGCCTGGATTTGAAAGCAACAGATAATTATCTGTTTCTTAGTGGGTTAAAGCCTGAAGGTATGTAAAGCTACTGAAAAAATTTTTGAAGGTTACTTTGGAGGAGTTTAAAATTAAAATATGGATACTTAATCCTACATTGACAGAGATGGCATCACTGATTTTGACTTTGCCAAAGATGATCTCATGTCCAGATGAAAGAAATCATGCAGAATGGATTCATCTAGAAGAGCCAACTACTCAGGTACTGCTTGATACAAGACCATCTTTTCTAATGAGCAACAGAAAATTTAACAGTTTTGTAAGGCAGTATTTTGTTCTGTCTGTACTTTTTGATAATTAAAACAAGAAGTCAAAAACTTACATGCTTATTGACAATTTTGAAGATTACTCTGGACACTTAAAAGCATAGTTAACAGCAAATAACAGTCTTATTTGTTCAACATATATATATATATATAAACAAATAATGAAAATATTAAAGAAAAAAATCACTACAGAAAATATACAAGGGTTGGGAGAAAGACAGAGGAGAGAGAAGGTGCTTCAGACCAGGAGGATTACAGAAGGTCTCTACAGAAACCACATTTGACCTGAAACCTTGAATACTCAGTCAGAATAGGTGTGCATTCTCAAAACTTAGTTTAACACCAAAAGTGTATTTCTGGCTCACATAAACTTTCTATAGCTCCAGGTAAATTCACATCTGGTAACTTAGCAATACAGATGCTCCAGTGCTAAGACTCTACCATTTCAACCCAGGGATTCCTTAAGTGTAAAGGCAGAAAAGAGACCAGTGAATCCTGCATGGACTTTTCAATGTCTCAGACCAGACATAAAATGTTTCCATAGCCATAGAGCTCACCTTAACTAAACAGAGACCACAAAATGCAGGGGAACAAGTGTAATATTACATGAGTGGAACAAGAACAAATAAAGCCAAAAAGAACATTTCAGGCAGAGGTAAGAGCAAACGCAAAGTTCCAGAGTTCCTCAGGCTTTAAGTGTGAGCTTAAAGTGTTCAACAAAAAGAAAGAAGTCTGAGTTTTATTAAGCAAGCTGGCAAGGAGCAGATGGCCAAAGGATAATTTTGGTTTTATCAAGGTTAAGAGAAATTGAAATAACATATACATATCATCAGGCATCACAGGATTCAAAAAAATTGGATTATTTTTTTTAAACATAATTCCTTTTTGTATTGCACAGACAGCCCATTCTTCTGGTGTCAGAAGTAGTTTGGAACAAACAGGCAAAAGAAATAGGCTTTACCTCCTCAAATAAAGTTATTCAAGACATAACCAGAAAACAGCAACAGCAGTTAATCTCAAATACAATGAACCTAGCTCTCCCAGTAAGAATCGAAAGGTCAATTTTGTATGTAACCTTCTTTAATACAAAAGGCCAGGTGGTTGTAATTTATCTGAGCAAATCAAAATGAACAAAGGATGAGTACTGAAAAGGTCATTTAAAAGCTAGATCACTAGAATGGATGTTTAATACATATTACTCCTCAAAGAGCAAAAATGAGAAGCTAAATAATTTCAAATTGTGAAACCTGCACTTGAAAAAATTTTTTTACCCACATAGAATACCCCTATAGTCACACTGTAGAATATATTACTTCCCCAAGTTAGAGGCCTCAGTTGCAAGAGAAGAAATAGTGGTGCTGCTCTCAAGAAGAGCAAATGAATGACTTTCACATCCAAGCGGCACTCAGTATGATCTAGTCAACCTTGACGCCTGGAAATATAAAGGCAGCTGATTACAATAGAAATGACACATCGACTCCTGCTTGTGTGCCAGTCATTCATGACTAGAGGCTCTTGTTACAATAAAACTCAGATCAATCCTTCAGTAGCTTTTTTCCCCCCTTAAGAATTAATTTACTAAAGAAAGATTTTTTTTTCTCCCTGATTCTGGGAATCAATACAAAGCTCAAGTTTCAATTCTGAACCACAACAAGCTCGCTTCTAGGTTAAGAAATTCTAAATGCTACATAATCTGGTTAGCTTTTTCATTTAGTGTATGAGGAGTTCATGTTGAACATTTAAGTAGCTTGTGACAATAATTTTGAAGTTTTTCAAGAGGTACTTAAATCTTCCTGGAGATATAAATGATTCAAACATTGGCATTTTCCCCTTAAACAATGTTTTAAAAATATTTTTTCCTTTAAGGAAAATGTTATTATTTTGCTATTAGCTAATGGAGTCATTTTCAGTTCATTAATGAGAAACTCTAAAAATTGTTCTTTTGTAAAATATTTTTTGTAAAATAAGACATCTACTTACTATAATGTATTTAATTCTCCATTGGAAGGTACTTATGATGCTCAGACTAATCACTGTGACAGATTAATATGCAGTATTATTTGTTTTCAATCTTTTCTGAACGTAGGTATGATAGAAATATTTTAAAAAGCTAATTTCAATCACTTGGATTTTTAAAATGTAAAGGGCAGTTTGATGCAGCATAGATGACTCATGACTGGTATAAACTGGCTTTCCTACGCCCTTGGAATGGTGTGTTAAACCACAAAAATCAGAATGTGGGAAAATCAATGATCATAGCAGATTCATTGAAATAACTCTTTATCAGAGCTGAAAGGAATCCTAAATGTTACCTGGTCCAAATTTCCCTTTAAAGTGGGATCAAAAGTACTATTACTTTTCTGACAGATGGTTATCTAGTATCCTTGAATATATCTAGCAGAAGAACCACTTTTTTTTAAGATGGTGTTTTCCCCCAAAGGTTAATAACATTGTTAGACAGTTCATTATTCTTGGGACATTTGTAGACCATTAAAATTAAATATGATACTTCTAATATCACTAAAACTGCTTTAAATTTATGTGTTTGAAACTTTTCTAATATATTCAAATAAAGAATTCTAATATTCAAATTTTTCATTCATTATTTTGCACCAGACATTTATGGAATATACCAATGTTCTGGGAAGAGGGTCAGGTTCTCGAGTTTAAGAGATACGAAACACAATCCTATCCTCAAGGAGCTTACTCAGTCTCCTAAGGAGGGCAAAACTTTCTCATGTAACATGGTTTTCAGCCTTTGGTTTTTCAATGCCCTTCATAAAATGTAAAGTGAACACAATATTCTAGATGTGATCTGATTACTGTGGAATATGGTAGAAATTTCCCTCTTAAGTCTTCTAAATTAACATCCCTTTTTTCTCTTTCTTTAAAAATAGCTTCTTGTTCCAACTAATAAAAAAAAAATAAGATAATAAAAAAAAAAAAAAAAAAGAAACATGCTATTGTTAGAACCAATCCGCTCAAAGCAAGTGTTCCCTACCTAACACTTCTATACGTAAATTTTTTAATCTAAATTCAAAACTTCATAGTACATTTAAGTTTTCATATTTTATTGTTACTGTTGTTTTAACATATTTTTCCATGAGTGCAGAATTCTCTTTGATCCTTTCAACTTCCAACTAACACGACGAATAGTTATCTTTCCCAAAACTGTCATTTGTGTCAAGCCCCTATTCTATTCCCTTGACCAGGTCAACAGCATTTGATGGCAAAGAGAACAGTGAGACAGTGAGTAGCCTTGTCGGTGAGTGCGAAGTTGCTTCAGTCATGTCCAACTTTGCGCCACTCTATGGACTGTAGACATGCAGATGACATCACCCTCACGGCAGAAAGTGAAGAAGAACTATAGAGCCTCTTGATGAAAGTAAAAGAGGAGAACGAAAAAGTTGGCTTAAAGCTCAACATTCAGAAAACTAAGATCATGGCATCCGGTCCCATCACTTCATGGCAAATAGATAGGGAACAGTGGCTGACTTTATTTTTCTGGGCTCCAAAATCACTGCAGATGGTGACTGCAGCCATGAAATTAAAAGACACTTACTCCTTGGAAGGAAAGTTATGACCAACCTAGACAGCATATTAAAAAGCAGAGACATTACTTTGCCAACAAAGGTCCATCTAGTCAAGGCTATGGTTTTTCCAGCAGTCATGTATGGATGTGAGAGTTGGACTATAAGAAAGCTGAGCGCAGAAATGCTTTTGAACTGTGGTGTTGGAGAATGCTCTTGAGAGTCACTTGGACTTCAAGGAGATCCAACCAGCCTCCATCCTAAAGGAGATCAGTCCTGGGTGTTCATTGGTAGGACTGATGTTGAAGCTGAACTCCAATACTTTGGCCACCTGATGCGAAGAGCTGACTCATTTGAAAAGACCCTGATGCTGGGAAAGATTGAGGGCAGGAGGAGAAGGGGATAACAGAGGATGAGATGGTTAGATGGCATCACTGACTCAATGGACATGGGTTTGGGTGGACTCTGGGAGTTGGTGAGGGACAGGGAAGCCTGGCATGCTGCAGTTCATGGGGTCACAAAGAGTTGGACATGACTGAGCGACTGAACTGAACTGAACTGATGGACTGTAGCCTGCCAGGCTCCTCTGGTGGATGGAGTCCATTGGATTCTTCAGGCAAGAATATTGGAGTGGGTTGCCATGCCCCCCTGCAGGGGATCTTCCTGACCCGGGGATCAAACCTATGTCTCCTATGTCTCCTGCAATGGCAGGTGGGTTCTTTACCTTAGCTCCCCCTGGGAAGCCTAGTGAGTTGCCTTAATTGCTATTAATTCTAGGTAAATCAAGAGAATGACCAAGAGAATCAATCATGAGAATGACTTTTGCTTTTTATACTCGAGTTTCCACCATAAAATGATGTATAAAGACACAACAGATGAAAAATCTTTGGTTTATTTTTACAGGCTGTATCCACATATCCAGACTGGGAGAAAATAGATCAAGAATACCTAAGAAATTCCTAGGTAGCAGACTAGGAACAATCTCTTTTATTTTCAAAGGGTGTGAAATCACCCTTTGTCTGCTCTAAGTCTTTCCAAAACATATCCTCCCCAGACCTTCTCCTGAAGTATAGCTTTTTGGATCATATGCAGTTAAACTGCGATTTCTATACTTTGTATCAATACTGTATGAGGAGTAGGTCCCAAACTTGGGGCAACTCAGACAGATCCTGGCACACTTCAGTCTTAGCCAGTGCCCCACCAATGATGACTAAGCAGCTTTCCTTGCTCACTCATTATGCTGATCCAAGAATGCTCCTAAGAACTTTATATTTCTTCCTATGTATCTTATCTGCTACATCTACGGACTGGAACATGTTCTCTTGAATTTATTGGCTTATAGTATATTCATATTAACAAAATATATCTAACTATATAATTATTTCCCTATACCAAATATATTTTAAGTAAATAGAATATTTTAAGCATATAGAATATATGCTGCTGCTGCTAAGTTGCGTCAGTCGTGTCCGACTGTGCGACCCCATAGACGGCAGCCCACCAGGCTCCCCCATCCCTGGGATTTTCAGGCAAGAACACTGGAGTGGGTTGCCATTTCCTTCTCCAATTATTCTATATACTTAGCATTTAAAAATTTAATGTATAAATTCCATTTAGTCTAACACAACATATGTCCCTTCTACCAGTTTGCCCATAAATATCAAAATTTCATAATCAAGCCATTTATTTCCTGGTTGATAAAAATTTTAAATGGACTAAGGAAAAAAATGAACCCTTTATTACCTTCTTAGAGTCCTTTCTCTAGAAATGGACGCTTATGTAGCAATCAACAATAAATCTTTTTGAATTGCTGGGGTCTCTTAGGTTTCTAGTAAGCCCTTTCTTATCTACTTGGGATTCTGAACAACATGGGAAATAAAAGGTGAAGATAAAGGATATAATATTCTCTTTATTAATGATGCTGTATATGTCAAATAAATTTACAAATTAACTAAGTCCCTCCACTTCCTTAAGGCTAAAACAATCAATGGGGCAACCCAACAAACAAGGTTGCAGATGACTGTGCTTCAGTTAGGGTCAAGGACTTAAGATGCAACTTACAATGCAGATGCAACTTTTCTTAAGCAGGTCAGCTGAGGCAGTGAGTTAATTCTACCAAAAAGAAAAAATCTTTATATATTGTGGGGCAGAATATTACTATCTCTTATTAAACAACAAGTAAAGTTTAACTTTACTTTACTTGTATGTATACATACATATATGTATGTATATATATATAAAATAGACCTCGAGTAAGCCTTAAATAGTTAGTGTTAGCCCTAGGTAGCCAGTGCTAGCTGCTGCTGCTACTGCTGAGTCACTTCAGTTGTGTCCGACCCTGTGTGACTCTATGAACTGCAGCTCGCCAGGCTCTGCTGTCCATGGGATGTCTAGGCAAAAATACTGGAGTGGGTTGCCATGCCCTCCTCCAGGCGAATCTTCCCAACCCAGCAATCGAACCCAGGTCTCCTGCATTGCAGGCAGAGTCTTTACTGCTAAGCCACCAGGGAAGCCCAGTGCTAGCTATTTTGCCTAAAATCCCATCATGCACTTCTTTCCTAACCATCTCAATGAAACGTCAATCAATATCTCACCTCTGCACAGACACACACCAGCACACACTGCCACTACCCCTCTTCTCTGTGTTATTTTTTCCACAGTATTCTTAACCATTTGTCATGCTATACATTTTGTTTATTGTTTGTTTATAGTCTTTCTCTCCATTGAGAATACAACATATTTTTATCTGTGTTAAAATCTCAGCATTTAGAAAGTGTCTAGTACATGACAGATGATCAATAAATGTTTGTGGAATTAAAGAATTAATTTAGGAGTGAGAAGGGACCCATGGATGAATTTAGCATCGTGAGGTTTGAATGCAGGCTCAAGGTCATTCTCCACTATGTGGTTTCAGGTTCTTTCTGAATCGGCTATAAACACAGGAGAGACAAATTTTTCCTAAGAAGCTATGCCATAAAGCTACGTGGTGACAACAACTGCAGCAGAATAAGATGGAAAGGCCTGCTCATGTCCGTTAGGCATGTGGGGTACTTGCTGAATACAGTTGCTCTGAATTTAGTACTTAGGTGAGTGGAAACAAAGAGGCTATGAGTATAGATAAGGCCAGGGAATGACAGAAAGTGAAGAAGAACTAAAGAGCCTCTCGATGAGAACTGATGCCTTTGAACTGATGCCTGTGGTGCTGGAGAAGACTCCTGAGAGCCCCTTGGACAGCAAGATCAATCCAGTCAATCTTAAGGGAGATCAACCCTGAATATTCACTGGAAGGGTGAAGGAGGAGAATGAAAGAGGCAGATTAAGACTAAATATTCTGGAAATAGAACTGCCATATGACCCAGCAATCCCACTTCTGGGCATACACACTGAGGAAACCAGATCTGAAAGAGACACGTGCACCCCAATGTTCATCGCAGCACTGTTTATAATAGCCAGGACATGGAAGCAACCTAGATGCCCATCAGCAGATGAATGGATAAGGAAGCTATGGTACATATACACCATGGAATATTACTCAGCCATTAAAAAGAATTCATTTGAACCAGTCCTAATGAGATGGATGAAGCTGGAGCCCATTATACAGAGTGAAGTAAGCCAGAAAGATAAAGAACATTACAGCATACTGACACATGTATATGGAATTTAGAAAGGTGATAACGATAACCCTATATGCAGAACAGAAAAAGAGACACAGAAATACAGAACAGACTTTTGAACTTTGTGGGAGAATGTGAGGGTGGGATATTTCAAAAGAACAGCATGTATGCTATCTATGGTGAAACAGATCACCAGCCCAGGTGGGATGCACGAGACAAGTGCTCCGGCCTGGTGCACTGGGAAGACCCAGAGGAATCGGGTGGAGAGGGAGGTGGGAGGGGGGATCGGGATTGGGAATACATGTAAATCCATGGCTGATTCATATCAATGTATGACAAAACCCACTGGAAAAAAAAAAAAAAGACTAAATATTAAAAAAACTAAGATCACGGCATCTGGCCCCATTCTTGTATGGGGAAAGAAGGGGAAAAGATGGACGCAGAGACAGATTTCTTCTTCTTGTGCTGCAGACGGTGACTGCAGCCATGAAATCAGAAGACGACTGCTTCTTGGAAGGAAAGCAGTGACAAACTTAGACAGCGTGTTGAAAAGTAGAGACATTATTCTGCTGACAAAGGTCCGTATAGTCAAGGCTATGGTCTTCACAGCAGTCATGTAGAGCTGTGAGAGGTGGACCATAAACAAGGCCGAACACCAAAGAACTGATGCCTTTGAACTGATGCCTGTGGTGCTGGAGAAGACTCCTGAGAGCCCCTTGGACAGCAAGATCAATCCAGTCAATCTTAAGGGAGATCAACCCTGAATATTCACTGGAAGGATTGATGCTAAAGCTGAAGCTCCACTATTTGGTCATCTGATGTGAACAGACAACTCACTGAAAAGGTCCCTGATGCTGGGAAAGATTGAAGGCAGAAGGAGAAGAGGGTGTCAGAAGATGAGATGGCTGGACGGCATCACCGATGTAATGAACATGAACTTGGGCAAACTCCAAGAGGTGATGAGGGACAGGCCGGCCTGGTGTGCTGCAGTCCATGGGGTTGCAAAAAGTCAGACACGACTGGGCAACTGATCAACAACAACAACAACAAGGTCAGGGGAGAAAAAGGCATCTGAGTAAGAAAGGCATCTCAGTAAACTGTGCTTCTGGCTGATACCATTTCTAAAATTTGCAAGGGCAACACTGTCTCTCTTAGAGATAAGTTATGCATAATACCAAAATTAATTATTTACTTAGAGATTTCTAGCACTTGGACTTCAACTCCTAGGTCATGGATTTTGGACAATGTGTATAGACTGATTTACTTCAGATACCACTGAGACTCTGCTATTAATATAATGACCTAGGTTTAGGGAACATTATTTTGTTGGAGATAACTGTTATAGAAGCTTAGGATTGGACTATTTTCTAAACTTGGTGATTGTAGGGACAGTGTTGTAAAAATGTTCTGTGCATTGATAATGATTTGCACTCTTTAAAAATAATACCTATGAAAGGCTTGACGCTGAACTACTGTGTTGATCCTAAAGGAATGTTCATGCAGGTGAGAAACAGACAATCCCAACTCTATCTGTGAATGGAGAATGCTTCTGGTTGAAACGAAATAGAATACGAAATATGAAAGGGTGTTTTCCAGAAATTATTTGAAGAACTGTTAACTCACAAAGGCAAAATAATTCTATTTTGCACTTAATGATTTTCAGTTGAAAACAAATATAATATTTTAAACTTGAATATTTTTTCCTGGAAATTGACAGAGTGAGGATACAGTTTAGGGCATTTCTACATTGTTGAAGTTTTATTATTGATATGTACTGATGAGTTTTCATATTTAATCCAGTTTAGTTTGGTGTTTAATATGGGTTTCCCTGTTAGCTCAGATGGTAAAGGATTCACCTGCAATGCAGGAGATCCAGGTTCAATCCCTGGGTTGAGAACTTATTATTTAATTAATAATTTAATGTGGTCATGTAAATAGACATAACTGGAGACTGCCGGGAGAAATATCAATAACCTCAGATATGCAGATGACACCACCTTTATGGCAGAAATTGAAAAAGAACTAGAGACTCTTGATGAAAGTAAAAGAGGAGAGTGAAAAAGTTGGCTTAAAGCTCAACATTCAGAAAACTAAGATCATGGCATCCGGTCCCATTACTTCATGGCAAATAGATGGGGAAACAGTGGAAACAGTGGCTGACTTTGTTTTTTTGGACTCCAAAATCACTGGAGATGGTGATTGCGGCCATGGAATTAAAAGACACTTGTTCCTTGGAAGAAAAGCTATGACCAACATAGACATAATATTAAAAAGCAGAGACATTATTTTGCCAAAAAAGTTCCATCTAGTCAACAGTATGGTTTTTCCAGTAGTCATGTATGGATGTGAGAGTTGGACTGTGAAGAAAGCTGAGTGCTGAAGAATTGATGCTTTTGAACTGTGGTGTTGGAGAAGACTATTGAGAGTCCCTTGGACTGCAAGGAGATCCAACCAGGCCATCCTAAAGGAGATCAGTCCTGAGTGTTCATTGGAAGGGCTGATGTTAAAGCTGAAACTCCAATATTTTGGCCACCTGATGTGAAGAGCTGACTCATTTGAAAAGACCCTGATACTGGGCAAGATTGAGGGCAGGAGGAGCAGGGGATGACAGAGATGGTTGGATGGCATCACCGACTCAATGGACATGAGTTTGGGTGAACTCCAGGAGTTGGTGATGGACAGGGAGGCCTGCCATGCTGCGGTTCATGGGGTCACAAAGGGTCAGACATGACTGAGCGACTGAACTGAACTGAACGGGAGATAGGGGATAGATTGCGGATAAAGTCCCAGCTTTAGGTACGGAGTGTCATTGAAGTTGATTTGATATATGTACTGTTCTAACCCATTTCAGGGCTCTCTGAATATAAAATAAAAACTGACTGCTACAGGTGCCAGGGCTTCCCTGGTGACTCAGATGGTAAAGAATCTGCCTGCAATGCAGAAAATCCAGGTTGGATCCCTAGGTTGGGAAGATCCCCTTGAGAAGGAAATAGCTAACCATTCCAGTATTCTTGCCTGGAGAATTCCATGGACAGAGGAGCTCAGTGGGCTACAGTCCATGGGGTCACAGAGTCGGACATGAATGAGTAACTAACACACACACACACACACACACACACACACACACACACACACACACACAGCGACCAAGAGAATATCCAGAGAAGCAGTGATTGGTCTTGGCGCCCTCTGTCCTGAAGCTGAGAATTATCTCGAAAAATTGTTGATCTATTTCCTCAGGGTATATAATCAATGCCATAGTTGATAATGGGAGGAGGAGTGATTTACTCTATTGATGAATTGGGATTGTTCAACTCAGGTCTGCCTCTCTTATTTTTATGAAAAACCTGTCAGTTCTACTCTGATCATTCATCTCAAAATTTCTTATCTGGAATGATCCCTACATGCAAATTATGCTCTATTCTAGCATTATCTACCGCAGGTAACTAGGCTTAATTCTGGAGTTCATTATGTTTAGATACAACCATTTAATTGTTTAGTTCACGTTTACTTAGAAGATAAGTGGAGAAGAGACTGCTAGTTATTGCCCCCTCCTCAGAAACCATCAACAATAACTATAGTATTACCACTTCTCTGTTTTGATTTCAAGAGAATATCAGATATTGTTAAATACCTTGCTGAAGTCAAGACGCATTGATACAGTGTATCTGTAGCATATCATAGATGTATCAGTCAAGTTAACCTAACAAAAAAGCAAGAAGTGCAGTTCAGTTCAGTCACTCAATCATGTCCGACTTTGCGACTCCATGAATCGCAGCATGCCAGGCCTCCCTGTCCATCACCAACTCCCGGAGTCTACCCAAACCCATGTCCATTGAGTCAGTGATGCCATCCAGCCATCTCATCCTCTGTCCTCCTCTATATGCTTGGCACATGTATTCATTTTCCTCACTTTTATATACTCTAAAATGATATAATCGGTTTCCCCTCTCTCTCAGGACTTATACTCTCTCAGCCTGGACCTCCACTATTCCCTCAGCCTTCTGAGAGTTGAAGTTGTCAGCAAACCAAGTCAAGAACTGATCCTATATTCCGCTTTCAGCAGAACGTGCCTTCGTGCAGATATCCAGACGGGTTTCTGTTCCCCAACAATTACTCTCTCTTGACTCAGTGCCAGTTTTGTAATCTGTCTCGGGGCAAAGACAATTTATCATAAGTCCTGCAATTATGACTGCACACACTTTCAGCTCAAGGGATACACTTTGGAATTAATTCCAGTTCAGTACTCATTAGAACCACCATCTCTAAAATGTAAATAATCTGATTCATGTACCCCTTTTCCATTTATCACACCCTTTATATTGATACTATCTTGACTCACAAGCACCTGTCCTCCATCTCAGGATTATCATATGACCAAAATAAAGAACTTACTCATGAACTACATGTTTCAAAGCTTCTAAATTTCACCCAAGTCTGCAGGCTCTTTCAATGCTATTTTAGCTTTTAATATAGGATGAGTTAGTTTATTTGGTGAACAGTGGTATAATATTACACTCAATAAATCACTAGATAATTGAGAATCTTCCATAATGCAAGATGCGTGGCTAAGGCTGTAGAGTTTAACAAGAATTAGGGCAGAGTGCTTATCTTCCAGATTTATATTCTACTTAGAAAATTGAGATTTAAGGTATGAACTGCTAACTGACAATAGAATACTTTAATGGCAAAACAAGTCAGAAATGCAAATGTGTGAAGAGTTGTCAAGTGAGTGACATAAACAGTTGTTAAGATATCAGAAAAAGATCATATTTCCATAGGCTGGACTGGTACTAAAGGCCTTAAGAAGACACTTAAAGTATGTGTAGAATTCAAATGAGCCACATCATGACAATTAAATAATTTGGATCAGAATGATTATTTTATCTCACAATTCTGCTTTTTTGAGAATAGAGTCCTTTATCCTTCTTCTACATACTACAAAATCCCGTATATTATTCCTTTCCTTTCATGCCTTTTTTCTCTCAGAATCTTTCAAACTATCTCATTTCTGAATCCCACAAATCTTTTTTCACCCTGCCTTTTCTATTTCTTTTTTAGTTAGAGTAATCACAGGAAATAAGATTTTACTTTTCAGAGACATTGGAATTAGTTTGTGATCCAGGATTTGAAAAACATAACTACATTTGTATCAATCAGTCCTTTGACACAAGCTTTAATTACCAAACACTGCAATATGTAGGAGGTGGACATGCATGGTATTAGAATGGGTGACATGCCAACAAATAGCAAATGAATTCTGCCACGGTATTGGATGTTTTAAGCTTTGTTAACTAAGAGACCATCATATATCCATCAGCAACTGGAAAGCCAAGTAGATAAAATTTCAAAAAAATCCTACAGACTATAGGAAAATGAAAGAGTAAACACTATTAAAGTAGGCATGAAAATTTAATTGCCTCTGCTACTTTTCATACAGTTCTTCTCTACATCAGTAATAAAAGACTATAGCATAAATTATTACTCAATCCACTGAATGCCATAGTTTTCAACAAAACACATGCATGTTTCCTTTCTAAGACTCCTAAGTAAACAATTATAATTTATTTTCCCAAATTATTGCTTACGTGATACAAAAAGTGAAATGACTAAGCAAAGGATCCTCTAGTTTAAATGTTGTATTGACCACAAAATTAAAAAAAGAGAAAGAGACCAAAGTCATATTTTAATTCAAGTTAGAAGCTATTGTAAGCTCATCAGTCTAAGGGATATATATCACAGACATTAGCAAATACACAAAGCAAATAAATGAGTTAAATGCTACCCTATAGCAATTCTGCTGCTAACATTCCAGTTTGAACTTAAAATAACATTTATGATAATTCACTATATTCTGCTGACTTAAAACACTTAACTGGAAATGATGCAAAACATACCTTTCAGAGAAAAATGTATCAAATCTGGCTAGATTTTTGTTAGTGCAAACAAAAGGGCAGAAAGACAGGGCATGATGTTGGAAACAGTACTCCCTTCTTATGAAAAGATCTCTTAACCCTTTCAAATAAACAATATTAAAAAGAGATCAAGAGTTTGTGAATTTTCAAATGTCATTTTAAGTATTATCTACTGATACACCTTTTTCATTGATACAATGAGTCCTTTAGGAATACCACACTTTGAAAGTGATTATATCTTCACAATAACTTTGTGAGGTCAGGCTCCAAGTTTCTCAAGGAACAGTAACTCACAAAGTATATATGGGAGTAGCTAAAGTCTAGTCCCATATACACTAGTCTAGTCCCCAAATAAGACGCTAGAAAACACTAGGCTAACTAGGTAAAGAGCATTTATTCTCTGTTCCAGCATCTAATTCTTGTCATCTTTAGAAATTATACTTGTCCTCCAACATTAGTACAGTAGGTTGGATAATGATGATTTTTATATCAACTTTATTATGTATGCAATATCAATAATTTAAAAGGAAAGAGACTCATAAGATAAATTTGTAACAAAAAAAATCAAAGAGTATTTTAATTTAATTAGGAAAAATTAATGAGGAGCTTCAGTAATTGTATTAAGAGAATCCACATGGTTTGGCCTTTCTGGAAAGCTATTTGCTAATAGATATCAAGAACATCATTAGTGCATATATCCTTTGACTCAGTAATTCCACTTTATGACTCTATATTAATGAAGCAATCAGAGACACAAGCAAGACTTATAAATTTCTGCCAAAGCATAGCTTATGCTAGTGAAAAGGTGAGGACAATTCGGCCATACAAATTGGAGTACCAAAAAGATTAATTATTTGTGACCATTAAAATTATGTTTTCAAAAAAATTTTAATAACATTGAAATATGTCAAGGATAGAACTTTACATGAAAAGTAAGGGTAATATACAAAAAAAATAAATCACAAAAAATTATATATATATATGTATGTATATGTGTATATATATAAAACATGAAACTCCAATACTTTGGCCACCTCTTGCGAAGAGTTGACTCATTGGAAAAGACCCTGATGCTGGGAGGGATTGGGGACGGGAGGAGAAGGGGATGACAGAGGATGAGATGGCTGGATGGCATCACCGACTCGATGGACATGAGTTTGAGTAAACTCCAGGAGTTGGTGATGGACAGGGAAGCCTGGTATACTGAGATTCATGGGGTCGCAAAGAATCAGACATGACTGAGCGACTGAACTGAACTGAGCAACTAACACACACACAGATTGTATAACTAATATAATATTTTGCATGAAGTATAAAATAAAAAAGATCACTGTAAAGAATTATTCCAATTATATATCTATATTTATATCATTTATGGGCTTCCCTTGTGGCTCAGCTGGTAAAGAATTTGCCTGCAATGTGGGAGACCCCGGTTCAATTCCTGGGTCAGGAAGATCCCCTGGAGAAGGGAATGCTACCCACTCCAGTATTCTGGCCTGGAGAATTCCATGGACTGTGTAGTCCATGGGGTTGCAGACTTGGACACGACTGAGTGACTTTCACTTATAGCATCTATATCTAGACTATACCTATATCTTTATGCCTGGGAGGAAAGGGAAGAAAGTTTTATTTTAGAACATGAGTTTTAAATCATTTAAGTTTATATTTTCCCCAACTTTTATACAGAAGTTTCTGTAACAGTGACAGAAGGGGAGTATTTGTCATTATTTCTATGCCTCTGAATTTCTGAAGTGTTATCATGAGAATGTATGACCTGGAAAACAAAAACACTAGAGAAATAATATAATAACTTTTCATATGATAAACAGTTGGCATGTTTTGCATATTATTTATATATTATGTGATATTACAGGATAAAAGTGGCAAGGATTAGTACTTGCCTGAGATAAAAGTATTAATAAAACAAAGTTTAGAAGAAATCCTGTACATAAATAATTACAATTAAAATAAATAATAATCAGTTATGATTAAATAAATATTAGTCAATAGTCAATTATTTATCTTAACTCTAATTATTTATATATAGTCAATAAAATTTAGGAAATGTACAAGTAGTTTTTGGAAAAATAAGTGAATACCATACTGGGAGAATCTTTTTTTGATGTTAGATGTTACCTGAAGAACCTCTTACTGATGTTAGAACCAGATTAAGTAATCTGTTTCAGAGGCATTAAGGTGGCTCAGAGGACAATGTAAAAAAAAAAACTGATTGTGTAGTTAATCTCATCAGAAATGATCTAGTATGATAAAAATTCAGTTGATCCCAAACTGGGTGGCTTTTAACTGACTTTAAATTGGCATATTTAGACTGTGGAACTACTTTAAGAATAGGATTAAGAAAAAAAAAAAAGAATAGGATTAAGAATACAGTGATTCTGTATAAGAATATAGTGATTATGCCATCTGGTGGTCAGTGTGATACAAATCAGATGTCTTCACGTATTATGTTTTTATGTCCGAATTTTGAATTGGGCCTAAAATTGTGAAGCAATGTTGATACTAAATAAATCCATGGATAAAATGAAATTTATGGCAAAGAAAAGTATATTGTGTGATTTGGTCAGATAACAGCTGTGGGGGGCTGAATAATGGCCCCCAACAACAAACAACCACAACCAGAAAAGCATTCAGGTTCTCATCCATGGAGCCTGTGAAAATTATTTTATTTGGCAAGAGAGATTTTGCATGTGAGATTAAATTAAGGATTTTGAGATAGGGAGATTATCCTGGATTAGCCAGAAGGACCCTAAATGTAATCATGGTGTCTTTATAATGGTAGGCAGAGGAAGTCCTGACTACAAAAGAAGAAGGCCAGGGCAATGTGACTGCTATAGTAAGGTGTGATATTACAGGCTTTGAAAGTGGAGAAAGGGGCCAGGAGCCAAGGAATGCAAGTAAATGCAAGGAATGTAACTTCAGAAACTGGAAAAGGCAAGAAAATGGATTCTAGAATTTCTGGAGGGGATGTGCCCTAACACCTTGATGAGAGCTCAGTAAAACTGACTTCAGGCTTCTGACCTCTAGACTGTAAGAGGGTAAGCAGATGTGGTTTTAAGTGTACTTTTCTTAAAAAAGTATTACTTCCCAGGTGACTCAGTGGTCAAGAATTCGCCTGCCAATGCAGGAGATGTGGATTGGATTCCTGCTGCTGGAAGATCCCCTGGAGGAGGAAATGGCAACCCACTCCAGTCTTTTTGCCTGGGAAATCCCATGGACAGAGGAGCCTGGTGGGCTGACAGCCATATCTGTCAGTAAGTAATGTATGCCACCTAATTTTTTCGAGGCTGAAAAAGTCATCAAATTCTTCAGAAAGCAACCAAACGGAAAGCACAAGCAAACTCTTTTCTGTCATAATCCCTGTGATCTGAGGAGGTAATTTAGAGAAATAGAATAGTGAATACATTTCACTCAACTATTTAGGGGCTCTTCCTAAAAGCATAGCAGACATCTTAAAAGTATATTCATACGTCACTCACCAATGTACTGTGAATGTTAAATATTAACCAAAGTAGAGAGCTAGTCTGTGGTGGAGCACAGATTTAGAGTAAAATGAGGCTTGAGATAAAATTCAATAAGTTCAACAAAATGAAAAGATATCACCGGTGTGACAAGTATTGTGCAGCATATTCCTTCCCTGTATTATCTTTACCAATACCTCTGTGATTTTAACCAATCCTATTTAAAACTCTGGGAAATGAAGAAGAACATTTTTCCACACGTAATGCTAAAAATTTGTATTAGTATTTGAATCACTGTAATGTGTACTTACACTTGAAAAACAGAAACGGAGTTTTTAGTTTTCAGAATTCAGAGGGAAATTGGTAGTCTGATGATCAAGGTCAGGGTCAGCTACATAGGAAACATAAACATAAACTGATTTATGCAGTTATTTAAGATCCATGTCTTAGTGAAACAAACCTTTACTGAGTACAGATCAGATTGTGGCCCTGTACTAAACACTGAGAACAGAAAGACGTGACACATTTAAATATTCCACGAAAGAGAAACCCACACCAGCTGCAGGGACAAAAAGGAAGGGTCATTAATACAAACTGGGTGGGCTAGGCGAACTAAAATGACTGGAATGGGTGAATTTAACTCAGATGACCGTTACATCTGCTACTGTGGGCAAGAATACCTTAGAAGAAATGGAGTAGGCATCATAGTCAACAAAAGAGTCTGAAATGCAGTACTTGGATGCAATCTCAAAAATGGCATGCTTTCAGATGAATGTGTAGAGAAGGAAAAAAGTAATGTGAAGAGACAGAGACATAAGGAGATTTCCATCTGAAAATGATCGGGATGATGTATCTAGAAACCAAGGAATGCTGAAGGTTGACAGCAAACAACCAGAAGCTAGGAGTGATGTGTGGAACAGACTCTCCTTTATGGCCTTAGAAGGAACCAGCCTTGTCAACATATTCATCTTGGACTTACAGACTCTAGAGCTAGGAGAAAATAAATTTTTATTTCAAACCACCTAATCTGTGGTACTTTATTGTAGCAGTCCACTTACTCACAGATGCTTAAGGAAAGGAGAGATCAGTATCTTTTAAGCTCCTCTGTTCCTTTCTCATTGTGTCTCTCTCCATCCAGAGACCTATATCCTGAATATTGTGTTAACTGGTCTCTTTATTTTAAATAGTTTTCATATATGTTTGGCCTCAGGTCAAATAACAGGGAGGGTACACAGCTGCACTCATCAATGGAAAATTGGATTAAAGATTTACTGAGCATGGCCCCATACATCAGAACAAGACCCAGTTTCCCCTTCAGCCAGTCTCTCCCACCAGGAAGCTTCCATAAGCCTCTTATCCTTCTCCATCAGAGGGAAGACAGAATAAAAACCACAATCACAGAAACCTAACCAATCTGATCACATGGACCACAGCCATGTCTAACTCAATGAAACTGAGCCATGCTCTGTAAGGCCACCCAAGACAGAAAGGTCATGGTGAAGAGTTCTGACAAAACATGGTCCACTGGAGAAGGGAATGGCAAACCACTTCAGTATGCTTGCCTTGAGAACCCCAACAGTATGAAAAGGCAAAAATAGGACACTGAAAGATGAACTCCCCAGGTCGGTAGGTGCCCAATACGCTACTGTAAGATCAGTGGAGAAATAACTCCAGAAAGAATGAAGAGACGGAGCCAAAGCAAAAACAACACCCAGTTGTGGATGTGACTGGTGATGGAAGTAAAGTCCAGTGCTATAAAGAGCAAGACTGAACAGGAACCTGGAATGTTAGGTCCATGCTGCTGCTGCTGCTAAGTCGCTGAATCGAGGTAAATTGGAAGTGGTCAAACAGGACACAGAACACTGACATTTTAGGAATCAGCAAACTAAAATGACTCGAATGGGTGAATCTAACTTAGATGACCATTACATATACTACTGTGGGCAAGAATACCTTAGAAGAAATGGAGTAGCCATCATAGTCAACAAAAGAGTCTGAAATGCAGTACTTGGATGCAATCTCAAAAACGACAGAATGATCTCTTTTCCAAGGCAAACCATTCAATATCACAGTAATCCAAGTCTATGCCCGGACCAGTAATGCTGAAAAAGCTGAAATTGAACAGTAATGCTCAAAACTCTCCAAGCCAGGCTTCAACAATATGTGAATTGTGAATTTCCAGATGTTCAAGCCGGATTTAGAAAAGGCAGAGGAACCAGAGATCAAATTGCCAACATCAGTTGGATCATCCAAAAAGCAAGAGAATTCCCGAAAAATATCTATTTCTGCTTTATTGACTATGCCAAAGCCTTTGACTGTGTGGATCACCACAAACTGTGGACAATTCTTCAAGAGATGGGGATACCAGACGACCTGACCTGCCTCCTGAGAAATCTGTATGCAGTTTAGGAAGCAACAGTTAGAACTGGACATGCAACAACAGACTGGTTCCAAATAGGAAAAAGAGTACGTCAAGGCTGTACATTGTCACCCTGTTTAATTAACTTATATTCAGAGTACATCATTAGAAATGCTGGCTGGATGAAGCACAAGTTGGAATTAAGATTGCCAGGAGAAATATCAATAACCTCAGATATGTGGACACACCATGCTGACAGCAGAAAGTAAAGAAGAACTAAAGAGCCTCTTGATGTAAGTGAAAGAGGAGAGTGAAAACGTTGGCTTAAAGCTCAACATTCAGAAAACTAAGATCATGGCATCTGGTCCCATCACTTCATGGTAAGTTGATGAGGAAACAATGGAAACAGTGACAGACTTTATTTTTGGGCTCCAAAATCACTGCAGATGGTGACTGAAGCCATGAAATTAAAAGACGCTTGCTCCTTAGAAGAAGAGTTATGACCAACCTAGACAGCATATTAAAAAGCAAAAACATTACTTTGCCAACAAAGGTCCGTCTAGTCAAAGCTATGGTTTTTCCAGAAGTCATGTATGGATGTGAGAGTTGGACTATAAAAAAGCTGAGAGCCAAAGAATTGATGCTTTTGAACTGTGGTGTTGGAGAAGACTATTGAGAGTCCCTTGGACTGCAAGGAGATCCAACCAGTCAATCCTAAAGGAGATCAGTCCTGAATATTCATTGGAAGGACTGAGGCTGAAGCTGAAACTCCCAATACTTTGGTCACCTGATGCGAAGTACTGACTCATTTGAAAAGACTCTGATGCTGGGAATAATTGAAGGTGGGAGGAGAAGAGGTTGACAGAGGATGAGATGGTTGGATTGCATCACTGACTCGATGGATGTGAGTTTGAGTAAGCTCCGGGAGTTGGTGATGGACAGGGAGGCCTGGCGTGCTGCAGTCCATGGGGTCGAAAAGAGCTGCACATGACTGAGCGACTGAACTGAACTGACGCACTGCTAAGCAATATGGCTCAGATAGGCACCCTTCATTCATTACATGCTGTATATTTCCTGCAATTTGCTCTTCCTATACATTAGTTTCATGATTTTAAGATTTACTCATGTTGATGCCTATGTAGGTAATTCTTTTCTTCCTCTCATAATGTTTCACTAGATGAACACAGCACAATTTATTTATGAATGGACATCTGTTTTAGCTTCAGTTTTTGCTGTCACAAATGTACTGCCTAGAAAATTTTGTACATGTCTCCTGGCACACATATGCAAGCTTCTTTTTGCTATTTACCCAGAAATTCATGTGTATCTTAATCTTACTAAGATCCTGTCCTGTAATTTGTTTTTCAGTTGAAAACTTTAACTTTTGTTTTAAATGAAATTTATTACTTTTAATCTGAGTTCATTTTTTGTGCAAGTTGAGAGCCTATTTCATTTCTCAATTTTTTTTTCAGTTTTTCAATATGGAAAATCAAATATCCCACCATGGTTTATTAAATAGCTTATCCTTTCCCCACTAATATGCAAATAAAGTCATAGATCAAATTCCCACAGGTTTTTATATATTCATGTGGTGTCTATATCTGGACTTTTCTTTTTAAAGACTTATTTATTTGGCTGTGTGGTCTTGGTTGCAGCACACAGGATCTCAGTTGTGTCATGCGGTATCTCATTGTGGCATGTGGGCTTAGTTGCTTCACAACCTGGGATCTAGCTCCCTGACCAGGGATTGAACCCACCTCCCCTGCAATGCAAGGCAGATTCTTAAGCACTGGATCATCAGGGAAGTCCATATTTCTGGACGTTTTATTCAATTCCAAGAGTGATCTATCGTTATGCAAGCACTACATTAAATTTTGATATCAGAAAAGGCAAAAATCTTTTCATCTATGTCTAAAGTATCCTGGTTTTCTTTCTTCTATTTATTTAATATCAGTCTACTTCAAAATATTTAGACATACACAAAGGGTATATTTTAATGTATATAAATATACATGAATTTATGCATATGTTGCATGTATTCAATTAAAAGCATAATAAAATGAACATCAGAATCATCACCCTACTAAAGAATTAGAATGTGACTAAAATTTCCACCCACCTATGTGCTCCTTTCCTATTTCATTCCCCCACTTTCCCACTCCAAAGGTAACCACTATTGTCAATAGTTCTGCTGCTTTCTGATGTTTATACAAATGTTCTCTAGCTGTGAACAAGCCTTTACAACTTGCTCTTTTCATTTAAGCTTATGTTTCTAACAATTATCCATGTTGTTGTATGAGGTTATAACATTTATTTTATCCCCAACAATTATCACTGATGTATATCAAGTTTCCAAACATATGTGGGATTTTGCTGGCCTCTGTATTCTCTTCTCTTAATCTCTCTACCCCTGTGCAAAATATGCACTTTCTCCATTACTCTAGCTACATATTAAACCTGGATATCGTGAAAGGCAAGTCATTTACTCTTATTCTTCTTTGTCAGGAATGTCCTGGATATTCTCAGTACTTTGCTTTTCTATGTAAATCTTAAAATTATCTTTTATATTCTATACAACCCTGTTGCAATGGCAATTTCATTAATTTTACAAATCAATTTGAGTAGAATTCTTATCTTAACTACAGTAAATCTTCCCAGCCATGAAGCTATCTTTCTCTATTTAGTTGGATCTTTATTAATATTTCTCAATAAAGCTTTATAAAACTTTATAACTTATACATAAAAATGTTGCACATCTGTTAGAAATATTCCTAAGCAGCTTATATTTTTGTTGTTACTATAATTTTTAAAAATTATTCTTTTTGCTTGTGTATATAAATACAAAATTTTCTTTTGTATATTTAGCTTATTTGGGGTTACTTTCTAACTTTTTAAATATTTCTAAAAATTTTTTCATAGATTCATTCAAATTTTCTTTGTAGATGATTACATAATCTGTAATCAATGAAAAATTCATTTATTTGTTATCCTGCATACTTTTAATTTCTTCTTGACTTACTGAACTGTCTACATGCACCAGTACATTTTACACAGAAATAGGATAGATGGTATCTTTCCACTGTTTGCAATTTTAAAAGATGTCCTTTGTACATTTCTCCACTGAGTTCCATGTCTGCTGTATGTTGGACTTCTACAGATACTTTTTATCAATTAAGGGAAATTTCTTTGTATTCATAGTTTTCTAAGTTTTTAAAATCATGAGTAATGCTGAATTTTTTGTTTTAATATCTACTGAGATGACCATATGATTTTTTCTATAAATACGATAAACACCAGTATTCAGAAATTAGAAATTAGACAAATAATGAGAAGGAATAATCATAGACGTCCTTAAATAACTAAACCTGCATAAAGTTACAGATGCTAAAGGAAGACAGAGAGTCAGACAATAAGAGTGTTCTAAGGTAGCAGACATACCCTACTTCTGATTTTTGCCTCTGACCTCTAACAGCCTGTGTGGCTCAATCAGTGCTTCTTAATTCCTCTTGATAGTGTTCTGACCTGGTATTAGCAACACTGAAAAAAAAATTCATCTGCTTTATTGAGCTCATGCACCAGTGTTTTTGAACTTAATTTGGCAACAGGTTTCTGTTTCTAAAGGATTTACTTTCCTCCATAATTCAGTTTAATTTTATTGGTTATTTCATTTTCTTGGCCCTAAACTGTTCTTATGCTTCTCATCACTTGGAAGTTTAATAGGAAGTCCTTGGCTCTCTTCTCCTGATAATAATTTTTAACAGACACAAAACTAAAATTTCAGTAGGTCGTAGCTGGCCACTGATTACAAGATGTACTTTGCAGCCTATCAACAGTCCTAGATGGTCTTTACTCTAAAGGACTCCCCTTGTTGCCCATTAGACTTAGTACTATTGTAACTCCTCAAAACAAATCAAAACAAGCAAACCACAACACCCCTCTCCCCCACCAAAAAATCAATCACTGCATGGATGAGACTGCGGTTTGGATTTGCAGTTCTGTTCACATTGGGCAGCTGGGTCAAGTTTTTGTTTTCAATGAAAAAATTTTAACTTGGCACTTTCTGAGTGTGGTTCGGTCTATTTGTATTATAAGAATGTCAAAAATTAATCCTAAGAGTAAAGAAGAGCTCCAACAGCTCAATTCAGTAGCTAGAAGTACCAAATTTACATGACTAGCAACTTTACTGTGGGGAAGGCAACGGCACCCCACCCCAGTGCTCTTGCCTGGAAAATCCCATGAACGGAGGAGCCTGGTAGGCTGCAGTCCATGGGGTCCCGAAGAGTCGGACACGACTGAGCGCCTTCACTTTCACTTTTCACTTTCATGCACTGGAGAAGGAAATGGCAACCCACTCCAGTGTTCTTGCCTGGAGAATCCCAGGGACGGGGGAGCCTGGTGGGCTGCCGTCTATGGGGTCGCGCAGAGTCGGACACGACTGAAGTGACTTAGCAGCAGCAGCAACTTTACTGTACAGCCCCTAACACTTCTGCCAAATAGTAAAAGGTGTGAGAATATTATTCAAAAAAGTCTTGATTTTCTTTTTGTTCCTTCATGTTAGCTATTCTGTGTGAGCAGAAAGCACAACTGTTCATGTGCATGTACTGTGGATGGTGTTTTTGACATAACCTAATGGAAAAAGCACTGAACAGAATAGTGCTAGTAATGGTAATTTCTGGATAGCTGCTTTCTTACATTGCTTCTGGATACTAGTAACAACTATAGCATCTTTTGAATTCTACTGAACTTTAACAGTGTACCATATGCAAGGCAGTTCCATCATGCAGGGATGCCTATTGTATCTCTCCTCTTGTAAATTCAGGTTCAAGGGCATTCAGATTCATCAAAATTCACCAAAATCATGGTGACACATGTCACCATGTTTGTTTGTTGGTTTTTTTTTTACTTGATTTCCCCCCCTCTTTTAGAATAGTGTGCCTCTCAGCATTTAACTAATTGCACTAACTTGGTAATCTCTGTATGACCCTGTCCCCTTTCTCAGATAGCATTCCTTTTTTAAAAAATGGTTACTCTGGTAGTATATTTAAGCTGGGCCCATTTCTCTGACTGTTTTACTGTCAAATAAACAGAAACTATGTAAGTATTTATAAATAGTTAATTCCTGTTTCTCTGTCTACAATGAGTTGCTCAATATCCACATGACAAAAAGCATAAATCAAAACACTCTGTCTGGAATTTTAAGCTCTATTCAGTGTGTTTCAAAAAGGAAAAGTGGGACAATTTAGAGTTCATCAATTACTTCACATTAAATTAGCCTCCATCATTGGCTTGGCTCAACAGCCTTCATCTATTTTAATTTACAACAAAAAGGACAGCCAAGTACAGGATAGTAGCAATGACAGGGTCAAGGGAGACTCTGCCTTTTTAGTTATAAAAAGTGCTTTACTTGGGTACCAGTAAGATGTCATTAAAGTAAAGATCTCGAACTCAAAGGAAGTTTCAAAATAGCATAAAATATGATATAGCCCACAATATTAGCATTCATAAAAGTTGATTATAATGGTATTCTAGGACACACTAAATTTTCTCATTAAGTAAAACAAACAGATAATATGCTTGTATTGTAAGTTATAAATTTCAACTGTATTAATTTGTTAGAATAGAACCAATTCTTTACACTATTTACCATTCTGTTCCTTCAGATGTACATATTTCTCATATAATTAAAACAATATTTTACAAACATTACTGGGTGAAGTATCAGCCTACCCATGACACCAAGCAAGAAGAGTAAAACATCTTTAATTCAGTTAACTGAAATCAAAACAAATGTAAACAGCCAAGGAAAGTTATGTGATGTGTAATGGAGTTCTAGGCTTTGAAGTTGAATAATACAGGCAGATTAACGGGGAGGACTTGATCGTGTTAACTGATAATTCCAAGACAGAAAGAAACAGAATACAGATATAGAAAGACAAACCTTTATACTTCACTTAGTAGAAAACAAGAACATTCATGGCAAAGAAAGACTGTAAGATAAGCCTTTGCATATTTAAAAATAATATACTGATTTAATAAACATTAATTGATGTAATAACACTTGCTTATTTTTGCTTTTTGCTATCTATGCTTTTGGTATTAACTCCCAAAAAAAAAAAAAGAAATCATTGCTGAGGCCAATGTCAAGGAGCTCTGCTGGTTTTAGAATGACATTATGCTAGATTCAAACTTTTGAGAGCCTGGATTGTATGCTGATAGATTCAAATACTCACTTTTCAACAATTTAATCTTCCATACTTTTAAAGAGATGATATTTAAATACCATATGTATTTATAAATATTTCACACTTTTTAAAATTAAACTGTCACAGAAATAAACTATATTTTCACAGTACTGAAATTCAGGTGCAGATTAACATCTTGTTTTTTATTTTTTGCACATTTTATTTTGTATTACGATATAGCCGATTAACAATGTTGTGATAATTTCAGGTGAACCGCGAACGGATCCAGCCAACCATATACATGGACCCATTCTCCTCCAGTAACTTCTCACTTGTGATAATGGTCCCTTGAGATTAAACCTAACAATTATAGAAAATTCTACTTCAGAATAGCAATGCTAAAGTCAAATTTGGAAGATGTCAACCTGCTGACACCTGTCCTTTCTAGACTAAGAGAGTGTTTGGGATTTTTCTTTTTAAATTTTTTTTTAAAGTTCTCTTTGTCAGTTATTTGATCTTTCCCAAAGCTTACTTTTGAAAGCATCACATTTATTTAATCAAAATCAGTATGCTTTTGCTACCTAGGACATATTAGCTAAATCTAAACCATGTTTCACAAGCTCATTTTTCTCCCCAGACTCTTAAAAATAAATAGATGGAGATCTTTAGTGTTTGTGTGTGTGTGCATGTGTGTATGGTATTTTATAACATTTGTAGATGACTGGAAAAACAGAATTCAGTCCCTTGAAACTGCATTTCTACTATCCTCTGCTCTCCCAAATAAAGCAAGGAAAAGTCAATCTAATATTTAGTCTAATCATAACATACGCTTTATTCCCATCTTGGGAAATTCTTTTCCAAATGTTGCCTCTTTTACGGTATTTTTGTGTTCCACTCACAACTTTGTTGTGCTGAAAAGTCATGTTTAAATAAATTTTACTACTCCCTCAAATATTATTTATTTACTATCAAGAGCCTAAAAAGAACATCAGAAATGGTGTTAAGTGCATAGAAAATATATATAACAGTATCACTTTTTTTGGAAATGCATTTTATAGGTAAATTTGAGTCATGCTTCTTCATATAACACTGTTACCTGCATTCTACTTTAAGCAAGATATTTGTCTAATATTTCCTTTATAAGAACTTATCCAAATTAGTTCTGTAAGTTTAGAACACATGAAGTCATATATATGCACATATTTTCAGTAGTGAATGATATGTACATAGTCATATACAAAATACTTTTATTACTATAAATATATACATATTTATGAACATAACCAATCATAAGACAAGTCTGATTTAATATCTTTATACAGAATAAAGAGCGCTTGACAACTGTCAGAAGACAGGATTCAAGTTTACTGTTGTCTAGATATGACACATCACTAACCCTTTCAGCCTTGGTTTCATTAGCTATAAATGGGGACAGAATAGCTGCATCACCCACCCAAAAGTTTTTTATGAAGAACAAGTGAGCTAGTGCAGCTTATCAAGTTTAAATAATTTCAGAACTGCCTTAGTAAATTTGTCATTTTCCCCTGCACTGTTAGTTATATAACCTTTTGATTTAAATCCACTCACCTTTTATAATTTATTTCAAAATAAAACTAGTGACATTCTGTTTGGGATTTCAAAAGATAAAAAGACAATTTACAAATGAACATATATTTCGATGCTTCTTAATTCCAAATGTTTACCTATCACCCAAAGCTGCCTTACACATTCCACATCACCCAAAGCTGCCTTATACATTCCACATTCCATCAGTAGACTGGTCCTCTGCATAAGTTAGTATGCAGCTAACTTACTTCAAGAAATGAGATTATAAGCACTACAAAAACCTAAGGCAGTATCACTATTAATATACAAATCTAAAATATTATCATAATTAGGTAGTCATCCAAATGTATGATATTCATGAAAGTATTTAATGAGTCCTACTACTGGGTAAAACTTAAGTCTTTGTATTCTGCAACTGAATATAATGATTGGGGTGTTAAATATGATGAGGGAGGGGAGACTAACTCATTTTGTATTACTAATATTAACATATTAGCTACATGTGTAAAGGGTGTATGTCAATTACCAGGGCTTTGAGAGAATGAATTCGAGCCTAGAATAGATTTGTTTTGGTAGAAAGCAAACAACTGAGTGGTGCTGGAGAAGACTCTTGAGAGTTTCTTGGATGCAAGGAGATCAAACCAGTCAATCCTAAAGGAAATCAACCCTGAATATCTACTGAAAGGACTGATGCTGAAGCTGAAGTTCCAATACTTTGGCCATCTGATGTGAAGAACCAACTCACTGGAAAAGACCCTGATGCTGCAAAAGATTGAGGGCAAAAGAAGAGGGAGGCAGAGGATGAGATGGTTAGAGAGCATCACCAACTAAATGGACATGAATTTGAGCAAACTCCAGGAGATAGTGAAGGACAGGGAGGTCTGGCGTGCTGCAGTCCATTGGGTTTTAAAGCATTGGACACAAAGTGCTGACTGAACAGTACCAACATCAAACAACTAAGAAAGTTGAATGAATAGGTGCTCCCCAGGAGAGTGGTAATGGCTAGGTTCTGTTAGTGAAGGATTACCGAGAGAGGAAAGATTAGTGAATGAATGAGCAATTTCTTTACCATCTACTTCAAAATTTTGCTTCTGATCTGATCTCTAGCCACCATAGTGGTGGTAGTTGTGGCTGAGTCATGGCTAAGCCATGCCCAAATCTTGCAATCTCATAGACTGAGTCCACCTGGCTCCTCCATCCATGAGATTTCATAGGCAAGAATACTGAAGTGGGTAACCATTTCCTTCTCTAGGGGATCTTCCTGACCGAGGGATTGAACCTGTGTCTTCTGCATTGCATGTACATTATTTACCAACTGAGTCACCAGGGAAGCTCTTTAGCTACCATAGGGTATACTTAAGAAGCTGACAGTGATCAAGAGTGGGCTCCGTGTGTATGTATGTGTCTGTGTGTGTGTTTCTTTGTAGACTGTGGGAGAGGGGGCGGACACAGGGGTGGAAGTGAGAAATAGGAAAGTGGTGTCTGGAATAACAAAACTGGCAAATACAATATAGAGGTTATATCAGAAAACAGTGTGATGGTTGATGTAGGAGTCGTAATTAGTTTATCAGAAATACTGACAGTCATTTAATTTACATGTTATTTGATTTTCCACTCAAATATACTTTTTTGAAATGTACTTTAGTGGGCTTCCCAGGTGATGCTGGTGGTAAAGAACTCGCTTGACAACACAGCAAAGGTAAGAGGCACAGATTTGATCCCTGGGTCAGGAAGATCCCCTGGAGAAGGGCATGGCAATTCACTCTAGCATTCTTGCCTGGTGAATCCCACGGTCAGAGGAGCCTGGCGGGCTACATGGGGTTGCAAAGAGTTGGACATGACTGAAACAACTTAGCATAGGGGAACATAACACTAGTGGTAGAGATATGGGGCTGGGGACATAGGAGGATAAAAGCTGGCAAGGCTCTGGCCCCTCCTGTCTTCTACCACTGTCAAAAAAGCTTGTATTTATTTTACATTTAGCATCATGAGCAATTTGATTCAGATAAAGGGTACTGAAGTTAACCAAAAATGTGGAGACCAATGTTCTGTTGAAAAACTATAAACCAGTCATTGGATAAATAGATTTTTCTGGTCCAGTAGATTCGCTAAACCTCAGCCCATGTTTGCTCACATGAAATAGTGATGCATTTATAGCTATTAGAGTAATGGTAATAACCTGAACTTAAGTATAGTTTCATTTCTGCCCACAATAGGATATTAAAAAAGAAACGAGTGCAAAAACATTTTGAAATAAGTTCTGCTATATAAGTACAGCAATACCAAAGTACTGCTATATATATAAAAAAAAAAGGTTGTGATATACCCTTATTTGAATAAAATCACCCCTTTTTATTCTATTACATATTAAAAAAATTCAACTAATTTAAGAAAGAACTTTCTACAGAAATTGCTCCTCAGCACATAAATGTATCAAATTTCAATGGTTTTGCTAAGTGCCTTTTTAAGAATGTGGTAACTCGGAAGCAATCACACCTATATATAAAGAGGTATATTGCATTTAAAAGAGACTATGGAAAAACAAAGATCCTGCCTGACTCGTAGATTATATCTATAGTCAAATAATAATGGCTAAAGGCATACACTTTACAATGAGGCAACGTATTTTCTAAAATGTCAACATTTCCTACAACTAGTATTTGGTTTTACAATTATTTTCTAAATATTATTTATGTTGGATCTCAGCAGGTTAAAACATGCATTCTATAAACTTCTTATAAGGCTATTTTTAAAAAATACTTTAACAAGCTAACATCTGTTGTCTAGTAAAGCCTTCCAGGACCCATTGGCTCATAAATGTAACAGAGAGGCCTTCACCTGTACCATATCTAGTACATGAGCTTAGGGTTCAGGGTTCTTGACTGCAACTTTGCACACTGGCAGTGCCATATGGCAATTTATTCTACAAGTCCCTGCACTGTTTTGCTTACTGACAATCATACCTGAACTCTCGCCTCAAGTATAGTAATGGAAAAACAATTCTGGCTGCAATGACGTCCTTTAAAGTAATGAGGTTCCATCAGATACCTATCAGCTTCATACATTATTGACTAGAGTTCGGTTATCTGTTAATAGCCAAAACTTTAATTTACTGTAGTTGAGGGGAATACCACTTTCTTTCATTGTTCAGGAGTCAGGAATTTAGATTATTTTATTCCACTCTAGAGAAGAATCTCAGAACATTACTGATTAAAAGTGCTTCATTGGTGAAGTTCATAATATCTCACTCATCACTCACTCCTTTTTTTTGAGTTTTTTTCCATTTATTTTTATTAGTTGGAGGCTAATTACTTTACAATACTGTAGTGGTTTTTGTCATATATTGACATGAATTAGCCATGGATTTACATGTATTTCCCATCCCGATCCCCTCTCCCACCTCCCTCTCTACCCGATCCCTCTGGGTCTTCCCAGTGCACCAGGCCCGAGCACTTGTCTCATGCATCCCACCTGGGCTGGTGGTCTGTTTCACCCTAGATGATATACATGTTTCGATGCTGTTCTCTTGAAACGTCCCACCCTCGCCTTCTCCCACAGAGTCCAAAAGTCTGTTCCATACATCTGTGTCTCTTTTTCTGTTCTGCATATAGGGTTCTCATTACCATCTTTCTAAATTCCATATATATGTGTTAGTATACTGTAATGGTCTTTATCTTTCTGGCTTACTTCACTCTGTATAATGGGCTCCAGCTTCATCCATCTCATTAGGACTGATTCAAATGAATTCTTTTTATTGGCTGAGTAATATTCCATGGTGTATATGTACCACAGCTTCCTTATCCATTCGTCTGTTGATGGGCATCTAGGTTGCTTCCATGTCCTGGCTGTTATAAACAGTGCTGCGATGAACATTGGGGTGCATGTGTCTCTTTCAGATCTGGTTTCCTCGGTGTGTATGTCCAGAAGTGGTATTGCTGGGTCATATGGCAGTTCTATTTCCAGTTTTTTAAGAAATCTCCACACTGTTTTCCATAGCGACTGTACTAGTTTGCATTCCCACCAACAGTGTAAGAGGGTTCCCTTTTCTCCACACCCTCTCCAGCATTTATTGCTTGTAGACTTTTGGATAGCAGCCATCCTGACTGGTGTGTAATGGTACCTCACTGTGGTTTTGATTTGCATTTCTCTGATAATGAGTGATGTTGAGCATCTTTTCATGCATCACTCACTTCTTATACACATTACTCAATGCAGTACTTAGCCAACATGTGTTCCAAATGTAGTCATGGTTTCTATCACTTCTTAACAAACAAGTCCAGAGAAAACTGGAAGATAATAATTTGGATGGCAAGCCAGGAATGCAAAACTTGAATTAAATGACTTATTTAAAAGTGACTTTAAAAATTTAATCATAAAAAAAAATTTTTTTAATAAAAATTTAATCATACATCTGACAAGTGCAGGTCGACTGGCTTGAAATCTATTCATTTTCTAAATGCCCACTGAATCCCAGCCAAAGTGCCAAAAGTGTCACACTACATACTAGAGACAAAAAGTAAGACAGTACCCCTGTCACTCCACCTTACTTTCCAGGAACAGAATTTTGTTGTGCCCCCAAAACATAGATGAGTGAGGGTGTAGGGCAGCTTCTACCAAACCTTCCCATTCTCTTGTCTTCAGGACAAAGGGCAACATTACATATTTAGGAAAAACATGACTGAAGCTTCTAAATGAACATGTTTCAAGGAAGAGTCAGACTAGAATGCTCTAAAAAAAGTCTGCAAGGGAGCAATGCCTTTTGTTATAAAGGAAGTATTTTCAATACTGCATTATTTTCTCCCTTAAAAGGTGATGCTTGAAAGGAAAGACAATGGAAAAAAAAAAAAAAGGTGATGCTTTCTCTTTAACCACTGAAATATGTGGTTGTAGGTTTTTTCCCCCATGGTGTGGCATGCCATTAATAATTCAAAATTAACACAATAGCACTTCCTCCTGAGAAAAACAGAACAAATGCTATTCAAATTAATGGAAATGCTAAGCTTTGTATTAGAAAGTTATCTAATAATTGTTTTTTCACCTTGTGATGCCTTACAAGAAGAGAAGAAAGAATAAATTACAAACACCACTCTAATTTTCCTAATTTCAAGAAATAAACTATACAAGAAACTCAAAGAAAAAAATTAAAAATTAGATCACATATTTGGCAATTATTTATTTTTATTTATAATAAAACAATGCAGGCCTCCATCACTGTGCAGTTGGTATGTAGAAGAAGACTTGCTTCAAGAAATTAATGAGAAAAAAGGAAGAGAGGAAAATTTTAATAATTAATTTAGATGTAAAATACATAATGTAGTCATAAATTCTTTTCTTGGGCTTAACAAAAGCATCAAAGCATAATCTAATAAAAAAAAACAAAGACAGGGCTTTAAAAATCACCAAATAATGTATGAACGATGTTCAATGACAATATTCAATTTATTACAGAAAATAGGGATACTTTGTAAAATGCTTTCATTTTTAAAATTTTTTTATACTCAATCACAAAGTCAACAAAGACAAATTTCTGACTTTAAGGTATTATGTTACCTGCAAATATAAGATTCCCTTACTTTAGAGGTAATTTTGGCATAAGAGGAATTAATAAATGCATGACTGTCAGCATTTTAGATTCATAGACAAGTGATGATGACAATAAATTTAGCAATTCATGGAACCCTTCTTATGTTTCAGAATTCTCCTAAGAATTTTGATGTATTATCTAATTTTATTTTAACACAATTAGTTGTGGGCTTCCCTGCTGGCTCAGCAGTAAAGAATCCATCTGCAAGGGAGGAAATGCAGGTTGGATTCCTGAGTCCAGAAGGTCCCCTGGAGAAGGAAATGGCAACCCACTCCACTATTCTTGCCTGGGAAATCTCATGGACAGAGAAGCCTGGCAGACTACTGTCCATGGGGTCGCAAGAGCTGAGCATGACTTAGTGACTAAACCACAACAGTTAGTTACTTTTGGTATTTCCATTCTACAGATGAGAAAATAATGCAAGGAGAAGCTAAATAATTTTTGCCTTAGGTCACACAGTAAGTGGCAAAGCTGATATTTAAAATAAATTTTAAAAGAAATTTGAGTCCCAACTTCTTTCTTTTGCTATGAAAAGATATTTTAAGACCCTAAACTTTACTATTTTTACTTTAGTATCATTGAAGATACTTGAATTACAACACAATTAGGAATAATATTTCAATGAAATTAATTTAGCTTAATGAAAAATTTATTATCCTGATTTTTTTTAGTTGTACACTGAACATGTGGTCATAGATAGCCCCCATCCACTGACTCATGATTGGAAATCGCTGATGTACTTTAAGTAATTAGTTTTGCTGATAACTATAGATAACTATTGCGTTTCATTTTTCGCATTTTAAAGTTACCGTAAAAGAAACATTGATGTAGAATGCTCAGTATTCTACAGTAATAGCCACAAACCAATTAAATTACTAGGAAAAGATGTGGAAGAAGACCAACATTTTTTAAGCAACGCTACGTACTAGCCTCTTATACATCCAGTTTCTTCTTTAGGTTACCCGCAACTCTGTAACGAACATATTGTTATTTCAGTTTATAGAGGAGGAAACTGAGATTCAGAGAGGTTAGATAACTAATCCAAGATCACTGATATAGTACACAGTGGAATTTTTCTCAGGGAAGTTTTACTCAGAAACCATTATTTTATTTTAATTTAAACTATACTTTACAATGAACAACATTCAACTTCTTTTTTGAATGAAGGCTTCCCAGGTAGCTCAAAGGTAAAGAATCTGCCTGCAATGCTGGAGACCTGGGTTTGATCCCTGGGTCAGGAAGCTCCCCTGGAGAAGGGCATGTCAACCCACTCTAGTATTCTTGAGTGGAGAACTCCATGGACAGAGGAGCCTGGCAGGCTATAGTTCGTGGACTCGCCAAGAGTCAGACACAACTGACTAACACTAGTAATGTTATTTTTTCATACACACGTCTTATTCCCAAAGAATTTTAAAAACCTAGAGTAAATCAACTATACTCCAATAAAATTTTTAAAAATTACAGACAAAAGACCTTAAAGATATAAAACCATTTAGGGGGACATCGAAACATAAGATGTATAGCTTTTAAAATGTTTGCTTGCAGTAACATTATACATACACAAAGACAACACAAAATCTTCACAGTGAGTCATTAGAAAATCAGAAAAATGTTCCCCATCATGCTTCATATTAAAGTTTTAATACATCTTTCAAATGCACTGAATTCGGAGGGCTCACGAAAAATTATTTTATTAGAAATATCTTATTAAGTACATAAATATCATGTAAAAGAGACACAACTGAACGACTAAGCACATACTTAGCAAATAATACATTGCCAAGTAGCAGCAAGTTTAATTCACTGGAAGGACTGATGCTGAAGCTGAAACTCCAATACTTTGGCCACCTGATGCAAAGAGCTGACTCATTTAAAAAGACCCTGATGCTGGGAAAGATTGAAGGCAGGAGGAGAAAGGGAAGATAGAAAATAAGATGGTTGGGTGGCATCGCCGACTTGATGGATATGTGTTTGAGCAAGCTCCAGGAGTTGGTGATGGACAAGGAAGCCTGGCATGCTGTAGTCCATGGGGTCACAAAGAGTCAGACATGACTGAGCAACTGAAGTGGCTGAGCAAGTTTAAATTAAAAACCTTCAGATAATAGAAATACATTTTAAAGACATTACTAGGTTTCTTAAAAACTCTCCTTTCTATTAAACAACTATTTAATCATTAATATAGGCTAACAATAATAAAGGAATATGGAGACAGTTATCACGAACTGTCTACTGATACTGGAACTCATGACACATTATTAGACAAAATTGTATACATCAAAAGTCTAGATTACTAGCCTAGAATTTAACTAGGCTAAAACACTTAGAGTCAATGAAAATCTTCTTGGGAGGATTATTTATCTATGTTTGTAGGCTTTATCAATGGTTACGAAACATAGTAAACTTTTAACAAATATTGATATTTCTACAAATTTCAACCCAGAAATTTGGTGACAAAGTTCTACCACTTCTGGGCCAAAGCAGAGATGCAAATTCTCCATGAACTCTCTGTGGCTGCGTTGGTTGACCAATAAGAATTGTGCGTGTTAAGTCACTTCAATTGTGTTCAACTCTTTGCGACCCTTTGGACTGTAACCCACCAGGCTCCTCTGTCCATGGAATTCTCTAGGCAAGAATACTGGAGTGGGTTGCCATGCCTTTCTCCAGGGGATCTTCCTGACCCAGGGATTGAACCTGTGTCTCTTATGTCTCCTGCATTGCCAGGCAGTGTCTTTACCACTAGCTCCACCTGGGAAGCCCGTAGTAAGAACTGACAGTAAGAATTTAGATGTTGCTTTTATGTTACTCTAAGTCCTTGAGTGCTATGTAGAAGAGAAGTCCCTGACTGATCTTCTTTAGACATGTTCCTGGAGTAAGAAATCAGCCACTGTTGTATAAAGCTTGCGATTTCAATGTTAATTCATTGTCACAGCATTACAAAGCATATCTTGACTAATCCACGATTGAAAGTTGGCATAAGGCACTGCTGTAACAAAAACCTAAGCCATGTGGCATTGATTTAGTAGCTAGGTTATGAGAAAATTCATACTGGTAGTTGACTAGATAGCAATCCATGTTATCCAGTGGAAAGATATCTGGTTAAATGCTGCCTCTGATAACTTGGGAAACAAGCCATGTACCAAGTACATTCAAATTTGGGGGTGGGGTGGGGCGGGGAAGATTTTGGAAAACAGAGCATTAGTGGAGTATGTTAGGTTGCATTTGTCAAGGTATTAAGGAAAGGTCTTTGATCATGAGAGAATTAGTTTCCAAAGAGACACGAAGGAGATGAGAGAGTCCAAAAATTCGAGGTCTTGCAATATTGAGAAATCTAACTGCTATAGACCCTAAACAGTCAAAAATACAGCTGAGAAAGACTGAGTGACAAAGGCTCATTAAAATTCAACACTGTGTCAAAGATCAAATTAAAGTTATAGCCTTCTGCCCAGTTTGAAAATTGCTGAGCTGATTATGATGCCACAGGGCAAATATGACACAGTGATGATGCACCCTAAAAATATTTCAATTGGATAAAATAACTTAGAACAAAGATCAGATTAAAAGCTCAGCCTCTGCACAGAAGTCAGATAGCTCAATGCAGCCCCCACTATGTCTAAAGAGTGAGATAAGGGAAGAGAAAGTAAAGAAAGCAGCAGATCTGAGAATCATGTCTCTAAAAGAACCGTTGACAGAGTTACTGGTACATGGAACTTACTGCAATCAAATAGAGAAGAAGCCCTATGAGTTTCTGAGAGAAACCACAAATCTGCAATAAAGAAAATAATGGCATCATTGAAGACATACAATTTCCCTTAAGCTACCAACTTTCTTTAAGCAAAAAGTGCGAAGAGAAAGCTTCACAGCCCCCATGTAAGGTATATTCTACAACACCTACTTCAGATGTGGCCAAGGAGGATAATAGAAGGGAAGTTCCTTCCTGAGAGTACACCCAGGGACTATAAGACACAACAGATGGTTGAGATTCCTCACCCTCACAATCACCACACAGTGAGTTTTCAAAGTGCTTGGAGACCAAGTGCTTGCTGCCTATCTTCCATTCCTCATATATCTGAATACAAGTGTTTGCTGTGTTTATCCGGTTCCTTGTCTACCACTGTCCACTGAGTATAGAGTGAACAGAGACATTATCCTTGCAGTTCATGAGTCTCAGGACTAAGAAAGCCAGGTCCAGATGCAATGATTGGATAGGACTTTTGGGTTGTCTCCCTCGCTGGCATTTATGACTCACAACATCTTTAGTGATGTCTGTGAAAAACATGCATACTAAGCATTTGACTTAAGATACAAGTTCCTCTCAGTAGGAGATGTGCTGTGCTAAGATGCTTTAGTCATGTCTGACTCTGTGTGACTCTTTGGACTCCGATAGATGATACAATAAAAGGTTAACTCAAATAATATATTACAGGTATTCAAATGACATTAAACAGTTACAAACAAACAAAAAAACAATTACAAACAATCTCTCTCTTAAAAGAGAAGCTAGAGTAAGATTTCCTAATACATAGTGGAACAGTAATAAAAGTACAATTATGATTCATTTTTCTTCAGGGGTTTAATTCATTCTCCCATAATGAATTCTCCATATAATATTCCTTTTTTTTATATTAATAAAAGTGAAAGTTTATTTCATAATCAATTTTCATAAAAACATTCATAGCTTATTTCTTAATCTATGGAGATTGGTATTTATTGTTCAGTTGTGGTTTCAATGAAACTCAAATCATAGAAATGATCATTAATTTGAGTATGTGTACACTGGTATAAATTTGTTCCTTACCATGATCTAATCTTTCAGCTTGATGTGCTTGAAAAAATTAAGTATATGAAATAATGCTGGGTAAAAGCCAATAAAATCACTTCTTCTCTTTCTTGAACTATTATCTTTTATATCCTGTTTACTTACTGTTATACAAATGAGCCAAACATCATGTCTGTACATTGGCACTTAGGTTGTTTATTTATTCACAGAAGGATGAGACCCATTAGCTCAACAGCCTATTAGCACCAGACTCAAATTTTTACACAACCTATGGCCCAGACAGTAAAGAATCTGCCTGCAGTGCAATACGTGGGTTTGATCCCTGGGTTGGAAGATCCCCTGGAGAAGGGAATGACTTACCCATTCCAGTATTCTTGCCTGAGAAGTCCTATGGATGGAGAAGCCTGACAGGCTACAGTCCATGGGGTTGCAGAGTTGGACATGACTAATGACTAACTATAACTCTGTTGTCTAAAACATAGCCCAGACAAGCAGATTTTTAGTCAGCTAGAGCATTCCAATCTCCAAAGAAGGCAATGCCAAAGAAGGTTCAAACTACTGTACAATTGTATTCATTTCACTTGCTAGCAAGGTAAGGCTCAAAATCCTTCAAGTGCATGAACTGAGACCTTCCAGATGTACAAGCTGGATTTAGAAAAGGCAGGGGAACCAGAGATCAAGTTCCCAACATCTGCTAGATCACAAAATAAAAAGAAACGACTTCTACCTCACTGACTACACTAAAGCCTTTGACTGTGTGGATCACAACAAAGTGTGGAGAAATCTTACAGAGATGGAAATACCAAACCACCTTATCTGCCTCCTGAGAAACCTGTATGCAGGTCAAGAAGCAACAGTTAGAATCCAACATGGAACAATGGACTGGTTCAAAGTTGGGAAAGGAGTACGTCAAGGCTATATATTGTCACCCCGCTTATTTAACTTATATGCAGAGTACATCATACAAAATGCTGGGCTGGATGAATCACAAGCTGAAATCAAGATTGCCAGGAGAAATGTCAACAGGCTCACTTATGCAGATGATACCAGTCTAATGGCAGAAAGTGAAGAGGAACTAAAGAGCCTCTTGATGACAGTGAAAGAGGAGAGTGAAAAATCTGGCTTGAAACTTCACATTCAGAAAACTAAGATTATGGCATCCAGTCCCATCACATCATGGCAAACAGATGGGGAAAAAGTGGAAATAATGGCAGGTTTTATTTTCTTGGGCTACAAAAGCACTGTGGACGTTGAACACAGCCACAAAATTAAGATGCTTGCTCCTTGAAAGAAAAGTCACAATCAACCATACTGAATATTAAAAAGCAGATACATTACTTTGCCAACAAAGGTTCATACAGTCAAATATATGTTTTTTTTTTTTAATTTAAACTTTATTTTTCTAGAGAACAATTTTTTGGTTCTTAAGCTTTTTAAGGTTCACAATAAAGTTCAGGGAAAGACACAGAGATTTCCCATACACTTCCTGTCTCAACATATGCATAGCTTTCCTCATCGTCAACACTCCCTACAGTGTGGTACATTTGTTAAAACTAATGAACCTGCATGGAAAACTGGGTTTTCCAGTAGTCATATAATGATGTGAGAATTGGACCATAAAGAAGGCTGAGTGTAGCAGTGCTGGAGAAGCAAGGATATCAAACTAGTCAATCCTAAAAGAAATCAACCCTGAATATTCACTGAAAGGACTGATGTTGAAGCTGAAGCTCCAATACTTTGGCCACCTGATGCAAAGAGCCGACTCACTGGAAAAGCCTCTGATGCTAGGAAAGATTGAAGGCAGGTGGGTAAGGGTGTGACAGAGAATGAGATGGTTGGATGGCATCACTGACTCAATGGACATGAGTCTGAGCAAGTTCTGGGAGATAGTGAAGGACAGGGAAGCCTGGTGTGCTACAGTTCATGGGGTAGCAAAGAGTTGAATGTGACTTAGCGACTGAACAACAAGAGCCTGTCTGCTTTGTACACCCCAGATAACTGCCCTGCATCTGCTAGCCCCAGGCTACAGAGAAAAAAAAGTGAAGTCGCTCAGTTGTGTCTGACTGTTTGCAACCCCACTGACTGTAGCCTACCAGGCTCCTCCATCCATGGAATTTTCCAGGCAAGAGCACTGTAGTGGATTGCCATTTCGTTCTCCAGAGAATCTTACCGACCAGGGATGGAACCTGGGTCTCCTGCACCGCAGGCAGACTCTCTACCATCTGAGCCACCAGGAAAGCCCTAAAGGCAGATAATAATAAGTACTGGTGAGGATGTGAAGAGACTGGAAACCTCACACACTGCTCGTGGGATCACACAACAGTGCAGCTGCTTTACACAGCAATCTGGCAGTCCTTCAGAGAGTTAAATATAGAATTAACACATGTTCCAGCAATTCCACTCCCTGGTACACACCCAAGAGAGATGAGCACATACAACCACACACACAAAAACTGGCAGACAAATGTTCACAGCAGCATATTCATAACAGCCAAAGATGGAAACAGCCCCCAAACCCATCACCCTAGGCAGAGGTAAACCAAACGTAGTCTATCCATGCCATGGAATATCATACCACCATAAAAAGGAATGAAGAACCACGCACTATGACATGGAAGAAATGTTATACCACACAAAAGAAGCCAGACACAAAGGTGTATGAATCCATTAATATGAAATGTCCTCACAGGCGAATCCATAGAGACCTAAAGTAGATCAGTGTTTGCCAGGGGCTGGGGAAATGCCCTGGGCTCTCCTGGGGAAGACTAGGCTGTACTGGGGAAGACTGCCTCAATGTATATAAATTTGAGCAAACTCTGGGAGATAATGAAGGACAGGGAAGCCTGGCGTGTCACAGTTCATGGGGTCGCAGAGTCAGATGTGATTTAGCAACTGAATAGCAACAAAAACATAAAGACTCAAATGCCCTTTGGAGCTCTCCAACCTGACCAGACGCTCCAAGTGCAGCTGAACCACATCATCTAAACAAGTAAGCACCCCCTCTTTACCACTTCTCCCCTGGAAGCTTCCTTTTCATCTTCCCCTTTTGAGTGGTGGCCCTTCATGGTAGATTCTAGATAGTTTCCTGCTGTAAAGGAGTTGTCAGAGTGTCACCCAAATAAAATGTGTGTGCTGTGGCCACCTGTGGTCATACATTTTTCATTAAAGAGCCACCAAATCACTCAAAGATTCCCCTATGCTTACTTTGATAGCATTTATGCCAGGAGAGTAATTATGCATATCCACGACCCTTTATCAGCTTACTTTCTTCTGTCCATTCACGCACACATGCATTTATCAAATAGATATTAACCAAATGCTTACCACATGTAAGACACTATGCTAGGCGCTGAGAAAATGAAGATAAATAGAGCTAAATAGAGCATAATCAATTTTCATGGAGGCTTATATATGCTAACAAGCAACCAGAATACAAAAGAAGCAATTATAGAAGAGAAATAAGTACTGTAGAAAAGATATGTAACAGGAACTGTAATGATTCAGCTATCTTTTGTTTCTACTTTAACTGAAATGTAGTCAGGATTTTCATAGAAAAATCAGGAACCCAGCTGACTCAATGAACACGAGTTTAAGCAAACTCCAGGAGATACTGATGGACAGGGAAGCCTGGCACGCTGCAGTCCTTGGGGTCACAAAGTGCTGGGCACAACTTACAGACTAAACAACAACAAACATTTCTGTACCACATTTTCTTCATCTTTAAGATGGGACTAGTAATAAACCACATTATAAAGTTGTTAAGAGAATTAGATTGAATAATATATGTAAAGCATTCATAAGACGAGCTGGCACTTCGTGAGCCCTCAATAAAGTTAGCTATGACAGTGCTATTAATGACATCAGCCAGGTGTACAACCACAGTAGGTACACTGTCCTTTGATCTTATGTACTTTCTTATTTTTATTTGCTGTAATAAAAATAGCTATGATGAACAAAATGAACAGTGAACCTTGGAATTTAATATGTCTAGAGGAACATCTGTTAAAGGACCTTCATTACTATGTACTTCCAGGGGAACGGGAACATAAGGCAAGACAGAAGCTCCTAAAGAGTCTGTTTGGCTTAAGCAAATAAATAATGTGGCCTAGGACAGAAAATGAGATTTTCAGTCTGAAACTAATGAATGTTACATTGTCTTTGGTTCACTCCAAATGTTAATATACTTTAATTTCTGAGTTTTATTGGATTTTGAAGTCAGAATTGATCATTCATGTAGTTTAGGGCATCTTCCTCTTTACTCTTAAAAATCTATACCTAGAGGTGAAATTTGTTGATTTAAAAGCATTCATTACTATCAAATAATTTAAAAATGATCAACTTTATACAGCAAATTTAGATTCATGGGTGTTATATGTTATAAGACTGTTGTATTCATATTTCAGCTGTTTATTCTCTTTCTCAACAGTTTTGACACACTAATCTTCATTTTGTAATAATAATGTCAAGGGATAGTAACTGGAACCCCATTTCCATATATTCACACTATTCAAATTTTGTCTTATACTTTTAAAATCCACGATGCATTCTTGAACAAATGATGCAGCTGCAGTTCAAGGTACTGTGTTCAACTCAGTTCAACTCAGTAAATATTTGTTGAATGCTTCCTGTGTGGAATATTTCAATCTAGGTGGTACATAGGATATAGATAAAAATAAGTAGCCTTTGTTTGCAAGGAACTTACAGTCTAGTGGGAAGGAAATATAAAGAGATGGCACAAATTATTATTGAGGTTTCAGTAGAAAAATGTATCATATTTGGAAAGGTAGTCAGGAAATAGTTCATGGAGAAGTAGTATTTAAATTGGGTTATAAAGAGTGAGTTGAATTTTGAATAACAGAGATAATTTAGGTCATTTTGCAGCCATGAAATTAAAAGACGCTTACTCCTTGGAAGAAAAACTATGACCAACCTAGACAGCATATTAAAAAGCAGAGGCATTACTTTGGCGACCAAGGTTCGACTAGTCAAAGCTATGGTTTTCCCAGTAGTCATGTATGGATGTGAGAGTTGGACTATAAAGAAAGCTGAGCACCGAAGAACTGATGCTTTTGAATTGTGGTGTTGGAGAAAACTCTTGAGAGCAAACCAGTCAATCCTAAAGGAAATCAGTCCTGAATATTCATTGCAAGGACTGATGCTGAAGCTGAAACTCTAACACTTCCCCATGTGATGCAAAGAACTGACTCCTTGGAAAAGACCTGATGCTGGGAAAGATTGAAGGAAGGAGGAGAAGGGGATGACAGAGGAAGAGATGGTTGGATGGCATCACCAACTCTATGGACATGAGTTTGAGCAAGTTCCAGGAATTGGTGATGGACAGGGAAGCCTGGCATGCTGCAGTCCATGGGGTCACAAAGAGTTGGACGGGACTTAACAACTGAACTGAACTGAACTGAGAAATATAGACCAATTTTTTTTTTTAAGGGAAACCAGATTTCTGGTTGGAATGTGCTACAGAAAATAATAAACGTATGAGAAGTTAAGGTCATATTTGAAAGGCATTGCATTCTAGCCTAAACCATTTAGACTTTCAAAGATCTCTTTTGGACAAAGTCTGTAAGGGGAAAGTAAACAATTAAGTACTTAGAAAAGTTTACCCTAAGACTCTGACTCCTTGAGATCTAAGATTATGTCTTGTGTGTATGTGTTTAGTCACGTCCATCTCTTTGCAACCCCATGGACTATAGCCAATCAGGCTCCTCTGTCCACGGGATTCTCCAGGCAAGAATACTGGAGTGGATTGTCATTTCCTTCCCAGGAGATTTTTCCAACCCAGGGATCAAATCTCCTGCAATGCAGGTGGATTCTATACCATTGAGCCACCAGGGAAGCCCTCTTTCCCTGATACCTCCCACCAAATATCTCTTTGCTTTCCTCTTCGCACATACAGAACTTCACTCACAGGTCTGAGACCTGGGTTGAGTGACTTGGAGGCTTGACCTAGCTGGGTGTGTCAACTGAATGCCTGCATGTGTCTTCCTCATGTGGCCTGGACTTTTAACATCATGGTAGCTCCCTAGAGGAAGCACGCTGAAAGGAAGCATCCAGATAGCAAGTGTTCCAAGACACCAGAACAGCAAGAAGCCTTGCAGCTTCTTCCATCCCCAATTAGAAGGAATACACTTCACCTCTGTTGTAAGTGAGTTGCTTCCAGTCCACAATTTAAGGGAGAAGAGTAAGATTTTACCTAATGATAAGGGAGTAACAATAGTATTCTAGTTCTCACTATTCATTCCATAAGAAGATAAATGTCATATGCATTTCAATTTGAATCTTGGCATATATTTTTCCAGTAGTTATTGTACTGGAAACCAGAAGTTCTTCTATAGTAGCCCTATAAAAAAATTGTAGTGCTAATGACTCCATGTAATCATTAGCACTATAATTTTTACTTAATATACATTATTTAAAGATGTTCTTACAAACATAATTCTATTTATAAGTATCTTACAAAAATTAAGTTAATGAACACTTGGCATCTTCCGTATACTTCTATCATCCACTAGAATATAACTTCTATGAGAACAAGAAATCTTTCTACTCTTCATTACTATAGTACTAGGACCTAGCTCAAAGCTTGGTATACACTAGTTCTCAACAGGTACTTTTAGAGAAAATAAATTAATTATTGCACTTATTATATGCAATGTTCTGCATCTGCAGTGGGTTTTCAATGATTTGAGGGAAACTTTCAATCTCTTAATTTTCTTTATGCCTAAGAACAGTGGTGTCTTCTGTTTTATTTTTTATTAATTAAAATTATAAAGTATCTCATATGAGAACACACAGTTATAAATTTACATGAAGAAAGAACAAAAATTAATCCCTAGGTTACTGTAAGAGAAATTTAAGTCAACGGCATCAGTGGAGAGGTGAAAGTGGAGATGGAAATAAGGGATAAGGCATCTGACAGTTCAAAAAGAGCTCATTCTGCAAATGTATTAAGCTCTCTCACAAAAAGGTTTCTATCCAAAAAAAAAAAAAATTTTCTATCCATAGAACCAAAAGCTGAAATCTAAGTTGGGTGGGGAGAAAGAGAAAAGCATGAGATATATGATGTTTTCTACTAAGGGTTTTGCATCCCTTAATTTTAAGTGCCTGATGCTGAATGCTTAATTTACTTGGGCTTCCCTGGTGGCTCAGAGGTTAAAGTGTCTGACTATAATGCAGGAGACCTGGGTTCAATCCCTTGGTTGGGAAGACCCCCTGGAGAAAGAAATGGCAACCCACTCCAGTATTCTTGCCTGGTTAATTTACTTAGGCTTATGTAAATTAGGGATTCTCTGGTGGCTCAGAAGGTAAAGACTCTGCCTGCAATGTGGGAGACTGGGGTTTGATCCCTGGGTCAGGAAGATTCACTGGAGAAGGAAATGGCAACCCACTCCAGTATTCTTGCCTGGAAAATCCCATGGATGAAAGAACCCAGCAGGCCAGTCGAAAAGAGTCAGGACATGACTGAGCGACTTCACTTTCTTTCTTTCATTCTTTATGTAATTTAAGCTTCCGTGATGGCTCAGGAGGTAAAGAATTTGCATGCAATGCAGGAGACACAGGAGATGCCAGTTTGAAACCTGGGTTGGGAAGATCCCCTAGAGGAGAAAAATGGCAACCCACTCCAGTATTCTTGCTTGGGAATTCCATGGACAGAGGAACCTGGTGGGCTATAATCCAAAGGGTTGTGAAGAGTTGGACACGACTGAGTGACTAAGCACACACACACGTATGCAAGTTAGAAAGGAAACTGAAAACATCACTATTGTTAATTTTCATCAGTGAATTGGCTCTACCCTGGGCTCTATCGTAAAGTACTCCAATTGTTGACTCATTCGTCTTTCTAAGAGATCTAAGCCTTTTTAGTACAGAAATTGCATTTAATTATGTTTTTCCAAACATCATCCAATGCCTGGCATGCAATCAGACCTCCAAAAGCATTGGTGGAATGATAATAACCATGCAAACATACAGATATATTCTTAGACACACAGCCTTATAAAATAACACATGAGGTTATTTATTCAACAAATACTTATGTGAAAGATACTAATCTACACAAATGTATATAAAAATAGAATGAGGTTACAAGACATCCATAATTGCATAATTGTTAAAATAGAGAGCTTAGGATTCACTTATAATTGCATTTAGTCATAAAACTCATATTTGAATAATACTTAATTATATGAGTAAATACTCCTGATATAATGAAAGTAAAAATAGCACAATACTAAATCATACAGATAGCATAATTGTAATATTCTTTATTTAAAAAGCCTGGTATATAGGAACATCACCAAAAGCACTGGTTGAATGGATAAAAACAATACATATACAAACACATACATATTCTTACACATTTACCCTTTAAAATAACTATGCATTAATTCATTTCTGTGATGATTAGTATAACGGAATGGAGAGATATACTCTGAAATTTCAGTAGTGGCTATCTCTGGAGCTATGGGTGATTAAAATTTCCTCTTTAAAAAGTTCTATTTTCTAAATTCTCAAAAATGAATATGTATTATTTTTATAATCAGCAATAAGTAACTATGTGCAAAATATACCATTCAAAGCTTATGGTGTGCAGAGATAAATAAGATATGGTTCTTGTTCCCAGTAACACTGCTGTATGATGTATAGGAAAGGTTGTTGTTAACAGAGTAGATTCTGTACATTCTCAACACAGGAAGAAATATTTTTATTGTATTTATATGAGATGATAAAGTTAAATCTATTGTGGCAATCACTTCATAATATATCTAAATCAAACCATCATACTGAACCATTTAAACACATACAGTACGTATGTCAAATATTTCTCAAAAAACTGGAAAAGAAAAGAAAACATTATTCTTTTCCTCTCCCTCTTAAAGTAACATCTTTTTAGTCAAAAGAATGTCTTAATCTTTAATCAAGGTGAGAAACCAAAAACTACCAACCATTAACTGTTTAAAGAGTAACATGTATACGTTACTCCCAAAATAAGATGATTTTAAAGAGACTACTTATTTAGTAGGTAATATAATAATTTGTTTTCCCTAGTTAGAATGGTGCTAGTGTCTCTGGGAATGGAGACAACCCATATATTATTAAATTCTCAATATCTAATATCTTGTGAAATATATATGTAAATTCTCAATATCTAATAATATGTGCTATATCATACATAAATATTAAATACAACACTTAAAATATCAAATAATGATGAAGGAATGCACTGCCTTCTTTCTCACTGTTGTTGGTTAGTTGCTAAGTCATGTCCAACACTTTTGTCCAACCCCATGGACTACAGCCTGCCAGGCTCCTCTGTCCATGGGACTTCCCAGGTAGGCACACTGGAGTAGGTTGCCATTTCCTCCTTCAGAGGATCTTCCCCACGCAGGGACAAATCAGCATCTCCTGCACTGCAGGTAGATTCTTTTTGGGTTTTTTTTCATTTATTTTTATTAGTTGGAGGCTAATTACTTTACAATATTGTAGTGGGTTTTGTCATACATTGACATGAATCAGCCATGGATTTACATGTATTCCCCATCCCGATCCCCCCTCCCACCTCCCTCTCTACCTGATCCCTCTGGGTCTTCCCAGTGCACCAGGCCTGAGCACTTGTCTGATGCATCCAACCTGGGCTGGATGCATCACCCTAGATGATATACATGTTTCGATGCTGTTCTCTTGAAACATCCCACCCTCGCCTTCTCCCACAGAGTCCAAAAGTCTGTTCCATACATCTGTGTCTCTTTTTCTGTTCTGCATATAGGGTTCTCATTACCATCTTTCTAAATTCCATATATATGTGTTAGTATGCTATATTGGTCTTTATCTTTCTGGCTTACTTCACTCTGTATAATGGGCTCCAGCTTCATCCATCTCATTAGAACTGATTCAAATGAATTCTTTTTATTGGCTGAGTAATATTCCATGGTGTATATGTACCACAGCTTCCTTATCCATTCATCTGCTGATGGACATCTAGGTTGCTTCCATGTCCTGGCTGTTATAAACAGTGCTGCGATGAACATTGGGGTGCATGTGTCTCTTTCAGATCTGGTTTCCTTGGTGTGTATGCCCAAAAGTGGGATTGCTGGGTCATATGGCAGTTCTATTTCCAGTTTTTTAAGAAATCTCCACACTGTTTTCCATAGCGGCTGTACTAGTTTGCATTCCCACCAACAGTGTAAAAGGGTTCCCTTTTCTCCACACCCTCTCCAGCATTTATTGCTTGTAGACTTTTGGATAGCAGCCATCCTGACTGGCATGTAATGGCACCTCATTGTGGTTTTGATTTTCATTTCTCTGATAATGAGTGATGTTGAGCATCTTTTCATGTGTTTGTTAGCCATCTGTATGTCTTCTTTGGAGAAATGTTTGTTTAGTTCTTTGGCCCATTTTTTTGATTGGGTCATTTATTTTTCTGGAATTGAGCTGCAGAAGTTGCTTGTATATTTTTGAGATTAATTCTTTGTCTGTTGCTTCATTTGCTATTATTTTCTCCCAATCTGAGGGCTGTCTTTTCACCTTGCTTATAGTTTCCTTTGTTGTGCAAAAGCTTTTAACATTTGTTTATTTTTGCTTTTATTTCCAATATTCTGGGAGGTGGGTCATAGAGGATCCTGCTGTGATTTATGTCAGAGAGTGTTTTAATACCATTCACCATTGCAAGAAAAAGAATAAAATACTTAGGAGTATATCTACCTAAAGAAACAAAAGACCTATACATAGAAAACTATAAAACACTGATGAAAGAAATCAAAGAGGACACAAACAGATGGAGAAACATACCGCATTCATGGATTGGAAGAATCAATATTGTCAAAATGACTATTCTACCCAAAGCAATCTATAAATTCAATGCAATCCCTATCAAGCTACCAACAGCATTTTTCACAGAACTAGAACAAATAATTTCACAATTTGTATGGAAATAGAAAAAACCTCGAATAGCCAAAGTAATCTTGAGAAAGAAGAATGGAACTGGAGGAATCAACCTCCCTGACTTCAGACTCTACTACAAAGCCACAGTCATCAAGACAGTATGGTACTGGCACAAAGACAGAAATATGGATCAATGGAACAGAATAGAAAGCCCAGAGATAAATCTACGAATCTATGGACACCTTATCTTCGACAAAGGAGGCAAGAATATACAATGGAAAAAAGACAACCTCTTTAACAAGTGGTGCTGGGAAAACTGGCCAACCACTTGTAAAAGAATGAAACTAGAACACTTACTAACACCATACACAAAAATAAACTCAAAATGGATTAAAGATCTAAATGTAAGACCAGAAACTATAAAACTCCTACAGGTAGATTCTTTATCACTGAGCACCTGAGAAGCCCTTCTTCACTGTAGGACACTTGAAATAAAATAAATTAACAGCAATGATTGGAACTAAATATGTTCAATATTTGGAGCAAAGGTATTTTCATTTTCCTTCAAAAGAAATAATGATAGCAAACAGAGAATGTCCTATATGATGCTCACAATATTAGAAACTTAAAGTGTTAGTTGCTCACTCATGTCTGACTCTTTGTGACCCCTGGATTGTAGCCTGCCAGGATCCTCTGTCCATGGAATTCTCCAGGCAAGAATACTGGAGTGGGTTGCTCAGAGCTATTGCTCCCATTTAGATGAATACTATTTGCAGTTTTGAAGAAGAGGCTGAAGTATTAAGAAAGTATTGTGCACGAAGTTAAAAACAAGTGAAGAGGCAGAGCTGATATTAAAAACTCAAAATGTCTGGCTTTAGAATAGAGCTCTTAACCACTATGCTAGTATGTGCTAAGTCACTTCAGTCATGTCAGACTCTGTGACACCACAGACTATAGCCCGGCAGTCTCTTCTGTCCATAGGATTCTCCAGGCAAGAATACTGGAGTGGCTTGCCAACTGCTTCTCCAGGAGATCTTCCTGACCCAGGAATCAAACCTGTGTCTCTTACGTCTCCTGCATTGGCAGGCAGGTTCCTTATCACTAGTTCCGCTGCTAGAAAATCCCTCACAAATTATTCTTATTTTTTTTTTTTTGAATGTATATCCAATATGAAACCTTGCAGGAGTGTAACATATTTCTAAATCAAAGTAGAAGGAAACAACAAGTTATGAAATGGAAGAACTGTTTAAAAAACACCTCTAAGTAATAACACCTCTTCTTGTTCTCAGTTTTTCTATTCAGCTGGGAATTCAGTTGAAAAATATAACAATGTACATATGAAGTTCAGCAACATAATTATACACAATAATTAAATACCTTAAATTTTACCAAAACTGCATAAGAAATTGCATTTGATTGAAATCTCCCTACTAGAATGTCAATTTTACCTGGCATATCACTGAAATATTTTTGTGCTCCAGTGAATATATTGATGACTTATTGCTTGGCAGAGTGTTTCTGGCCTATTGTTACAAAGTGATGCTTTGCTGGAAAGCTTTTGCACTTGTATTATGTCAATAAAAAAGTCACTGTAGTTCACAAGGAAGAGATTCTCTCATGAAAGGAAATGATGGGAATATGTCAGAAACACAATGAACCTGAACATAGAATGTCAGCTACAAAAGTGATACATGTTGCAAAGTTAGCATTTACCTTCTGAAATACCACCTTGCGGTGAACTCAATAAGGAAAGCCAGCGCTTCTACATCTAGACACACTCCAATTCTTGTGTGTATCTGCTACATCCCCATTTATAGACATTTTATATTCTTCAGAAAACTATTACATTCTGCTGGCAGTATGAACAAGAAACAAACAAAATTCAGGCTTTCGGTGATATAGAATGAATGTACTTTAACATAATAAGGGTGGCATATAACAGACCCACAGCTACCATCCTACTTAGCAGTGAAAAGATGAAAGCTTTTCCTTCGAGACCAGGACCGAGATATGGGTACCCATTTTTGCCACTTCTATTCAATAAAGTACTGGAACAGCCAGAACTATTAGGTTAGAAAAATAAATAAAAGGCATACATATGGATAGGAAGAAATAAATCGTTTGCAGTTGGCATACGCTTACATAGAGAAAACCCTAAAGACTCTACCAAAATACTGTTAAAAGTCAACGATAACTTTTTTTTTACAGTGACTCTTAATTTAGACGTCCACTGACGGGTAAATGAAAAAGAAAATGTAATGTGCATATACAAAATTTAATAGCATTCATTCATAAAAAGGAAGGAAATCCTGCCGTTAGCTACATGGATGTACCTAGATGGCTTTACGCTAAGTTAAATAAACCAGACAGAGAAAAAACAAATACTATATGACCTCTCTTATATGCAGAATCTAAAAGAAAATAAGTTGAACTCACAAAAGCGAAGAGTAGAATGGTCATTGCCAGGGGCTGGGAGGGTGAGGGAAACAGGAAAGTGTTGGTCAACGGGTATAAACATGTAGTTTAAGATGAATCAGTTCTGAGGATCCAGTATACACCATGGTGAATGTAGTTATAGTAGTGTACTGTATACTTAGAATTTGCTAAGACAGTAGATCTCAAGTGTTCTTACCACACACACACATACAAAACAAGGTAACTACGCAATATGATACATTTGCAACTAACGATTATGGTAATAATTTCACTACATATGAAGTCATCACGTTATGCACTTTAAATATATACAATTTTATTTGCTATCATACCTCAATAAAATTGGTGGGGGAGGAGAAACTACTCAGACACAATAAATCAAGGAGAGGAACTACCTTAAAAAAAGCTCTTTTGGGTTGGAATTATTAAGACCAACTCTCTCTACTGATACAGCTCAATTTTCAACTTGACTGATTCAATGAAAGTCAAAGCATTGTTTAAACATCAAAATGTGTGAAGACTAATGAAAAATAAAAATAAAACTTTATAATATATATATGTGTTTATATATGATGTGTCCAAACAATTATACTCTCAGGTATTTACTGAGTGATTTAAAAGCATGCATTCATACTAAAGCCTATACACAAATGTTTATAGCAGCTTTATCCATAATAAATAAAAACTGGAAGTTTCCAAATGTGGTTAAATAAGGGAGTGAATAAGAAACTGTGGTATATCCATACAGTAGAATATTATTCAGTGATAAAAGAACAAGATTTTGTTTTGCACAACACCGTGAATAAAACTTAAGTGCATTTAAAGAAACTGGACCCAAAAGTTATGCAACATATGATTCTATTAAGATAACATTCTTGGAAAGATAAAAATGTAGAAATGGAAATCAGACTAAAGGTTGTTAGAGGCTGAGGGGCTGAACAGTGACTACTAAGGAGCCACAGAAGGAATTCTGAGGAAGGAACCGTTTTCTGCATTATGTGGGTGGTATATATATGAAACTATGCACTGGTCAAAACTCAGAGAACTGGACATCAGGAAGAACTTTTATGTATGCAGTATCACAGGTAAGAAGGGGCTGAGGAGACATGACAACCATGTGGTGCCTTGGACTGGATCTTGGAATACAAAGAGAAGATTAGTGGAAAAACTGGGGAAACCCAAATGCAGCTGGGAATTCAGTTAACGGTAACGCGCCAATGTCAGTTTCTTACTTTTGACAAAGGTAACATGGCCACAGACAATATTAACAATAAACGAATGGTCTGGCGTGTATATGTGAACTCTGCACTATCTTTGTAGCTTTTTATAAATATAAAATTATTCTAAAGCTAAAAGCTTATTAAAATTAATATTATTACTTTTTCTGTGATGTCAAGTTGACATGCTCACTATTTTAGCTTTCATTTTCCACTTTTAAGATGAAGGGAGGTGTTATTATTTTGTTAGTCTAAAAACTCTTAAGGTTGCTAAAAAGAGATGGGTTACTGTGACAGTCAGCGTTATCTTAACTCAATATCTATCAAGCACTGGAATGCTTTTAGAATGCCATGCACTGTGTTATGCATTTCCTGATTCCTATCTCACTATTGTTCCATCAAGGAGTTAATACACCTAGTGCTTGGTTTCTCAACCTTAATGCTATTGACATCACAGGCCTGATGTTGCTTCCTCTCTGTGGGAGCCATCTCAGTCTGTTCAGGCTGTTAGCACTAAATACCATTAACTGGGTGACTTATAAACAACGAACATTTGTACTTCACAGTCCTGGAGGTTGGGAATTTCAAGAACAAGGCATCTGGCAGATTTGGAGTACTGTGAAGGCTTGCTTCCTAGATAAATGTCTGCTTCTTAGATGAATGTCTTTTCCCTGTAACCTCACATGGGAAAGGGGCAAGGAAGCTCTCTGGGGCCTCTTTGTAAGAGTTCCACCTTCATGGCCTAAGTACTTCCCCTATCTCCTAACACATCACATTAGGTATTAAGTTTCAACATACAAATTTTAGGGGGCACAGACATTTGGTCTCTAGGGAGGGCAGGGCGATGGTCTTGTTCCTTGTAGGATATTTAGCATAATTTCCAGCCTCTATTCAATAGGTGCCCACAGCATATGTTATGACAACAAAACCAGTAGCCAGATGTTACCAAACATCCTCGAGAAATGTCAAAATCACAGCCCATTCATGAGAATAATTTCTATAAGGTAAGATATTATATATAATGACATTGCTGGTTCACAAAATATTGCTGATTTCCAATCAGTAAGGTATCAGGAGGTAATTACTGCTATAGAGGACAACAGTTTTATGAGTTGCTCAAAAAGTATCTAACATTCAGAGAACAGCCAAACAGTACAATAGAATTGACTCAGTATCCTTCCATTCCTGGGATAAAGCCCACTTGGTCATGGTGTATGATTTTTTTAATATGTTGTTGGATTCTGTTTGCTAGAATTTTGTTAAGGATTTTTGCATCTATGTTCATCAGTGATATTGGCCTGTAGTTTTCTTTTTTTGTGGCATCTTTGTCTGGTTTTGGAATTAGGGTGATGGTGGCCTCATTTCTTTAATATCCGCAAATCAATCAATGTAATACACCACATTAACAAATTGAAAGATAAAAACCATATGATTATCTCAATAGATGCAGAGAAAGCCTTTGACAAAATTCAACACTCATTTATGATTAAAACTCTCCAAAAAGCAGGAATAGAAGGAACATACCTCAACATAATAAAAGCTATATATGACAAACCCACAGCAAGCATCACCCTCAATGGTGAAAAATTGAAGGCATTTCCCCTGAAATCAGGAACAAGACAAGGGTGCCCACTCTCACCACTACTATTCAACATAGTGTTGGAAGTTCTGGCCACAGCAATCAGAGCAGAAAAAGAAGTAAAAGGAATCCAGATAGGAAAAGAAGAAGTAAAACTCTCACTGTTTGCAGATGACATGATCCTCTACATAGAAAACCCTAAAGACTCTACCAGAAAATTACTAGAGCTAATCAATGAATATAGTAAAGTTGCAGGATATAAAATTAACACACAGAAATCCCTTGCATTCCTATATACTAACAATGAAAAACAGACAGAGAAATTAAGGAAACAATACCATTCACCATTGCAACAAAAAGAATAAAATACTTAGGAGTATATCTACCTAAAGAAACAAAGGACCTATACATAGAAAACTATAAAACACTGATGAAAGAAATCAAAGAGGACACAAACAGATGGAGAAACATACCGTGTTCATGGATTGGAAGAATCAATATTGTCAAAATGGCTATTCTACCCAAAGCAATCTATAGATTCAATGCAATCCCTATCAAGCTACCAACGGTATTTTTCACAGAACTAGACCAAAGAATTTCACAATTTGTATGGAAATACAAAAAACCTCGAATAGCCAAAGTAATCTTGAGAAAGAAGAATGGAACTGGAGGAATCAACCTCCCTGACTTCAGACTATACTACAAAGCCACAGTCATCAAGACAGTATGGTACTGGCACAAAGACAGAAATATAGATCAATGGAACAGAATAGAAAGCCCAGAGATAAATCCACGAACCTATGGACACCTTATCTTTGACAAAGGAGGCAAGGATATACAATGGAAAAAAGACAACCTCTTTAACAAGTGGTGCTGGGAAAACTGGTCAACCACTTGTAAAAGAATGAAACTAGAACACTTTCTAACACCATACACAAAAATAAACTCAAAATGGATTAAAGATCTAAATGTAAGACCAGAAACTATAAAACTCCTAGAGGAGAACATAGGCAAAACACTCTCCAACATAAATCAAAGCAAGATCCTCTATGACCCACCTCCCAGAATATTGGAAATAAAAGCAAAACTAAACAAATGGGACCTAATGAAACTTAAAAGCTTTTGCACTACAAAGAAAACTATAAGTAAGGTGAAAAGACAGCCCTCAGATTGGGAGAAAATAATAGCAAATGAAGAAACAGACAAAGGATTAATCTCAAAAATATACAAGCAACTCCTGCAGCTCAATTCCAGAAAAATAAATGACCCAATCAAAAAATGGGCCAAAGAACTAAACAGACATTTCTCCAAAGAAGACATACAGATGGCTAACAAACACATGAAAAGATGCTCAACATCACTCATTATTAGAGAAATGCAAATCAAAACCACAATGAGGTACCATTACACGCCAGTCAGGATGGCTGCTATCCAAAAGTCTACAAGCAATAAATGCTGGAGAGGGTGTGGAGAAAAGGGAACCCTCTTAACACTGTTGGTGGGAATGCAAACTAGTACAGCCGCTATGGAAAACAGTGTGGAGATTTCTTAAAAAACTGGAAATAGAACTGCCATATGACCCAGCAATACCACTTCTGGGCATACACACTGAGGAAACCAGATCTGAAAGAGACACGTGCACCCCAATGTTCATCGCAGCACTGTTTATAATAGCCAGGACATGGAAGCAACCTAGATGCCCATCAGCAGATGAATGGATAAGGAAGCTGTGGTACATATACACCATGGAATATTACTCAGCCATTAAAAAGAATTCATTTGAACCAGTCCTAATGAGATGGATGAAGCTGGAGCCCATTATACAGAGTGAAGTAAGCCAGAAAGATAAAGAACATTACAGCATACTGACACATGTATATGGAATTTAGAAAGGTGATAACGATAACCCTATATGCAGAACAGAAAAAGAGACACAGAAATACAGAACAGACTTTTGAACTTTGTGGGAGAATGTGAGGGTGGGATATTTCAAAAGAACTGCATGTATACTATCTATGGTGAAACAGATCACCAGCCCAGGTGGGATGCACGAGACAAGTGCTCTGGCCTGGTGCACTGGGAAGACCCAGAGGAATCGGGTGGAGAGGGAGGTGGGAGGGGGGATCGGGATTGGGAATACATGTAAATCCATGGCTGATTCATATCAATGTATGACAAAACCCACTGGAAAAAAATAATAATAATAATAAAAAAAAAGAATTGATTCAGTATTCCCAACTCAAATCTTAATGTGAGAAATGAAAATGGTGAATCTAAATATCCTAGTTATATATGCTGAGGTTTTATTTATTCATTTGAAATTATAAATTTGGCCAACATATAAAATGAACTCATCTTTTTTCACCAAAGGTAACAATATTAAGAGTTTCTTGTACATTTCCTGCCAAATGTTGGTGCCTATAACACAACAGTGTGTTTAAATTTCTTTTTTAAAGGACACAAGAGTACTGGCTGAGATTAATAAGATGGAGTTCCAGTCTTGGTTAATATTAAATGCCTGGGTGCACTTGGGTAGGTCACTTATTTCCTCTGTGCCTTAGTTTCCTCCGGGAAAATGAGAAATTTTTACTAGAAGATTTTTAAGGAATTTCCATTTTAATAATCCACGGCTCTGCAATATAGTTATAATAAAAAATAATGCCTCAGTCCCTCTCTTCAACTCCTGTCTCCCACTCCACAACAGTCTTTAGTGTCTTAATAATTTTTATTTTAATGTTGACTTCCACAACGAATATATTGTTTCTTACACAGCTGCATTTTCTATATAAATGGGAAATCATTAGATGTTTCCCCTTGTGGCTTTCACTTTCAGTAGCCAAAGGACCAAGTACACTTAAAAACATTTCCAGGATAATGTTCCTAAGCCAAACCAATTTAGCTGTGGCTTTAAAATTAAATCAACAAAAATAGAGAATTTACTGTCTAATAACACATTTTAAAATACAGAAACAGTGAAGAACTGGAGTAGCTTGACACAGAGCAAGGTGACCTTGATCCTGTGCAGTTCACTACTGGATACAGTCATAGTGAGGTAGGTTAAGAAGTACACAGTAAGAGAAAATATCTATGAGTGGTTTGGATTCTGATTATAGGAGTGGATGGAAGTAGGGGGGGAAGCTGATTTTTTTTCTATGTCTAAAAATAAGCCTTGAAATGTGAAGAGGACAAATTTTATATCAAATTATTCATAATGTAATTTTCATGTATTGGAAAGTGACTGTAAACCTTGAAGATAAAAATAGATTAACATGAAAAATGCACAACTATTTTATGTCTGAATCTGTTTTTACTGCAAAACATTAAATTGTTTCAAAGCTGTATGCTTATTCATACATAATGGCAGGACATAAAAAGTTAATAAGCAAAATAATGACTCACTATCTTGAACAAAACTATTTTCTTTCTATATATGCCCTCTCATAGAAAATTAGAAATAGAAATGATCAAAAACCTACATATTATCCTCATAAATCATCATTGTTCATATCTAAAAGCACAGCAAGGAAAACGACATTTGGGATTTAAAATGGTGTGATGATTCACTGATTCTCTTTGTCATGCCTTTGTCATGGTGAAGCTGTTCTCTGCTACTAAAACCAAGTTCAGGACATTTGACTCCGCCATGGAGACCACAGCATGTGATTAACTGCGAGGCTTGTTATACATTAGTACAGGGAGTCAGCAAGTTGCTGAGACCATTAGCCACAGAAGCTGGCAAATATTTATACTTAGCCATCCCTTTAGCGGGGAGCTTTGATTAAGGGATCAGGAAGGAAAGCTCAATGAGACCAGAAACCAGGGAAAGAAGCTACATTAAGAAGGTTGCCTTTAAGTAAGAATAAGGTGGAGCACATCCTCCAGAATGAAACTTAGGCATTATGATGAAAACAGTATGGACCAAGCAGAGACATGTCTCAATCAGCCAAGTGGGGTGCCAGAATTCCAAGTAAAACACCTTGGCTACATCACAGTAATATAGCTGCTGTACTGTAAGTAGCTTCAGAACAAGAAAATGAATGGGACTGTTCAGTTTTATAGGAACCTTAATTCTAAAGTGGATGGATCTCAGCAAGTCCATTCTCTGTGTCTAAATCAATTCAAGTGTCTTATATCCATTAGTGATTGCTCTCATCTCTTCCAAAAAACTCTTCTAAATGACACATGCCCCCCAAAATGGGATATGTCATCAAATTCTCTTTTAAAACTCCTATAGAATTTTATTTTAAAACTTCTATATAGTTTACAAACATTTTTGCATATTATACAGTTGTATGGTACTATAAAGCATACAATTTGGCCTATACACTAATTATTTTATTTGTATATGTTATCCTTTTTAGCTTGATTGAATATTCCTTGAGAGTAGACAGCTTATTATGCATTTTGAAACCCAAAAAGCCTAGTGCTATCCTATGCATAATAATAGGTACTACATAAATATTCCTTAAATATATTTAAATACATAAACAATAATAGCCAATTACATTATGACTGTATAAGTATAATAAAGTATAAATCAAATTTTACAGGTTGCCAAGATTATAATATATATATGTAGACAGTACACCACAGAGATCAAAAGTATTGGTTTCCAATTCAGACTAACTCAGATTTGACTCCTTTTGCCTACTTACGAGCTTATAGTCATATCAAGTCAATCTAAACTCTTTGAACCTCAGTTTATTCATTGGTAAATGGCAATAATAATAATAGCTCATAGAACTGTTAAGTAGATTAAATAAGATAATATAAAATAATATTTCTACTTTATTTATATTATATTTATTACTAAATAAGATAATTATATTTATAATACCTATTATTATATTGTTTACAATAATAAAGCACTTGGTACAAACCCTGATACATACTAACAAAGCAACACAGAGGCAGCCAGTTTAAAAAACTGCACTAAATTTTAATTTGTATGGTAAGAAAAATTTGAGTCACTTTTCAGAAGAGACAACAGTATATATTTTTCACTTAATAGTTTCCATGTTTTATTATTTACTTTATATATTAACACAAATTAATTTTCATCAGCTAATGTTAAGAATATGTCAACTAATTTCTTTCACCCTTAAACTAATAAGATTTTCAGTAAAATTATTTTTGTCTTACGTGGAACACTATTTTTTGTGGCATAAGGAAATCAAGTTACCATCAAGCTAATAATTCTGCTTTTGAGATGGCCAGTTGTTGGGATTTAGCTTCTCCTATCATTTAAAAAACAACTATTTTTTTGGGTTTTGAAATTGTATTATGAGGGATAGCATAAAAATCCACAAAGTCCTCCAAATATAAGTGTATTTTTAAGAATACGTGATTATTCGATATGCTTCAGAAAGAATGACAATGGGATGCAGGGAACACACATCACACTCCCACCAAAATAACATTCTACTACCACTAGGATAACCAGATGAAATTTCATTTTAATTGAGTTGTAACCAAGATCCATGAACTACGTTGTGATTTATTATTACTGAATCCAGATAACTCCTGATCATTTATTAAATTTTAAAGTTTAGCATGACAGAGAACCATGTGGCTGGTATGCAGTCTTAATCTAATGTAAACAGACTGGAGTCTCTTGAAACTGAATCAATCAATAAAAAAGAACAGGTGAGATGTGGGACCGAGAAAACAAAAGCTGTCTACCCATAATCATCTTACACATACTGCTGGAACCTATATATTGGGTAAGGTTTGTCAGATATCTCGCTGATATTACTGTGGAAAAAATGTCGGTTCTTCAATCTGTATTTTATTAAATTTAACCATATTGGTTTTACTTGTTTCTCACATTTATCACTTTTTTTTCATTTAGTGCATATTAGAAAGGCCCTGAAATTATACACTTAATACCAATTCAAAATTATTAAAACTGTTATCTAATGTCTGAGGTGGATAATTTTAAAATGTTTCTGTAGATAAAATACATAAAAAATGCATGTTTGACAATTTTTAAAGATGGGATATAATGAAAGTATTGGCCCAGGATTTCGGGAGAGTTTTGAGGGAAATTATTTTAGCAGGCTGTTGTTCCCACTTTCCTTCAACTAAATTACAGAAGATCCTACTACTATTCCCTAGTTAACATTTTACGTGCTGAGGAAACAAAGAAACTTAAATATTCTGCCTTTTCAGTGCCCAAGCTATCAGGAAAGAACAATGTAAACTGATAATAACAATATGGTTCCTTTCCTATCTTCTCATGAATGCAAATTTGTCAATTATTATTCTACTGAACCTTTAATCTACTACCTATTGCCTGTTTTTATTAGCATCTAAACATCCTTAATCAGTTCAGTTCAGTCACTCAGTCGTGTCCGACTCTTTGCGACCCCATGGACTGCAGCACGCCAGGCTTCCCTGTCCATTACCAACTCCCGGAGCTTGCTCAAACTCATGTCGATCGAGTCAGTGATGCCATCCAACTCTCTCATCCTCTGTTGTCCCCTTCTCCTCCTGCCTTCAATCTTTCCCAGCATCAGGGTCTTTTCCAATGAGTCAGTTCTTCGCATCAGGTGGCCAAAGTACTGGAGCTTCAGCTTCAGCATCATTCCTTCCTTAATACACCTCCATTAATGTACATGAATGAATGTACATTTCTACATGTCCTTACATTTGTACATACATGTATCCCATCCATGCCTCTGAGTCACCACCATTTCCACCAAAACTGCAGCCCTATCTTATCCCCTTGGAGAAATAAAAGACAATCCACTCCAGTATTCTTGCCTAGGATATCCCACAGACAGGAGAGTTTGGCCAGACTTCAGTCCATGGGGTTGTCAAAGAGTCAGGCATGACTTAGTAACCAAACAACAATAAAACAATCTTCTCCCTTGCAGAGAAAAAAATCTCTGAAAGGGTTGTCTATGCTCATTCTCTTTGCTCTCTCACTTCTCTAATCTGGTTCAAGATTAGATCCATACTCACCTCTCCATCAAAACTGGAGGAAGGCGTGGCAACCCACTCCAGTATTCTTGTCTGGAAAATCCCATGGACAAGGGAGCCTTGTGTGCTACAGTCCATGGGACTGCAAAGAGCTGAACACAACTGAGCCCAAATACACCTCATCATTTTCGGTTGTAAACATCAATATATGGAAAGACCTCAAGCAGATTCACATTACTAGTAACTTGTAGTAGTTTATTACCCTTATCTTGCTGCCATCTAAGTGGGTTGGACTTGCCAAAAAAGTGCAAAATTAAGCCTCAAAACATGCAAGTCAGAGAAAAGTATTTACAAAATTCAGAAGAGACAGTTATTACAGGATGAGATTTTACTCTATCCCCTAAAATTTACTCTTTTAAACCCTGCAAACTTTTTTCATGACAGTATTTAAATAATGAAGGCATAAATTGAGTAATTTATTAATAAATATACAAAATTATGATAACATGAGACAGCTGCCAAGGATGATGAAGATACAACTCATAATCCACTATTTTTTAAGCTGTATAATGAAGACATTTTCAATGTCTCTTAACAGCTTTCAAATAAAATATAATAATTGCTTTGAAAAATAATGTATTTTTGTACTTATTATTCATGAAGCAGAGACTAAACTATGGCAAGCTTCCATGTATTGCCTTTGTTCTGATTATGTATTGTGGTTTAACAAACCATACAAATGCCTAATTCACAGTTCTGTGAGTAAGGAATTCTGGAAGAACATGGGATACTTGGTTCATCTCTGACTCATATTGTATGAGGGTACTGGGAATGAAAAATCCACTTCTGAGATGGCTTTGTCAGTCATATATCTGGTATCTAGATGCTTCTTTGTATCTCTCTTGCTCCCTCTATCCGAATTTCATTCCACTCCCTTCTACCCACAACATTGTGGTCTCAAAGAAGACAGACTTTCCCACATGACAGCTGGCTTACCCTGAGTAAATATTCTAAGATCAAGTATTCTAAAAGAAGAGAAGTAGAAGGCTCCAATCTTATAAGGTCTGGGCCTGTAAACTAGCACAGTGACATTTCCACAGTGTACAACAGGACAGAGCCATCACAGAGATCACCTCGATTCAACGGGAGGTGACAGAATATCACCTATGTATTAGTGGAATGCCACAGGATTTGTGGTTGTCTTAAATCCAACACATCTTATTTGAAGCAATAATGAAAATTATTCATTTTCCTGTCTAATTCTCACACTTAGCTAAGTGAAAGTGACAGTTGTTCAGTCGTGTCCCACTCTTTGAGACCCCGTGGACTGTACAGTCCATGGAATTCTCCAGGCCAGAATACTGGAGTGGGTAGCTGTTCCCTTCTCCAGGGGATCTTCCCAACCCAGGGATGGAACCCAGGTCTCCCACACTGCAGGTGGATTCTTTACCAGTTGAGCCACCAGGGAAGCCCAAGAACAGCCTTTGTACCTTTCCTGAACCAGGAATCGAACCTGGGTCTCCTGCATTGCAGGACGATTCTTTACCAGCTGAGCTAGGAAGCTGTGCTATCTAAACATGAACACCAAGTACATATAAAACATCATGCTAAGTGCTATACAAAACAGTGTCTTACTATGAGGAATTAAACTTTTCACTCGAAAAATGAAAATGCAACTATAAACAGTTAACAATATTTAAAACTACTCAAGGAGAAAATGAGTAAGAGTGAGAAACGAATTTATTAGAAATCCTCAGATTTCCATTTTTCTACAATAACAATGCCAACCTCTTTCATGAGGAAAAGACTAAAAACCACCCCTATTTTAATAAAATGTCAATGATGAATAGAATGATTCAGATTGCATATACTGCATTCAGTTCTTAGGATAAACACATATCAGAGACAAGTATGGAGAGCTATTTTGCTGTCTCACAAGAGAAACCAAAGATAATCATATTTATTAGCAGCATTCAAGATGCATTATCTAAATTTAGAAACGATGCATAAAAAGATGTGAACATGGGCACATTTAATATTGCATGTGTAGGTGGGCCTCATGAATAATTTTGTTTTATAAACATTAATGAAACAAACATTAATTTAGTACTAGCTCTGTGCCAGGGTGTTGTGCTATGTTGTTTTGGAGATATAAAATGAAAAAAGACACCATTTTTGCAAACGAGGAACTCAGAAAGTTGGGGAGAGAAATGAGTAAACAGGGAATTCTAAAACAACATGATAAGTCCCACAATATGGGACGTGCAGTCTGGGGTAGGAGGACTTAAAGGAAATGTCAGCTGAAGGTCCATTACAAGGATATTGTCATTGTTTGGCAATGGAGACCAGTTTGGAGTAATGGAGGCATTTGTAAACATTCTAAACAGAGGCACCAAGGCTATGAACAGATTTGGAAAAAGAGAAATCATGGCGGATTCAGAACAAGCCAGTGTAGCCTGACGAGATCTGAGGCAGAAAGACATCTTGAAACACATCCCTGGAGGAGATAACTACAGTCTTATTGCTTAGTGCCTTTTATTTGATGCAGCTGAGTACGATTTTCACACTGAAAGCCACGAGGAGGCACTAATAGACAAAGTAAATGAACACGATCATTTCAGATGAATACTTACATATGCACAGCCACATATATAAAAGCATACTAGCAATCAACCAGTATAACATTTTTGAAAAGTCACATATCAGAGTTCAAAAATAAAAGCACATGAAAGGTTTTAAATTTAAAGTCATAAATCTGAAGGGTTTTATTTATGAGCTAAATGTGTTTTTTTGGTTGCTGGCATTTATTAGAGTACCTATTGATTTAGTGTTTATAGTTTTACTGTAATAATTATTTTATGCAGTGACAAGTATAAACTATTATTTAAAAAGTGACTATTAAAAAAACTTCAGTTCTATATTTTTAACTAGAAACTATATAAGTATAATATTTAAATTGGCAGTAATAGACTTTCCATTTCACTACATTGAAGGGAGATCTATATTCACTATAAACTTCTTATAATAATTCATCTATACTAAATAACCAATAATGATTTATAAAATTCAGAAAAAAGTCCATTTTGTCAAAATAAAATTCAAGATAAATAGCAAACATTTTGTATCTAATATTTTGGCTTAATAAAATGTAGTGAACTAGTCAGTTACAATACAACAATGTAACCATTAAAAACAATATTTAATCTTTATATGAATTATTTTCTAGGAATTGAATGATGAATGACTTTCTTATCTCAAATATACAATAAGAAAAACATGAAAGAGAAAAATCTCTAACTCTCTTTAGACTTAATGTTAATCTAAACGTAACACAAAAACAATGATTTTTGGAAAATATTTTTGAAAAGAGAAATGGTATCCTTAAATATGAATGAAAATATGAAAAATATATATAAAAGGCTAAGCAAAGAATAATTCTCTAACAATTTTTAAGATTCTACTGTATAGCATGAAGTTATTAAAATTTATAATAAATGGGTTCACACAATGGTCACTGAGTATACAGAAATAACAAATTCCTATAACCTGACTTTACAGAAAGTTTTAATCAAGAAAACTACAGTGGTCTTTATGATCACAATGGTAGGTAACTAAAGAGTTCATCCTAGTGTATAATTTGGTTGCCTAATTTTACGTTTCATATACAATATTTAGACACTGTTGCTATAGAGAAGAGAGATCAACTCAGCACTGAACAACCACTGAGAAACGACAAACAGCTATAAAAGTCAGCTTCAAAGTAAGTAAAAGAAGTGAGTTGAAGGTAACATCTTTCATCTTCTTATGAATCCCCGTTGTTGTTTAGTCACTAAGTCATGTCCAACTCTTTGTGACCCCACAGACTGTAGCCCACCAGGCTTCTCCGTCCATGGAATTTCTCAGGCAAAAATACTGTGTCAGGGTGCTATCTCCTCCTCCAGGAGATCCTCCCCACCCAGGGATCGAACCATGTCTCCCACACTGCAGGTGCATTCTTTACTGCTGAGCCATCTGGGGAGCCTTATGAATCCCAACAGAAATACATTTATTTATACAAATAATTCCTAGCAAGATGCTAATTTCTTCTTTCTCTCTAATTTTTCATAATCTGTATGACTGTCATGAAAAGTTTGGTTACCTTTTCAAAGATAACTCTTCTTTTAATTCATGTCGACTTAGGAACATTGATCTTACCCCTTATAAACTAAGAAAGTGAAAGTATTAGTCATTCAGTCAAGTCCAACTCTTTGTGACCCCATCAGTTGTAACAGCCCACTAGGCTCCTCTGTCCATGTGATTTTCCAGGCAAGCATGCTGAAGTTGGTTGCCATTTCCTTCTCCAGGGAATCTTCCTGACCCAGGGATCAAACCTAGGTCTCCTGCATTGCAGGCAGATTCTTTACCATCTGAGTTACCAGAGAAGCCATGTAATCTAGGTGGTGGCCAAAAGGTGAAATAAGGGCTGTGGTTAAGTATTTCTCAATGGCAAGCCAAGAGCACACTCAAACTGGCTCCTGTTCTGCCTATAACAAAGTACATTTAAGCAGCATATGTGGATATTTCTTAGAACATGTCCCACATGGTCAAATCTAAACATGTTCAGTGTTAAATAAATTAGGAGACTTCAGTCACTGGTACCAAAAGAGTACTGCAGAGAGAAATTATCCAGGTTGGGATAATCAACTAACTGAATGAAAGAAATGGGAACATATTAATAATAATAAACACACTATTAAACTTTTCCTCTTATAAAGCAGCATTTAGTACTTTTAAGATGGCTGACTTTAAGTATGCCATTTAACTTTTATTGACATAAAAGAGCGAAATGATAGACGAAATTACAACAGAAGGCAAAGCAGTAACACAATCCTCTTATAGTTTATTTTCCACTTTGGTTTCTTGAAAAATCTTTTTAAATCCACATGGTCAGTTTTCCTATTCAAGTGAATCTATGTGTGTGTGCATGTAGATATATTCTATTGAGAGTAATTTGTTTTGCTTCACCTATATCATGAAATATCAAATTATCTCCCTGATTTGATACCTCTTTAATAATTAACAACAAATATCTATTAATTTTATTATATTCAAGCTTCCCAGGTGGTGGTAATGGTAAAGAACCTGCCTGCCAATGAAGGAGACAGAAGAGACAGGGGTTCGATCCCTGGGTTGGGAAGATCTCCTGGAGGAGGCAATGGCAACCCACTCCAGTATTCTTGCCTTGAGAATTCCATGGACAGGGGAGCCTGGTGGGCTACATTCCATGGGGTCGCAAAGAGTCGGATACGACTTAGCGACTAGCACACACACATTCAAGCAATAACTTGATTTAAAGCAAATAGTTTTCTGACCAATACAATTTTATTTCTATATGAATCATGATAAGCAAAGTCACAGACAAGCAGAGCTTCTATGATATGAACAAACAGCATACAGACTGAATTACCAGCATGTTGGAAAATAATGCTAATTACAATTACAACCACTGTGCATACACTAAGGCCTCAAAGTCTTTGAACACATTGGGATGAAGGTCACTGAACTGATTTATTCTGCATGGCACAGCTTAAGTACTGTAATAATGAAATCACGTTCTCTTGGAAGAAAATTGTCCAGTGTTAAGTTGCCAATGGCCATGTTAATAAGGCTTCCTACCTAACTTGGCTGATAGAAGCTTCCAGCTCAAATGCTATTAATTTATTTAGTAATTCTAAAACTCACAAGTGAAAGAAGGAGAGGAGATATTTTCTAAAGAAACACAGATAATTCAGGAGGTCTATTGTTGTTCTTTATAACAATGGAGCTTTTAGCTCTATTCTCTAATTTACTGTCACTTTATCACTTTTATCTTCCATTTTAAGTCTGTTTCTTTTATTGGACTATCTATTCAGCTGATAATTCATTTAGACTTTTGAAGTTCTATGCCATAAAAATTCCATTTAACTGCTTCCTAAATGGTGGTTAATCTGCACAAATTTTGAATTTGACCTTAATGGAACAGCTTATTCCTGAAGTTACTAGGACATTGGAAAACAGATCATGTCCTTAAAAGTGCACTTATTAGAAAGGTTTTTTTTTTTTTCATCATCCACAAAATGAATTTTTCACAGAGAGATGTTTGCAAAGTGTATCCTTTTTACAATAAATGCAGAGTCATTTTCCCATCTGAATTCCTTCTGCACAGTTCAGAATCCCACTCAAGCATCAGATGAGGTGTCAAAGTGCTTTGTTAACAAACTTATTTCCCAGATGTGGCTAAAACAGGGACAGAAGGCGTGAATGCTCGAACATACCTAACAATTCAATTACAGTTATCTTATGGTGCCATCACATATTTTTCTTCAACAATCAAACAACCTCAGCTGGAAACCTCTAGCAATAACATAAATAAAGGACCATCTGGCTAGAATAATTAAGGAAGGCTGGAAATAAAACATTAATTAGTGCAGTATTTCAAACGACCTTCAGAGGCCTTATTATGAAATTATATCCAAACAGGTAATCATTTATTTCATGTTGCTGTTAAATTTAACTAAGCATGAATAAATACAAATATCAAAACTTTACTCTTTCAGTAGGACTACTGACTTAAAATGACCATGACATTATATCAAAGTGACAAGTGAAAAAAATCACACTACAAACTTTAAAAAAAAACTGCATAACTTAAATGTCATAGAATTTAAACACTGAAAGGACTTTTGGAGATCACAACAGCCCCTCAATTTATGGATGAGGAAACACAGGCTCAGGGAGATTAAATGATTTTCCCAAGGTCGCACCCTTAGAGAGAGGAGAGATGAGCAGCAAACAGAGACCTGATTCTCACGCTGGAAATATTCTTTGCAGTGACTATGAGAACTTGCGTGTAAATGTTCTGTACAAAGTGTGGTGCTTGCTATTTTGCTGCTCCATTGAATTAAAACAAAATTTTGCAAAACAGGGCCACATAATGAGACAATAACTAAAGTAATAAATACCTTAAAGAGTCTGTGCCAGAGATGACTAGCTATCCATCAATGGATAAAACTACTCTTCTTAGGTAGCCTATGACTATTTCACAACAATGCAATGCAGCAGATCTGGATTTGTATCATTTCAAGGTTCTGGTTTTTAAGAAGCAGGTGTGCCTTCTGCACTAAATATTCACTGTTCTGCTCACTGGAAGAATTTTCCCTAGGGAATGAGGGAGCCACAGATGGAAGGGAAAGGGCTCCTTGACATACTATATGAAGGAAAACAGACTACTGGCAGGAACAGCTATATTAAACTGGTCCACGAGAGAGAAATAAATTCCTTTGGCTACTGAAATGAGCATTTCTATATTATCTAATTAATAAAGGGTTCAAAGCAGATCTGATGTAGACTAATTTTCATGCTACAGCAGTCAATATTATAAGGTATCAATATATAGTTTTAAAGGAGTATTATAGTATTTTTCCCTACTACTTTAAATCAATAACCTTGAAGACCCTTTCAAAGAAAATCATCTCTTTTATATGTCCTCCATAACTTCTGCTGTTCCCTTGGCTTAAGTGTGTGTATCACACAGATTAAAAGTTAAAACATACAAAAGAGAATACATGGGCTGGAGCACAGTACCACAAAAGAACATGTGATCAGAAGGCAGAAGCCTGGTTTCTAGCATCAGTTTTGCCTTGAGATGTCAAAGACTAAGACGCGTCTGTGTTCATCTTCACCATCTTCACTCTTCAGATTCTACTTCAAACACAATAGTGTGGGGGTGGTGTGAAATGAATGGGACTTCAAGGTCAGTTCAATAACAACTTCAGGCTAACTCTAAACTGGATCACTGCCAGAAACAAACAAGAAATCACACCACGAGATAAACATTCAAAGTATGTTTCTAATGTCTACTTTGTCAAGTCTCTCAGCAGGCACTCTACAGATCCACATGGTCTGGCACAGATCTTTTCTTCTGAATGTTTGTGGTAAGAACCCAGTTTGGTGACAAGCTAAAATTCTTAGCAAACCCTGTGGTGCTTGTATATGCATAAAAAGGAAAAATATTGCTGAAAAATATATATGGAACTCAGTGGAAACCACTAAGAGTGGGTTGGGAACTGTGCAGGATGAGGAATGAAAGATGAAGAAAATGTTTCACTGTATTACTTTTTTGATAATTTTTCCCTAAGAGGGACAGTGTATTTAAGCCGAAAACACATTTATCTTTCTCATGAGTAAGTTAGAGGTTTAAATAGAAAAGTTATATAGTTTCTCATCTATGTTATAAAGTCTCATGTAAGTATGCACTGACAAGCTAGATATACACCCTCCTACCACTGAACATGGAAAACACAAGCAGTGCAAATCTTATTAAGTGTTTTACCTGGTGGCTCAGAGGTTGAAGCGCCTGCCTGCAATGCGGGAGACCCGAGTTCAGTCCCTGGGTTGAGAAGATCCCCTGGAGAAGGAAATGGCAACCCACTCCAGTATTCTAGCCTGGAGAATCCCATGGAGGGAGGAGCCTGGTAGGCTACAGTCCATGGGGTCGCAAAGAGTTGGACACGACTGAGCTACTTTACTTCACTTCACTTTGGAAGAATATTCAGCCTTACATTAGGCTTGAGTGATGAGGTAAAATCTTGGTATCTTAGATTAACGTCCTTCACCCTATATTCTTTAAACTCAACTGAGAAATAACATGAAGTGAAAATGTCTGATTTTGTCTTACAAATAAGTAGTTTAGAGCTGAGTGTTTCACTAGAAATTTTAGATAAAATGTTGGGCACTTAAAAGGATTTTAAGAGTGAGCCTGCTGGAACAAAGGTTTCCTCAAATACTCATGCACAACAAAGGCAGGAATGATAACTGGTACCACTTATTGTTTGCTAACAACATGCCAGAAACATTGCCTCTAAGCACCTTCCAGGTAGTTTTCTAATTACCATGAAATCTCCATTACTCCAAAATGGGGAAAGGCAGTGAGGCATAATAATAGTTATAATGTATTTAGTATTTACCTGAGACTAAATTTTATATCCATTCATTTTTAAAAAATTCAAACAGCACTGCAAAATAGGTACTATTCAAGTTTCATTTAATAGCCATCAACTCTTAAGTGCAGTAAATGCTTAAACAAGGATATGAACGCAGGTCTGTCTGTCTCCAAGCCTGCATACTATGTGATGAAGTTATACTGGTTTTGAAATAAAGCCTGAATAAGAAAATGTTTGGCTGTATGACTTTGATCAAAGATAATTCCTCTTTTTGAGACTTGGTTTCTTCATGTGTAAAATGTGTTCAAAATGCCTACATGCATTATTGTTTTCAGAAGGAAACCTGAGAATGTAGCAGTGTTTGGGATAAACAGCAGGGTTTGGTGGTTCATGGTTGTTACATTAGTTAAGGTAAGGTTGGCTGTTATAAGGAAGAAATCCATCAACAGACTGACTGAAGAGCAAGGAATTTACTTCTGTACCAAAAAAGACCTTAATGTAACTGGTTCACAGTGGTTAGCAGCTCTGCTCCTGTGGTCACTCTGGACACCTGTTTCCTTCCAAATTGGTCTTTTGCTTTCTCAAGCAACAGTTCTCAAAGTTTTTTGTCTAAGGACCACTTTATCCTCTTAAAATATACTAAAGATCCCTGCAAACTTTTGTTTTTGAAATTACTGCTATTGGGGCAGGAGGAGAAGGGGACGACAGAGGATGAGATGGCTGGATGGCATCACCGACTCGATGGGCATGAGTTTGAGTAAACTCCGGGAGTTGGTGATGGACAGGGAGGCCTGGCATGCTGTGATTCACGGGGTCGCAAAGAGTCAGACACGACTGAGCGACTGAACTGAACTGAACTTTACCATTAGAAATAAAAATATTTGAAAACAATAATATTGATTGATTCATAACACCAAAATAATTCATTTTTTTGAAAATTAAACTAAAAATTTATAAATAGAATGGCATTTTTCATATGTTTGCCAATCTCTTTAATGTCTAGCTTAATAGAAGATGAGTAAATTATCATGTATACTTCTGTTTTCAATGTGTTAGGAATCTTGTTTTGACTGAAATATATGAATAAAACCCAGATGTACAGATCGGTAGTTGAAAAGAAGGGCAGGTATATTAATTATTTATGTATTTATATTTTATTTTTATGAAACAGAAAACTTTAGGCTTTATTTGCTGTCATATCTTAAAATTTTGAGGTCAGATTTTTTGAGGTATGACTTACATATTGTAAAGGTCACCCTTTAAATTACAGTTTTATGAGTTTTTTTTTTTTCAGTTTTATGAGTTTTAACAAGTGCATACAACTGTGCAACAACCACCATAATCAAAAAATCTTAACAGTTTTATCCCATCAAATCTTCTCTTTGCCCTTTTTCATACTTAATCCCTCCCCATATGATGAGACAATCACCTATTTTTTGCCCTATAATTTTGTGTTTTCCAGATTTTATACAAATACAAATGGGATCTTTTCAGTTTATTGACTTTTACTTCTTTCACTTACCATAATGCATTTGATATTCATCCATGCCATTGTATCACTAGTTTTGTTTTCTCTCAGTACTTAGTTATCATTCAATTATATGGCTATACCACTTTGGTTACCACGTGAACAAAACATATGGATTCCTTCCAAGGCTTGGCATTTTAAAGTTACCATAAATGTTCATGTATAGTTTTCCTGTACACTTAGGTTTTTCTTCCATGGGGTAAATATGAAGGAATAGGATTTGTTAAGACACATGGCATATACATGTTTACGTATATTAAAAACTTTTTCTAAAAATAAACATGATAATGCATTCCTAAAAGCAGTCTTTGGGAGTTCTAGTTCCTCTACATTATTCTCTGGTACTGTAAGGTTTTTGTTTACATTTTTGTTTTGTGCATGTAGAAGTAATACTACTAGCAGTAATAATGATATAGTGACAGTAATATACTAATATAATAGTAAAATAGTAATATAGTAAAGCGCTAGAAGTAGAAGTAGTAATATATTATTGTCAATTTATATTAAGCAAAACTAATGATATTGAGTATATTTTCATATGCTAATTGGACACGTATTTTTCGTTTAACTGTATGCTCAAGTCTTCCATTTATCTTAAACACTGCACTGTTTGTTTTCTTGCTTTTTGAGAATTCTTTGCACACATCAGATATAAATTGACAGATACGAGATTTGCAAATTTTTTTGTCAGTCTATGGTTTGTTTTTCTATTTACTTAGTAAGTCTAATTTACCATGATTTTGATTTTGATATGAAGCACATACTGAAATCAAGATTGCCGGGAGAAATATCAGTAACCTCAGATACGCATGTGACACCACCGTTATGGCAGAAAGTGAAGAGAAACTAAACAGCCTCTTGATGAAAGTGAAAGAGGAGAGTGAGAAAGTTGGCTTAAAACTCAACATTCAGAAAACTAAGATGATGGTTCCGGTTCCATCACTTCATGGCGAATAGATGGGGAAACAATGGAAACAGTGATAGAATTTATTTTCTTAGGCTCCAAAATCACTGCAGATGGTGACTGCTGCCACGAAATTAAAAGACGCTTGCTGCTTGGAAGAAAAGCTATGATCAACCTAGACAACAACAAAGGTCTGTGTAGTCAAAGCTATGGTTTTTCCAGTAGTCATGTATGGATGTGAAAGTTGGACTATAAAGAAAGCTGAGGATCGAAGAATTGATGCTTTTGAACCGTGGTGTTGGAAAAGACTCTTGAGAGTCCCGTGGACTGCAGGGAGATCAAACCAGTCAATCCTAAAGGAAATCAGTCCTGAATATTCACTGGAAGGACTGATGTTGAAGCTGAAACTCCAATATTTGGCCACCTGATATTGAAGAAGAACCGAATCCTTGGAAAAGACCCTGATGCTGGGAAAGACTGAAGGCAGAAGGAGAAGCAGACGACAGAGGATGAGATGGTTGGATGGCATCACCGACTCAATGGACATGAGTTTGAGTAAGCTCTGGGAGTTGGTGATGGACAGGGAAGCCTGGCATGCTGCAGTCCATGGGGTCTCAAAGAGTCAGACACGACTGAGTGACTGAACTGATATATCTTAAATTGGAAGACTGGGATTGACATATACACACTACTATATAAAATAGAACTATTGGGCACCTAACAGAAGGGTTTCACTGATGGTAAAGAAACTGACTGCAGTGCAGGAGACCTGGGTTTGATCCCTGGGTCAAAAAGTCGCCTGGTGAAGGGAATGGCAATGCACTCCAGTATACTTGCCTGGAGAATTCTATAGACAGAGGAGACTGGCAAGCTACAGTATATGGGGTTGCAAAGAGTTGAACACAACTTCCAGATGTTCAAGTTACATTTAAAAAAGGAAGAGGAACCAGATCAAATTTCCAACATCCATTGGATCATCAAAAAAGCAAGACAATTCCAGAAAAACATCTACTTCTGCTTTATTGATTACACCAAAGCCTTTGTGTGAATCACAACAAACTGGAAAATTCTTAAAGAGATGGGAATACCAGACCACCTTACCTGCTTCCTGGACTTCCCTGGTTGCTCAGATGGTAAAGCGTCTTCCTACAATGCAGGAGACCCATGTTCAATCTCTGGGTCGGGAAGATCTCCTAGAGAAGGAAATGGCAACCCACTCCAGTATTCTTGCCTGGAAAATCCCATGGACGAGGAGCCTGGAAGGCCACAATATATGCTGTCGCAAAGAGTTGGATGCGACTGAGTGACTTCACTTTCTTTACCTGCTTCCTGAAAAGTCTGTATGCAGGTCAAGAAACAACAGATAGAACCAGACATGAAAGAAGAGACTGATTTCAAATTGGGAAAGGAGTACATCAAGGCTGTATATTGTCACCCTACTTATTTAACTTCTATGCAGAGTACATCATGTGAAATGCCAGGCTGGATGAAGCACAAGCTGGAATCAAGTTTGCCGGGAGAAATATCAATAACCTCAGATATGCAGACACCATCCTTATGGGAGAAAGTGAAGAGGAACTAAAGAGCCTTTTGATGAGAGTAAAAGAGGAGAGTGAAAAAGCTGGCTTAAAACTCAACATTCAAAAAACTAAGATCATGGAATGCAGTCCCATCACTTTATGGCAAATAGATTGGGAAACAATGGAAACAGTGCCAGACTTTCTTTTCATGGGTTCCAAAATCACTGCAGATGATGACTGCAGCCATGAAATTAAAAGAGGCTTGCTCCTTGGAAGAAAAGCTATGACAACCCTAGACAACATGTTAAAAAGCAGAAACATTAATTACTTTGCCATCAAAGGTTTGTCTTGTCATATCTATGCTGTTTTCTGTAGTCAGGTATCGATGTGAGAGACATATCGAAATGAAGCTGAGTGCTGAAGAATTGATGCTTTTGAACTATGGTGTTAGAGAAGTCTTTTGAGAGCCCCTTGGACTGCAAGAAGTTCAAACCAGTCCATCCTAAAGGAAATTATTCCTGAATATTCATTGGAAGGACTGATGCTGAAGCTGAAGCTCCAATACTATGGCCATCTGACGTGAAGAGTTGACTCATTAGAAAAGACCCTGATGCTGGGAAAGATTGAAAGCAGGAGGAGAAGGGGATGAGAAGATGAGATGGTTGGATGGCATCACCGACTCGATGGACATGAGTTTGGGCAAGCTCCGAAAGCTGGTGATAGACAGGTAAGCCTGGAGTGCTGCAGTTTATGAGGTCGCAAAGAGTTGGACGTGACTGAGCAACTAAACTGAACTGAACTGAATTCTTTGCTTGGAACTTTTATAAAGAGTCATTGTAAATGTTTAACATTATCTCTAGCCTTTACCAGTAGCAAGCTCCCAAATATGAGAACCAAAATGTTCTTGGGCATTGCCAAATGTTTCCTCTCCCTGGGAGTGCAACACAGTGCCTTGTTGAGAATAATTACTTTAGAATATTTTGAAATTAAGTGTTGTGAATCCTCCAGTTTGGCACTTTCTCAAAATTGTTTTGGCTACTCTAATTCCTTCATATTCTCATATGCATTTTAGAGTAATCTTACTGATTTGTATTAAAATATATACTGGAATACTGATCTGGGTTATACGAAATCTATAGATCAATTAGTGAACTACTGAAATGTTAACAATAGTGATTCTTCTGATTAATGAGAAAAGTAGATTTCTCCACCGAGGGCTTTGATATTTTTTTCATCAGTCTTTTGTAATTTCAGCATGTAATTCCTTAAATATTACCTAAATATTTCATGTTTCTCAGAGATATTCTAAGTATCACCTTTTAAATTTATTTCAACTTCTCATTGTTCACTGAGTATGTATAAAAATCCCTCAATTTTATGTATTGGCCTTGTAAACTCTGACCATGCTAAACTCACTGATTTTTGAAACACTTTGATATTATACATAATGCACTTGTTTTAGTTTTATTGAGTTATAATTGATAAGAAACGAACTGGACACAGTTAATGTCTGTATTTTGATGAGTTCGAACATATATCCAAGATACCATCATCACAACCAAGGTACTAAACACATCCGTCATTTCTAAAATCTTCCTTGTGTTTGTGCGTGTGTGTGTTTGTGTGTGTTTTGGTAAGGAGAATTAAGTTAGGATCTTTCCTCCTAATAATTTTTAAGTATAAAATATTGCATTTTAAAATATAGATACTATGTTGTACAGTACATCTCTGGAAATTATTTTATCTTACAAAAAAGAAACTATATACTCTTTGAAAGGGCTTCTCTGGTAGTTCAGCTGGTAAAGAATTCTCCTGCAATGCAGGAGACCCCGGTTTGATTCCTAGGTCAGGAAGTTCCCCTTGAGAAGGGATAGGCTAACCACTACAGTATTCTTGGGCTTCCGTGCTGGCTCAGATGGTAAAGAATCTTTCTGCAATGTGGGAGACCTGGGTTGGGAAAATCCCCTGGAGAAGGAAATGGCAACCCACTCCAGTGTTCTTGCCTGGAGAATCCCCATGGACAGAGGAGCCAGGAAGGCTGCAGTCCAGGGGGTTGCAAAGTTGTGAGCAACTAAGCAAAGCACACAGTACTCTTTGAAAAACAACTTTCCATTTCTTCCTCCCCATAGGCTCCAGCAAACACCAGTCTCTGCTTCTAAGCAGCACTGTATTAGGTTGGTGCAAAAGTAATTGCAGTTTTGCACTGTTGAGCTTTGCTGGTTGATACTGAAATACACTCTTAAATGCAGTTATTATACATAATCTTGATGCACATTTCCTGCTTTTTATGTTTTTGCCAATGAATTATTACTTGCTGCTTATTGTATATTTATTTTAGACTATGGAAACGATGTTAGACAATAGGCAAAGTCAAGTGATTTTCTTCTTCAAGTACAAAATGGGTCATAAAGCAGCAGAGACAAACTTGTCACATCAACAATGCATTTGGCCCCGCAACTGCTAATGAATGTACAGCACAGTGGTGGTTCAAGAAGTTTTAAAAAGGAGACAAACACCTTGAAGATCAGGAGCACAGTGTCCGTCCATCAGAAGTTGACAATGAGCAAGTGAGAAGATCACTGAAGCTGATCCTCTTACACCTGCAGGAAAAGTTGCCCAAGAACGTCAACCATTCTATGCTTGTTTGGCATTTGAAGCAAATTGGAGAGGTGAGAAAGCTTGATAAGTACTTGTGTCACAAACTGACCGAAAATTAAAAAAAAAACAAACAAACAAAAACCTGTCATTTTGAAGAGTTATCTTCTTATTCTATGCAATGACAACAAACCATTTCTCGACTGGATTGTGGTGTGTGACAAAATGTGGATTTTATACAACAACCAGTGATGACCAGCTCAGTAATTAGACCAAGAAGCTCCAAAGCACTTCCCAAAGCCAAACTTGCAGTAATAAAAGGGTCATGGCCACTGTTTTGTCTGCTGTCTGTCTGATCCACTGAAGCTTTCTGAATCCTGGTGAAACCATTACATCCGAGAATTACGATCAGCAAATCGATGAAATGCACCAAAAACTGCAATGTCTTCAGCGAGCATTAGTCAACAGAAAGGGCCCAATTTTTCTCCATGACAATGTCCGACTGCATGTTGCATAACCAATGCTTCAAAAGTGGAACAAATTGGGCTGTGAAGTTTTGCCTCATCAGCCATATTCACCTGACTTCTCGCCAACTGACTACCATTTCTTCAAGGATCTCAACAACTTTTTGCAGGGAAAATGCTTCCACAACCAGCAAGAGGCAGAAAATGCTTTCTAAGAGTTCGTCAAATACTGAAGCATGGATTTTTATGCAACAGGAATAAAATAACATTTATAATCAGCAAAAATGTGTTCATTGTAATGGTTACTATTTTCGTTAATAAAGAAATGCTTGAACCTAGGTATAATGATTTAAAATTCAGGGTCTGTCTGAAGCCATAATTATTTTTGCACCAACCTAGTAAGTGGAATCATATAGTATTTGTCCTTCTGTGACTATTTTATTTCACTTAGGATAATGCCTTCCTGTTGACGTAAATAGCAATTTCTTCTTCCTTTTTAAGAATAAATTGATATTTCATTGATATTTCAGTGTATATACCATATTCTCTTTACCCATTCATTCATCAGTGCACATTGGATTGCTTTCATATCATGGATATTGTGAATAATGTTGCAATATACATGGAGGTGCACATGTCTCTTTGATAAGTTGATTTCATTTCCTTCAGATAGATAGATAGATAGATAGATAGATAGATAGATAGATAGATATATGCCCAGAAGTGGGATTACTAGATCATATAGTAGCTCTATTTTTATTTTTTGAGGAACTTCCATGTATATGTGCTTAGTCACTCAGTCGCACCCGATTCTCTGTGGCCCCATGGACTATACAGCCTGCCAGGATCCTCTGTTTGTGGAATTCTCCAGGCAAGAATACTGGAATAGGTTGCCATTTCCTCCTCCAGGGGATATTCCAGACCCAGGGACTGAATTCACATTCCCAGCATTGGCAGGCGGTTCTTTACCACTGAGCCACCTGGGAAGCCCATGCCCCTCTATTCCTCAATTGTTGATTCTTTTGTTTTTAATAATCATGGATCTGTGTTGAATTTTGTGAAATGCTTTGTCTGCATCAATTTATATGACTATTTATGATCCAAGTTTCATTTGCTACACATCATGGACAAATTCAGCATTGTCTTGTCTTTTCATTTGTCTGTCATTTGATAGATGTGTAATCTTCTCATTGTAGTTTTATTTTGCATTTTTGTAATGGTTAATGAAACTAACATCTTTTACATAAGTTTATTGGGTATTTGGATATTCTCTTTTGTGAAATGCCTGTTCAATTATTTTCAAATTTATTTTTATTATTTATATATTTATTTTTAATTTTGGCTGTGCCGGGTTTGTTACTGAGCGCAGGTTTTTCTCTAGTTGAGACGAGTGGGGCCTATTCTTTAGGTATGCAGGCTTCTCATTGCAGTGAGTCTCTTGTTTCAGAGCACACGCTCTAAGGCATGCGGGCTTCAGCAGACGCAGTACATGGGCACAGCAGTTGCAGCCTGCAGGCTCCAGAGTGCAGGTTCAGTAGTTGTGGCACATGGGCTTAGTTCTCCCGCAACATGTGGGATCTTCCCAGATCAGGGATGGAACCCCTACATTGCAAGTCAGATTCTTAACCACTGGACCACCAGGGAAGACCTGTCTGTTCAAATGTTTATCCCCTTTTCTGTTGGGTTATCCATCCCTTTTTATTTGTAAAAAGTTCTTTATATATTCTAAATATGCTTCATTTGCCAGATTTAAGCATTGAAAATACTTATTCCCACTCTGTAGCTTATTTTCACTATCTTAATCATGTACTTTAATGAAGATAAATTATTAATCTTAATATAATCTAATTCATTAATTTTTCTCTTATGGTTAAGATTTTTATGTCCTATTTAAGAAATCTTTGCCTACTGTAAGGTTATTAAAATATGTTTTAATAAGTAACACATATTTTGTTTCCACAAATTTTGTAATGTGTATTTAAAAATACATCTAAAATATTTAGAAGTATAATCTATCTAGAATTGATCAATTGCATCTACTTTTTAAATTCCTGAGCATAATGCTTACTACTAGGTGGTAAAAAAATTAAATAGCTTAAAATCTTTCAGATTAAGCATTTTCCTAAATTTCATTCAAATAGTAAAGAATAGTGATGATTTTCCAAAATACAGTTTTACTCAAATCCATTGGCTTATATAGGATATGGCTATACCAGGCTTAGTGGACTACTAAATTACATGAATTTTTGACATCTTATTTGCTTACTGTCTGGTGGTAAATTAAACTCACTGTTCCAGTATGAATTTTATCAGCCATAAAATATGTTACCTTTTACCCGAATCTAAGACTCTCAAAATCCAAATATACATATTACTATTCTTCAAACTATTCTGGCAATAGGTCAGTGTTTAATATGGTTGACTGAATTCAAGTGCCATTATAGACACTAATGAATTGCTACTGTGTAGCATGAAATAAAAAAATCGGTTTCACTGCAGTGACTTAGAAAATAGCAAGAATAATTTAGCAAGATAATAAAATTACATAGTAATAATGGCACCCTATGTATATAAAAACTTGAAGTGATCTAAGTTGTTTTATTGGATAAGATTAGTGTGGTTGATTTTTTTCATTGATACTAATTTTAATTTTCAGATCTTGGTATCATTAGTATTATATTATTAAGATATATAAAACACTTGGTTCCCCTTCCCCTTTTCTCTATTATAGTAGAGATTTTGAGGATAATAAAAAGTAAGTATAAAAAAGGTAATTTTCTCTTATAATAAGAAAAACTTTACCCACAGCCAATGCCAAATACAGGCCTTCTCTCATTTCTACCATGGGAAACAGGAAAAGGCTCACTTTCTAAGACATCCTTGATGTCCAAGTATTTCAGGATTTCCGTATTTGATTACTTCTAAAGAATCTGTTGCCAGAAATATTAATGTGAAGAAACACATTTGTTCATGCTTACAGTATTTGCAACTTATAAAATCCCTATGTCACATACACAGCATTAATAGTAAGCTGCCACACATTCTATTTATGGTGGAAACAATTAGAAACAAATGCAAGTAATCATTTATTAGCATTACTGACTGGGGTTTATTTTTAAATCAGAGTGCATGGCTATATGTCTGCTACCAAAACATTTCAACTCATGCTTTTGAAATGACTCTAAACATTATAGGAGAAAAGAATGTTTGTTTCCTTACAGTGTACACCTATAGACTAAACTCAACACATTGAAAGAAACTGTCCAAGACGAGTCCCAAAACAACCCAACCTGCAAACTTAATAGTGATAAAAATACTTACATTAGCATAAACAGAACTAAGACTCAAAGATCTTCTGTACTTCATGATAGAAGTGGTTTCCCCATTAGAGATACATGCATTTTTGCAATGAATAATGGACAAGAATACTGTCTCTTGAAATTTTAGCTTTAGGGCCTAGAGTTTGTATTTACAATACTGACTCAGGATTTTAAAACTTAGTTTTATATTATTCATGTACTGTGGTTTACCAAAAAACTGTATGTGTAGGTGATAATCTCAGTATACCTACTAGGATTTCCTAGTGTGATAAAAAAACAAATAAATAATGGAGCATATTCTATCACTAGATGCATATTCCTTTTATTATTTATGGTTTTTGAGAACTCTAAAGAAATATCCAAAAGATCACAACATGTAAAATTAGGTAGCTTGCTAAGATAAATAAAATCAGCTAACATTTGAGTGAAATGAGAAACAACAGACAGTTAACGTCTATTAACTGTCAAATAAATTCTACGTCAAATAAATTCTTAAAGAAGTATAAAATGCTCATTTAAGAAACATTCTACTTCTCATCTCTATCTTTACTTTGAATACAAAAGATAAGGAGTTCTTCTTTACAGTCAACTTGCTTATTCACTGAAGACCATAGAAAAATAATCAAGCATTGAGTTTTTCCTTTCTTTCTTTATCCCAGCCATAAAGACACAGTGCTCCATTCCCAGTATCACTGATTGGATTTATACATTTCCAACCTCATAAGCATGTAATAAGCAATTCCTTCACATCCAGATAACTGGACTACCTGCTTATATAATCTCCTTGCCTTTGCCGAGTCACTAGAAGTCACTTATCCCACCCTTTGGATTTATGTAACACTATTCTCCAGAGTTAATTCTTCCCCTCTTCCTTTTAGTACCAAAACACCCTGCAGGAATAGAGCTACAGAGCCCACATTTTCCACAGTGCTTCGAAACTAGTATAGGAATTTTGAGCACTGAAATGTGAACCAAGTGATGCATATCAATACTGAAGAATACTCTTTAAAAATTATTTAGAAAAAGTTCTGATTTCTCATGGTCACACGGGCTGGAATGTAGGGACGTGGTACTTGAGAGTGAGCTGCAGCATGTAAATGAGGAAACATCTGGAGCACAGAAGAAAAAAAGAGAATGGACCTCGGGTCCTGGATGAGCATGTGGAACACAGCTGCCTGCCTGCCCTGAACCATTCTCCAGCCCTGGAATACCAGAGCAGACAAACACATTTCTATCATATTGCTTTCTGAAGGGTCTCCATTACAGTATTCAGTCTGTCTGCTAAATAATATGAATAAGAGAAACTAAATGTATACATGCTATGAGAGATTAAGATGTGTTTACTATATTTTTGTTGCTTCTCAGATGGTTCAGTAGTAAAGAATCCTCCTGTCAATGCAGAAGATGTGGGTTGGATCCCTGGGTTGGGAAGACCCCTGGAGAAGCAAACAGAAACCCAATCCAGTATTCTTGCTTGAGAAATCCTAAGGACAGAGGAGCCTGAAGGGCTACAGTCCAGGGGGTGTAAAGAGTTGAACACGACTTAACGAGTAAGCAGGCAGTGTAGTTCTGTTACACAATTATACAATACACGATGCTTACGTCTATGAGTGGAATTAAAAACTTTTTCTTGAGGAGACTAATGCACCATTACCTAAATGCTATGTTTTCCCAAAGATCTTCCCACATAATCTTTTAGCAGAATGTACTCTAGAATGAAAAGCATCTACACAGCAAGGGGTATGAGATTTCAAGGAAAGGCCCTGCTTTAACCAGTAGAACCTCTTTGTAGAACATCAAACTGTACATGCTTATATGAATCCTGCTAATCTGAGAACAAGAGAAGCAGAAGAGGACTAGAAAATCTTATATTTTCACTATACAATGAAACAACTACAGGATTATTGAGTCAGATGACCAGAGGTCAGGCCCCAAGCCCAATGGTCACTTGCTCTGCAACAATGGGAAGATCACTTTCCCTCTAGGAGTCTATTTCCTGATCAGCTGGCTATCTCACTTACTCTACTGTGGCATGAAATGGTACCACGTTTACAATGGATGGAAGGTGACAAATGGAGTCCAGGGATACTGGCTAGTCGATCAAGTATATCTTTTAGCATGGATATTTCAACTGGCCTAAGAGAGAACAACTTCTGGTTTTTGGCCTCATCAACCCAGAAATTTGATTTTATCAATGTTTTAGAAGTAGACTAACTGTATAGCAATAAAATACCTATTAGAATAACATTTTTTGACTACAAACTTTATGCCAAGTACTGTTCTAGACAACTCAACGTGGACAACATTTAATTCTCACAACTAAGTAAGAAAGGTTCTATAATTATTACCTTTCATTCTTTCTTAGAGGCAAAGAACTTAAGTGGCTGTTGGTTACATAGCTAGTATGTGACCAAGCTAGTATCCAAACCCAAACAGGAAGGCTGGTTCTAGAGTGAGCAGTCTTAACCAATACACTATACAGCTTTATCAGAATCATGACTCAGAAAACACTGAAAATTAAAATAACACACAAATTCATTAATTTATATTGGGGAAAAAAATGTCAGGAATAATCAGCAGTTTGCCAGTCTGAAAACAGCATTCTTTTGTTAAATCCAGGCAATCTGGGAAATTAAATCACAATGAAAACATAGTGTGGTAAGCATTATTAGTCCATGGAGTTTTCCAGGCCAGAATACTGGAGTGGGTAGCCATTTCCTTCTCTGGGGGATTCTTCCAACCCAGGGATCAAACCCAGGTCTCCCACATTGGAGGCAGATTCTTCACCAGCTAAGCCACCAGGGAAGCCCAATTTGGGAAATTAAATCACAATGAAAATAATAGTGTAGTAAGTATTATCATCTGAAGAAGCAGAGTTTCTGACACAACTGGAGGCACTCCACCCTGCTGCCAGCAGACTAGATGATCTTCTGTCAGTATATTAATAACCAATACTCAGTTCTAGAAACTCAATAGAAATGGTCTCATGATGTTTCTCCTCCTTTCACAATATGATCTTTTTTTTTTTTTTTCTTTTTTTTTTTTATTATTATTTTTTTTTTCCAGTGGGTTTTGTCATACATTGATATGAATCAGCCATGGATTTACATGTATTCCCAATCCCGATCCCCCCTCCCACCTCCCTCTCCACCCGATTCCTCTGGGTCTTCCCAGTGCACCAGGCCGGAGCACTTGTCTCGTGCATCCCACCTGGGCTGGTGATCTGTTTCACCATAGATAGTATACATGCTGTTCTTTTGAAATATCCCACCCTCACATTCTCCCACAAAGTTCTTCTCTAGACAGGAAATGCAGAAAGGTTGTATAAACGTGAACCCAAAACAACAAAGTAAATGGCAACGGGACCACACCTATCAATAATTACCCTAAATGTAAATGGGTTGAATGCCCCAACCAAAAGACAAAGATTGGCTGAATGGATACAAAAACAAGACCCCTATATATGCTGTCTACAAGAGACCCACCTCAAAACAAGAGACACATACAGACTAAAAGTGAAGGGCTGGAAAAAAATATTTCATGCAAACGGAGACCAAAAGAAAGCAGGAGTCACAATACTCATATCAGATAAAATAGACTTTCAAATAAAGGAAGTGAAAAGAGACAAAGAAGGACACTACATAATAATCAAAGGATCAATCAAAAAAGAAGATATAACAATTATAAATATATATGCACCCAACATAGGAGCACCACAATATGTACGGCAAACGCTAACGAGTATGAAAGAGGAAATTAATAGTAACACAATAATAGTGGGAGACTTTAATACCCCACTCACAACTATGGATAGATCAACTAAACAGAAAATTAACAAGGAAACACAAACCTTAAATGACACAATGGACCAGCTAGACCTAATTGATATCTATAGGACATTTCACCCCAAAACAATCAACTTCACCTTTTTCTCAAGTGCACACGGAACATTCTCCAGAATAGATCACATCCTGGGCCATAAATCTGGTCTTGGAAAATTCAAAAAAATTGAAATCATTCCAGTCATCTTTTCTGACCACAGTGCAGTAAGATTAGATCTCAATTACAGGGAAAAAATTGTTAAAACTTCAAACATATGGAGGCTAAATAACACGCTTCTGAATAACCAACAAATCATAGAAGAAATCAAAAAAGAAATCAAAATATGTATAGAAATGAATGAAAATGAAAACACAACAACCCAAAACCTATGGGACACTGTAAAAGCAGTGCTAAGGGGAAGGTTCATAGCATTACAGGCTTACATCAAGAAACAGGAAAAAAACCAATTAAATAACCTAACTCTACACCTAAGGCAATTAGAGAAGGAAGAAATGAAGAACCCCAGAGTTAGCAGAAGGAAAGAAATCTTAAAAATCAGGGCAGAAATAAATGCAAAAGAAACTAAAGAGACCATAGCAAAAATCAACAAAGCTAAAAGCTGGTTTTTTGAAAAAATAAACAAAATTGACAAACCATTAGCAAGACTCATTAAGAAACAAAGAGAGAAAAACCAAATTGACAAAATTAGAAATGAAAATGGAGAGATCACAACAGACAACACTGAAATACAAAGGATCATAAGAGACTACAACCAGCAGCTCTATGCCAATAAAATGGACAACTTGGATGAAATGGACAAATTCTTAGAAAAGTATAACTTTCCAAAACTGAACCAGGAAGAAATAGAAGATCTTAACAGACCCATCACAAGCAAGGAAATCGAAACTGTCATCAAAAATCTTCCAGCAAACAAAAGCCCAGGACCAGATGGCTTCACAGCTGAATTCTACCAAAAATTTAGAGAAGAGCTAACACCTATCTTACTCAAACTCTTCCAGAAAATTGCAGAAGAAGGTAAGCTTCCAAACTCATTCTATGAGGCCACCATCACCCTAATTCCAAAACCAGACAAAGATGCCACAAAAAAAGAAAACTACAGGCCAATATCACTGATGAACATAGATGCAAAAATCCTTAACAAAATTCTAGCAAACAGAATCCAACAACATATTAAAAAAATCATACACCATGACCAAGTGGGCTTTATCCCAGGAATGCAAGGATTCTTTAATATCCGCAAATCAATCAATGTAATACACCACATTAACAAATTGAAAGATAAAAACCATATGATTCTCTCAATAGATGCAGAGAAAGCCTTTGACAAAATTCAACACTCATTTATGATTAAAACTCTCCAAAAAGCAGGAATAGAAGGAACATACCTCAACATAATAAAAGCTATATATGACAAACCCACAGCAAGCATCACCCTCAATGGTGAAAAATTGAAGGCATTTCCCCTGAAATCAGGAACAAGACAAGGGTGCCCACTCTCACCACTACTATTCAACATAGTGTTGGAAGTTCTGGCCACAGCAATCAGAGCAGAAAAAGAAGTAAAAGGAATCCAGATAGGAAAAGAAGAAGTAAAACTCTCACTGTTTGCAGATGACATGATCCTCTACACAATATGATCTTGATCATATCAAGGTGTCACCACCTTACTTTTGGTAACAAGACTCTTAGGAGTCCTTTGGACAGCAAGGAGATCAAACCAGTCAATCCTAAAAGAAATCAACTCTGAATAATCATTGGAAGGACTGATGCTGAAACTGAAGCTCCAATACTTTTTGACCACCTGATGTGAAAAGCCTGTGATGCTGGGAAAGACTGAGGGCAGGAGGAGAATGGGGCGGCAGAGGATGAGATGGTTGGATGGCATCACCAACTCAATGGTCATGAGTTTAAGCAAACTCTTGGAGATAGTGAAGGACAGGGAAGCCTGGCGTGCTGCAGTCCATGGGGTCGCAAAGAGTTGGATGTAACTTAGCAACTGAGCAACAACAAGTGTACGCCACAGATTTAATATACTATTAACAGACATTAACTAGAACACACCAGGATCTTTTGATTATGACTTTGATGTTCTGAAAGTTCCTCAAATGAGTTATCACTTCAGTGTGGTACCAGCACCTCTGGCTTCAACAATTATTTGTTTATTTAAGTATGTCACTGTTAACTCTGGAATTTCTCAATGTCTCTCCTACTTATTCCCTTACACTCACTAATATCCCTAAGTGGGTTGACCTGAAAAGTAAGAAGCACAATACATGTGAGAATACACATTGTCTTTGTATATCTATATTCCATTATCCTAAGTTTACTATAAAAAAATCTTTGTTAGCAGAGCTTGTGTTTTATTCTTTGTAATCACCAGTTCGTGTTCCTTCTTGCAATACCACTTTCCTTCTTCTTTGCTTAGGTAAGTGCTATCTGTTCTTTAACATTCAAGTCAAACATCTTTATTTCTGGGAAGCTGTATCTGATCTTTAGTCATACTTAGACGTACCTCTGGCACTATGCCCCCCTCATAATAAGAATGTTTCAAGTTCAAGAAACATAATTCCATGTTCAGGCTGCCACAAATAGTAAAGAAATTTATGAGCTCACATAAAGGTAGTTCAGTCCTCAGGGCTGGTTGAGCCAACAGTTCAATGATGCCATTAAGGACTCAGCTCAGTTTGGACTCTCTGCTCTGCAGTCTCCACTGCAGCTTCGCGGAAGACCGTTGATACCATTCGGGGAACACATTTCCTAATTCATTTCCATTGGAAAGAGATCAACTTTCTATGGCTTTCTCTTCAGAGTAATAAAACTCCATTTCCGGAACCCTTTAGAAACCTCTCCTGAGATTTCTCCTAGCCTAAAGTGACTTAGGCATACACGGTCTTGAAAAAAAAATTCCTGGCAAAGGACATAAGGTCCCATGGTTGATTTAGACTAAGCATCTGCAGTTGGCACAGCATCCTGAGCCCACCTCAATATTAACATTTATCAGACTGAACTGAAGTTGCTGATTTACTTATGGTGACCCCACGCTAAACATGAAGCTTTTCCTGGGGAGGAGGGACAGTGTCACATTCGACTTTACATTCCGTTCTGCCTAGCACAGTGCTACAACACGGTATCTACATCAATGTGACAATGAAAATTATAGATGAGTAAATTTAAAAGTGTAGATAACAAAATTTCTATGAAATTTAGCCTATGTAAGGATAAACATATAAGCCAATTGAATATAATTGAGAGTCTAGATAAACACATACATCTATGGCAAATTGATTTGGGGGACCAAGACAAGGTGGCCAAAATCATTCAGTGGGGGAAAATAGTGTCTTTAAGAAATGGTCCCGAGACAACTGGAAAACTGCTGAATGAGTCAAGGAACTCAAACTGGGGCTCTCTAATGACCTAGAGGGATAGGAAAGGGTATGAGGTCGGGGGGAAGGTGCAAGAGGGAAGAAACATATGTATACCTATGGCTAATTCACTTTGATGTATGGCAGAAACAAAATCAATATTATTAAGCAATTATCCCTCAATTAAAAATATAAAAAGAAATAGTACTAGGACAACTGGATATCCATATGCAAAAATAAATAAATAAGACAAAGAAAAACATGTCAAATTCCTTTCTCACATGAAATACAAAAACTAACTTAAAGTGGATCAATGACCTGAATATAAGAGGTAAGACTCAGAAAAACTCATAAAAAAGAACTCAGAAAAAAACATAGGGGTTAATCTTCATGACCTTAGATTTGTCAGTGAGTTCTTAGCTAGGATATCAAAAGCACAAATAACAAAAGAGTAAACATATAAATTAGACTTCAACAAAATTTAAAACATTAGTGCATCAAGCAAGATTTGCAAGAAAGTGAATAAAAAAATAACCTACAGAATGGTACTGTTTGCAAATAATATATCTTATAAGGGCTGAGTATCCAGAATATATTACAACAACTGAAAGACAAACAATTCACTTAAAAAATGGGCAAAGGACTTAAACATTTCTCCCAAAAAGATTCACAAATGGCTGAAAAGATGCTCAGAATAGTCATTTGGGATGCAAACCCAAACCACGAGATACCACTTCACACCCACTAGGATAGCTATAATATTTAAAACGGAAAATAACAAAAAGTTGGCAAAAATGTGGAGAAATTGGAACCTTTGTACATGGCTGAAGCGGATTAAAAGGGTTCAGTCTGTATTGTGGAAAACATTTTGGTGAGTCCTCAAAGGTTAAAGATAGAACAAACATATTGACCATAAATTCCACTCCTAGGAATATACCCTCAAAGTGGAAACTGGTACTCAAATACAAGTACAGTCATGCTCCTAACAGCAGTATTCATAGCAGCCAAAAGTTGGAAACAATATGTATGTCCATCAATGGAAAAAAGAAAAAATCATAGTATACACATACAATGAAGGACTGATACGTGTTGCAACATGAACTTTGAAAACACTGCTAAGTGAAGGAAGCCAGACACAAAAGGCCCTGTGTGTGACTCCATTTATATGAATTATTCATGATAGGTAAATCCATAGAGCTGACTCAGGTTGGTGGAGGTCAGGGATCTGACCCGTGCAGGGTTGGGGGGACAAGGTGCCCACTTAATGGGCACAGGGTTTTATTTTGTGCTGATGAGAAAGTTTTGAAACTAGATGGAGGGGGTGGCTGCATATCATTGTGAATGTTTGAAAACACACTGAATTGTTTACTTTAAAATGGCTAATTTTAAGTTTTGTGAATTAATTTTTTAATTGACTCATTTATCTGCCTAATTATACTTCGATCATCAAAGCATGAAATATGGAGATTTTAAGGAGGCAAGAAACATGTTAAACATAAGAACTGAGAAATACATATGTGCCAAGGATTTTCAAGAGTGCCTAATCAAGAGCATGCCACATTTACTGATTATTTCTACATGTGGGAATGACTCTTAAATGGGTGCTAGAAGATAGATTCCCTCTTACATGTAAGCTCAAAATAATTTCATAACTTGAGTTAGGAAAAACATACTTTTATTTTTTTTCTATCAACCAGTGATAAAAATCTTCCTTTGTGACATTTTCACTTATTTTGTTTCAAATTAGCCCCCATTTAGTTTGTGTACTCTGAGAAGCTGATTTGCAAGTTAATCACTAATATAAAATACAAATAAGATGAAAAGCAGATTTATTAAGAACTTAAAATAATTTAATTTACTGCCTGTGTAAGGGAACTTGGTAAATATTTTCCAAGGGCTATCAGAAAGTCTATGGCTTTATCTAATTATTATAACAGAACAAAATATGCCAAACACGAACCAGAACATATTGAAACATTACAAAAACTAATTCATGGACAGATGCTTAAGCAATATAGAGACCAAAAATAAATTGTTTGAGCCAAATCACTGTTAACTCCAAGTATAATTACCAGGACAGCTGATGCTTCAAATAAACCTCTGCTGCTTTGTCTACTGGATAATTTGTAAAATATAATTATTTCTAATCCTTCCCCAAAACAATTGCTATAGGAAAACAAACTATTTATCCCACGATTTATAGGTTATGTATTGAAAGAAAAGTGAAAGTGTTAGTAACACAGTTATGTCCAACTCTTTGCGACCCATGGACTTTAGCCTGCCAAGTTACTCTGTCCATGGGATTCTCCAGGCAAGAATACTGGAGTGGGTAGCCAATCCCTTCTATAGGAGATCTTCCTGACCCAGGGATCGAACCTGGGTAGCCTGCATTTCAGGCAGATTCTTCACCACTGAGTCACTGTTATGTATGGGTTGACCAAAAAGTTCGTTTGGGTTTTCCATAATACATAAACCCAAACAAATTTTTGACCAACCCAACATGTCATCTTGTTTATTTCTTTTACTAAAATCAATGTATTCTTTGTTCAAACATTACACTTTTTATTTTGTATTGGGGGTATAGTCAAATAACAATATTGTGCTGGTTTCATGTGAACAACAAAGGGACTCAGCCATACATATACATGTATCCATTCTCCCCCAAGTCCCTCTCCCATCCAGGTTGGTACATAACATTGGGCAGAGTTGCAGGTCTTTGCTGGTTATCCATTTTAAATATATATATATTCTTAGCAAAAGTAGTATATGTGTGGATGTGTGTGTGTGTGTAAATGATGATTGATATATTAATATAGCCAATCTACTTAAGAAGGACTTATTACTGTTGAGTATCTTGTTTCAGGTCAGTACCAGTCTCAAGTGGCACAAAGATACACCACACACTAGGAATTATTATTAACAAGATATTTTCCCTGCAGGGCAGGGAAAATTTAGGAGGTGAGAGAGAACGTGTGCAATCAGTAAAGTAAGGGTGCTTAGTCAAGGATATACTAACAGAGGGCAAGTTGGGATACCAGAGGGATTTTGATTTAGGGGCATTGAAGTGTACTCTGGAGAGAGAAGTTGTTCATTGAAAGAAAATCTGTAAGAATGCAGGGTCATCCCTCATCCTCAGCATTCAAATCCTGGGTTCTCCCTGATCAAACTGCTCTAAGAAGCAAGAACAATATTCAGCAAACTCAGGGACAGCAAGTATCTTCTAGCATCAATTGTGGTAACACAGATTGGAAAGTGCCACAAACAGTAGGATGAATGATGATTGTTGGAACGTCAGCTCAATAGGGAAAACTTCTGTCAAACACTAAATGCATATACAGTGATATTAGTTAAAGACACATCACACAGATGACTGCTTAAAGTAGTACCCAATTTAAATACTAGATTGTGTGACATTCCTTTCAATAAAGTCATATCTTTGTGCTGAACTTTCAGTACTTGCTATGATAAAAGGCAAGAAACACATGAAAATCAATATAGAATAGGATATTTACATAGCACAAATGGATTCTAAGGCTTTGGAAGCCATGCAGTGTCCAGCAGACATACATATACCATTAGTAATTGACGGGGGTAAATCAGAATGAAATAAAATATTAATTTTTTTTAATTTGTAGGCATTTTAAAAATAGTTGTTAAGTCTTTAGACTATAAAAACTTGTTAAGCTGTCTGTATGTACCTATTTACTAAACAAAACAGGTACTTCTTTTGGCTTCAGAGCACGGAGACAAGTGACAGAGACGTTAAAGGTACTAGAACAGAAAATGTTTTGGAAACGTCTTTGGAAAATATATCTCACATAACACGAAAGTTCCTTAACACAAATATAAAAAATAAGAAACAACTGACAGTGAATCTCAGTCAACTAAGATATAAACCAAAATAAATGAGTTAGCTATGGTAAAAGGACTGGTGTGCTCAGTTGCTCACTCATGACTGACTCTTTGTGACCCTCCGAACTGTAGCCCACCAGGCTCCTCTGTCCAAGGGATTTTCCAGGCAAGAATACTGGACTGGGTAACCATTCCCTTCTCCAGTAAAAGGGCTAGTAACATATATCAAACCATCATAAAACATCACCAATACTACCCAACCACAGGAATTCATAGACTAGGAGGCGACCTTACAAGTCAGCACAATATAGAGAATACACAAATAACAAAATTGGGAGGATGGTCAGGGGAGATGTGAAGTTCTGATGAAAACACTTTTCTTCTCTTTTATCAAAGCAGCTGACCAAATGATATAAGAATACACAGAAGAACTATACAAAAAAAGATCTTCATGACCCAAATAGACATGATGGTATGATCGCTCACCTAGAACCAGATATCCTGGAATGAGAAGTCAAGTGGGCCTTAGGAAGCATCATTATGAACAAAGCTAGTGGAGGTGATGGAATTCCAGTTGAGCTACTTCAAATCCTAAAAGACGATGTTGTCAAAGTGCTACACTCAGTACACCAGCAAATTTGGAAAACTCAGCAGTGGCCACAGGACTGGAAAAGGTCAGTTTTCATTCCAACCCCAAAGAAAGCCAATGCCAAAGAATGCTGAAACTACCGCACAATTGCACTCATCTTACACGCTAGTAAAGTAATGCTCAAAATTCTCCAAGTCAGGCTTCAACAGTATGTGAACCATGAACTTTCAGATGTTCAAGCTGGATTTAGAAAAGGCAGAGATACCAGAGATCAAATTGCAAACATCTGCTGGATCATCAAAAAAGCAAGAGAGTTCCAGAAAAATATCTACTTCGGCTTTATCTATGTCAAAGCATTTGATTGTGTGTACCACAACAAACTCTGGAAAATTCTGAAAGAGATGGGAATACCAGATCACGTGATCTGCCTCCTAAGAAATCTGGAAGCAGGTCAGGAAGCAACAGTTAGAACTGGACATGGAACAAAAGACTGGTTCCAAATAGGGAAAAGAGTATGTCAAGGCTATATATTGTCACCCTGCTTATTTAAGTTATACGCAGAGTACATCATTAGAAACCCTGGACTGGATGAAGCACAACCTGGAATCAAGATTGCTGGGAGAAATATCAATAACCTCAGATATGCAGATGACACGACTCTTATGGCAGAAAGCTAGGAAGAACCAAAGAGCCTCTTGATGAAAGTGAGAGAGGAGAGTGAAAAAGTTGGCTTAAACTCAACATTCAGAAAACTAAGATCATGGCATCTGGTCCCATCACTTCATGGCAAATAGATGGGGAAACAGTGGAAACAGTGACAGCCTTTCTTTTTGTGGGCTCCAAAATCACTGCAGACGATGACTGCAGCCATGAAATTAAAAGACACTTACTCCTTGGGAGAAAAGTTATGACCAACCTAGACAGCACATTAAAAAGCAGAGACATTACTTTACTAACAAAGGTCCATCTACTCAAAGCTATGGTTTTTCCAGTAGTCATGTATGGATGTGAGAACTGGAGTGTAAAGAAAGCTGAGGGCTGAAGAATTGATGCTTTTGAACTGTGGTGTTGGAGAAGACTCTTGAGAGTCCCTTGGACTGCAAGGAGATCCAAGCAGTCCACCTTAAAGGAGATCAGTCCTGGGTGTTCACTGGAAGGACTGATGCTGAAGCTGAAACTCCATTACTTTGGCCACCTCTTGCAAAGTACTGTCTCATTTAAAAAGACCCTGATGCTGGGGAAGATTAAAGGCAGGATGAGAAGGGGATGACAGAGGATGAGATGGTTGGATGGCATCAGTGACTCAATGGACTTGAGTCTGAGGAAACTCCACGAGTTGGTGATGGACAGGGAGGCCTGGCGTGCTGCAGTTCATGGAGTTGCAAAGAGTCGGACATGACTGATTGAACTGAAGTGAATCAAAAGATTCTCTAACAGAAAGTTAAGAAATTAGATTCTGTAATCTTAAAATTTTTCATACTTTCTTATTGCAACCTTAGAGGAATATTTTAGAAATTACTATCTTTTATGTAATAAAATTTTTGAGTTTCAAGAATTATTTTACTTTCAGTTATGTTTCCCTTTCTTCTGTTGAATTAAAGTAAAATGAAATATAATTATTTTCATGAAAGTAACACCCATGTTTACCATGAATCTTTCTGTCTGTTTGTCTTCATTGCTTTCATCCCTCATTCTTCTACATTTATGGATGGAAAAATGGCAGGGAAGATATTCAGGATGTTATGTGTGATAATTACTAGACAGAGATATTTTGATTCTTTCTTTTGTTAATGTAAACATATAAGCCTATATCTTTCTCTCTCAGTACTGCTTTTGCTGGCTTCCCAGGCTCCTTAGTGGTAAAGAATCCCCTGCCACTGCAGGAAACTCAGGAGACCCACGTTGGATCCCTGGGTCAGAAAGGTTCATCCCTGGAGAAGGAAATGGCCACCCACTCCAATATTCTTGCCTGGAAAGTCCCATGGACAGAGAAGCCAGCAGGATAAAGTTCACGGGGTGACAAAAGAGTCAGACATGACTGAGGATGCATGAACTGCTATTGCTGTGTCTTACAAGTTTTCATAAGTAACATCTTCAGCATCATTCAACTTCACATATTTTCTGATTTTTACATCAATTCATCCTTGGTCCCATTAGCATTTGCTTTTTAAAATTTTTCTAATTACTGGAATTTTCATGTTAAATTTTTAATATTAATTTCCTTTTAAATTAAATGAATTTAATATTAATTAACTTTTCTGCATTAGAGAAACACAATGTGATTTGTATGAAGCTGATTATTTAAAACATTCTTGACATTTTATCAAATTTCCCTTTATGAACAAATGCCAACAGGGCAAAACTTTCTTGGTGTTTTTTTCTAAATTCTTCTTTGCCCTAGTGTTTTGCCTCATAACTACCATCTTGTCAACTTAACTCATTTATGTTTTTGAGAAAATTTTAAAAAATTATTTAGTACTTTAAAATCCAGTGGAAAGACTGATCTGATTAATTCTGTAAATATGAGTCTCTAAATTACTGGCACTTATTTTTTCTGTATAACATTATTCCAAGCCACAAAGTATGATTCAAATAATATTAATCAAACTAATATTCAACAAAAGCTCTTTATGTCTGTGCACATTACATGAGAACTGATGCATTTAATTAAATATATCACACCATTTTGGGCTTCCCTGTGGCTCAGATGGTAAAGAATCTGCCTGTAATATGGGAGACCTGGGTTTGATCCCTGGGTCAGGGAGATCTCATGGAGACAGGGAATGGCGACCCACTCCAGTGTTCTATCACACCATTAAGCTACTTAAAAATTATTCTTTTCAAAATCAATAAAAAGTATGCTATAAATACAATAATTCTTCTATCATTACATAAAAGTTTCCATTAGAACATAAACACATAAAAGACAGTAGACTGAGATGCTTCATGAATATACTAAATCCATAAACTAAATTAATTAAACATAAACCAAATCCATTGAATTATATAATCCTAAAGTACCCATACTATTAATTTATATTTTCTAATGTGTCTACCTCTGTTTAACTTTAAATGTTTCATTTTGATAGTATCCAACAAATGCTATATGAAATAAAATCTAAGCAACTTGATATAAATGAAATTTGTCTCCATATGAAATGTACCCCTTTTATAAGTTCAAAATGCAATCTATAATTAATAATTGTACATTAGAAATAAATTTATGTTTCCAACATTCTTATTATTTTCTTTCTTTATGTTACTTACATTAATCTCCTTATTTAACAACACTATCACATGGACAATTAAACAATACCCACAGAGGTATACAAACATCCAATCCAATCAGTTCCACCTTGTTAAGTTGTTCTCTCACGATTTCATTGGATTATGCAGTATATAGTAAAAAGGAAAAGAAGCAAAATCCTTTGAAACAGACTGTTGGTTGGGGAGGATTTGTATTTTGAAACTCTACATTTGTGTATTACATCATCTATATATTCAGCTGAAGCTGAAACTCCAATACTTTGGACACCTGACGTGAAGAACTGACTCATTAGAAAAGACCCTGATGCTGGGAAAGATTGAAGGTGGGAGGAGAAGGGGACAACAGAGGATGAGATGGTTGGATGGCATCACCAACTCAGTGGACACGAGTTTGAGTAAACTCTGGGAGTTGGTGATGGACAGGGAGGCCTGACATGCTGCAGTCCATGAGGTCAAAAAGAATCAGAAATGACTGAGTGACTCAACTGAACTGAACTGAAAAATTCAAAATTTTAAAACAAAGGTATGTGATTACGTTTGTTATTTTATTTTAATGATACTTTTTATTAACTCAAAATGTTACAATAAAAACGGTCTTTTTTCTGCCATTTTGAATGCTGCTTAAGTATATCATCCAAAAAATGAAAAACTCTTGATGAGGTTTTGGCTCATTATTGCTACAGAAATAAAGCTACCAAGAGAATATGAAAGTCTTTTGTAGACAGATTTTTCTAGTTCTAAATCATTTTCATAGAATTCAATTGCTTTCCTTAATTTATTAAATTTATTCTATTAGCTAATCAAATCTGGTTTTACAGCAAGTTTGGAAAGATGATACAGTGTACCATAAAGAGCAGTTAAGAGCATAGTTTCTGGAATAATGATGCCCAGGTTCGCATTCTGGTTTCTGCCTTACTATTTGCGTTATGTTGGGTAGTGACATGGGCTTTAAAAGCTTGGTTTATCAAACAGGGATAATAACATTATCTACTTCACAAAAGTAAAGGAAAACAGTGAAATACATTTTGAAGGAGGCACTTAGCGTGTTTAACATAATTTTATAACTTTTGTAAATTATCTTAAGTCTTCCCGATTAGACTCAATATCTCTTGATATCAGCATACTTATGTCCTATCGCCCCACCCTGTGGATGCAACTTCTTGCAGGTTAGAGAAGAGTTCCTTTCCTTGGATTTCACTGCAGTCTGACCCAGTGTTCTCACGAAACATATCCTGGCTACTCCTTTGTCAGACACTCAGGGTACTCTGTATCATATCAACAGAGAGCAGTGAAACTGAAGTAGTGATGCTTGTGGAGAAAGCTGTATAATTTTGGCAGAGTGAAGCCTAATAGCCCTACCAAAGTTATATACCTTTTTAAAAAATTTCATTATTTCCACCAAACATTATTCATAGTAATTAGTGTTATTCCATTCTAATAACATTAAAATAAACACTTCAACTTAATTTTTATTTTTGAATGTATCTGTTAGTTATAAAGTATTTATATTAATAGTATAAGTATTTATATATCTGTAATTCATGTCATCCAATTAGAAATTTAAAAACAATCTCCAGTAAATATTACCATTTATATGCAGCAAATCAGGCAAAAGTTTAAAGAAATTTTTTCAATTATGTCTCCTGAAATTTTAAACTATTAAGGAATTCATTACTTCCAATCAAAACTTTAAACCATACATTTTTAAAAATAAAGCTAAGAAAACTAAAGTGTGCAGCTTTATTTAAACTGTGGGCACTCCAATCCTTTTAAGAACTTATGTTTCCATAAAAAAACAAAAAAACACTTCAAATTTCCAACAATGGAAATTCTTCTATTTAGTAACAGTAAAATATATTATTGGTATGAAAGTGAAAGTTGCTCAGTCATGTCCAACTATTTGCAACCCCATGGACTATAGAGTCCATGGAATTCTCCAGGCCAGAATACCAGAGAAGGTAGCCTTTTCCTTCTCCAGGGGATCTTCCCAATGCACTTTTACCTTATGGATCTTTAATTAAGAAAAAATCTAGTTATTGTCTATATAACACAATTTAAATAGCTGAAAGTATGAATACATATTTTTAGTAATAATTTTGAATTAACTATCAGATATATGAGCTATTATGATACATGATTATAAAATTTTGTTTAAAAGTATCTGCATGCAATGCAATGCTCATGATCCCTGATTTTTGACCTATGGGGAATTTTTCAAACAAAACTTCTGACACAGAACTCAACAGTTCAGATATAGATATATACCTCTTGGTATAAATTTATTGATCTTGAGGATTTTTGAAATCCAGAGTTCAGGTTTTCAAATTATACATTTTTCTCTTTTAGACGCTTCATTGTAGAAGAGTGGTTATAATGAATTAATTTATGCATATAACGTTGCTAATAATACAGAGTTTAAAAATTTACAGAGCCTACTTTGAATAAAACTGTTGGACAGCATAACTTTGAGTGAAAATTGTGTCCCTAAAAAGTCTAAAGTGCTATGGGGAAATTAAAGACCAAATATCACAGACAGGTAGATTGTAACTGGAAAGACAGCTGCCATTATCCAATAGCATATATTCCTGCATGCTAAGCCACTTAAGTCATGTCCAACCCTTTGCGACCCTATGGCCCATAGCTCGCCAGGCTCCTCTGCCCATGGAGTTCTTCAGGCAAGAACACTGGAGAGGGTTGCCAAGCCCTCCTCCAGGGGATCTTCCCAACCCAGGGACTGAACTTGCATCTCTTATATCTCCTGCACTGGCAGGTGGGTTCTTTACCACTAGCACCATCTAGGAAGCCCGAATAGAGTATGTTGGTTCTTATTAAATCAATAAAATGAAATTATCCCATGCCAACACTTGTAATCAATAGGTACTCGGTGAAATAAAATCAACTATAGTGAATGAAAATCTGCACAATGGTATTTCTTATCTGTGTAAATATTTCTCATGGAAAATGACTATATGATACACAGAGGAAAAATAGGGTAGGTAAGGAGCCACTGAAGGTTCATGAGCAATGAGGTGACATCATTTAGAGTGATAATTTAGAAAAATTAATACAGAAGCAATGAATAATTAATTCAGGTATAGATAAGACTCTATACATGGACATTACCAGATGGTCAATAGCGAAATCTAACTGATTATATTCTTTGCAGCCAAAGATGGAGAAGCTCTATACAGTCAGCAAAAACAAGACCGGGAGCTGACTGTGGCTCAGATCATGAACTCCTTATTGCAAAATTCAGACTGAAATTGAAGAAAGTTCGGAAAACCACTAGACCATTCAGGTATGACCTAAATCAAATCCTTTACGATTATACAGTGGATGTGAGAAACAGATTCAAGGAATTAGACCTGATAGACAGAGTGCCTGAAGAACTATGGATGGAGATTCATGATATTGTACAGGAGGCAGGGATCAAGACCATCCCCAAGAAAAAGAAATGTAAAAAGGCAAAATGGTTGTCTGACGAGGCCTTACAAACAGCTGAGAGAAGAAGAGAAGCTAAAGGCAAAGGAGAAAAGGAAAGATATATCCATTTGAATGCAGAGTTCCAAAGAATAGCAAGGAGAGATAAAAAGCCTTCCTCACTGATCAGTGCAAAGAAATAGAGGAAAACAATAGAATGGGAAAGACGAGAGATCTCTTCAAGAAAATTAGAGATACCAAGGGAACATTTCATGCAAAGATGGGCTCAATAAAGGACAGAAGTGGTATGGACCTAACAGAAGCAGAAGATATTGAAAAGAGGTGGCAAGAATACACAGAAGAACTATACAAAAAAGATCTTCATGACCCAGATAACCACAATGGTGTGATCGCTCACCTAGAACCAGACATCCTGGAATGTGAAGTCAAGTGGGCGTTAGAGAGCATCACTGTGAACAAAATTACTGGAGGTGATGGAATTCCAATTGAGCTATTTCAAATCCTAAAAGATGATGCTGTGAAAGTGCTGCACTCAATTTGCCAGCAAATTTGGGAAACACAGCAGTGGCCACAGGACTGGAAATGATCAGTTTTCATTCCAATCCCAAAGCTAGCAAAGGAATGCTCAAAATTCTCTAAGCCAGGGTTCAACAGTACGTGAACAGTGAACTTTCAGATGGGCAAGTTGGATTTAAAAAAGGCACTGGAACTAGAGATCAGATTCCCAACACCTGTTAGATCATTGATAAAGCAAGAGAGTTCCAGAAAAACATCTACTTTTGCTTAGTAGTAACAGCAGTATAACTTAGTAGTAGAAAAACATATACTTGTGCAAAGTCTTTGACTGTGTTAACCACAACAAACTGTGGAAAATTCTTAAAGAAATGGAAATACCAGACCACCTGACCTGCCTCCTGAGAAATCTGTATACAGGTCATGTAGCAACAGTTAGAACTGGACATGGAACAACAGACTGGTTCCAAATTGGGAAAGGAGTACATCAAGGCTATATATTGTCACTCTGCTTATTTAACTTATATGCAGACTACATCATGAGAAGTGCTGGGCTGGATGAAGCACAAGCTGGAATAAAGACTGCCAGGAGAAATGTCAATAACCTCAGATATGCAGATGACACCACCCTTATGGCAGAAAGTGAAGAAGAACTAAAGAGCCTCTTGATGAAAGAGGAGAGTGAAAAAGTTGGCTTAAAACTCAATATTCAGAAAACTAAGATCATGGCATCTGGTCCCATCACTTCATGGCAAATAGATGGGGAAACAGTGGAAACAGTGACAGACTTTATTTTTTTGGGCTCCAAAATCACTGCAGATGGTGACTGCAGCCATGAAATTAAAAGAAGCTTGCTCCTTGGAAGAAAAGTTATGACCAACCCAGACAGCACATTAAAAAGCAGGACATTACCAACAAAGGCCCATCTAGTCAAAGCTATGGTTTTTCCAGTAGTCATGTATGGATGTGAAAATTGGAGTATAAAGAAAGCTGAGGGCTGAAGAATTGATGCTTTTGAACCGTGGTGTTGGAGAAGACTCTTGAGAGTCCCTTGGACTGTAAGGAGATCCAACCAGTCCATCCTAAAGGAAATCAGTCCTGAATATTCATTGGAAGAACTGATACTGAAGCTGAAACTCCATACTTTGGCCACCTGATGTGAACAACAGACTCACTGGAAAAGACCCTGATTCTGGGAAAGAATGAATTGCCAGTGCTATGCAATCTTCAAATTCTCAATAAATATAAACAAATACAAATGGAATAGAAGGAAAGGTATTGGATTTGAGGCCAAAAAGCCTAGCTTTAAGTACACACTGTTTGAGATTAGGACCATCCCTGGGTTCACTGTCCTCACCTGTAAAATGGGGGTAACATTTTCTGAAATACCTACCAAAGAATTGCGATCAGAATGAAAATAAATATTGCGTGTGAAAGCAAGTTATAAACTTCAAAGTACTATATGAGTAAGAAATGATTACTGAACAAGTAGAATTAATGACTGGCTATCATATAATAGTAACTGTTTTACAAAACACTTTTCCTATTAACTGAAGTCACAAACAGGAAGAAAATGTAAATGGATTAGAGAAATCTACAATCCTTCCTCTGTTATATTTCATAAGAAACAACAAAAAGAAAATCAAAATGTGGTTTTATATATTTAAAAAAATAGAGAAATCATAGTTGATTATTTAAAATAAAGTTAAAGGTTAAAAATGACAGGTTCTTTAAATTGCCATATATATTTGCCTTAAAATTTAGCAAGGACCTAACAAACTTAAGGAAACAGATTAAGATAAAAAATATGTTGATTAATAAACAAAGTGCTGAAAAAATACAGATGAATCTCATTATTTTGACCTTGAGTAAGAAGACTTTGGGAAATATCCTGCATTAATACATTTAGCAGTGCAGGAAGACAATGTCCCTCACACTTTATCATGCATCACTGAACTGAAACAAATGCTGACAGTTAGAGAGCATATCTCTAAACATTATGACACCATCTTAGTGACAGCTAAAGAAGAAAGCTGAGTACAATCACTGTTTCACATTTACTGCCACAGGCCTAGCTTGAAAATATAAAAATAAATTGATTTAAAGCATTTGGATAAACATCTTTAATTCTGACATTCTAGGGGGGGGGAATGGGTTCATTTGTTTAGTCTTTTACCAGCATCAGTTTATCTTCAGGTCTTATATATAATACTATCACAGATACATTTATTTTAAAAAGAGTATTCAATAACCTTGCTCTATTACAAAGTAATTCATGACAAAGGTCTTTTGCAATAGCAATAATATTTGCATAATAACTTCAAGCACAGGAAAAAAAAATTGAAATGCTACAATCATATTCCAGGAGTTTTCTTCTTCATAAATTAAATTTTCACAAAAAGCACTTTCAAAAGTCAATATTTTATTTCTGAAATTTGTTACTTAAACATTAATTTTTAATGGAATATAACATTCTTTTGTTGTGTCTTGAAAATGAAATGTAGACAAGAACACTTCTTATTGAATTTTTTTGATTGAAAATATTGAGCAGGAAGTGATATATTTTCCATGTAGAACTAAATTAAGCATGCAGTTCTCATTAACAGTTTTGGCAGCTGTGCATTTAATTCTATGAGTGCCATGCTGAATATGTACATTCCAAAATCAAATATGCAAAGCCTAATCTGTATAACTGCTATCTGAACTTTTGCCTCTCAATTAAATGGTCTGTGTGAAAAATATTTTTGAAAAACACAACATTGTACATTTGCAAAATGACAATCCAAGTCATGTCTAATACATCTTAATTTATTTCAGAACAAGCAATGTCAGGGAATGGATCTTGGACTTTTAACACATGATTATATGATATACTCATCAAAATACTCTAGTTTATTTTTTCCCTAGCATTTTTTTCAAATCATTATGTATGTTATTACTTGATAGCATGATAAGGACCATGACCCTCAAATTCTTATTTAGAAAAAATAAGTTTTCTACAACTCAATCTGTAGAAATTAAGATAAAATAATTCAGAAACAGCAAAATGTAAAGGAATTAAATACTTTGATGAATGAGGTCCATTGATATTTTGCCCATGGATTTTTGTATAACATACTGAAAGACACTGCTCTACCGTAAAAGATGTTTGAAATGTAAAGATGAGAGTAAATGTATTTAATCTACGAAAAGCATAAAGGTGTTTGATTAAAATATTCTCTCTCTTCATATATACATATACATACAGACACACTTAAATATATATGAATGCTAAGTGTAGCTACTGGACATTCTCTTATTAGCAATTATGTTTGCACATTCCTCTAGAGGTAAGTTTAATCCATCATCAGGATCTAGCATATTATTTGCAAGTAAGCAAGGCAAATTACTGCCTTCAAATGAAGGAAACTAACAATCCTGTTGTACTTCCAACAATCAGAGTTATTTTTCCTGGTGAACACAATAAAAGCAACATCGAATGTAGAAACTCTGCAATCCAAGGCATTATAAGGAAATAATTGTCATAAATGAACTAATACCAAAAAAGTAAACATTCGAGTCTTTCTGCACAGAGCTCACAATTTAAGAGAAAAATCTTTGATAATATGTATTTTAGATACCAATTTTAGAAACCTAGTTGGAAATACATGTTTTTAATTAAAAAGCAAATTAAGATGCCCACATCTGGCTATAGGATTGAGTTACAGAGATTAGACTTATCCTCCTGTCAGAAACAATTAAAGAGTGGAAAGAGTGTATGAAAGAATTGCTTCCAGATATTGGACAACAGGCAGAATAGCACTGCAATTCCTGAGAGAAGAGAAACAAATGAAGTGAGCCAACAATAGCCCTGGTTTTCTGGTGGGATATCACAGCCTGGAGAGCAGGAAGTACATCCAAAAGGGGTGGTGACTTGAGTTAAAAAACCTAAGCTCAGGGAGGCTGAGGTACAGGCCAGCTATAGGGCTCCATCCTGGAGAGGAGGGGTACCTGCAGAAAAAGAACTTCAAATATATTTAAATTTCCACTGTCTCCTCCAAGGAATAAGGCCAGGCAAAGAATGGCCAAAGAATGGTGAGTTTCATAGTTTTCTGAGCTCAGAAATGGCTGGAAGACACTTCAGCGCCAATCAGCCAGGGTGTTGAGTCTTTGTTATTCATTATGAGTACTCAGTAGGGTACCCAGAAAGCCTGTATCTTGGTGGTTTGAATCTTAGAGAAAAGGATAGTCTGAATTGCTCAAATAAAGCTCAAAATAAGCCTCAAAAGAATTATGTTCAAGTATAAATTACTTATACTGCCTGCCAAAATAAAATTCATTTAGTTAACATTTATTTTTTAAATGTTTATTTAAAAAACCCAGATAGTCAAAAATGTAAAATATATTGTTTTGAACCCAATACAAACTTACTAGACATGCCAAGAAGCAGGAAAATGAGCACAATGAGAGACAAATAAATCAGTGAATAAAAACAGACCCAATATAAACACCCCCCAAAAAAATGACATATTATGCCCAGATGAACAAAGACTAAAGTAGACTTAATCTTCCTCACCAGAGGCTGTGCAATTTCAGCCCTTTAAAAACATCTTTCCTTTTTCCTCCTTGCATAGTCAAACCATATTCCAAAATTAGCCTGAACTGATCACAGTCAAACATAAAACCTAAAACCATAAACTAGAAAAAACCCACAGAAGATATATTTTTGTGACTTTTAAATAAACATGATATTCTTAAATAGTTCACACAAAAAGCAGAAGTAATAAAAGAAAAAAATTGTGAAATTCATCAAAATTAAAAAACTCCACATATTTGAAAGACACTAAGAAAATTAAAAAGCAAGCTTTTAGGTTTGAAAGAAATGACATGCGTTGCATAAACCTAATACAGACTTGCCCAGGATATATTAAGAACTCTTCCATCTCAGTAAGATTAAAAAATAATTTAATGAGAAGATTAAAGACATACTTAGCCAAAAAGATACACAACTGGTAAACAGACACATGAGAAGATCTTCAATATAATTAGCAACAAAAATGAAAATTTATTTATTTTTTTTTATAGAAACACAAAGACTTGCAAAGTGATTTTTAACAGGAAACATCAACTATGAATTACATATATGAGATGCAAACTACATACGTGAGTTATATATATGAGATGAAATAATCACATATATGACTTGAAAAAGCTGAGATGTAGAACAGTTAATTGACAATATTCCAGAGGATATAATAGGATTTTTTTCATTTATTTTACCTATCATTCATTTGTTCAAATATACTTAAAATTTTGTACTAGAATTAAAGGCTGAGCAGACACAAATAATGGACAGTTCCTGGAAACAACTTATAACACTGTGGTTAGTGTTCATGTTGTTTTACCCTTTTCCAGAACTCTGCATCTCTTTGCATAGATCCAGATTACTATCCAATGTCAGTTTCATGTTCTTTCTATCTGAAGAAGTTCCTTTACCATTTCTTATAGTTAAAGTCTGAAAAAGTTTGGAAATGTCTTTCTTTCTCTTTCATTTTTGTTTTTTGTTTTTTTTGTTTTTTTTTTTTCCCAGTGGGTTTTGTCATACATTGATATGAATCAGCCATGGATTTACATGTATTCCCAATCCCGATCCCCCCTCCCACCTCCCTCTCCACCCGATTCCTCTGGGTCTTCCCAGTGCACCAGGCCTGAGCACTTGTCTCGTGCATCCCACCTGGGCTGGTGATCTGTTTCACCATAGATAGTATACATGCTGTTCTTTTGAAATATCCCACCCTCACATTCTCCCACAAAGTTCAAAATCTGTTCTGTATTTCTGTGTCTCTTTTTCTGTTCTGCATATAGGGTTATCGTTATCACCTTTCTAAATTCCATATACATGTGTCAGTATGCTGTAATGTTCTTTATCTTTCTGGCTTACTTCACTCTGTATAATGGGCTCCAGCTTCATCCATCTCATTAGGACTGGTTCAAATGAATTCTTTTTAATGGCTGAGTAATATTCCATGGTGTATATGTACCACAGCTTCCTTATCCATTCATCTGCTGATGGGCATCTAGGTTGCTTCCATGTCCTGGCTATTATAAACAGTGCTGCGATGAACATTGGGGTGCACGTGTCTCTTTCAGATCTGGTTTCCTCAGTGTGTATGCCCAGAAGTGGGATTGCTGGGTCATATGGCAGTTCTATTTCCAGTTTTTTAAGAAATCTCCACACTGTTTTCCATAGCGGCTGTACTAGTTTGCATTCCCACCAACAGTGTAAGAGGGTTCCCTTTTCTCCACACCCTCTCCAGCATTTATTGCTTGTAGACTTTTGGATAGCAGCCATCCTGACTGGCGTGTAATGGTACCTCATTGTGGTTTTGATTTGCATTTCTCTAATAATGAGTGATGTTGAGCATCTTTTCATGTGTTTGTTAGCCATCTGTATGTCTTCTTTGGAGAAATGTCTGTTTAGTTCTTTGGCCCATTTTTTGATTGGGTCATTTTATTTTTCTGGAATTGAGCTGCAGGAGTTGCTTGTATATTTTTGAGATTAATCCTTTGTCTGTTTCTTCATTTGCTATTATTTTCTCCCAATCTGAGGGCTGTCTTTTCACCTTACTTATAGTTTCCTTTGTAGTGCAAAAGCTTTTAAGTTTCATTAGGTCCCATTTGTTTAGTTTTGCTTTTATTTCCAATATTCTGGGAGGTGGGTCATAGAGGATCTTGCTTTGATTTATGTTGGAGAGTGTTTTGCCTATGTTCTCCTCTAGGAGTTTTATAGTTTCTGGTCTTACATTTAGATCTTTAATCCATTTTGAGTTTATTTTGGTGTATGGTGTTAGAAAGTGTTCTAGTTTCATTCTTTTACAAGTGGTTGACCAGTTTTCCCAGCACCACTTGTTAAAGAGGTTGTCTTTTTTCCATTGTATATCCTTGCCTCCTTTGTCAAAGATAAGGTGTCCATAGGTTCGTGGATTTATCTCTGGGCTCTACTACAAAGCCACAGTCATCAAGACAGTATGGTACTGGCACAAAGACAGAAATATAGATCAATGGAACAGAATAGAAAATTTAAACCACTATAAAATCACTAGAATGACTAAAACAACTGGAATTCTCATATATTGTTGGTGGAACATAAAATTGTTCAACCATTTTGGAAGAGAGTTTGACATTTTCTGATAAAGTTAAAACAGACTTTCAGAGTAATATCCAAATATTTTACTCCTCAGCATTTACACAAGAGAAGTAAAAGCAAATGGATACTAAAAAAATGTAAACAAATATTTGCAACAGCCTTGATAAACAACTGAGCAGTAGAAATTATTGAACCGGTTGTTGTTCCAGTTGCTAAGCTGTGTCCAACTCTTTGCCACCCCATGGGCTGCAGCAAGCCAGGGTTCCCTATCCTTCACCATCTTCCAGAGTTTGTTCAAACTCACGTCCATCGAGTCAGTGATGCCATCCAACCATTTCATCCTCTGTCTACCCCTTCTCCTTTTGCCTTCAATCCTTCCTATCATCAGGGTCTTTTCCAATGAGTTGGCTCTTCACATCAGGTGGCCAAAGGACTGGAGCTTCAGCTTCAGCATCAGTCCTTCCAATGAATATTCAGGGTTGATTTCCTTTAGGACTGACTGGTTTGATCTCCTTGTTGTCCAAAGGACTCATGAGTCTTTTCCAGCACCACAGTTCAAAAGCATCAGTTCTTCGGTGTTCAGTCTTCCTAATGGTCCAACACTCACATCATAAAGAAGGCTAATTGCCAAAGAACTGAACTGGTGTCAGACACAAAAATACTTACATATTTCAAGATTGTTATGCTGGGTGAAAGAAGCCCTACATACAGTATATGTATTTATTGAAACTGGAGGAAAGAGAAATAAAATCTATAGTGATAGAAAGCACTTCATGGGCTTCCCTGGTGACTCAGTGGTAAAGAATCCACTTGCCAAAACAGGAGACATGGGTTCGATCCCTGGTTCGGGAAGATCCCACATGCTGCAGGGCAACTAAGCCATTGTGGCACAACTAATAGCTTCTGCTCCATAGCCCGGAAACTGTGACTGCTGAGCCCACGTGCCACAGCTACTGAAGGCTGAGCATGCTGGAGTCTGTGCTCCACAACAAGAGAAGCCACCACAATGAGCAGCCCAAGTGCTGCAACGAGAGAGGAGCCCTATCTTGCTGCAACTAAAGAAAAACCCAGACAGCAACAAACACCCAGTACAGCCAAAAATAAATAAATTAATTAATTTAAAGAAATAAAGAAAGCACATCAATGGTGCTTTAAAGTGGACATGGAAATGGGGAATGACTATGAAGAGGCACAAGGGAATCTTTGGAGGTTATGAAAATATTATTTATCTTCACTGTAGTGGTAGATAAATGACTGCATACTTCTCTCAAAATTCATTAAAGTATACAGTTAAAATGGTGTTCTTTATTGAATATAAATTTCATTTTAATTAAACTTATTTTTTAAAATTAGCAAATTGATATACTGATGCTGAGAAAGATTGAGGGCAGGAGGAGAAGGGGATGACAGAGGATGAAATGGTTGGATGGCATCACTGACTCATTGGACATGGGCTTGCGTGGACTGCAGGAGTTGTGATGGACAGAGAGGCCTGGCGTGCTGTGGTTCATGGAGTCACAAAGAGTCAGACATGACTGAGCAACTGAACTGAACTGAACTGACTAGTAGTGTGAATTATAGATTCTGGGAAGCTCTACAGGATGCATCTGGGTGTCTATTCACATTTTAACATGAACTCTAGGATGTCATTTGCCTTTCACACTTTGTGGACATTTACACAGACGGTGCAAGAGCAAAACTGCTGGGACTTCAGTGCAAATCACAGTGGCTCCAATCTCCCAGTCATCATGGAATTTCACTGCCAAGCTCTTATAGAAAAATGACAAAAACAAACAAAAAACAAATTCACTTAACCTTTTCCTTGATAAATCAGTAGAAATTATTGGTTTTTAAAAATTGCAACTCTTGAGTGCATAAAATGGGAAGGATACACACAGCATTTCTGCTGCATAATGAAAGGTGTCTCAGAAATGCATTTGTGTGATTGAGTTGCCACTGATCCAGCTGCCTTTTTTGTGGAGCACTATTTATCTCACACGCTAGTAAAGTAATGCGCAAAATTCTCCAAACCAGGCTTCAGCAATACGTGAACCGTGAACTTCCAGATGTTCAAGCTGGTTTTAGAAAAGGGAGAGGAACTAGGGATCAAATTGCCAACATCCGCTGCATCATCGAAAAAGCAAGAGAGTTCCAGAAAAACATCTATTTCTGTTTTATTGACTATGACAAAGCCTTTGACTATGTGGATCACAATAAACTGTGGAAAATTCTGAAAGAGCTGGGAATACCAGAACACCTGACCCACCTCTTGAGAAACCTGAATGCAGGTCAGGAAGCAACAGTTAGAACTGGACATGGACCAACAGACTGGTTCCAAATCAAGAAAGGAGTACGTCAAGGCTGTATACTGTCACCCTGCTTATTTAACTTATATGCAGAGTACATCATGAGAAATGCTGGGCTGGAAGAAGCACAAGCTGGAATCAAGATGGCTGGGAGAAATATCAATAACCTTAGATATGCAGGTGACACCACCCTTATGGCAGAAAGTGAAGAGGAACTAAAAAGTCTCTTGAAGAAGGTCAAAGAGGAGAGTGAAAAAGTTGGCTGAAAGCTCAACATTCAGAAAACTAAGATCATGGCATCCGGTTCCAGCACTTCATGGCAGATAGATGGGGAAACAGTTGAAACAGTGTCAGACTTTATTTTTCTGGGCTCCAAAATCACTCAAGTGGTGATTGCAGCCATGAAATTAAAAGATGCTTGCTCCTTGGAAGGAAAGTTATGACCAACCTAGATAGCATATTAAAAAGCAGAGACATCACTTTGCCAACAAAAGTCCGTCTAGTCAAGGCTATGGTTTTTCCAGTGGTCATGTACGGATGTGAGAGTTGGACTGTGAAGAAAGCTGAGCGCCGAAGAATTGATGCTTTTGAACTGTGGTATTGGAGAAGACTCTTGAGAGTCCCTTGGACTGCAAGGAGATCCAACCAGTTGATCCTCAAGGAGATCAGTCCTGGGTGTTCATTGGAAGGACTGATGCTGAAGCTGAAACTCCAGTAGTACTTTGGCCACCTCATGTGGAGAGTTGACTCATTGGAAAAGATCCTGATGCTGGGAGGGATTGGGGGCAGGAGGAGAAGGGGACGACAGAGGATGAGATGGCTGGATGGCATCACCGACTCGAAGGACATGAGTTTGATTAAACTCTGGGAGTTGGTGATGGACAGGGAAGCCTGGCGTGCTGCGATTCATGGGGTCACAAAGAGTTGGACACGACTGAGCAACTGAACTGAACTGATTTATCCTTGAGGGGCTTCCCAGGTGGCCCAAGTGGTAAAGAACCTGTCTGCCAATGCAGGAGACACAAGAGATGCAAATTTGATCCTTGAGGTGGGAAGATTCCCTGGAGGATGGCATGAAAACCCACTTCAAAATATTCTTGGCTGGAGAATTCCTATGGACAGAGGAGCCTGGCAGGCAACAGTCCAGGGGATCTCAAGAGTCCAACACAACTGAAGTGACTTATCATGCATTTCTCCTTGAAGAACGACTTACAGACAAAGGTATTAAGACTGGGTATTTTGCAGACATTTTCTCAAACATTAACAAAGGAAAATAACTGATGGTCTTGTCGGCAATGATAAAATAGGAGACTTAAGAAAAGTGTATAATTTGGGGAAAATTATATTATACAGTGATTTTGACAGCTTCCCAACACTTAAAGACTATTTTTATTCTTTGATGGTTATATACTTTCATACTATAATATGAAATAGGGCAATATTTAGAAGACCTGAATTATTCAATGAATCAGTATTCTCCAAGTGACCAGGGCATGATGCTATACAATCATGCATGGGTACAAAAATTATACTATTTTCAGATTACATATTGAAACTAACTTTAAGAAATTATCACTTGTCAGGTTTTGATGAAGTATCAAAACAAATATCCTCATAATCTGAAAAGACTTTAAAAACACTCATTTTTTTTTTCCAACTAGCTGTCTGTGTGGTCAGACTGTCTTCCTGTACTTGCCAATAAACATATCTCAACACAATAAATGTGAGAAACAGGTTTGAGAATTCAGTTATCTTCTACTGAGCAAGATATTAAAGAGATTTATAAAAAGTGAAACAATGCTACTCTTCTCACTGATTTCTTAAAAAATACTTTTCTTAAAGAATATGTTATTTATTATAGCAGATATGAGTTTTAGGTTGTTTCTTCAGTAAATTTTGTTACATTTAAAATTTTGTCAATTTTAATTTGCAAAATGATAAACATATATAGCTAGATCCCAGAGAAATAAAACCTCTCTGGAGGCTTCAATAATTTTTAAGCATATAAAATGGTCTTGAGACCAAAACGTCTGAGAGCTGCTTTATTGAATGGAATTATATTGTTGCAGTCAATGCGACAATATTCCTGATTGCCTGAAATTGTTCTCAGCCTGTTTCCTCCCCATTTCTTTTCTCCTCATGGCCCCTGCAACAGTTAAGAAACGTTATATTGACCCTTGCGTCCCAGGTAGCTCAGTGGTAAAGAATCCACCTGCCAAGCGAAAGATATAGGTTAAATCCCTGGGTTGGGAAGGTCCCCTGCAAGAGGAAATGGCAACCCACTCTAGTATTTTGACTGGGAAATCACATGGACAGAGGAGTGTGGTGGGCTACAGCCCATGCGGTGGCAAAGAATCGGACACAACTTAATGACTAAACCATAGCAAATTCTAAGCCTCATTGCTCCCTGACACACACATCCAGTAGGAAAATGTTTTCGCCACATGAATACTTCAACCTCAACCCTTAACAAAGCAGGGCATTCCCTGTTGTAAAGAGGTAGAACAAAAATGAAAGACATTGTTATTTTACTTTAAAAGTGAGAAAACAGGGAAACACAGCTAGCAAATATCAATGCTAAGAGTGATCAACATCAGAAGTGGCTATAAGCAGGTAACACCATTGAGTGATGCAAACTCAAAGTCGGAAAGCAACAGAAAGTGGTGAGACCTGGAGTGAACTAGAATACCGTGCAGCCTGTTTAAGTGGAGTAGGCACTATTCACTCCTAGATAATTTGTCATTTTGAATTAAGTCTATTGCTCCTATGTCTTGCAATTTTTTAACAGAAGCTGAAAATCTGAAGTTTTATGTGAAATATCTTAACTTTTAAAATCCTGTTTAGACCAAAAGAAATGTTGGTAGGCTTAATGAAATGTATCTACCTCTAGGCAACATGTTCAGTTATTTGACTATAATTCTCGCTACTATTGAAACTGAACAATAATGTTGAGGATATCTTGGTTTAAAGAGTCTGCATCAATGAAGTGTTCAGCATATGTTTTCAAATATTATTAAATAATGTTATCAAATAATATTCAAAATATTATCCAATACTTGTAATAAAAATTTTAACATAATTAGAACATATTTGTATATAATTACTATTTTAATTCACATAATAGGCAAGTATTTAGTAAAACTAAAATATATTTTTCTAAAATTTTATCATAAAATAGACAGTGAATAAATAGAAAGATATGATTCTACTTTTTTTTTTTTTTTTTTTTTCCAGTGGGTTTTGTCATACATTGATATGAATCAGCCATGGATTTACATGCATTCATGTCACCTTATTTTTCAACCACTCCAAGAGAAAGCTAGAGTAGCAATGGTTTTATCACACAAAATAGACTAGAATTTTCAATAATTATAACTAGATTACTATTTTAACTAGTTTTGAAATTTATTTTTGAAAATATTTATCTTTTAGAACTTGGTATGATTCACTAGCTGAAATGATGAGCCTCAAATCATTTTGGTAAAACAATGAAAATAAAAAATTAATTTCATCTTTTCTATTGAGAAAAAAATCTTCCCGCAAACACAGGGAAAATACTGTCTTACTGCTAAAATAATTTACTTATCTATCTTTTGCGGTAAATACAATCAAAATACTAGACTGTTTAAGATAAATTTATTTAGCGCTGAAATATGAGATGTGAGTAATAATACCAAAAGAAATTACCATTACAGTGAAAGGTATTTTTTTCAAGCTTGTTGTTCATGTTTATTGTTAACTAACCAGATAAATAAGAAATAAATGTAATGCAAGTTAGTTACGGTATGCAACTTGTAAGTTTAACCTGATTTCAGTATAACAATATCTGGTTTTTATGACAAAGAAATGTTGATCTCAGATGTATTTTTAACATTACATATTAGAACCCATCACTCAGTCGTATCCGACTCTTTGCAACCCCATGGACTGTAGCCTACCAGGCTCCTCCGTCCATGGGATTTTCCAGGCAAGCATAGAGAGTGGGTTGCCATTTCCTTCTCCAATTACATATTAAGAATAATGATATTTAAAGTAACATTGTAAAAATAAATGGATTAATCATTTCAAACTAATTTAAAGCTTGACAAAGTGAATTTTTGCATAAATATTACTTCCTATTGCCTATCATGTAAACATCAATACATATGAAATAACAGGCATGCAGTATTATCCTAGCACTTTTCCCCAATTCACATAAATCTGTACACTCACTGAACATGACTGTTCCTTCTACTCCTTTATATTAGCCCATTTTCTCTACTATAAAATGTTAGAAAAAAGCATAAAGACCTTTGATCTGTTACTCCTTTTGTTTATTTATGAATGTCTTTGTGTTTACCATGAGTTGAAAATGGTATTTGAACATATATTTAAATGATAACCTATGCCTATTAACTCAAATGAGAAGAACAGGTAAATTTGTGTGACTCATTTCCAAGTACAAGCACAACATATACTGTTAACACCGAATAGTACTTTTCTAATTATAAGATCACAGAGAGAAGAAAAACTGAAAGACAACTGAAAGACAGTGCTGTCTGCAGAATCCTGCTGGAGTATTCATGATCACTAATGGACAGATGAAACAGACAGACTAGTGAAATTCTCACCTCATTCAAGTAGCTCCACAGTAAATATACTGACATTTTGATTTCAACTTCTAATTATCAATCCTTAATGCTTCATTATAATTAAATCTAACCTTGAGAGCAAATTGTAACATTTTGAGTTAATAATAAAACAATTCATAAAATGCTGAGTCATAAATATAAAAGTCAACAGCCATATTGCTATTTTTAAGGTAGAAATTGCTAGGCAATCAGTGTAAGACTCTGAGACCTAGATCTTGTTTTCAATACACATCCATTGGCCTGATAAATTATCACACTCAGATCCAGGGAAGGGCAGTAATTAACTTATGTTCCACATGCCTGAGGGAAGAACAACTGATGATCATTAATCTTTAGCCCAAACATCTGGTTCACTATAAACTGGCCAGGGAGGATGAGAAACGGTGGTGACTTAACCCAGATCAAGAGAAGCCATAAAGATGTTAAGCATCTTGATCTTTAAAATGATTAAAAATGATGCATTTTAAGGACAGGAGCCAACCAAAAATGTAGATATTCAGGCTATTAAAACTGCTGTCCCACCTTTGGGGGAATGTTTAACCTCTTTCAGAGTCTATGCTGAGAGTTTTGTACTTTCCTTCTCTTTAATAAATTCTATTTGCTTGCGACCGTGACTGCCTGTGTGTTTGTGAAATTCATTCTTCAGCTCTGCAAACAAGAACTCAGATTCGCATTTCATTTCATGTCTAAAAACATTCAAACGCATCATATGTTGTGATAGTTGAAACTGGAGAAAAATAAAAAATTAACTCTGCCCACTAAATAAAATAAGTGGGAATAGAATATATGTGTTCAAAGAAATGAAAAAAAATATATTTTTACATGATAATAGAGCTCTTAAAAAATAGAGCTTTTCACTCTTTTTTAATAATTTTCTTAACATGTTAACCAAACAATAAGTTAAATCTAAAAATGAATAAAGTACCAAGTAAAAGGTGTTACTGCAGCTTTTAATAGCTATTTTTACTAGATAAAATATAACATTACAAATCTCATGGTGGTCTCTATTTAAACAAAGTAAAAACATTTCATTCATGCTTGAGATTTTCCATTTGGAAATGGACGACATCACATAGATTTTATGGGTGTCTTGTATTAGACCCCACGTAAATTAAAAAAAAAAAAAAAAAAAGAGTGAAGGAAGGAAGGAAGGGAACTTTTTTTACAAATGCCCAAAGTGGCCAGAGATGATTGTAATTAAGATATTGGAACAGTATTATTTTAAAAAGGGCTGTGCTTGGGCAGGGGCTAAGTAGACCTTCTGTAGTGCAATTCTTTATATAAACATATGTGCATGATGGTTACACAGGAGTTCTCATTCTGTGAAGATGCTAAGGTAAATACATTTATCTTGATGCATTTCTGAGTTACTTACTGATTCATATGCAGCATACAGATTAAACCTCAACAGGTACAGTACTACACATAATAATTAATGAAAAGATTTTTTTTTTTTTTATCAAAGAAAGAATTGCTAAGCATCCATTACTAGAGACTTGAAAAGGGAAGATGACGCAAGAAGGATGACAAGCAAATTCTGAGAAATCTACTTTGATTTGGAGCCATCAATCACCTGGTGACTTCTTTGGAGAAATAGAGTATTTCAGGAAAATAAGATTACGGGAGAATTACTTTCTTACCCTTGAGTCCCTGGTGAGGAAATGAAAATGGAGACACATCCAAGTTCACACTAGGTAAGACTCTTCGTTTAAGTCAAATTTTCAGTGTCTTCAAGCAAAGTTTATGGAAGCAAAATGAAATTCCCCCAGGAAAAAACAAGAAAAGAGCCTAAAAATCAGCTTACACTTCAGTTCAGTTCAGTTGCTCAGTCGTGTCTGACTCTTTGAGACCCCATGAACCGCAGCACGCCTGGCCTCCCTGTTCATCACCAAATCCCGGAGTCCACCCAGACCCATGTCCATTGAGTCGGTGATGCCATCCAACCATCTCATCCTCTGTCGTCCCCTTCTCCTCCTGCCCTCAATCTTTCCCAGCATTAGGGTCCTTGCCAATGACAGCTCTTCGCATGAGGTGGCCAAAGTACTGGAGTTTCAGCTTCAACATCAGCCATTCCAATGAACACCCAGGACTGATTTCCTTTAGGATGGACAGGTTGGATCTCCTTGCAGTCCAAGGGACTCTCAAGAGTCTTCTCCAACACCATAGTCCAAAAGCATCAACTATTCAGCCCTCAGCTTTCTTTACAGTCCAACTCTCACATCCACACATGACCACTGGAAAAACCATAGCTTTGACTAGACGGACTTTTGTTGGCAAAGTAATGTCTCTGCTTTTTTAATATGCTGTCTAGGTTGGTCATAACTTTCCTTCCGGGGGCAAGCGTCTTTTAATTTCATGGCTGCAATCACCACTTGAGTGATTTTAGAGCCCAGAAAAATAAAGTCTGACACTGTTTCAACTGTTTCCCCATCTATCTGCCACGAAGTGATGGAACCGGATGCCATGATCTTAGTTTTCTGAATGTTCAGCTTTAAGCCAACTTTTCCACTCTCCTCTTTCACTTTCATCAAGAGGCTTTTTAGTTCCTCTTCACTTTCTGCCATAAGGGTGGTGTCATCTGCATATCTGAGGTTACTGATATTTCTCCCAGCCATCTTGATTCCAGCTTGTGCTTCTTCCAGCCCAGCATTTCTCATGATGTACTCTGCATATAAGTTAAATAAGCAGGGTAACAGTATACAGCCCTGACGTACTCCTTTCTTGATTTGGAACCAGTCTGTTGGTCCATGTCCAGTTCTAACTGTTGCTTCCTGACCTGCATACAGGTTTCTGGAAAGGCAGGTCAGGTGGTCTGATATGACCATCTCTTCCAGAATTTTCCACAGTTTATTGTGATCCACACAGTCAAAGGTTTGGCATAGTCAATAAAGCAGAAATAGATGTTTTTCTGGAACTCTCTATCTTTTTCGATGATCCATCAAATGTTGGCAATTTGATCTCTGGCTCCTCTACCTTTTCTAAAACCAGCTTGGACATCTGGACATCACGGTTCACGTATTGCTGAAGCCTGACTTGGAGAATTTTAAGCATTACTTTACTAGCATGTGAGATGAGTGCAATTGTGCGGTAGGTTGAGCCTTCTTTGGCATTGGCTTTCTTTGGGATTGGAATGAAAACTGACCTTTTCCAGTCCTGTGGCCACTGCTGAGTTTTCCAAATTTACTGGCATATTGAGTGCAGCACTTTCATAGCATCATCTTTTAGGATTTGAAATAGCTCAACTGGAATTCCATCACCTCCACTAGCTTTGTTCATAGTGATGCTTCCTAAGGCCCACTTGACCTCACATTCCAGGATGTCTGGCTCTAGGTGAGTGATCACACCATCGTGATTATATGGGTCATGAAGATCGTTTTTGTACAGTTCTTCTGTGTATTCTTACTACCTCTTCTCAATATCTTCTGCTTCTGTTAGGTCCCTACCATTTCTGTCCGTTATTGAGCCCATCTTTGCATGAAATGTTCCCTTGGTATCTCTAATTTTCTTGAAGATATCTCTAGACTTTCCCATTCTATTGTTTTCCTCTATTTCTTTGCACTGATCACTGGGGAAGGCTTTCTTATCTCTCCTTGCTATTCTTTGGAACTCTGCATTCAAATGGGTATATCTTTCCTTTTCTCCTTTGCTTTTTGCTTCCCTTGTTTTCACAGCTATTTGTAAGGCTTCCTCAGACAGCCATTTTGCTTTTTTGCATTCTTTTTCTTGGGGATGGTCTTGATTCCTGTCTCCTGTACAATGTGATGAACCTCCATCTATTGTTCATCAGGCACTCTGTCTATCAGATCTAGTCCCTTAAATCTATTTGTCACTTCCACTGTATAATCATAAGATATTTGATTTAGGTCATACCTGAATGGTCTAGTGGTCTTCTCCACTTTCTTCAATTTCAGTCTGAATTTGGCAATCAGGAGTTCATGATGAGCCACAGTCAGCTGCCGGTCTTGTTTTTGCTGACTGTATAGAGCTTCTCCATCTTTGGCTGCAAAGAATATAATCAATCTGATTTTGGTATCGACCATCTGGTGATGTCCATGTGTAGAGTCTTCTCTTGTGTTGTTGGAAGAGGGTGTTTGCTATGACCAGTGCGTTCTCTTGGTAGAATGCTATTAGCCTTTCCCCTGCTTCATTCTGTACTCGAAGGCCAAATTTGCCTGTTACTCCAGGTGTTTCTTGACTTTCTACGTTTGCATTCTAGTCCCCTATAATCAAAAGGACATCTTTTTTGGGTGTTAGTTCTAGGTCTTGTAGGTCTTCATAGAACTGTTCAGCTTCAGCTTCTTCAGGATTACTGGTTAGGGCATGGACTTGAATTACCATGATATTGAATGGTTTGCCTTGGAAACGAACAGAGACCATTCTGTCATTTTTGAGACTGCATCCAAGTACTGCATTTTGGACTCTTTTGTTGACTATGATGGCTACTCCATTTTTTCTAAGGCATTTCTGCCCACAGTAGTAGATATAATGGTCATCTGAGTTAAATTCACCCATTCCAGTCCGTCTTAGTTCACTGATTCCTAGAATGTCGATGTCCACTATTGTCATCTCCTGTTTGACCATTTCCAATTTGCCTTGATTCATGGACCTAACATTCCAGGTTCCTGTGCAATATTGCTCTTTACAGCAGCAAATCTTGCTTCTATCACCAGTCCTATTCACAACTGGGTACTGTTTTTGCTTTGGCTCCATCCCTTCATTCTTTCTGAACTTAGCATATATTTATAATAAAAGCAAATCAGTTATATGTGATGTTTAAGGGGGATATGAAATAGGCAACATTTTATTTATGATCTATAATTCATGTATGACTACATATATAGATAGATAGCATTTCAAACCTTGAGGAATTTATTGCATTCAGATATGAAAGATGGGCTAAATGCTCCTTCCTCTTCTAGGAAGAATCATTAAATTATAGTCATAAGAAAGTATAGTTATATTCTTTCTAAACCAATAAAAGTAAATATGAATTGTGTTACAGCTGATTTGCTGTTGTTGTCAATTTGCTAAGTCATGTGACTCTTTGTGACCCCATGGACTGCAGCCCGCCAGGCTCCTCTGTCCATGAAATTTCCCAGGCAAGCATACTAGAGTGGGTTGCCATTTCCTTCTCCAGCAGATCTTCCTGACCCAGAGATCAAACCATGTCTCCTGCATTGCAGGTGGATTCTTTACTACTGAGCAACCTGAGCTTCCCACATTTGATATAAATAGATAAAAAACAAAGATATCTGAAATCTTACAGACCAAATTATACATTTCAGAGTTTATTTCATAGTGCAATATGAAAATCAATTTCTCATAGGTTATTTAAATGGAATAACACACACACACACACACACACACACACACACACATATATATACAAGTATATATTGAACAAAATAATCATACACTACCTGGGGGAAACGATAAGACAAGTAAATCTTTGTTGTAGAACAAGATAATGAGAATACGTATGAGCAAAATATCTATCTTTTTAAAAGATTTTTTGATGTGGACCATTTTTAAAGTCTTTACGCAGTTTGTTACAATATTGCTTCAGCTTTATGTTTTGTTTCCTTGGTCCTGAGACATGTGGGATTCTGTCTCCCGGACCAAGAGAACTACACATTCTCTGCATTGGAAGGTAAAGCCTTAACCACTGGACCTCCTGAGAATCCCAAAAATATCTATATTAAAAGAAAAACTACCCATTTAACTATCATCTCAGAATGATTACAAAGAAGAGCTGATACTAATTTTCTTACAATGTAAATTTTAGAGATAATTGTTAAAACTCTGTCATTAAAGCAGAGATGTGTCGGAAATCTTTATGATATGATGTTCATTAAAAATAATATAAATTTCCATATATACATGATCATAAGAACATATTATGTGCAAATGTAAATAGACATTTGTAGGAAAGTGATGCGATAATTATGATTTGTTTCTGTTCTTTTCAAATATCACTTTAATGACATATTAGTTTTCAATAAAAATGAAAACAGAAGAACTATACAAAAAATGATCTTAATGACCCAAATAATCATGGCAGTGTGAAAACTCACCTACGGTCAGACATCCTATAGTGCAAAGTCAAGTGCACCTTAGGAAGCATCACTTTAAACAAAGTGAGTGGAGGTGATGGAAGTCCAGTTGAGCTATTTCAAATCCTAAAAGATGATGCTGTGAAAGTGCTGAGCTGAATATTGAGCAAATTTGGAAAACTCAGTAGTGACCACAGGACTGGAAAAGGTCAGTTTTCATTCTCATCCCAAAGAAAGGCAACGCCAAAGAATGTTCAAATTACTGCACTATTGCACTCATCTCACAGGCTAGCAAAATCATGCTCAAAATTCTGCAAGTTAGGCTTCAACAGTACATGAACCGAGAACTTCCAGAGCTTCAAACTGGATTTAGAAAAGTTAGAGGAACCAGAGATTAAACTGTTAACATATGCTGGATCATAGAAAAAGCAAAATCATTCCAGAAAAACACATACTTCTGCTTCATTGAATATGCTAAAGCCTTTGACTGTGTGGATCATAACAAACTGTGGAAAAATCCTTTACTAGATAAGAGTACCAGGCCACCTTACTTGCCTCTTGAGAAATCTGCATGCAAGTCAAGAAGCAACAGTTAGCATCAGACATAGAACAACGGACTGGTTCTTAATTGGGATAGGAATACGTCAGGGCTGTATATTGTCACCTTGTTTATTTAACGTCTATGCAGATAACATCATGTGAAATGTCGGGCTGGATGAAGGACAAGCTGGAATCAAGATTGCCGGGAGAAATATCAGTCACCTCAGACATGCAGATGACACCACCCTTATGGCAGAAAGCAAAGAACTAAAGAGCCTCTCGATGAAAGTGAAAGACAAGAGTCAAAACGTTGGCTTAAAGCTCAATATTCAAAAACTAAGATCACGGCATCCGATCCCATCACTTCATGGCAAATAGATGGAGAAACAATGGAAATAGTGACAGAATTTATTTTCTTGGGCTCCCAGAATCACTGCAAATGGTGACTCTAGCCATGAAATTAAAAGATGCTTGTTCCTTGGAAAAAAAGCTATGACAAACCTAAACAACATGTTGAAAAGCAGAGACATCACTTTGCCAAAAAAGGCCCACATAGTCAAAGCTATAGTTTTCCCACTAGTCATGTACAGATGTGAGAAATGGACCATAAAGAAGGCTGAGCACTTAAGAATTGATGCTTTTGAACTGTGGTGTTGAAGAAGACTCTTGAGGGCCCCTTGGACTGCAAGGAGATCAAACCAGTCACTCCAATAGGAAATCAGTCTTAAATGTTCATTGGAAGGACTGATGCTGAAGCTGAAGCACCAACACTTTGGCCACCTGATACGAAGAACTGACTCACTGGAAAAGACTCTGATGCTGGGAAAGACTGAAGGCAGGAGAAGAAGGGGACAACAGTGGATGAGATGACTGGATGGCATCACCGACTCCATGGACATGAATTTGCGCAAGCTCTGGGAGTTGGTGATGGACAGGGTAGCCTTGTATGCTGCAGTCCATGGGGTCACAAAGGGTCAGACATGACTGAGTAATTGAACCAAACTGAACTGAACTGATGAAATAAAACTTAAAAAATTAGAACACTGATACAGTTAGAGATGTATTACTAACTGTATTGCCAGTTAGAGATGTATTACTAAAATAAACCTGCTAGTAATCTGTCATTTGATTTGCTGATAAACTGTGGAATAAAAATGGAATTCAAATAAATTGTGTCCCCAAACCAAACTCTTTGACCAATGAAATGTACAGACTGGCACATATTCAAGCATTTGAAATATTCTAAAATGGCAAATTAGTTAATGTTTTTTAATAGAACTCAGACAAACTATGAAAGAGAATCATTCTGTGTTTGATTTCAAAAATCCTGTTTTTCCAGACTCTCACAATCAATTTTCAGTGTTGCATCATCAAAATATAAGCTCATATTTGAAATAAAACTTTATTTCCATGATAGAAATGGAATTATTTTTCTTGTAAGATTCTCAAATACAACAAAAAACCACACAGAATATTCTGAAACAGTGAACAAACTATTTAGATGCTAATCACTTCATTCATTTTCTTACAAACTGAGATCTGCTCACTGATACAAAGGAAAAAGTCACATATTTCCTTTGTTTCACAGAAGCTATCACAAATACTCCTCTTGCCACCCATTTTTCCTCATGTGTCCTGCAAGGATTCTTCACAACCTATTGATTTTGGACTTGATCGTGTTCCTTGCTTTGGTCAATGAAATGTGTGGAGACATGATATATGCCATGTTCTAAAAGAGCTTTAAATGCAATTACACCATTTGGCTTGACAGCTCTGTTACTCCTGGTCTCTGTCATAAGAACAGCATGTCTTCTCAGATGGGTGTTGCTCATGCAATTAAAGTCTTAGGATAAGAAGAACATGGAACAGACTCACAGTCAATCTGCTGCTTGGAGGAGAGCCACCGTGAAGTGTCCCCACCATCATACGGTAGGAGTAATTTCATTACCTACTACGATTTAGGGGTTACTACAAAAAATGCTGATTATCAAAAACAAAAACACACAAAACAAATGAACCTAAAAGTTTGGTTGTTACAGTAAACTAAAATACACAGCATTGGCTTCAAAACCAGGAGATAGACAGGAAGACATTATATGTGGAGGCTGGATAGAGGTAACCCATGTTATATAGTGACAAAATAGTTGGGAAATCTATAACACTTTAAGGTATAACAAATCATTTTGTATATAATCAACATATGATTGTAGACAATAAGTTCTCAAAGAACAATGATTACAATGTGAATTAGCTATTACTGCTAAAAATAATGAGCTACATTAAATACATTAAAGAAACACCCTCAGAAACGAACTGTCACATGTTCAGGAAGAGATGAACCTGAAAACAGACAGGTCAGAAATTCCATGACATGTATGCCTTTTGTTGAAGTCTGTGGTTAGATTAAGTCGATCCCTAGTAGATCTATTAAGTTGAACAAAATGTCTCAGGGAACATAAGTAAAAAATATATATACCAAAATGCCTGATAAGCTCAAAGTACCTATAATTAGTTAAAGGGAAGAGAGTGATCAGTCAAATGCCAGCATTTCCTGTAAAGAACTGTGAGTAGGCACATGTTGCTGACTGCAATCAAATGGAGAGTAACAACAACAAAAACAACTGCGTTTTCCAGGGCTTCATTCGGTCAAAAATGCCGCCATCCTAGATGAAAAGAGACAATGACTGCTGGCAAAATAAAACATTATATTTAATATTTTTCAACAATAAACAGGAATGAAGTACATGATACATCATGGATGAACGTCAAAAATACAATGCTAAGTGAAAGACAACAGAACTGATTTGGTACAATATGATTTCATTTACAGAACTGTCCAGAATAAGTAAATCCACAGGGACAGAAAATACAGATGACTGCCAAGGGCTTGGTGGGAGAAGGAGATGGGAGAAAATGGGAGAGTGACTTTCAATGGATGGGTTTCTTATTAGAGTGATAAAAATATTCCAGAATTGTGGCGACAGTTATTCAATTTTGTGAATACATAAAAACCACTGAAGGGTACACTTTCAACAGTGAACTGCATGTGTACGAATTATGTTTAAAGAAAGTAGTTATTTTAAAAAGGGCCATCTTTAAACACTCAAACTTCCAGGTAGAAAATGTCTGAATGCAATGGGTATTTTCCAAGCACATTCAAGACTTTATGGGGACTCCCCTGGTGGTCCAGTGGCTAAGACTCTGTGCTCCCAACGCAGGAGTCTGGCGTTCAATCCCTGGTTAGGGAACTAGATCCCACATGCTGCAACTAAAAGATCTGGCATGCTGTAACAAAGACTGGAGATCTCGTGTGCTGTAACTAAGATCCAGCGCAGCCAAATTAAACAAACAAAAAAAGACTTTATGAAAAAAGTATTACTGGCAAATTTCATTAAAGTATAATTAAAGAGCAAACAAATCTTGGAAGGTAAAAATGAGGACTTCCCAGAAGATTGAGGAGCATCTCCCCCAGAAATATCTGTTCACATTCCAGAGCAAAGGTCCCTCTCTCCATATCCAGATCTGGAAGGACAAGGCACAACTACCAGCTGCCTTATAGAAACTCCAAGATTCATAATTTCTCCTGTGGTACAAACCTCCCTGCATGTGCAGAATAAATCTGGTTCTCACGGGGTCAACCTGCAGGAAAACGAGGCACAGTGCAGTGAAACAAGCTACAGTGTGGCCAAACAGTGTGTCTCTGAACCAGAGTTTTCAAACTCTGTTAATATAATGTGTGTGTATGTGTGTATGTGTGCAAGGCCTGTGTATACACATGCATGTATATACATACATATGTATGTGTGCATGCATATATGCATATTGTAAATAACTATATATGTTTGTATATATGTGTATCTGTACCAAACCCTTCATGGTTTCAGACTCAACACTCAAACTCCAAAGAAGATAGATTCTGCAAAGCCCTCTTCATACATGACCAAGCAAGATCATGGTAACAGAAGGATTTCCCAGAGGGCAGAATCAAGACCCGTGAGCAACAGACTAAGGAGTTGCTACCAGAAAGCCTAAGCAAAGACTTCTGACTCATAGTGAAGAAGATGATAACATATATGACTAGCAGGAGTGCAAAATGCTGTGTGCTATTATTTCTTCCATTCTTCCCTTTCCAATGGAAGTGTCTACTATGGTTATCCTGTCTCATTTCACCACTGAGTGTTGAATCTGGAGGGAGATGGGGCTGGACACCTTATACTTTTACCTCAAGGTTTGTAAACAATTAGATGAGACTTCTGAGCTTCCTGCTGGATAAGGGAGCTGGGCAATGAGTGTACATTTGATATAAATGGAAGGGAAGGTCTTATGTGTGAGAAAATGGACCGGAGCAGATTTCACTATTGTTTACAAATATCCCTCCTCTCCTTTCCCCATGACACGGAAAGAGTGTATTTTCCTTTTATATTTACTTACTTACTGGGCAAGCAATGGATTTATCACAAATAATGTACAACACAAATGAAAAATATTAAATATCTACCCAAAAACAATAATTAGGAAATTAAAGGTTAATATATACATTTTATCAAATGCATATACTTCCAGCAAAGTGCTAAGGCAAATAACATAACTTAAGATCATAACGAAAATAAGATGCCACTGAAGTAGTTACAAGCCTCTTTCCTCATGATGAACAAAGTATAATTTAAAGGCCAGAATAAGCCTAGTAATCTTGTTAGAACATGAATTCATGTAAAATTAGTTTCCGCGTTTCTGTCTAAAAGAAGCACTTAGACCTTTTTAAGTTTTGTGGCCTATGACAGTAAACGACTCCAGTCATTGAACAATCAGACTCTTTACAATTCAGATTTATTTATTCTTAAGGCTACTACAGTCCATACTTCTGATTTAAGTAACACAACAATGAACTCATTTATTTTGCTACAATATATTCTACACTGTGAATTTCACATTGCTAGAGTAAGCTGCTATATTAGAGGTTATTTTTTTTTTAACAGAGAATCAACACAAAGCTATGTCAGCTATAATTTAGTTTCACACAGAAAACGATAAACAGCAGCAAAGGAGATGGCCTATTGCCAAATGGAGTTGTCTGATAAGACTATTACTGGCCATGGACACCTAACCTTTCTATTGGAAGGTTAACAGCCTCATCGCTCATCAATAAACATTCTGACATTTTGGATTCAAAAGACTTTGGGAAAAAATGATGTGTTACATAAACAAATTTAATTCTAAAGAATGTCATTCAAAGTTAAAACCAAAATTGATGACAGATGTTAAATCTCTGTCAAAACTTATTGCCAAAAAGATAGCCACAAGTGGGTATAGATGGTCTAGGCCCATCTTTATACAGTGAGAATTTCAGAGTATCTGTGTGAGGTCCGGAGCTCTTACACAATTACTGTCAAAGGGCCAGATAGTAAAATACAGTCCCTATGACAATACAATGTGTTTTGGTCATTAAGTAAATGACAATCCAGTGACAAAGCCATAATAAAATTATAAAAGTCTGTGAGTAAATATGATAATCCCCATACTGATCTAGGTGGCTCTTTTGAAAGATAACTTTCTGCCCAAGAGAGGTGCTCAAAGGGTACTTGAGTTTTAAATAGATCATTTAAATATTCCTCAAGCTTCACATAACTAATAACAATGGCAAGCATTTCCTTGACATTATTGACAAAATTTACCTTATGCTCTATAGATCGTAAGTATGTTTTTCATCTTTAAAGTCATTTTAATGTATTATGTTATAGTCATGGCATAGTTTTATCCTAAAAAATATTCATTTTTCCCAGTATCCGCCATCACAATTCATAGATATATGTACCTCCCTTATATTTCGTATTTTGCTTGCTATTTCTCTACTGTTCAATTTATTGTCAGGTGGAAGGATCAGGTTGTAACTTCTTTAGTACTCGATATTAATGGTGTAATCATCTGTAAAAATGCTCAACATGGAAAGAAATGCTACACATGTAAAGAAATCACCTGTAGTTATTTTAAGTGTGCCTGAATTCTACATCTAGGATGTTTGCAAAAAATAGATGTGGAAAGTAGATGCCATTAACATGCAGAAAGGAAAAAGGTCTCTCTAACACTTGGAAAACATCAGCGGGAATGGAAATGGCTATGTGATCAACAATAAAAAGAGAGTAAAAACACATTATAAAAATGTTGAAAAACACTCCAGATGTCAACAACATTAAACCTTCAGACATTCAGAGAAAAATAAATGCAATAATGTTCACAGAGTTTGCTTCTCATCTTGATCCTAGTTAGGGCAAAATTCTGACACCATTCTCTGCTTCACTGCAGATGAACATGAGCATTCTTTAATGCACTGCATTTCTGTTTTAAAGGTTTTACTACACACATAATTGCTCAGATCTCAGTTCTAGCTTAGCAAACAAAATGACTTGAAAGTGGATGGCCCATTAACAACATACAATTTCTAAGCTCAACATTAAGTAGAAAAAGATGAATATGTATTATATGCTCTACCTAAATCACTTTCTGAAATCTGATGCTCTGAAATAGTGCAGCTTATAAATTCTGGAGATAAAGAGTATTTAAAGACTTTCCATTAAAACAATGAGTTTAACAGGTTCAAGGAAAAGCTAGCAATGTTTATTACAATTCTATTTTTATTTATTTATTTTTAAATGATTCAAAGATGAATATTTTTAATGATAAAAGGTACAATTCACAAAGAGGATAGGCATCATAAACCATTAGATACCTAACAACAAAGAAACAAAGATACATAAAGCAAAAATCAGAAGAAATAGAGGGGAAAAGAAAAAATATATAATCATAGTGAGACATGTTAACATTTCTCTGAGAATATTTTATCAAGTGCAGAAAAAATATGGATAGGAGCATCTTGAATGGTGTCATTAATAGTGTAAATATAATACTTATATTTGTATTAATTTATATTAATCTTATACCCAACACAAATTTAACTTTGTAACTCATACATTGTTATTAGATATCTATAGGACACTCAGAAAAGCTGGTAAAAAGATAAACATTACTAAATTACAAAAAGTAGAATTTTTCTTTTGATTCAGGTATACACATACACATGTATTATTTTTGAAATTATTTTCCATTATAAGTTATTATAAGATATTGACTATAGCTTCCTGTGCTATACAGTAAACTTCTGTTGCTTTTGCATATCTATTTTTTTTAATTAGAAATCTAGCATATTCATACTAATTCAAACAAGTGGGATCAAAATATCATAAAATTTTTAGTCAGGCAAAAATTGAGTGTTATCTGTATGTTACACTGAATTATGTTCTTTTTTAATTAAGAGCCAAACCTAAAGTACTGTATACTGTTTTGAAATACTATGCCAGTAATCTTCCACAATTTATAGCCATTTCAAAATAGTTTATAACCGCTTTTTTTAAGCAATTTTGTTTAATTAAGAGATATATCTAAGTGTACACAAAGAGGCAGGCTATGTTTGAAGTGAATCTGCATGGAAAGAAATGGGGAAGTTTTGTCTTAGCATCCTGTTATGAAGTAGAAATAGCAATAGTCAAGAACAGAATTGAGCCAGCTCTAACTGGCTTTCATGCTAGCAATGACTAGGGGACTTCTGGGAATACTGGAAATCTACATATGGAAATCAACTAAGAAACCTCTGGCATCTGAGGAACAGAGAGTTTAAATGTGATCAGGATAAAAGAAAATGGTAGACTTCATTTAGGAAGGAGTTTCGACCAGATGCTCCATATAGGTTGCAGAAAAATTATAAAAAATATAAAAGGTGGGTTTGTCATTAAAGAACTCTAGATAGTTAATGACATACCAGTTATGATCTTTTGATTTAAGTACATAAAAACAGGAAAAATAAATTTAAAGAATGTGTTTCAATGGAATAACATTAAAAACTACAGGCATCTTTTTTGAAAATGAAAACATGCATGCTAATGGTTCATATATCCATAGTATATATGGATATTTTGCTCTAGTTCACTTGATTCTTATACAAAGTAGGAGAAATGACATGATTTCATAAGGAATAACTGAGATAACCATTTTTCCAAAGACTATACTGCTTTAAATGATTTATTCAATTCTGTTTCCATTTTTTTCCTGCTTTTTGTAACTTCTATAGTCAGACACAGAAGTATCTTTTCACTTCATCTTTCAACTCACACATCCACACTGGATGGATCAATGTTTTTAAAACAAAGTGTATATCCATTTCACACCTATGAGGCACCTATAACTTAACAAATCCAAATAACATTTTGATTGCTGCCTAACTACCCTCCCTGCATTTTTTCTATCCTAGTTCTTATCATTTCAGGTTATGGTAAAACCCAATATTTAGTCATTGAAGATGAACTGTTAATGGTATAGTGAGATTCAGACTTTCTCTCTCCCTCACCCATTACATTCAATCTCTCAGCAAGAACTATACACTCCTCCTCTAAAACAAATCCTTAATTTACCTGTCTCTCCATCACTACTACCACCTACATAGTCCAAACCACTAACATCTCTCATATGGAATATCAGCTAGTCTTACAAGGAATATAAATTAGTCTCCCTACTTTTGCTTTTATTATCCTATAATCAATTCTCCACTTGGTACCTAGAGCTTTCTGATTTTCTTTTTACAATTTTACTGTAATATAATATATATACCATAAAATTCACCATAATGTATAATCCAATGAATTTTAATATATTTAGGGAGTTGTGAAAACCATCTCCACAATATTTAATTAAAAGAACATTTCCATCACCCAAAAAGAAACCTCTTCCCCATTTCTAGTCATTCTTCATTCTCACACTTAGCTCTAGGTAGTCTCTACATATCTGCCTTTTCTGCACATTTCATGTAAACATAAGCATACAATATTTATTTTGTGTCTGAAGCATACAATATATATTTCATGTAGGAGGCTTCATTTTTATTTTGTTTCCTCTTTAACTAATAGATAATTAAATTTGTTTTGACTTTCCTGGCTGTTATGAAAATTGACATACACATCTTGGTGTGGATCATTTTTTTTTTCATTTCCCTAGATAACTAGGAGTAGAACTAATGAGTCACACAGTAATTCTAGGTTTACCATTCTGAGAAACTTACAACTGCTTTCCAAAATAGTTGTACCACCTTAAATTCCCATCAACAATGTATGAAGGCTCCAATTTCTCCTCCTTTGCCAAAATGTCACATTTACACAGATCTTAAAGACACTGGATACTGTTGACTAAGAAAATTAGCCACAACGTGAAAGTACAGAGTTATTTTATTTGGTGGGAATGTTAGGACTCTGAGCCTGTGAGACAGCATTTCACATTTCACGTAGCCCTGAGAGACTGTTCCTAGGAGGCAAAAGGAACCAGACTATGTACAAGTTTGCAACGAAGAGGGCAGGGCAGGCAGTCTGAACCGAAGATTATTGCTAAGTAAGGAAAACCAGATATCAAGTTAAGGAATTTAGTGCTTTTCAATTTATGGGAAGATGCAGGAGTCTTGGATTATTGAAGTCATTTCTTTCATATGCATCTCAGATATCTGTGGCCAGCATCCTGTCCTTCTGATTTCTCACAACCCCCCTGCCCCCAGCTCATCAGCAATTACCTCGGGGGGTGGGGGCATCTGCTGGGTCACAGGCAATGGGTGCCCTTTTGGGGAGCCCTCATTCACCTCTGGAGGCCTGAAATCCCTGAGGGCTGTTAGATCCTTGTTTATTGATATGGCAGGAGCTATTTCACGTCACAATACAAATTCAACACAAATTCTTAAGAAAAATACTCAATAAAATAGAATTATAATTTCATATAATTTCATGGATAGATAGATTAATCAATCAGCCCTAAACTCCAAAACATCTTAATGCAAAATCATTGGAGAGGTTTCCACCAAAGTCAGGAACAAGACAAGGACATCCACCATCCCCACCATCACTAAGAACACTGTACTGTAGACATCAGCCAGAATAATGAGACAAAAGAAATAAATCTAAGGTATAAACGTTAAAAAAGGAAAAATAAACCTGTTTTCAGCTGATGTGATGGGAACCCATAAGCATGGACCAAAAAACTATTACCGATGTTCAGAAAATTCAATACATCATAAAGATGTTAAATTAAAAATATGAATTTAGAGTATTTATATTTGCACACATCTCTGTGTGTCTGTGTTTATAAACTTAAAATATGCAAAATCTACTTGAAGAAAGCTTTAAAACATTCCTTAAGGACACAAAAGTAGAACGGGAAGACAAAAAACAAAACCCTAAATTTATAATTTTAATTCAATCTCAATAAGCATACCAATAGTCTTTTTTCTCCATAATGTGACAAACTGACTCTAAAATGTATTTATAAAACCAATTATGTAAGAATGCACAATAAAATTATGAAAGCAAAAGAATGAGAGGCAACTAGCCTTCCAGAGAGAAACTGTAGTATAAGGCCTCAGTGTGGTGGTGGTGGATGAACAGACAAGCCAATGGAAGCAAACAACACAGAAATCATTGGAATTTATAATGTGGTAATAAAAGCATCTCAAAATATTTAGAGAAAGGAATTTACCCATACACAGTTATGGAATAATCTAAGAGCCATCTAGTAAAAGATAAAATTGGATCAACTATTTAAATACGTGGTGTATTAAAAATAGTCAAATAATTTTCAACACTTCTTCCATGAAGAAGACAATCTACTTCTCCATACCTGGAATCTGAGCTAGTCCTGTAACTCCTACTGCCTGCATAGTATAGTGGAGGTGACATTGTGAAAATTATAGGCCAAGCCTATAATTGCAGCTGCCACTCTCTCTCAAAACTAAGCTACCATGCTATCAGAAAAACTAGCAGTCACATGGACAGACTCACCTGCAGGAAAAGTGAGCCCTTGGCCAACAACCCCACTGAGCTCTTAGCCAATGGCCAGCTTGTCACTGGCAGAGATTCTCCAGTCCCAGTGGAGCTGCCAAAGCTGAGGCCATGTCGTGAAGAGACATGCCACTTCTGCTGAGTCCTGCCTAAATGCTTAGCAAACAAATGGTTTTTCTTATTTTGAGCACTGAGTTTGGAGGTGGTATGTAACAACTGAGTGGCTTAAAGCAACAACGAATTATTTCTCACAATTCAGTGGGTTATCCAGAATGTTCTGCCCCACTTGAAGTTGGCTGTGTGCTGGGATGGCTGCAATCAGCCAGAGGCTCAAGTGAGAGTTAGCCTGGGTTAGACGGTCTAGCACATCTGAATATTCCGCCTCATCTGGAGATGACCGGAAACTCAGTTGAAGCCACTGTCTGGTGGTGCTGGTCCTCCCTGATACGGGCTCTCAGCTGGGGCTGCCTTAATATATGGTGGCTGGGTTCCAAGGAGTGTTTCATCAGTAAGCTTCCAAGATGGAAGAACAACTGTCAGCTTAATGAAGGACTGGGCCTCAAGCTAGCAAAGCATCACACCTATTGTGTTTGATAAGACAAAATACTCAGAGCCCCACTGAAGAGTCAGTATAGAAAGGGTGTACTATATATAGGGTGTAAATATCTGGATATATGGGCCATTGGGGGTCAGCAAAGTAAAAGTCTACACAAAATGTAAAAACTGAAGCTCTAACATTTCCAGATAAAAACATGGGAAATTTCCTTATAATCTTAGAGAGGGAAATCTTTCTAACTCTGGCTCAAATTCCAGAAACCAGAAAAGAGAATTTTGAGAGATTTGACTGCATTAAACATAAACAACAACTCCATGTTAAAAGAAAAATAGGTGAAGAATCAATAGCAAGCTGAGAGACATACTTACAACTCACACCAGAAAAAAAAAGGTTAGCCTCCTTAAGTATAAAGAGTGCCAGAAATAAAGATGAAAAAATCAACAACCTCATAGAAGAGTGGACAAAGAACATGAAGAATGCAGGAAAAGAAAAACAAATGACCCTTAAACATTGTCAACTACTCTTGACTTTACTCTTATTCAAGAAATACAGATTAGAACCACTTTGAAATACCATTCCTTGATTGGCAAAAATACAAAGCTTGACAACATACTCTTCATAAAGCTGGTGGAGAAACAGTGGTAAAACTATACTTCCATTATAAGCTATAAAAATTACAATGTCATTACTATTAAGCCAGTAACCCCATTTAGAATTTATACTGTAGTTATATCTGTAACACATAAAAAATAATCTATATACAAAGTTTCAAAAACTAAAAACTAGCAAGCGTCATTTATAGGGTCTAAGCAAACTAAAGTGACAGTGACTCAGTTGTGTCCGACTCTTTGTGACCTCATTGACTATACAGTCCATGGAATTCTCCAGGTCAGAAAACTGGAGTGGGTAGCCTTTCCCTTCTCCAGGGGATCTTCCCAACCCATGGATCAAACCCAGGTCTCCCACATTGCAGGTGGATTCTTTACCAGCTGAGACACAAGGGAAGCCCAATATAGCTAAGGCACAGTCATTCTATAAAATACAATGTACCTGTAAAAAAAGGAATGAAGAAGGTCTGCAATGCAAAGATATTCAGGTTATATTATTAAATGACAGAAGTTATGTGTAGCAGAGGATACATACCATCTTCATTCTAAGATGTGACTTTTTCACATTTTAATATTTCTGACATTGCAATGTACTTTATAATCAATGCCACGTCACAGTCTAATTGCCAGCATTTTTCTTTTTTGGTGATACATGGAAATGTTGTGCATTATATTGTATGCTGTCAGGTTTGAAGAAATAAGAAAATATATTACTTTGTATAAGAAATGAGTCCAAAATGTTATATATTTGCCTTTGTTGATATTTGTATCAATAAACCTGGAAGGACATGTAAGAAATAGTACTCTATGTAAAGGAGTAGACAAGGTTACATCAAGATGTGAAACTTCTCAATGTATAAAGGTTTATTTTCTTATAATTTTAAACTATGTAAATATATTACTTATCTAAAATTATACTTTATTAAAATAAAAACATATACACTGAAATATCAATTTTAAAATAATGTTCAAAAGAATCTACCTTTGCTTTTTACTCACTGCATGATTTTCTTGCTAAGATAACATCTGAGTTTTTGCCAAACATTAAGAACCTGCTAAGAACTTTTCATTAAGAATATAAATTCTTGTAAAACAATAAAATTGGAGGTAACATCCAGTCCCTGTAGACATTATCATTATGGACAATACTAACTGAAACTAAAGGTATAGAAGTATTATTGCTGTAATTTAAAAGCTTTAATACAACAAAAAGCTAAAACATAATTTTAGAAATTGATATACTATCTTCAATGAATATGCTTTATTCTGATTAATGCTCCTGTACTCAGGTTATTACGATCACTTTCAATATTAAATTTTTGGCATAAAAAAGATGAAGTCAATTAGAATTTGTTTCATTTCTTGTGAACTTCAATATTGACAAAGGACTTACCATAATATCCTTTTTCCTCTAGCTGAAATAACACATATCACCAAGATTTAATAGCCTGCACAGAGTGTGCTGGCCACTTACTATGTATGACAATAACCTCTGCCAGACGTGATTCTATGCACCCACACTCATAAAAAGTTATTCTACTGTTATCATTAACTGCCAGCTTTCAGCGTCAAAGTCACCTTCATTTGAAGTCCAACAAACATTTATCTTAAGAAAAATAAAAAGTAATTCTAAGAACAATAATGAGGCATATTAAGTAGAGTAACAACTAGATAAAGAATGATAGTACTCAAGCTGCCACCAAATATTTCACTCATCAAGAAGCAAGACTGTAAAGGTTTTATAAAGGTTAAACAAAAAGGAAACACAGACAGTGTGATTACTTATTATGCATTATTCTCCTTGCAAGTGCTTTCTAGAGAATTTATTTGGTTTTCACCATCCTAATTAAACTTACTGTTATTAAAATGCCTCCTAGTTGTTCACTAATGAGCAGATAATTTGCTAATTATGAGATATAAAAAATGAGTAAGTCTTAACAAAATAAGGAAAAAATATGTCCTTGCATTAATCTAAAATTACACCTTAACAAAGACTTAAGAGTAAGTACATGATTTTACTTTTCAATTAAAAATAGAATAAAACTATCAACAGAGACATCCAAGTGGAATGAATCTTTACAATTCTTGATTTTAGTAGGTTGTTGGCTGTACAGTATCCCTGACCAATTCTTCTGACATGTACTATTAATTAATATATATTTTTCATGATAAAATAGATCCATCAAAATTATATGAAAAACAAATTTAATTAGGCAAATCCTAATTTTTAATTAACTTCTGGAACAAAATGAGATGTTTCTGTGGGAAAAAAACTTAATCACATACATTTCAAAAAATTATTAAATACAGTAGTCCATTTTACCACAAAACCATAGAAAACAAAAGAACAGCAATCTAAAAGAGCACTAACTCTATCTTGGTAAAAATTTAAGATTACTAAGCTATTACCTAAGACATTAAAATTCTGAGAACTAATTATCTAGCGACATAAGTTTCCACTCAGAGCAAGATCCTACTCTCAATCCACTCTCTTTAAAAGCCTAATAATTTTACAGACTTTTAAAATGAAAAGCAACCATTGTACCCAATATTGAGGAGATGCTAAACAATATATATTAAGCAAATAAATTCTTGACAAACACTTTTTGCATGACCTAGGAGACAGACAGGTACATTACTTACTTTGTTTTCTCCAAAACTGGATTTCAGCTGCCAGTAATTGATGTCTGGTTCACCAACCAGTGTGCAAGTACTTGGCTATTAATGTGTTGATATGAGAGTTGGACCATAAAGAATGCTGGGCACCAGAGAATTGATGCTTTTGAATTGTGGTGCTGGAGGACACTTAAAAGAGTCCCTTGGACTAGAAGAGAGCAAATCAGTCAATCCTACAAGAAATCAACCCTGAATATTCACTGGAAGGACTGATGCTGATGCTGAAGCTTCAATACTTTGGCCACATAAGGCAAAGAAACAACTCATTGGAAAAGATCCTGATGCTGGGAAAGGCTGAAGGCAAAAGGAGAAGGCGGCAGCAGAGGATGAGATGGTTAGATAGCATCACTGACTTAATGGACATGAATAAGAACAAACTCTGGGAGATAGTGAAGAACAGGGAAGGCTGGCATGCTGCAGTCCATGAGGTTGCAGAGAATCGAACAGGACTTGGCGAACAACAACGTGCTGATGTTCTCACATTAGGGCAGCCTCCAGGGGTCTGTGTCACAGCTCGTGGGCAGGACACCTGCGTTCACAGTGTCTTCCCTCTTACCTGGTGTATCTTACAAACATATCCTTTAAATGAGTACCTGACTTGAAATATGGAGAAGGCAATGGCACCCTACTCCAGTACTCTTGCCTGAAAAATCCCATGGACGGAGGAGCCTGGTACGCTGCAGTCCGTGGGGTCGCTATGAGTTGGACACGACTGAGCGACTTCACTTTCACTTTTCACTTTCATGCATTGGAGAAGGAAATGGCAACCCACTCCAGTGTTCTTGCCTGGAGAATCCCAGGGACGGCGGAGCCTGGTGGGCTGCTGGCTATGGGGTCGCACAGAGTCGGACATGACTGAAGCGACTTAGCAGCAGCAGCAGACTTGAAATAGGCTGCTGTGCTGATGCGCTCAGTCGTGGCCGACTCTTTGCAACCCCATGGACTATAGCCTGCCAGGTTCCTCTGTCTATGGAATTTTCCAGGCAAGAATACTGGAGTGGGTTGCCCTTTCCTTCTCCATGAAATAGGCTAGACAGCATAATATGGAAACAATAACACAATTTCTAGTGCTATTTTTGTAGTAGACAAAGAAACTGCAACACTTGAAACACTCTGACAGTTTCACTTGTTTGAACTGATGGAGAAAAAACCTACAGTAGTACATAGAGATTACAATTTAGCTTGCATACACACTTGGTTCATACTCCTCAAATATTCAATAGTCTCTATAGAATCATGTAGCAACACAATTGTCCTAAAATAATAGTGCATTTTAATTAGATTTTGCATTTCAAAGCATTTTCCATATAGAAAATAATTTTATGCAACTTATATCAATATCCCAAGATAAAAGAATAGCCAAAGGTTATATGTAAATTACTAATTATCTAAAGGAAGTAAAACTGATTTACAGCTTAATTCATGTTAGCTCATCTGTTAGGCAAATAACTATTCTGAAAGTAACAATAAATCGTCCACAGCTATTTGAGATAAATGTTTTATATTCAATGATATAATATAAAACCAGCCTAAGAAAATCGTGCATTTCTCTCCTTTTGATTAGTAACTACATGCTTTATGTAGAATTGTTTAAACAGTTATGAATGGTTTTTGAAAGTCAAATATAATGTTTCAATTATAAACCTCACTGGAGTCCACAATGTCAGTACTTCAGGAAGTAGTAAATTAATGCTTTGTAGTGAAGCAATGTAAAAGGAATAGACTAAACAGGATTGTGTCAACTTGTATTTCACAGAAATAATTTGGACTTTTTTAAGAAAAATACACTTTTATGCTAGTAGAAATATTTGATAGAGAGCAATATATAAAGGTAGACCATTAAAGATGAAGGCAGAGTAATTTCTCTCCAAGAAAACATAGTCAAAAGGGAAATTTATGCTAACCATATGTAGATTTTAAATTTGGGTGTTACTATAGTTCAAATTACTAGAAGTTGGAGAGACTATACTTGGGAAGCCCATTTCAAAATCACTGTAAGTCAATTTTCAAAGCAAAACATTAGGGCCAAGGTAAATAAATACGAACTGCTCTAAATGAAATAGGTGGAAGATCAGTAGTTGAGTGCTGATTTATGAATCTGTACAACCCTTAAAAACAATGCTATCATACAAACTTATAACTACATGACATAATGACTATATAATTACATAGCCTTACCATACAATTTCATAGCCTTCCTATACCAACACAAAACTATTTACACATAAATATTTTTTAAATTTAAATGAAGCAAAAACAGCATAAGCCAAATGTTATTATTTTCCATTTAGTCACATTTCAGAGTTTGCAATATAATATAAAGCAGTTTTACAATATTTTAATTCTCAAAGATTATAATTTAGTTTGTTGTGCCTTAAATTTCTTACTGAAATCCTTAGGAATTTACTTATATGATTATTATAAACATTATTATAAATATTGTTACTTACTTATTATTATAAGAGCAATGAATTTTTGAGAGGTACTCCACTAGGAGTGTGGTTTTAAGAATGATTTCTCAGTAACAGAAAGGGAATGTAAACAAACAATCCCTTGTAAGGTTAAATCAAAAAATAAGAAAATCTGAGGAACAAACTTCACCAAGGAGGTGAAAGATTTACAGAACACTAATAAAGGAAACTGAAGGTGACTCAAAGAAATGGAAAGATAGCCAATATTCTTGGATTGGAAGAATTAATATTGTTAACATGGTAATACAAGCCAAAGCAATCTAAAGAATTAATGTGATCCCTATCAAGTACCAATGACATTTTCCAGAGAACTAGAACAAATAATCCTAAAATTTATATGGAACCATAAAGTTCACATAATTGTGACAGCAATCCTGAGGAAAAAGAACAAAGCAGGAAGCATAATCCCCCCCATGCATCAAATTGATATTACAAGGTAGGAGTAATCAAAATAGTATAGTATTTGCACAAAATCAAAAATATGGATCAATGGAAGAGAACAAGAGCCCAGGAATAATCCCACACACTTATGGACAAAGGAAAGAATATACAATGGAGAAAAGATATATCTTCAGCAAATGGTAATGGGAAATTGGAAACCACATGTAAATCAATGAAATTAGAACACACTCTCACATCATGCACAAAAATAAATTTAAAAATGGCTTCAAGATTTAAATATCAGACGAGACACTATAAAACTCCTAAAAGAGAACCTAAACAAAACATTCTCTGACATAAATGGTACCAACATTTCCTTAGGTCACTCTCCCAAGACAAGAGAAGCAAAAGCAAAAATAAACAAATGAGATCTAATCAAGTTTATAAGTTTCCACAAAGCAAACAGAACCATAAATAAAATGAAAAGACAACCTCACAAACTGGGGGAAAATATTTGTAAATGATGCAACCAATGAGGGCTTAATTTGACAAATACACAAATACCTCATACAGTTCAATAATAAAAAAAAAAAAGAAAAACCCAATTTAAAAGTGAGGAGAAAATTGAAAAAGATATTTCTCCAAAGAAGACATCGAGATGACCAATAACCACATGAAAAGATGCTCATCATTGCTAATTATTAGATAAATGCAAATCAAAACTACAACGAGGTACCCTCTCATACCAGTCAGACTGACCATCACTAAAAACTACAAATGATAAATGCTGGAGAAGGTGTGCAGAAAAGGGCATGATTCTACACATGGGCTACAGTCCACGGGGTTGCAAAGTGTTGGACACTAGTAAGCTACTAACACTTTTACTTTCCTACACTGTTAGTGGTAATGTAAACCGGTGCAGCTGCTATGGAAAACAGTATGGAGGTTCCTCGAAGTACTAAAAACAGAGTTGCCATATGATCCTGCTTCCCTGGTGGCTCAGATGGTAAAGAGTCTACCTGCAATGCAGGAGACCTGGGTTCCATCCCTGGGTCGGGAAGATCCCCTGGAGAAGGAAATGGCAACCCACTCCAATATTTTTGCCTAGAGAATTCCACCGACAGAGGAGCCTGGTGGGCTATAGTCCATGGGGTTGCAAAGAGTCGGACATGACTGAGCAACTAACACACACATATGATCCAGCAATCTCACTCCTGGGCATATATCCAGACAAAACCATAAATTCAAAAAGATAGATGCACAGTTATGGTCATGGCAGCACCATTCACAATAGCCAAAAAATAAAAACAACCTAAATGTTTAATGACTGGGGAAAAAGTATACACAGTGGAATATTACTCAACCATTTAAAAGAATGAAGTTATACCATTTGCAGCAACATGAGATTATCATATTAAGTGAAGTCAGGAGAAAGACAAATATCATATGATATTGCTTGTATATGGGATCTAAAACATGACACAGATGAACATATCTATGGAACAGAAACAGACTCACAGACATACAGAACAGACTTGTGGCTGCCAAGGGGGAATGAGGGTGGGTAAGGGAAGTAATGAGAGTTTGGGAATAGCAGATGTGAACCAGTCCATATAAGATGCATAAATAAGGTCCTACTGTATAGCACAGTGAACTACATTTGATATTTGTGATAAACAATAATGGAAAAGAATATCAAATATATATGTGTATAACTGCGTCACCCTGCTGCATAGCAGAAATTAACACAACACTGTAATACCTTAATAAAAAGTTTTAGAAAAGAATTATTTTTCAGAATTAATAGTTAAGCTGGTATCCTGGAATTCTTACAAAAGTCTCTTTGAAAGAATAGTCTAAGTTCATGACTTCACTGCAGAAATAAATAGTAAAGAGGGAAAAAATTTTAAATGGTCAAAATGTGATATATCATGAAAATATCAGTTTACACACTTTTGACTCCTCACTATTAGGTATGAGATATTATTTTAAATAATAACTAAGAATTACAAGAATTTATCAGAATTTTAAAGTTAAATGCTAAAATCTTCCAAACAGGGTGTATGTATTATCTATCATTAGAGTAAACATAAGGGGGCGATGTATGTGCACAGTTACTTGTATATGCATTGAATAATTTCAAAAGAATAAAAAACAAAAATGCCCTGGTAACATGGATTGGCTCTAGGAAGGAGAGAATTGAGTGATTAGGGAATAAGGGTGCAAATGCTGAATTTGAAACAGATACATCACTTATTAAAAATAGATATTAAAAAACAAGTAAAGGTAACAAAAACAATGTTTCATATGATAACAATGTGCCCATGTTTACTTGCAATAGAGAGGAGAGTGACTGTTAATATTCTCTTCCACTATTAGAATATAATTTTATATAATATATATTACCAAAGAATTAATATAAATTAATACAAATTACCAAAGAAATGAAAAACATGTGTCTAGGAAAAAAAAAGGGAGGGGAAAAATTCATGCTTGTCCTTAGCTAATCAAAGGATTTTGAGATTGCATGTGCTAGGGAATAAAGAATCTAGCTGTGATTGTCTGCCCTTGATTAAGGTACTGGTTATACTGTAACAGTGATTTCAGACTCAAATTAATTAATATACTAAAATAGCTAACTACTTCAATATTAGATTCATTCAAGTTCTACAAATACCATGTTCATTAAATATACTATTCTAATAGTGTTTTACCTAAATATCACAATTAAAGTATATGAATATTTCAGTGAATGGCAAGCCAAATTAGACCATAATTACAGATATTAAAATAATTTTAAAATAAATAAATGTAATATACTACATAGCAAGAATATCAGATAATTTCTTGATAAAGACAGTATATGTCATTAAATGCCAATTTAGCATTATTTCCAGTACAACTCTGACTCTTGGGGATGAGAAAGAACTGCCTCTCTAAAGGGGACATCAAAATCAACCAAGGTAGACATTTTCAAATCACACTATTTTGAAATGTCCTCTTTGATTGAGAATCCCTAATACAGTAAACTTTATATATGCACATGATACTACTCTAATGGCACAAAGAGAAGAGGAACAAAAGAGCCTCTTGATGAGGGTGAAAGAGCACAGTGAAAAAGCTGGCTTGAAACTTAACATTCTAAAAAACTAAGATCATATTACCTGGTCATGGCAAAAAGATGGGGAAAAGGTGGAAGCAGTGATAGATTTTATCTTATTTTCCTGCAGATGGTCATTACAGCAATTATATTTCCTTACAGCTTACTCCTTGGAAGGAAAGCTATGACAAACCTAGACAGTGTATTCAAAAGCAGAGACATCACTTTGCAAATAAAGATCCATATAGTCAAAGCTATGGTTTTCCCAGGAGCCAAGTACAGATGTGAGAGTTGGTCCAAAAGGAAGGCTGAGTGCCGAAGAATTGATGCTTTTGAATTGTGGTGCTGAAGAAGACTCTTAAAAGAGTCCTTTGGACAGCAAGATCAAATCGGTCAATTCAAAAGGAAATCAGCCCTGAATATTCACTGGAAGGGCTGATGCTGAAGCTGAAGCTCCAATATTTTGGCAACCAGATGAGAAGAGCCCACTCATTGGAAAAGACCCTAATGATGGGAAAGACTGAAGGCAAAAGGGGAAGGGAGCAGCAGAAGATGAGACAGATAGCATCAGTGACTCAAGACATGAGTTTGAGCAAACTCTGGGAGATGGCGAAGGACAGGAAGCCTAGCATGCTACAATATATGGGGGTGCAAAGAGTTAAATACAACTTAGTGACTGAATAGCAACAACAATTTACAGTAAACCATTACTGTAAATGGAGGATGTGAAATATCAATTGTTTCAATTTATTGTTTTCATGTTCCTTTTAACATAGTTGAATTATTAGAAAAAAACAATTCTTCAGGGTGCTGATATTATTAATAAAAGCACTTTCATTTTGAAATAAAAATACTAAACACATGACAGAGATAACTATATGCTGTTAGGTAACTAAACTAATTTTGGACAAGCTATAAGTAATGCATTACAGTAACTATGTATACAATGCATTACAGTAACTATATTCAGTCAGAACATAAATGTTTTGCTGAAAGCAGATTCTAATTAGAATCAGTAAAATATATTTTTAAAGTTCACAAAGAGAAGAAATTTTAGCTCATAAAATTATACAAACTGCTTAATTATGTATTAGGCTTAAATGTATATATAAATGCCCAAGTATTAATAGTAAACAGCTATCAAAAAGGTGTACAGTGGCAAGGGGGAGGGTGTAGCAAAGAAGTAGGAGGTGGGTATGCATGCAGGGTAAGTCACTTCAGTCACATTTGACTCTTTGCGACCCTATAGACTGAAGTCCACCAGGCTCCTCTGTCCATGGTATTCTCCATGCAAGAATACTGGAGTGGGCTGCTGTGCCCTCCTCCAGGGGACCTTCCTGACCCAGGGATCAACCCGCCTCCTGCATTGGCAGGAGGGTTCTTTACCACTAGTGCCTCCTGAGAAGCCCCAGGAGCCAGGCAGAGGGATTCTCAAACACAGACATGAAAATTATGGAATACTCTTATATGGAACAATTCCTTATTTTAAGGAATCTTAAAAATATGAATGATGATAATATGGAAAGATGGCAACATTATCTCCTACACACTCAACTTTTAATACAATGCAGAAAAAGTCTATGTCCATCATTCCACAATAATTTATGGAAAACAAAGGATCATAAACTGCTGCTTTGCAAAATATATTATTTTAGCAAGGGCAATGCAAATTCTAATAAAAGAAAAATTCTTCTAGTAACCAGGTATTTTTATGTAAGAGGGAACATACGAGTCCCTAGTCACCTTTCCCTTCTCCAGGGGATCTTCCCAAACCAGGGATCAAACTCAGGTCTCCCGCATTGCAGGCAGATTCTTTACCAGCTGAGCCACAAGGGAACCCCAAGTATACTGGAGTGGCTAGCCTATCCCTTCTCCAGGAAATCTTCCCAACCTAGGAATTGAACTAGGGTCTCCTGCATTGCAGGCCAATTCTTTACTAACTGAGCTATCAGGGAAGCCCATCCTAGTCACCTGAAAGTGCAAGTGCAAGTCACTCAGTTGTGTCTGACTCTTTGTGACCCCATGGACTTTACAGTCCATGGAATTCAGTCATGGAACACAGTCCATGGAATTCTCCAGGCCAGAATATTGGAGTGGGTAGCCTTTCCCTTCTCCAGGTGATTTTCCCAACCCAGGGATCAAACCCAGGTCTCCAACACTGCAGGTAGATTCTTTACCAGCTGAGCCACAAGGGAAGCCTAAGAATACTGGAACAAATCTTCCTGACCCAGGAATCGAACCAGGGTCTCCTGCATTGCAGACGGATTCTTTGCCAACTGAGCTATTAGGGAATCCTAGTCACCTAGTAGGTGTAAATACAAAACAAAAGTGGATTTCTATTTTAGTTTGTTCCCTCTAATACTGACCCAAGTATATGATAGTAAATAAGAAGCATCCATCTTGGATTTCAAATATAAAATGTAATTTACTTACTTTGCTCTACTTATTATATTAATAAAGACTCCATTTACATTGTTGTTGTGTTCATTGTTAAATCCTGTCAGACTCTGTGTAACTCCATGCTATGCAGCAGGCAGCAAATCATTTATGTTATACAATACCAAAATTAAACAACCAGTTTAAATATGTGGCTTTTTTTTATAAGTTCAATTAAGTTCAATCAACTATATGGTTACCTTATCTGTGTGATTTAATGACGATCATAGAGTGTACAAGTAGAAAGATTAGCTTTAGCCTGATGCACTGAACGTAAATTCCCCCAGAATAAAAATCACGAGTGTAAAATATATACACTTTACAGGCACAAAAGTCCAACTGAAGCCAAAGCCCTCTTCATGTACACACTGCTATATTTAAAATGAATAACCAACAAAGACCTACTGTATATCACAATGAACTCTGCTCAATATTATATGGCACCCTGGATGGGAGTGGGGTTGGGGGAGAATGGATACATGTATATGTGTGGCTGAGTCTATTAACCTGAAACTATCACAACATTGTAAATCGGCTATCAGTTCAGTTCAGTTCAGCCACTCAGTCGTGTCCAACTCTTTGCAACCCCATGAATCGCAGCACGCCAGGCCTCCCTGTCCATCACCAACTCCTGGAGTTTACCCAAACTCATGTCCATCGAGTTGGTGATGCCATCCAGCCATTTCATCCTCTGTCGTCCCCTTCTCCTCCTGCCCCCAATCCCTCCCAGCATCAGGGTCTTTTCCAATGAGTCAAGTCTTTGCATGAGGTGGCCAAAATATTGGAGTTTCAGCTTCAGCATCAGTCCTTGCAATGAACACCCAGGACTGATCTCCTTTAGGATGGATTGCTTGGATCTCCTTGCAGTCCAAGTGACTCTCAAGAGTCTTCTCCAACACCACAGTTCAAAAGCATCAATTCTTCAGCGCTCAGCTTTCTTCACAGTCCAACTCTCACATCCATACATGACCACTGGAAAAACCATAGCCTTGACACGACAGACCTTTGTTGGCAAAGTAATGTCTCTGCTTTTTAATATGCTATCTAGGTTGGTCATAACTTTCCTTCCAAGGAGTAAGCGTCTTTTAATTTCATGGCTGCAATCACTATCTGCAGTGATTTTGGGTACTCCAATACAAAATAAACAGTTTTTTAAAAAATAATTAGCTACACTTTGTATTTTAAGTTCTCGCTTCCTTCTCCTATCACACCTCCTCCTTTGCTAACAGCTATTTTGAGATATTCATATACAATACAATTAACCCATTTAAAGTATAAATTAAATGGTACTTAGTATAGCCACAGAGCTGTGCAACAACCAACATCAATCTAATTTTAAATATTTCCAATGACACAAAAAGAAACTCTATACCTATTAGTAATCACTTGCTATTCAGCTGCCACTCCTGCTCCTCAAAAACCAGTGACCTCACAGCCCAAGGCAACCATGAAATTATTTTCTGTCTCTACAGATTTGCCTAATGCTATCAAGGTTCATCTACTGCTGTAGCATCTATCACTACTTCATTTTTTTCTAATATAGGGTTTGGCTTTTTTGACCCTCTACTGAAATTCTCATGTGATCAATGTCCTTAATTTTCTTTACTTGGTGTATTATATTGACTGATTTTCAGATGCCGAACCAGTCTTGCATCCATGCGATAAGTCCCCCGTAGCCATAGAATATAATTCTTTGTGTTGTTGGTATCGGTTTGTTAGCATGATCTTGAGGATCACAATGGATATTAGTCTGTGCTTGTCCTGTGATGCTGTAGTCTGCATCCGTGTATTAGGATAATATTGGTCTCACAAACTGAGTTAGGAAGTGTTCCTTCCCATTCTGGTTTTTGGAAGAGTTTGTAAAGGATCGGTACTAGTTCTTTAAATGTTTTATAGGATTCACCAGGTAAGCCATCTGAACCTAGATTTTTGTGAAATTTGTGAAAATTTTTAAAAAATAAACTTCATTTTGTAATAGTTTTAGATTTATAGAAAAATTGCAACGATTTTTTTCCAGAGAGTTTCAGTATGTCCCATACCCAGTTTCTCTCATTAGCATCAGTTTGCATTAGTATGGTATATTTGTGACAATTAATGAACCAATATTTATTTAGTTAATAATTACTAGCTAAAGTCCATTAAGTAAATATTTAGTTAATAATTATTATTAGTCATTATTATTTAGTTAATACTTAGTTATTTAGTTAATAATTATTAGCTAAAGTCCATTAAATAAAGAGACCATTCAGGTCTCTTCCTTTCTATACCAGTATCTCTTTTGATGTTTCAAGATCCTTTCTAGGAGATCACATTACATTTAATAGTTGTGTCTCCTAAGGGTTTGATGAGTACTAATTAAGTTATTTTTTTAGAATCAAGTATTGTTCCTCAACTAGGACTGACCTAATGTTTGACTCATGACCAGATTAGAGATATAGGTTAAAGAACCTTTCTTGCCATATCATATCAGAGTTACATACTGACAGGAGGGCTACAGTCCAGAGGGTCGCAAAGAGTCAGACACAACCAAAGTGACTTAGCACGTAGCACACATCACCATGACAAATCTTTGCTGATGTTGACCTTGACCACCTGGTTAGGGAGTGTCTGCCAGAATTCTCTGCTGTAATGTGATTCAGTTCTACCTTTTTTACCCTATTCTTTAATGTGTTCTTTGCAAGGAGTCACTATGTTTATCTCACACTTAAGGAGTATGCAGTTAAGCTCCACTTAGGGGCAAAGTACCTACATAAAATTATTTTTCATTCTTCTTAAAGGGACAACATCAGTTCTGCCCCATTTATTAATTTATTTAATAACTTTTTATCAGTGTGGACTCATTAATATTTATTTTATATACCTGGTTATAATGAAACATTACTGTTCAAATTGTTCTTGTATGATCATGGGAATTGTTGCTGGTGGCTCTACTGTCCCTTTGTCCCTTTGACTCACATCATTGTATTGTTTCTGTGGGTGTGTGTTTGTGTGTTTGAACAATTCCTAACATTTTGGCACTACAAAAAACTCCAAACTCAATTTTTATATTCCCTGTCCCAGTCCTACAATTGCCCAATTCTCGAAAACACCCGGGTTTCTTTCATCTGAAAATTGTGTTAGAAAGAAAGGCCTGGGCACTATATGTGCTGGTTGCAGACAGGACATTGATCTATCTAGTGGGAAATTTTTAATTTACTATTGCAATCCTTCTGTTTGTTACATGATTCAGATTTTATACGTCTTCAATGAATTAGTTTTGACAGTTTTTCCATGTCTAGGAGTTTTCCATTTCAGCAAAATTATCCAGTTTGTTGGCATACAGACGTTCACAATGGACCTTTGGATGCCTTTTTATTTCTAGGAGGTCAGTAATAATATTGCCTCTTTCATGTCCAATTTTAGTGACTTGAATCTTCTTTTATTCTTGGTTAGTGAGCTTTATTGTCAATTTTGCTGATCCTCCAAAGAACCAATTTTTGTTTTCACTGATTTTCTATTTCTTTTTTTGTTCTCGATTTCATTAACTTTTCCTCTAGTTTTTATTACTTCCTTTTCTGCTACTTATATATTTAGTTTGTTCTTCTTTTCTAAGTACTTTAACGTGGAATGTTAGGCTACTGATTCAATTTTTTCTCTTTTTAACATTTGCATGTGCAGCTATATATTTTCCACTGAGCACTGCTTCAGCTTTGTCCCATAAGTTTCAGAATATCATGTTTTCATTTTCATTCCTCTCAAGATGTTTTGCTTGTTTTGCTTCATATTCTTTTCTATTATGGCTTATTGCAGGATACTGAATATACTTCCCTGTGCTATACAGTAAGACCTTATTGTTTATCTATTTTATATTAATATGTAGTAGTTTGTATCTATGAATCTCAAATTCCTAATTTATCCCTCCCCCAAACCCTCTGGTAACTACAAGTTTGTTTTCTATGTCTGTGAGTCTGTTTCTGTTTCATAAATAAGCTCACTTGTGTCATATTTTGGATTCCACATATAATTGACTTACCTCACTGAGTATGAAAATCTGTAGGTCCATCTATGTTGCTGCAAAGGGCATTATTTCATTCCTTTTTATGCTGAGTAATATTACACTGTGTATGTATACCATATTGTCTATAACCACTCATCTGTCGATGGATATTAAGGTTGTCTGACTATTGTAAAAATTGCTGCTATGAACACAGGGACACGTGTATATTTTTGAATTATAGTTTTCTTCAGATACATGCATAGGAGTGGGACTGCTGGATCATATGGTAGCTCTATTTTTAGATTTTTAAGGAACCTCCATACTGTTCTCCATAATGGTTGCACCAATTTACATTCCAATCCACAGTGTAGGAGGGTTCCCTTTTACCTACAGTCTCTCCAGCATTTGCTATTTATATATTTTTTAAATAATGGCCATTCTGACTGGTGTGAGGTAGTACCTCATTGTAGTTTTGATTTTCATTTCCTTAATAATTAGTGATGTTGAACATGTTTTCATGTGTCTTTTGGTCATCTATATGTCTTCTTTGGAGAAATGTCTGTTTAAGTCTTTTGCTCACTTTTTGATTGGGCTGTTTTATTTGTTATTGTTATTGAGCTGCATGGACTACTTATATATTTTGGAAATTAAGCCTTTGTGGTTCATATTATTTGCATATATTTCCCCCTAATCTGTAGAACAGTTTTTTTGTTTGTTTTGTTTATGGTTTTCTTTTCAGAGCAAAAGCTTATAATTTTGCACAGGTCCAATCAGTATTTTTCAATTCTGATTTTCCATTAGGTTCTCTTTATTTTTATAACTATGTCTTGTTATTGGTATTCTCTATTCAGTGAGGTATTTTCATCCTCCTTTCCTATCCTTCTTTAATCACCATTTCCCTGGTTCTGTGGACATATTTACATTGGCTGCTCTGAAGTCTTTGTCAGTGAAATTTACATTTAGCTGCAGAGTTCTCTCACAAGCAGGTTCTGTTGCCTGCTATTTGTCCTGTGTATGCACTGCAGAGCCATCTTTCTTTGCACGGCTGATAATTTTTTGTTGAAAAACACTGACATTTTAGGTAATAGATTGCAGCAACTCTGGACAGTGAATCTCTTCCCACCCACCCCCCCCACCACCCAACATACCCAACACTTGATGTTTTTACATGCTTGTTTGTGCAGTAACAATGTTGGGCTATTTCAATGAAGTCTGTTTTCTCTGCAGTGCAACCTGTGACCTTGCTCCAAAGAGACTGGAGCTTTGGGCCTGTGCACAGTCACCTGAGATGACAGTGGTTTGATCAGGGCTCTCTTTGACTGCTTCTTTCTAGATCTTTCTGTTTAGCTACCTACTGTGTCTTTGATATTACACTCAGCTGTGAGCCTCATGAATTAATGCCGGATTATTGCTTCTGATAATGCTCTAGGGCTTAAATTGCTTTGTAATCTCATCCACTTAATTTGGGGCCCACTGTAGGGAAAACGGGTTCCCTGGTGGCTCAGTGGGTAAAGAATCAGCCTGCAGTACAGGAGCCATGGGTTCTATCCCTGGGTTGGGAAGACCCCTGGAGGAGGGCATGGAAACCCACTCTAGTATTCTTGCCTGGAGAAGCCCATGGACAGAGGAGCCTGGTGGGCTACAGTTCATAGGGCTGAAAAGAGTCGAACATGACTGAAGTGACTGAGCATGCATGCAGGGATAATATTTGAGACCAGTGCTTTGATGTTTTTTACAACCCGAGGAGGGATATTTGTCATGTTATATAGCCCTGGATCTTTCTAGTAAACTTCTAGCTGATTTATGATTTAGCTTGTTGGTCTCATGGAGAAACTAGTCTCCTCTATTGATTACCACCACAATCTCCATTGTTTTCAAGAGAAGCTTTAGGGTTGAATTTACCTATAATTTGTTCCAAATAAATTCAGTTCACTTAAAGGGACACTTTTAAGGTCTCCGTTCTTACAACCACTTCTCATCCTAGGCAAAATTTCTATGCTACTGCTCCAGAGCTGCTGGTAGGAAGAGTGGCTCATATCTCTCTTGATTAACTCATCTATTTCGTGAAGAGGGTGCTAGAAAGGTATAACAGACTTTTTGTACTAGCAGGAAGATAGTGCTCTTGTGTCTCTTTCTTTTTCATAAGGGCACTAATCCCATCACAACTGTACCACCCTCATCTTCCAAAGACCTACCCTCCAAATACCATCATGTTGGGGTTCAGGGCCTCATATATGAATCTGTGAGTGAACACAGTCAGTTTATAACAATATATTTGTATGACTCAGGGCTTAAACTCCCCTCTCTCGGTGATATCATCCAGTCTCATGGTTTTAAATGTTCTCTGTATCTATATTCTGAGATTCCCAAATTTATCTCTCCTGTCCAGATCTACTTCCTCATCCAGAATCAACTTCTGCTTCCTTGACTTGTCTAATTATATATCCAATGTAACATGTAAAACTGAACTGTCAAACTTAACACGAAAAAATAAACTCATATCATCAAACCAATTTTACTTGCAATCAACTCCATCTCAGTTGATGGCAACTTTATCTTTACAGTTGCTCATACAAAAACCTTGAAGTCACACTTGTTTTTATAATCTTTTGAAGTCATGGTTGGTTTATTTCATTCTCACACCACCCCATTCATCTAATCCAGTTATTACCTTCAAGAAGTACTCATAATCCAATCACTTCTTGTCACATACTCTGCCACCTCTTGATCTGAGCCATCATCATCTCTCACAAGGTATGGTAATAACCTACTTACCAGTCTCCCTGTGTCTGAAGGGTCTGTCTATAATTTAGTCTCAACACAGCAGTGGTACTATCAGTTTAAAAGCACATCCTGTTAACTCAAATCACTTAACTCCTCTGTGGAAAACCCTTCAATGTTTTTCTCTCTCTCTAAGAGGAGAAGTCAAAGCAGTTTCAGTGCTAATGGTGCATATTATAATCAATTATGGGCTTAACAATGGATACATCAAGCTGAGACTCAAAGAAATTTTGATTTATGAATCAGGTGGCGGTGGAGTACTGGAGTGACACTCAGGGATACATAAATATATTTTTTAAGATCTACAGGTGATTCCAAAGTACCTGCTAGATTGAGAACCCCTGTGTCAAAGTGGATATGGAAGAGGAAAATAATCCTAGATATACAGGAGCTGCTGTTACTAATACAAATGCATAACATAACACTAGTCATTATTTATTTTACATATCAACAACCATAGCTAACTTTTGCTGTAGTCTGGTAAGTAACAGGCAGTGAGGTATTCAGCACATATTAACTTGTTTAGTACTGTAAACCTTATAAAGTAGGCCCTACCATATTCTATTGACTCTAAGACATTGTTTTCACATTTTAATATCTCTCAACTCTGATGTGTCTTACAATCAATGAAACTGAACAACCAATACTGGCCAGATGGCAGTTATGATACAGTTGTCATTGCTTGTGCAGACACAAACTTGATTATTCTAGTCAATTATATTATGTGAAATAAACAAAATGTTTTTCCTTAAGTTAAAAAGTGATTTATGAAAAACTGAACTATGAATGTGAACAAGTTTTGGTAATAGCTTAACCACTTTATTTTGCTTCTATTTTCCGTTCAATGTATATATGTGATGATATATAATGAAATCTATATCTAAGTAATTATTTAAGAGTCCTTTGAATAAAGTATAAAACAAATACTCTTAGTGGCAAGAGAACCATAATTAGTTGGCAATGGTCTTTCTTTCTCTTACCTCAAATAATGATTGAATTGTATCATAGTGTTAGAGTAAATGTTAAGCAAATATAAGGTAATACTAAGGCCATTAACTGCAGGGATAGACATTACATGAGCTCATAATCATAATAATGATTTTAAAACTTCTTGCTTTTTTGACAAAGGAACATGTTTCACGGAAAGCTTTATCTAGATACTGGAATCTTTGACTATTAAAAGTAAAATGCAAATTCTTAAAATACCAAGAAATTCTATAAGAAGCTTTGTATAGTACCTAACTAATTAATTTTAAATTTCTCACCCAAAATAATATTTTCTCACTACTTTCTTCACTCTACGTCCACTCTCCTCTCTCTAAATAAATTCGGTGTATTTCCAAAGAGGTAGAGCAACTTACTTTGTAAACATTGATTCATTGCATTAGTAATATTGAGATGAGAACACATTTACTGCAAATTTACCCTCTCAGAGATGATTTTATCATAAATTATTTACTCATGACATGTCTTTAGTAAAGTAACAATGATATTAATTCTTCTCTGGGTAATGTGCTTGCCTCAAGAAAAGTAGTTTGTTACTCAGAGCTACTAGATTCTATTTATGAGTTTTAGTTTATTATTTCTAACTCAAATTTCAGATAGATTATGTTAAATTCTAATTTAGGCTCTATGCTGTGCAATTGTGAAATGTGTAGGAAAATAGAGCAACATGAACACAAGATTAGTTACTCAGTGGACACTGTCTTATCCCCAATATTGTTCTTATTGATTTTCAAGCATTAGAGATGCATTACCATGCTATAAAAGATAAGAAAATAATGTGATAATGATCTATAATAATATGTTTTTATTCTTTAAAGAACAGTAAAGATAATTGAAGAAATAAAAGTTCCTGGTATAAGAAATGCAATCATTCAAACACACAAACCCACTAGAAATATGAAGTTGATTAAACATAACCTTACCTTTGCTTATGGGATCTATTATTCCATAGATATTTCAGTTAGCTTTTAATGGAGGCATAATACAGTTAAACCACCCAAAATAAATGGGAATAAATGTGTCAACTGAAAAAATTAACTTCTTCTAACTATTAAGATATGCACGATAGTTTCACTTATGTTAGTCAAATATAAGAGTAGATTTCTTTATTGCAAGGAGTAATCATAACATTTTAATGAGTATGTGCCTTTTGATGCCTACTCAAATCTCAAATTTCAGTTGAAGCATGAAAATTATTAAGTATGGCAATGCTATTTTAAAAGTCTCCTTTTAACATATACTTGGTCCTAACAAATGTTTTTGTAATGTAATGACTATCTAAAATTAAATATGCCGCTGAAAATGAAGATTTCAAAACCTATGTAACAAGCATAAGCCATAAAAATGAACTAATTCTTCTCATATAATAGTAGTTCCACTGATCAATATCCACTTACTGTATCCATTCATTAGCATAGCACCCCCACATACACATACACACAAAAGTTTCATGTTTTTAATGGAGTTGTCACAGAAATTAGTTTTGAGCTCTTATATGAACAGGTAACATTAAAATTAAAGTCCTTTATAGTTCCATTTCTGTGTTTTTAAGAGCCCCTGAATTCCAAGAGGTATTATTTGAAGGCAGGAAATTATCAATGGGCTTCTGATATTAAAATTATAACACAAAATTCTATGTGTGTGTTTATGAGACCCAAAGTTTCAAAGAGCTAAAAATAAACCAGGAGTATGTCTGGTTTAATGAACACAATATATTTCTAAAATATTCAAAGATAATGCTCATTTTAAAACAGTCCTTATATTCAGACAATCAAATAACACAATTTCTGTAACAAAATTATAGAAATACTAAAAAGGAAGAATCTTTTAAATGACCTTCATTTACTGTTACAGATAAATTGTCATTCTACTGTTCACAGGGATCTTTGCCATTTATAATAATGTCTTAATGCTTTAGAGAAAGCAACATCTCCATGTAAAGAAAAAATATTGAGGTCTTTTCCTTTTGGGAATGTTAGTGTTAATCTATTAGGTATGACTGAATAGACAGATAAAAATACATTTTAACCTCCATTTACAGAAAGTCTATAAATGGAATTATCACATTTGTTACCACTATGTAGTTAAAAGTCTTTGGGTCTCCAAAATCAAAATGACAATCTTTTAATAATTAAAAAATTACTAATTAAATAGATGTCTGGTAGTCATCAAAATAATGTCATCTTAACTTTGGACATCAGCATATGAGTGGTTTCTAAGACATTTGGGATTTTATATTTAAAAGACTTAATAAAATTATAAATGATAAAATTCCTCATAATATTTCATAACATATGATATTGTAACATAACATGACCCTTCAATAGGACAGATTTTTAAATTTTCGTAGAGGTAGCAAGTTAAATGCAAATATTATTATACTCTAAAAAGACTCATCACCTAGAAGATTTGGAAAGAAGGACATTAAATTGCGGATTATCAAGAGGACACAATAACATTTAAAACCACAGATCAGAACAGGTCCAGAGGTCCCTAACCTAGTTCATCCTTCCTAGTTTTCCTTCATTCTCAAATGTGCAACACATACTTTCAAAGATTCTGACTGCCAGTCAAAAATTAAATATATTCATATTTTTTATTTAAAATTTAAAAAATCTTTATATATCTGTATTTTAAAAATTACAGCAATTTCAGTTTGCTGGAGCATCCGATAATATGCAGTAAACATTACTATACTGAGGTCATAGCTTAACCAAAAATAATTTGTCGTTTTGAAAAGTGTGAAAGTTTCATAATTAAATGAACAATTCCCATCATTTTTCTCAAATATTTAATAGCTTATAAACTTTAGTCATTAAATATAAACATTCCTACAGTTCTAGGAACCTCTAACTGAGATTAAGCTATCTAGTGCAATACAACCTCTTGAGAGGAAAGCAAATTCAATTAGACCACTTACACAGCTAGTTATTGGCAGAGTTGTACACTGATCTTTCCACAATGCTATATTTATATAGTTATATTTTATAAACTGTAGAAATCAGATATTTAAACTAACCATAATGAAGTATGAACCCAGTTTCCCTGATTGCTCCTGACCTCTTTTTTAATGAATAGAGGCGTAAAATGACACTTGTTCTCTTCCATTATGGAAAGTCTTCAAACTGCTTCACTTTTCATTTGTTTTACCCTTCCTGAACCTCTATACTTTTACCTTAACAAACTGCCTAGCATGTATAGATTTCTGATTTCTACACAGAACTCTTTTTGCAAAATATTTATATATTTACATTTTAAAAACGCCTTTCAAATTGGATTACTTTTTATCATAGCATCATACCAAGTAAATTCTCACTGACACTGCACTGACCATATGCAGAAAATCAGAAAGGTGGAGGGAATTAGGATCAGAAATTTATATGCAGGGAAGTGGTTTCAAGTTTGCAAACACAGGTAGGCACTGGATATTTGAAAACAGAATAATTAAGAAGAACTCATATTATTTACTAATTCTATAATTTGGAATATTCTGGATTGTTTTTAAACATAATCTTTCAATATGTGAAAATAAGTAGGTAAGCAATTATATCTTTGCTATATACATCACTGCACAAAATTAAACATATAAAAATATACTGGGCAATGCAACAGCAAATAGAAAGCTAATAATACTAATATTAATAGTAATAGACTAAAATAATATTAATAAAAACAGTAACTTGTTTTTCCATTATATAAAGCATAGAACAATAAATCTACTGTACACATAGGGTCCTCATATTATTACATTTCTTTGCTCTTTCAATTAACTAATATATACAAAGTTAAGAAACTATATTTGTATAATATATTTATATCATCAGCTATTGTTCCATAGGACTATTACATTTTTTATCAATTTTAAGATTATAACAGATACACATGATTAATTCTGCTATAGTAATGTATCATGTTAAGGGGCAAGACAGACATACTTGGATTATCAGATACCCATGAAATGGAAAAAATTTGATTATCAAAAAGTTCTATGAGATACAAACCAAAAAATTAATATTTATTGCCCAGAATATTCCTTTAAATTGTAAGAGTTATAAAAATAATTTACGTTTTTATAATGTGATTACCTAAATTATAGTGATTGAAGGTTATTTAATCAACAAAACTAATATTTGTGTTCTCTATAAATTCTAACACTATTTAAAAAAAACTGCTTTCAACTAAACAATGCTTCTACAGATATGGATTTAAAATGACAGTGGCAAATTTTGCTCTAAAGCTTAAAAAATGCTACATTGACTTGTTCAATCTTAATAAATGAAATTGATTTGAAAAATTCTATTTGAAAGGAGCATGTCAATTAAGCACTAGAGATCCGTATGTTTGTCTGAATCTTTAAATAAAACATTAAGTAATATTACTATTACCTCTCTCCGCCGAGAAGCCCAACATGTTTGCTTGATCTTCCATACCACAGCAGCCACCAATAATAAAGATAAAAAACAACTAGAAAATAAAACACAAATAAATTTAGCTTTAAACACTTGCAATATATCATGAAATAATAAAAGAATATACAGAATATTTTAAAATATATTTAAGTAATCACTTTGCCTTGGTATAAATTCAAGAAAAAAGGGGCAAATTAGAAATTTTTAAAACATTCTCAAGTAAAATCAAAGTATATGGGTGGAAAAAATTATTTATACTCCTTCAGATACAGTATGGTCTATCTCTCAGATTTTCTCTGTCAGAAGGAATGTAACTTTACAATTCTGTTGGTTTTACATAGCAATAAATCTATCTAGAACTGCTACTGAGTTATAAATTTTGAAAATTTTATAAATTTAAAGATCACACATTTATTCATTTTAAATTACCAGCAACTATCTTATATCTGAGAATATTCCTATAGTTCTGAACTGAAGGCGATCTAGCTCTTTCCCCTCTGCACCTGCCCCGGACCTGGGACATTTAAAAACATCTAGATACGTATTGCTTTTGAACTGCAGTTTTGGAGAAGACTCTGACAGCAAGATCAAACCAGTCAATCCGAAAGGAAATCCGTCCTGAATATTCATTGAAAGGGCTGATGCTGAAGCTGAAGCTCCAATTTTGTGGTCACCTGATGTGAAGAACTGACTCACTGGAAAAGATCCTGCTACTGGAAAAGACTGCGGGCAGGATGATAAGGGGATGGCAGAAGATGAGATGGTTGGATGGCATCACTGACTCAATGGACACGAGTTTGAGCAAACTCCAGGAGATGGTGAAGGACAGGGAAGCCTCGTGTGCTATAGTCCATGGGATTGCAAAGAGTTGGACATGACTTAGAAGCTGAACAACAAGATATATGTCTGATTATCACACTGGGAAAGAAGTACAATCATACTCTAGTGAGTACAGCCAGGGATGCTACTAAGTATCCTGAAATGCACAGGACTGCCCCCAGTGACAAAGAATTATTCAATCCAAAACATCAGTTGTACTGAAGTTGAGAATCCCTATATATGCCAATGTGTAAATTAAGAAATAATTCAATTACAATGTATATACATGGGGTCAATATGTATGAAGTACAATATGCCATAGACTATGATAATGGAGAATATACATTTTTAGCACTAATTTCAGACTGATAAATCTCAAAATAACAGATTTATGTGAACACCATTAATCAACCCCAGCCATACATTACTGCTTTTTTTCTCTTCCTTTGCTCTGTGGTCAAAGATTATGCTATGAAAAGACCCAGAAGTGAGTGGAACAGGGCCACCACAAATTCAGTGGCCACTGGTCATTACAAAAAAAACCTGGTCTTCACTCCTAAATGATAATCGTTGTATTCATCAATTGATTCACTCATGAGCAGTGTAAATGTTGACACTTGCTTCTCTTGTCAAATCCTTAAATATATTTTTTTCTCCTTGCCTCACTTAGAAATCTTAGAATATCTTTGAATGATGATGACAAAGACAACTCTAACACCGACAGACTGAATAGGAACACATTCCAGATAAGTGCTAGGTATGTCACACTACTCTAAGTACATTTCTAGATAGAATATACTATTCTCATTTTAGAAAAGAACAATCCAATGCTCAGAGGAGTTCAAAGTAAGTTGCTTACAGTCATACAGAGAGTTTAAGTGATAGAGTAAAAATGCAAAATGAGCCATGGAAGCCTCAAACTCTTTCCTCCCCACCTGTTGGGAACTCTGAGCTTGCACACTATCTCACAACCAGTTGTTTTACATATTCCCCAGGATCAACCACCAAGGTGCCTTTCTGGTTTTTACATAATTGTCTTTCTCCCAGATATTTATAAACTCATTTTCTTCATCTAAATTCAATTTTTCAGAAGTGCTCAAGCCCCACATCTCCTAAAAAATAAAAAGCAATAATCCTATTTTATTAATCCTGAAGCTTTCTCTAGTTGACTGAGCAAGTGGTCCACATAGCCACTACCATGTCAATCTTCTCATAACCTACTCTGATTCAGCATCTTATAATTTGGTATCTAATTTTTATACTAATAAAACTGTTAGTATTGATAATTAATGTTTACATAGCATGCAACATTTTAGTGACTACTTTCCTCACTTTTTAAAAATTAAATAAACTAGTCTTTTCTTTAACAACTGACTTTTACTTCTCAATTGACAATACCAACCATCCATTATTTTCCTTCTGAACACTTTATTTTCTCGGCTTTCTTTCATCCTTCTTGACACACTGTGGGGTTAACAAAGGTAGACTGCACTCCAGATTCCTTGCTTTAAACTATGGACATCCCTAAAATTTCATTCACAAAACCATGTTGCTATCTATTCTTGCTCTCAGAGAAAGAGGTCAGTTACTCTCATGGCTTCAACCGAGACCTCAATCGGAGTCATTTCCAAATAAAAGTCATTAAACCTGCCAAAATGAGAGCATCTTATCATTAGAAGAGACCTATGAGATTATTTAGTTCAGACTCCCTCCCAGGAAAGAAACTCCCAGCAGAACACTGAGAGTGAGCCAGAGCCTAATTAAATATTCATGGTAGCTAAGAAGATGCTGACTCATGTTAGTACATTTTATTTTCAAGAGATTAGCTCAAACTATGAAATTTTCTATTAACCTGTCTTTCTAACATTAATTAATTAATCAGTGCTGCTTCTGTCTCTGGGTTACACTGAATCAGTCATTTCCTTCTTCTTCTATATGCTATTACTTCTTTATATAGTTGAAGACACACATGATTCCTCTAGCCCAGTGGTTATCAATCAGGAGAGTATTGCCTTCCAGGGCACATGTGGCAGTGGCTGGAGACCTTTTTGGTTATCAACACTTGGTGGAAACAAGTGGATGCTGGTAAATAAGCTACAATAGAGAGGCCAGTCCACCTCCCAATCACAAAGATTTTCCCCAGCCCAACTTGCCAATAGTGTTGAAACCCTGTTCTAGTCTGAATTGCTGGCACAGAAGTTATACTTCCCATGTTATTTCCAGGTTAACTGAAACTGCTGAAATATGGTACTGAGAATTGATCATTTACATATAATCTAAGGATCCATTTAATCTGAATTTAAGTCCTACCATATAAGAATTTTAACATAAGAGATAAATCTGCCATATACAAACTGAACTCAAGAATAACATTCATAGTAAAAGGAACTAACATCTACTGAGTAATATGTACGAAGCACTGCATGCCGTGTTTCACATGCATTAATTCTTTCATTACCACAATCACACATGATATATATTCATTCTAAAGATGAGAAAGTTGAGGTCATGAAGTGTTTACGTAAATTGCCAAAGTTACCAAAGTCTTAAATTGCAAGTCCTCCCCTTTATGTTGCCTTGTCTATTATTTTCCAGCTAAAATGTCAAAATACATTCAATTTTATCATCCCTTATATTCAATTGGACATCACATCTTGCCAACTATTTCTCTCACAATGTCTGCAGTAGTAGGCAACAATATAAGCACCAAAATCCATTCACATTTAATGATTAAACACAACCTAAATACCAATAAAAAGTATTCATATTTGATAATCAGTAACTTCTGCTTTATTGACTATGCCAAAGCCTTTGACTGTGTGTATCACAATAAACTGTGGAAAATTCTGAAAGAGATGGGAATACCAGACCACCTGACCTGCCACTTGAGAAACCTATAGGCAGATCAGAAAGCAACAGTTAGAACTTGACATGGAACAACAGACTGGTTCCAAATAGGAAAAGGAGTACATCAAGGATGTATATTGTCACCCAGCTTATTTAACTTAAATGCAGAGTACATCATGAGAAACGCTGGGCTGGAAGAAGCACAAGCTGGAATCAAGATTGCTGGGAGATATCAATAACCTCAGCTATGCAGATGACACCACCCTTATCACAGAAAGTGAAGAGTAACTAAAAAGCCTCTTGATGAAAGTGAAAGAAGACAGCGAAAAAGTTGGCTTAAAGCTCAACATTCAGAAAACTAAGATCACGGCATCTGGTCTCATCACTTCATGGGAAAAAGATGGGGAGACAGTGGAAACAGTGTCAGAATATTTTTGAGGGCTCCAAAATCACTGCAGATGGTGATTGCAGCCATGAAATTAAAAGACGCTTACTCCTTGGAAAGAAAGTTTTCACCTACCTAGACAGCATATTAAAAAGCAGAGACATTACTTTGCCAACTAAGGTCCATCTAGTCAAGGCTATGGTTTTTCCAGTGGTCATGTGTGGATGTGAGAGTTGGACTGTGAAGAAAGCTGAGCGCCGAAAAATTGGTGCTTCTGAACTGTGGTGTTGGAGAAGACTCCTGAGAGTCCCTTGGACTGCAAGGAGATCCAACCAGTCCATCCTAAAGGAGATCAGTCCAGGGTGTTCCCTGGAAGGACTGATGCTGAAGCTGAAACTCCAATACTTTGGCCACCTCATGCGAGGAGTTGACTCATTGGAAAAGACCCTGATGCCGGGAGGGATTGGAGGCAGGAGGAGAAGGGGACGACAGAGGATGAGACGGCTGGATGGTGTCACTGACTCAATGGACATGAGTTTGAGTAAACTCCAGGCGTTGGTGATGGACAGGGAGGCCTGGCGTGCTGCGATTCATGGGGTCGCGAAGAGTTGGACAGGACTGAGCGACTAAACTGAACTGAACTGAATTCACAATATCCTCCCCTCCAAAAGAGTTACATGATCAAGGTTCAGTTTAGGACAGTAAAGACTTATTTCTCCATTTGGAACTTAATCTTTCTGATGTAAATTTCATGACACAGGTAAAAAGTGTCACTTTTATAATGACACAGAAAGCCAGTATAAAATTTTTCAGTTTTAATGATTTTTCCTCCTTGAGAACAGAGATATACACTTTAGGATTCTGTATGTTTTCTATGTTAATTTATTCTAGGTTGATAATAAAATGTAAACAGAGATTATGCTGATGAGAAATTGGTAAAATCAATAAATAGTTTAAGCAAATTTTCTAATATGCTAATAACCTCCAGTATATATTAAAAATTCAATAAAAATATATCTCAATTCCTGGCATATAGTAGTTGTCATTAAACCTTTATTAACTGAATAAAATTGGTTAATTGATTTGAATATCTTATCATTTTTTCTCAAACTGAATGCCTTTTTTGGCATTATTATCCTTATGGCAAAGTAAATATTTTATAAAGCTTTTTTATTTCTACTAAACTATACAGCAAATAAAACTTATAGTTCTTATTAAAAATCTACATAAAATAAAATCCAATTAATTAAGGACTTTCACTTTATTAAAAGGCAAACAAATAAATGAAGACACTTAACTTATACAGCAATATTGAACTGTTACACTCATCTTTTTGCGACTGTACCTACTGACAATCCTGGAAGTGTGAAGAATGACATTTTCGTTAGTCTAATTTCACTGGTGACACAGCGCCCTATGTACCCCTCTGCCCCTTCCACCTGTTCCCTTTTGCACGCTGAACTTTTTAAGTGAGTGATAAATGAACTCTGAACTATTATTACCTAAAGTGACCAAGATTCTGGGTCTATCTGCTCCAATTAGCTTTTCCCTAGTATATTTTCTTAGGTCAAAGGTCCTAATGGGCAACATCAAACATCCTTAAATCTGATATTGCAGCAAGTTTGTCAGGGAAACATTAGTTTGGTTGCTGTCTTTCATATCTCTTTTTCTACTGCATTTTACAATAGCTTGGATTATTCCTTGGTATAGGTATCGCGGAGGGTGTTGGGGGTATAGGAGGTAACTGAGCTGCCTTTTTTTTTTTTTAAGTCTGCTATATAATAGTCTAGAAGATGGGAACTATTAAATACCCTTCAAAAAATCCTCCCAATGGAAACAGGAAAAACAGAAAAGAAAAGAAACTCTTTAAAGCAAATATATAAGCTACAGGGGTTTAAAAAAAAAAAAAAAAAGGAAACATAGGAACTCAGGGAGAGATATTTCAATAATTTGATTTGAACCTTCATAAAATGGTCATTATGGAAAACATTCTTAATGTGAAAAAATAAGGAAGTCATTAGGTACTCTCATTTAGGGAAAATTAAAAATAACTGAAGAAAAGTAACACAGTGTGGTGTAAGGTTATATTGTAAAGCAGGGTTTTAGTGACAAAGAAATACTCTCTAGTGGTAATCTAGTCAACCAAATGCAAAAAGAGATAATATTGTCAAGATTTTATAGAAATTTAGGTTAAGTGATCATAAAATTTGTTTTAAATACATTTTTTAAAAGATGCTTTTATTTCTCCAAAAAAATGTACAAACTAGGGAATTGTTTTGAAATACAGAAACATAATATTATAAAAACTAATTTACTTCTTAATTACTACTATTGCAGAAAATATATTTTAAAGCTTTTAAAAACACCTTCCTAACACTTGAAGGATATTTTTTGTCTTAACCAACTAAAATGTTCACAAAGTAAATTATCAACTTAGAATACAATAATCTGAATATTAAGAAAAAATTACTTGTTTCCATCATCATATTCGCAAAGATGAAAACCCAGCAAAGCCTAGGGGGTGGAACTGGAGAACCAATATGTTCACCGCATAAATTGCTACAAACTTTTTTGAGGGTTGATAAGCTAGAGTTAACTACACCTTAGAAGGCACTGTCAGTTAAGATGATTTCAAATACAAGTAACACAAACTAACACAAAATGGGATAAACGGTCTTGGAATTAAACAGATTTTACACTGCCTCCTATGAACTGAACTGTGTTCTCCCAAAATTCACATTTTTGAAGCCCTAACACCCAAAGTGATTATATCTGGAGACAGGGGACTCAGGAGCTAATTAAGTTAAATAGTCATAAGCGAGGGAACCAGATGCAACAGGATTAGTGTTCCTATAAGAAGAGACTCTAGAGAGTGTTTTCACTCCCATACTTTCTCTCTCCCTTGACTGCCCCCTGCCCATCTCTCCCTCTTCCCATGGGTAGACGCTGAGCAAAGGCTAGGGGAGCATACAGGGAGAAAGTGGCCATCTGAAAGCCAATAAGTGGCCCACATCAGAATCCAACCATGCCGGCAACCTGATCTGGGACTTGCCGGCTTCCAGAACTCTGAGACATCAGACTTCTGTTGTTTGTGTTCAGTTTCATGTTTGTTACAGCAGCATGAGCTAAGACAGATTTTGGGATCAAATATCCACAAATACAGAAACAGCTTTGGAAGTGGGTAATGGGTAGAAGCTGGGGGGATTTTTGAGGTGTATTCTGGAAAAAGCTTTGTTTGCTATGAAAGAACTATTGATAGAAACAGACATTAAAGCCAAGTATGATGTGAGCTCAAAAAAAACCCAAACAAACAAATAGGAAAGCTACAAAAAAGCTTCCATTTCTTAGAGAATACATAACTAATCAAGACCAGAATGCTGATATTCATCAGGACACTGAAGGCCATTCTGGTAAAGTTTCAGATGCAAACAAGCAATAGGTTATTGGAAAATGGAGAAAAGGCCATCTTTGTTATAAAACGGCAAAGAATTTGGCTGAACTTTGTTCTAGTGTTCTGTGGAAGGTAGAACTTGAAAGCATTAAAATTGAGTATTTAGCATAGGAGGTTCCAAAGTATTGAAGATGTAGCTTTGGTCCTCCTTATTGCTCATAGATAAACTCAAGAGGAGAGAGATGAATTGAAGTAGGAATTAATAAGCAAAAGAGAACCAGAATTTGGAGATTTTGAAAATTCTCAGTCTATCCATATTGCAAAAAAAGGGATGAAAGCTTGTTCTGAAAAGAACACTAAGAGTGTGGCTGAAGAACCATTTTATAAAAACATCATGGGTGTTACTCATGGAATTAATGAGTCATTTCAGCGTAAACCAGGAAAAGAGAAGTGATAATACCAAGGGAGATACTGTGAGTTCAAAGGAAACAGAGAAAACAAGATGGAATGAAAGAAGGTGGTAAGGTTTCTTTGATTCTGTAGGATGGGAACATAAGGCTATTCAGCTGGGAACATGCTTTATCCTTTAAGAAAAGGGAAGAATGGCTCCAAAGGTGAATCAGAGATCTTTAGGGCTCCTAGTCACACCACAGGCCCAGGGGACTAGAATGGTTGCTCCTCAGTTTCAGAGTGTGGAGTCTGGTTTTGCAGGCCCAGGATGCCACCACCAAGGGCCTGGGCCAAGGCTGCAGGCACTGCTGCAGCATCAGGGTCACCTCGTCAGGCTAGAGCAGCAGGGCCACTCCACAGAGCTATGGGGGTGACACTGCCACCTCAGAGGACCTGGAGGTGGAACACTGAACCAAAGAGGATTATTCGCAAATCTTTAAGGTCTGATGGAGCTAGTCTTGCTAGGTTTTAGACTCACTTGGGACCCATCATGCCTTTCTTCCTTTACTTCTCTCCCTGTTGAAATGGGATTATCTATTCCGTGCCTATCCCATCATAGTATTTTGGAATAACATAACTGGCCTGGTATCACACGCTCATGACTAGAGAGGAATTTTGCCCGAGGTTAAATGACACCCCCCAATCTCACCCACGTTTTATTTAGATGATATTTCAATGAGACTTTAGACTTCAGTGTTGATTCTGGAATGAGTGAAGCATTTGCGGGTTGTTGGGATTGAATAAGTGTACTTTGCATGCAAAAAGAACATGATCTAGGGGGCTAGAGGCAGAATGCTACAAATGCTCCTCCCAAATCTGTATGTTGAAGCCCTAAACCCCAATGTGATTATATTTAGAAGGGAGAACTTTTGGATGTAACTAAGGCTATGCATGCACACTAAGTCTCTTCAGTCATGTGCGACTCTTTGTGACCCTGTGGGCTGTAGCTCGTCAGGCTCCTTTGTCCATGGGATTCTCCAGGCAAGAATACGGGAGTGGGTTGCCATGCCCTGCTCCAGGGAATCTTCCCGACCCAGGGACTGAACCGGCTTCTCTTATGCCTCCTGCATTGGCAGGTCGGTACTTTCACCATGAGGGCCACCTGGGAAGCCCCAAGTAACTAAGGTTAAATGCAGTCATAATGGTGGAGCCCTGAGACACCAGAATTAGTGCCCTTATAGAAAAAGACACCAGAGAGCTTGTGCTCTCTCTCCAAGTACTCGTACCAAGAAAAACGCCAGAAAAACACACAACCAAGAAGGCAGTCATCTGCAGGCCAAGAAGAAAGCTCTCACCAGAAGTCAGCTATGCTGGCACTCAGATCTCAGACTTCCCAGTCTCCAAAACTGTGAGATTATAAAATTTCTGTTGTTAAAGTCACTCAGTCTGTGTTAGTTGCTTACGGGAGCCTGAACAGACCCTCTTTGAAGTAAAAAAAAAGAAGAATAACTTGCAGGTTTGTTCTGGTCAAGGCTTTGGCTACATTTCTCTCTGTTTTCTGAACTATAACACTTTGTTGTGCATCAGCTTTATTCTCAGGCTTGTTTTCCTTTTTCCTCTTAGATACAAAAATGAATGTAGCAGTTCCAGGTTTACATCACACACAACCATGCACACCCACTGTTCCCCAATCATTTGGTGAATTGAAAGCTATGAACTTATTGGAGTTGGTGGGAGATCAATTCCTCCCAAACTGAATCATCACTACATAGCCATGTGGAAGGAATTAAATGAAGGTGGGAAAGAATCCATAATATCTATTAGAGATATCATTTATGGAAAAATTTGTAGAAAAATATCAAAATGAACCCCCCAAAATTGCTAACAGACTTAAAAATCTACAGAGCACATTTGTCAACTATACATTCCTTTCTTGAAATGTTTTACAGAAAATAGAGTGCTCTAAAACCTCACTGGCAAACTATTAAAAAGGCAAGCAATGTATCGTAAGGGAGACCTTTCTGGTTAACTCCTCCTATTACAAATCATGTATGTGGATAACACCTTAATCTTACAAACTTACACAAAAATTATAAAGGTCAATGTATAAAGGTCAAGTATTCTTTTCTACACTCAACTTTTATTTAAAGCACACCTTTTGAAACCACGTAGATAGGATAAAAAGTTTCAAATACAAAATGTTCTAAATACTTTAAAAGAAGTAAACACTGTTTTTAAAACAGTTTTCCTAAAACATTAATGCACAGCACACATAGAGAAATGATCAATCTATGGCTCAATGAATTATCCCAAAGAAAATATACCCATGTAACCACCACCTGAGGCTTCCCAAGTGGCGCTAGTGGTAAAAAGAACCCACCTGTCAATGCAGAGGACATAAGAGACATGGGTTCTATCTCTGGGCAGGGAAGTTCCCCTGGAGGATGGCAAGGCAACTCACTCTAGTACTCTTGCCTGGAGAATCCCAAGGACAGAGGAACCTGGCAGGCTACAGTCCACAGCCTTGCAAAGAGTCGGACACGACTGAAGTGACTTAGCACATATGCAAGCAACCAGCCCAATAAATAAACAGTACTTTACCCATCCCCTCTTCCTCATAGGTCACTATCATAAAAATTTTTAACACCACAGTTTGTTTCTGCCTATTTCTGAACTTTATACAAATGTAACCTTAAAACAGTATTTTATTTCTAGCTTCTTTTGTTCAATACTTTGTTGATGAATGCCATCCATATTGTTCTTTGAGGACTAATCTGTTCTTTTTCATTATTCCATATTCTATTAGTTTTAGATATTTGGGTATTTGAGTTATGCAAGGTTTTAGCTATTTGAAATGCCCTACTATAAATCTGTTTAACGTGACCTTTGATGGAATGGAATAGCTGGATCAACAGAGGATGTTAAACTCAACTTTACAATATAGTTAAATTATTTTCAAAGTTGCTGCACCAACTTCTAGACTACCAGAAGTGTTTACAGTTCCACGACCACTCCAACACTTGATCTATATAGTCAACAAAGGTCCATATAGTCAAAGTCATGGTTTTTCCAGTAGTCATGTATGGATATGACAGCTGGCCCATAAAAAAAGGCTGAGCGCTGAAGAATTGATGCCTTTGAACTGTGGTGCTGGAGAAGAAACTTAAAAGTCCCTTAACAGCAAGGAGATCAAACCAGTCAATCCTAAAGGAAATCAACACTGAATATTCATTGGAAGGACTGATGCTGAAGCTGAAGCTTCAATACTTTGGCCACCTGATAAAAAGAGCAGACTCTTTGGAAAAGACCCTGATGTCGGGAAAGACTGAGGACAGGAGGAGAAGCGGGCGATACAGATGAGATGGTTGGATGACATCATCAACTCGACGGACATGAGTGTGAGCAAACTCCGGGAGATGATGAAGGACAGGGAAGTCTGGTGTGCTGCAATCCATGGGGTCGCAAAAATTTGGACACGACTGAGTGGCTAACAGCAAAATTTTTTTCTTTTCAGCCACTATGACAGGTGTACAGTAAACAGTATAACATTGTGGCTTTAATTTGCATTCCCTGATAAAAACTAAATGGAGTGCATTTTTATAGTTTGTTAGCAACTTTTATATCCTTTTTCGTGAGGTGCTTGTTCAAGTCTATTGCCATTTTGGAGGGCAGGTAATGAGATTTAAGACTGTTTTTTATTGATTTATATGTTACACATTGTGACTATAAGGCCTTTGTCCTTTATATAGGATGTGAGTATTTTATACTATGGATGTCCTGATTTTGCATGATGCTAAAGACATCTTCTGATGACAAAAATTGTTAGTTTTACTGTAATTTTATTGAAGTGCTTTGTGTGTTCTGTTTATTTCTAAGGATGTGAAGAATTCGCATATTGCTCTCTAGATACCTCATTGTTCTCCCTTTCTTCCTGGAATTCATTTTTATTATTAGTATGAGATAGAAGTCAAATGTTACTTTTCTCAATATGGATAGTTAACAGATCTAATACATAATAAAGTTTTTTTGAAGATATGAATAAATATTGACAAACACTCCCTGACTTGCTAACCAAACTGAAGAAAGGCCCACTTCCATCACAGCTCTCTCTGATGTATCAAATTTACAGTGGGACGGAGGTCTTATTTTATCCTATAGAGATGTTGGTATTATTATAGAGGTATTTTATTTTAGATATCTGTAGACTGTGCTTACAATGTACCCAAAGCTTTTTCAGTTCCATTTGAGTCTTTCCTGTGGGTTCTGTCTAAGGCCTGGGCAGAGTTTTAACCATTAGCCTCTTCTTAAAATTTTTGGTATGCTAATTAGGAAAAGAGCCTCACATGGAAGATTGTAAAAGTTCAACCTTCAGTTCAGTTCAGTGCAGTCACTCTGTCGTGTCCAACTCTTTCCAACAGACCCCAAGGGCTGCATGCAGCATGCCAGGCTTCCCTGTCCATCACCAACTCCTAGACCTTGCTCAAACTTATGTTATGGAGTCAGTGATGCCATCCAACCATCTCATCCTCTGCTGTCCCCTTCTCCTCCTGCCCTCAATCCTTCCCATCATCAGAGTCTTTTCTAATGAATCAATTTTTCGCATCAGGTAGCCAAAATATTGGAGCTTCAGCTTCAGCATCAGTCCTACCAATGAATACTCAGAACTGATTTCCTTTAGGATTGACTGGTTTGATCTTTTTGCTGTTCAAGAGATTCTCAGGAGTCTTCACCCACATCACCGTTCAAGAGCATCAATTCTTTCAGTTCAGTTCAGTTCAGTCGCTCAGTCATGTCCAACTCTTTGTGACCCCATGGACTGCAGCACGCCAGGCCTTCCTGCCCATCACCAACTTCTGGAGTCCACCCAAACCCATGTCCATTGGGTCAGTGATGCCATCCACCTATCTCATCCTCTGTCGTCCCCAATCTCGCCTTCAATCTTTCCCAGCATCAGTGTCTTTTAAAATGAGTCAGTTCTTCGCATCAGGTGGCCAAAGTATTGGAGTTTCAGCTTCTGGGTGCTCAGCATTTTTTATGGTCCAACTTTCACATCCATACATGACTACCAGAAAAACCATAACTTTGACTATAGAGACCATTGTCATATAAAGTTCAACTGCAGATGGTTTTTCTCTCTCTGATATTTCCTAAACTTTTTCTGGACTTCACTTTTCCTTTCTCTGGCATATAACTACCCACATCTGTGACTGGGCCACATTCTGTGTTGGGAGGAAGAGAAGAGGGAAAAGCAATGGACTTGTATAGACTCTTATGATCACAGTTCCACCTTATCTAAATGACTCACAACCCTTGGAGATCTTGCACTAGCACCTTTCCACTCCCAGGCATTCTGGCTGCAGCTAATGTCACTGCCTCAAGGCTGCTTGGACTTGAGGATGAGTAAATTTTTAAAAGAGAGGAAAATTGGGGGGTGGATCTCCCCTACTCTCTTTGTAGCTTTAAGAATTTCCTTTTCCACAGCATAAGTCAGAAATAGAGGATTTGGGGACTTCTGCAGCAGTCCAGTGGTTAAGACTCTGCCTTCCATTGCAGGTGGGTGCAGGTTTGATCCCTGGTCAGGGAAACGGGTGGTTTCCAGTTTTCATATCCCACAAGATGTGGACAAAAATTTAAAAAAGGAAAGAAAAAAGAACTGGAAGATATTTCCAGGATGTTTTCTGTCTAGACCACAATAGTCACTTTAAGTTTTCAGACCACACTGAGGCTCAAGTCAGGGGAGACTGGAGGGAAAAATTCTGAATTTTGGTGTTCTTCCCTGATCTGTCCAGTGAAACTACCCAAGCACATCATCCAGGTTTTATAGTTGAGACCAGTGGGACATAAAGAGATATGTATGGTTACGGAGTGTTTCCTGGAACTGGAAACTAGATGATGAATTGATTTTTGACAGAGTTGCAAAGGCATTTCAAAAGGAAAGACCAGTCTTTTAAAGATATTCAATGTCCGCCATTAGAGAAACGCAGATTAAAATGATAAGATACTACCACAGGCTTCCCTGGTGGTTCAAGTGGTAAACAATGTGCCTGCAATGCAGGAGACCAGAGTTCAATCCCTGGGTCAGGAAGATCCCCTGGAGAAGGGCATGGCAACCCACTCCAGTATTCTTGCCTGGGAAATCCCATAAACAGAGGAACCTGGTGGGCTACAGTCCATGGGGTCACAATAAGTCGGAAAAAGACTGAGCAACTAACAAGATACTACCACATCTGAATGGCTAAAATAAAAAATCCTGACAGTACTAAGTATTGAGGATTTGAAACAGCCAAAACCCTCATACTTTGTTGATGGCAAGGCAAAATGATACAGTCACTCTGACAATAGCTGCAGTTATTATAAAGATAAATATACATTTACCAAATGATTTAGCAATCTCACTTCCAGCTATTTATCCTAAAGAAACAAAAATTTATGTGTGCACAATCCCTATACAAGTTATGTGTCTTGTCCATGGCAGCATTGTTCATAGTTGCCAAAAAGAGTAACAAGTCATATTTATCCAAGGGTGGATGAATAAACAAAACTGGAGTCTATTCATTCAATGGAATACCACTTAACAACACATGTAAATCCATGGCTGATTCATGTCAATGTATGGCAAAAATCACTACAATATTGTAAAGTAATTAGCCTCCAACTAATAAAAATAAATGAAAAAAAAAATGAAATGAACTACTGATGTGAAAAAAAATCAACTTGGATAAATCTTGAAGTATGCCAATGGAAAGTAATCAGTCTCAGGAGATAACATACTGTATGTTTCCATGAACATGACATTCTGGAAAAGGCAAAACTCTAGAGACAGGGTACCAGCCAATAGGTGCCAGGACTTATGGATGAAGAAAAAGCATTAGTGTAAAGGAAGCCCTATGAAGGATTCTTTGACATTCTGGAACTGGTCTATGGTAGAGCTGATGATTACAAGAAACTATACATATTTTAGAATTCATATGGCTGTATCCCACCAAGTGGAATTTTACTGCACATAAATTTTAAAAGACTTTATAAAGGAATGAAAAACAAAACAGACAAGAAATAAACCAGATACCTCCAAAGAAAAACAGACTGTAATATAGCAAATTTGTGGAGAATATGAGAGGAGGCATATAATTAGGCCTGGTTTCAGAGGAACTTGTAAGTCTAGTTTGAACTATAAATGTGAAGGGAAGCTTTTAAACAACAGATTCTCGTAATTCATGTTAAAAATCATTTTTGTTGTTTTGAATACAACAGATTGATAGAATGAAGGAAGAATCAGGTTTTATTAATGGGATTAAGAGAAATGTATTGACATTGGGGAAGTAGCAGTACCCGTAACTGAGCTAGAAAATACTATTAATAGAAAAAAGAGCTGTTTGCCAAGACAGAAAGTTTAGGACATGTTGATTTTGAATTGTTAGTCAACATTCTGGTGAGAATGTGATGTTACTGACATCACTCTTATAGAAGTATGTTTCAGTCTATAGTGTTCTAAATCTCAGCACTGAAAATGAGACATGGAGCACTGGTTTAGCTAAGTTGCAATAAACTTGGCACATTTTTACTCAAGCCATATTTGATATTTTGGTTTAAAAGAACAGTTGGGACCTATATGTCTGTTTTCTTCTATAGCAAAGCCAGAGAAAGAATTCCTGAAGAAACCTCCAATATAATAAGATGTAATTTATGGTTTCTACTTGGAGAAATCTGTATCTTCAGGCCTCATTTCCATTAACATATCCATTATCATAATTTTACTTTGGAAGAGGAGGACTTCTATTTTTCATTCTACCAGCGTTCTTTGTTCTTATAGCATAAAAAAAAAAAAAAGGAATCTTTACACCACATAGCCCTGGGGGCTGTGCCTTTTTGATACTAATGGCTTAGGTTTACCTCTCTCTCTGTTACATCCCTCCTTTTTGTCTTTTGAAATATCTTCGTAGACAACATGACTGCTTCATTTTCCTAAATCTTGATCACTGTATTAATTTTAAATTGGTCTTCCCACTCACATTCTTACTTCTATAAGGTCATCTTTCATTATTCTTGTTTTTAATTGCTTAACTCCTACTTTTTCTTTCTTTTTCTATTCTTTAGATTCCTAAACCTTTCCTTTCTGAATCCTCCAAAATAGTATCACCATTTCTTTTGGCACTTTATACCCACTAAGATGGCTATAACCAAAAAAAGAGAGATAAAAAAAAGAAGTGTTACTGAGAATATGGTGAAACTGGAACTGTCACACATTCCTGGTGAGAATGTAAAATGGTGCAATTCATTTGGAAAATAGTTTGCCAGTTTCTCACAATGCTAAATCCAGAGTTACCATATCATTGCCCCTCCCAGATACATACTCGGGAGAAACAAAACATATCACCACACAAAAACTTGAACACAAATGTTCACAGTGGCATAATTCACAAGAACCAAAAAGAGGTAAAAATTCAAATGCCCATCAACCAAAAAAGGATAAATGAAATGTGTCTTATCCATACAACGGAATATTACTTAGCAATAAAAAGCAATGATGCACTGACACACACAACATCATGGACAAATCTTGTAAACACTGTCGTAAGTGATGGCAGTCGGTCACAAAAGAACACATACTGTATGATTCCATTTATATGACAATTTCAGAACAGGATAATCTATAGACAGGAACTAGATTAGTGACTGTTTACAACTTAGGATGTCTGAGAGGGATGGGAAATGACTACAAACGTGTATACAGTTTATTTGGGGGGTGATGAAAATGTTCTAAAATTACTATGAAGATGGCTGCAGAGCCATTGAATTGTACAATTTAAATGGATGAGTTACACTTTAAATATCTCAATATGGCTATTTTAAAACATAAATTAGAAATCAGAAAATGAATTGAAAATTAGACAGTTGTACGTAAAATTGGAAGTTTCAAATTTTCTAGCATTCCTATATGATTTAGGAGTAGGAAAAAAGACACCAACTAACATTAATGCTGGTTAGAAAAAATATCTATGCTAAAATTTAGGGGAAGTCATTAAAGAAAAAATACAAAATGTATAATTCCTAAACTGACAAAAGGAAAAAAATTAAGGATATTAAAAGGACATTCAATTTCTTAGAAAGCAGGGGAGAAGAAAGAAAAATGACTTGAGAAAGAATTTTAAAAAGTGAAAAGACAAAGAAAAAACTAAAATACATCAATAATCACAATAAATAGAAATTCATTAAACCTGTCACTTTAAAAGTCAGAGATTTTTCAGATTATTAAAACAGAATAAACAATGTCCAGATATTTGTGGTGTACAAGAAACATTTAAAATCTAATAAGATAAAAAATGCTGAAAGTAATGAAAATAGATTTACGAGGGAAATTCTAACAAAATGATACTAAGTTTACATAAAACAAGATATAAATTAAGACAGAAATTTCACTAGAGACAAAGTGAATTCAAAATTGTTAAAAGAACAATTCAAACTCCTGTTTATATAAGGGATAGGAACATCAGGTAAACAGAAGAAAGGGAACAGAATTAGAACAACACAATAAACCAACTAGTTAACAGACATATATAAAACACATTCCCAACAACAGGATACACATTCTTTTCAATGCACATGAGATATTGTCCAGGCTATACCATATTTTAGGTCACATATTGTCTCAATAAATTAAAAATAATAGCTATCATGAAAAGTATCTCCTTCAACCACAGCAAAATAAAGCTAGAAATAAATTAACAGAAAAAAACCTGGAAAATTCACAAATTTGGGGAAATGAAACACCAGACTCTTGAACAACCAACAGCTCATAGAAGAAATCACAAGGGAAATCAGAAACTACTTAGAGACAAATGAAAATGAAAACAGAACATATTAAAACTGATGGGATTCAGTGCAAGCAGTGCTAAGGAAGAAATGTTTAACTATAAATGTTCCCATGGAAAAACAAGAAAGCTCTCAAATCAACAACCTAACTTTAAACTTAAGGAATGAGAAAAAGAACTAAACCCAAAGTTAGCAAAAGGAAGGAGACAATAAAGATTAAAACAGAGATAAATGACATACAAATAATAGAGAAAAATCAACATAACCAGCAATTGGTTCTTCAAAGAGAAAAACGAAACTGACAAACTTTTGGCCAGATTTACTAAGGCAAATAAAAAGGCAAGAAGATTCGACTTACTAAAAATAAATTAAAAATAAATATAGTATAGATAATACTATTCATCCTATAATGATAAAAAGGATTTATTAGAGTGTACTATGAACAAATGCACACCAACAAATTGTATAACCTAGATGAAATGGACAATTTAGGAATTTGTGATTTTAGGAAAACACAAAAGTTACCAAGTTTGAATCATGAAAAAATTGACTGATTGTCTAGAACTATGACTAGTAAAGAGACTGAATCAGTAATCAAAAATCTCCTGTCGAAGAAAAGCCTGGGGCCTGATGGCCTCACTGATGAATTCCACCAAACATTTCAAAAAGAACTAATACCAATCCTCAAATTGTTCCAGACATTAAAGAAAAGGAAATAATTCCTAACTCATTCTACGTGACCAGCATTATCCTGATACCAAAGTCAGACAAAGACACAAGAAAACTACTAATGTTCTTTATGAACAATGACGCAGAAAAAGGGAAATTATTATTATTGAAAGAATTATAAAGGTGATCAAGAAGGATTTATTCCTGAAATACGAGGATGGTCTAACATATAAAAAGCATCAATATTAGCAAATAAATATTAGCAAAAGCACCATATTAGCAAAAAGGGGAAAAGCTCACATAATTATCTAGATACCCATATCCGTTGAATTTTGGGACCCAAGTAGCCCAAGCAAATCTTGAAAAAGAACAAAGATGGAGGATCCACACTTCCAGATTTCAAAATTTACTACAAACCTACAGTAATCAAGACAGTGATACTGGCATGCTGCTGCTGCTGCTAAGTCGACTCAGTCGTGTCCGACTCTGTGCGACCCCATAGACGGCAGCCCACCAGGCTCCCCCGTCCCTGGGATTCTCCAGGCAAGACCACTGGAGTGAGTTGCCATTTCCTTCTCCAGATACTGGCATAAAAAATGGGCAAAAGAATAGACCAAAAAAAGACATATGAATGGCAAATAAGCACATGAAAAAGTTCTTATCAGCACTAATCATTAAAGAAATGCAAATCCAAACCACAAACAGATACCAAGTTGCACCCACTGGGATGGCTACTATCAAAAAGAAGGAAGGAAGGAAGGGAAAGAATGAAAATTGCATGTGTTTGGTGAGAACAGGGAAAAATTGGAACCCATGGGCACTGCTGGCAAGAATGTGGATGGTACAATTAAACAGTATAGAGGCTCTTCAAAAAATTAAAAATAGAATTACCATATGACCCAGCAATTTCACTTCTAGGAATATACCCAAAAGAACTGAATCAGATCTTGAATACATACTTCTATATTCATGTTCACAGAAGTATTATTCACTACAGCTAACACAGAGAAGCAACTCAAGGGTCCATCAGCAGAAGAATGGATAATCAAAATGTGGTATATATAATACATAAAATGGAATATAATTCAGCCTTAAAAGAAGGGAAATTCTTACATATATCACAACATGAACGAGCCTTGAGAACATTATGCTAAGTGAAACAAGCCAGTTACAGAAGGACAAATATTATATGGTATTACTTACATCAAATAACTCGATTAGTAAAGATTATAGAGACAGAAAGTAATCACAGAGGCCACACTTTCTGAGCATGGCGGTAACAGCAAGAAAGGCCTGATCCTGAGAGATGAGTAACTCGTCTGTACATGCATTTTGACTTGAGGACTCACCATTAACCTGGTCAGACTTTCAAACTGCAATGTAATCTAAATCACACTGCACTGTAATTAGGCTCTTTCATTCAACTTTCCTTTCTTCCTGCTCTGCTTCACGAATGTCAGATTGGCACTGTGGTCTAAAAGATTTCCCACTTTCTCTGCTGATCTTTCCGTCACAAGAGTTCCCCCCAATACATTTACTGCATGGCTAATGCCATTCTGGTCTCCACTTCTCTGAAGACTCATGGTCTAAGACATCAGGAGGTAAAATGGAGATTTGTAATTGGGTCACTCACTACTTGGCAGGCTAGACGAAACCATCCATGTTGCTTGATTCATCCCTGGAAGAAGACTTCAACTGCTAAAGATTTCACCACTGATAATTTGAGAAAAATGTTTTCAAAAGATAGTAGAGTTTGACAATTACTGAATGTTTCCATTAACCCTGCGAAGGGCTAATGAGAGACTGTAGGCCATTAACAAATATTACAGGCTAAATATAAGAGCCAGAGGGTCTGTTTTATATCTTTAATTCAGACCCTCATCCCTGACAGTGGAAGAGCCAATATGAATGAGCAACAGACAAATGATCCAAGGGTGAGAGTTGCAGAGTTCCAGAGATGATAGACTGCTCAGCTAGAGCAGCCCTCTTATGTAAAGGCAATGGCCATGGTTGGGAAAACTGGTGCTCCTGAAATATGGGATAGGAATATCTAAAAGGAAATATCTAGACGGATGTTTTTGAGGAAGTCCGTTCTACAACTATAGGAACAATAGGGTCGTTCCCTCAACAAGCTGTCAATGTCTCCTCTCTTGGTTGCTAGACTGATAACTAGGGTTTAATGACAGCATAATGCATCTTGGCGGGATAAGAAAGGAAGATTATATACTTGGAAGAGTTGCAAGAATTGGCTAGCAGGTAATGGCAACAGCCAGGGGAGTATAACAGGAATTAGAAATCAGTGGTATCTGATCATGGGGGATGGAATGTAAGTAGGCCTGGATCAGCAAGAATTCATGAATCTTGGTGCACAGTCTCAGGACCAGGAAATGCAATACCCCATGAAAGACTCCAGGGGATGATGCAAAGTTGATGAAGAAGTGACTCTGAGAAGTCTGGATAAAGCAATGGCCAATGCAAAGTGAAATGAAAATGCCTGAGTTTCCTGAGAAGATAGAAGAGAAAGAGAATAAAGAAGCTGACAGGAAGAAATGTGCCAGAAAGAATGCATTCTGTAAGGTCAGAAGAACTACTAGAAGATTGCTTTCCATGGGATGCATCATTCACCGAGGCCATGAGGAATCTGCTGATGAAAGGGTACTAAGAAGTTCAGTGGTGGCTTTCTTCTGAAGATCAAAGCTGACAACAGGAGAGGCAGTGACAGAGCGAGGTGTTAAGTGATGGGGTCCCAAAGTGAAAAAGACCAAGGGTCACTGTTTAACAGTCAGAATCCAGGAGTCACAATTGGGATAATGACCAACAAGCCTGGAGAAGCAGGCAAGGGTGCTGCCCAACAAAGAACTGTGGGGTGACTAATAACGGATGGTATTTATACAAGGGGCAAAGTAGGTGGGCAGCTAGCAAGGGTGCTACTTAACATTACTTGAAGTAGGAATGGAGGAGTAAAGGTGGAGGGTTGTTGACCCAAGAGATGACTGTGATCCTCTGCTCAGCTCCAAGATGAGTTCATCTACAAATCCAGAATCTACTGACTGAACAGGTAGCTGAGTTAACAGAAGAAAGGTTGTCTTGAAACATCTTAGAAAGTGTATAAAATGATTCCCAAAGGAACATGTGTATGACTACTTTATAAAGAGATTTATGTTCACTTGGGTATATACACAAGTATATTTATGGGTATATACTCAGTGCAAGACAAATTAATAGATATTTTCATCACTATAAGACACAGGGTTAGCGATGACACAGATAGTCAATGACTAGAACACCACCACGGCCCCTTATTAGAGTTGGGGTGTCTCCAGGGTCCAGATAACAAATTCTGGCTAAATCCTGGCTCATACTGGGCAAACTGTGTCTATACATCCACCCTGTGATAATGGCATCTGGTCCTATTCTATCATGGCAACCAGATGGGGAAAATGTAGAAACAGAGTCAGACTTCATTTCCTTGGGCTCCAAAATCAATGTGGATGATAACTGCAGCCATGAAATTAAAAGATGCTTGCTCCTTGGAAGAATAGCTATGACAAACCTAAACAGTGTATTAAAAAGCAGATATATCACTTGCTGACACATGTCCATGTAGTCAAAGCTATGGCTTTTCCAGTAGTCATGTATGGATGTGAGAGTTGAACCATGAAGAAGGCTGAATGCTGAAGAATTGATGCTTTTGAACTGTGGTGCTGGAGAAGACTCTTGAGAGTCCCTTGGACTGCAAGGAGATCAAACCAGTCAGTCCTAAAGGAAGTCAACCCTGAACATTCATTGGAAGGACTGATGCTGATGTTGAAGATCTAACAATTTGGCCATCTGACGTGAAGAACTGACTGACTCACTGGAAAAGACCCTGATGCTGGGAAAAATTGAGGGCAAGAGGAGGGGGCAACAGAGGAAGAGATGGTTGGATGGCATCACTGACTCAATGGATACAAGTTTGAGCAAACTCAGGGAGACAGTAATGGACAGAGAAGCCTGGCTGCAGTTCATGGGGTCACAAAGAGTCAGACACAACTTAGTGACTGAACAACAACAACAACAACAAGTGATAATTTCCTTACTTTTCAAGTGTATAATTAGAGTTTATGTACAAAGTGGTTAGAGTAAAGCCCTACATTGTGTCTCTGGCCTGTGAGGTAAGATCAATCACAGTAGGAAAAACCAGGTGGCAACCTCTGAAAACACCCTCCATTTGGTCAAGATGGTAAATCAAAAACATTATGTAATCCTTATAGGACAGTGAAAATTAGAACCACCATTAAAAATCTAAATGGTACAGGGTCCTTGCTATATCTCCATTTAATTTACCAGGCTGAACTTCTTTAAAAATTCAGACTTTTCAGATTCACACAGACTTGCTTTTCCATTTTACATACCAGAAAAGTCTTTATTTCTTAAATGATTTCTTTCAATTTTTTAATTACTCATTATTCTCCAGGATTCTTGCCTGGAGAATGCTATGGATGGAGGAGCCTGGTAGGCTACAGTCCACAGGGTCACAAAGAGTCAGACATGACTGAGCGACTTCACTTTCACTTTCATATATTACTGTACACTATAGACTCAACAACACCTTTTAATTCTATTATGATAAAGGACATATGTATGTGTATATGTTTATATATGTCTGAATACCTTTGCTGCTCACCTGAAACTATCACAACATTGTTAATTGGCTATACTCCAATATAAAATAAAAACCTAAAAGGACTGAGATTTAGAGGTACTAGGTAATCTGTTTAGATGGCGCAGAAAGCTAAGATCAGAGACAGGCTATGACTATAAATGATCTAACCAGTACTGACTGAATTATGTTTACCACCAGAACTATTCCCAATATAAAAGTAAAAAACTGACACTGGCCTCCTTTAAACCTTGGCTAAATGAAAGGCTGACACTTCATCTATACTGCTTCAGTTATACAGAGAAGCAACTGCAGTAATAGTGGCCTGACTGAAGGATGTCCATAAATGCTGAACTGTCTAAAACTCTCTTTTAAAATTTAACAGTAAGTCTACTTAATATAAAAATAAACTTAAAAGTATTCTGTCCATGACTTTCCTTAACAATGAGACAATTTTAAAATCATCTAATTTACATTTCACTACTGAAAAAATTTAAATGATAAAAAACCTATCAAATACATTTTATCTCACACAATAACTAGAGTATATTACTTTGTCTATGATGCCGACATAATAAATAGGATCATCTCTAAGACATGGTACACATTAACACTTGCTTTATTTTACTTAATAAAAGAGCTATTGAACTTAAACATGCATACAAATTCAAAAGCTTAAAATAAAACCCTTAACATTTAAATAATTTATAAATTCAGCTTTGTGAATTTTTATACAAAATAAAGTTTTCAGTATATTAACATCTACATTATCCTGTCAAAAACTTTTATTTTTATGCATTAAATAAAGCTCATTTGATTATAACTTCTAACACTTTTCAAAAACATTGTAACGTCATTAAGTTTTAATATCCCTTAATATTCACAAGTATAAAATCAGAAAATGTTTAAATATATTTAAGACGTTTCCTCAAATTTCATCTTTAAGGGAAAAATTTAAATATGAATGACCTTTGCAGTGTTAGTAAGAAATATGTTTTCAGCATTAAATTTTGGAAATTAATGTTTTCAAGGGACAGAAAAACCTGATTGTTTTCAGAGCAAAGTGACTAACATGGCAAGGATTCTGACAAGAAGCAAATAACTGAACAGATAATGTGTGAATTGGAGAAAAGAGTTTAGAAAACTGGAAGGCCATAATGGAGATGAGGGAATTAGACTTGCTATGTATGGGCCCATATGGGTAAATTAGAAAAGCTATCACAGGGAGGCAGATTTCATCTCAATTATAAAGAACAACTAATTATCTGAAGACAGAAAATGCTATCACAAGAGATGTTCTGTTTCCTGCTATTAAAGGCATTCAGGCATAAGTTAGATCAGTGGTTGGGCAAATTGTGTCCACAGGCAGAATTCAGCCTGTGTGCACGCTAAGTCACTTTAGTAATGTCCACCAGCATCCTCTGTCCATGGGATCTCCAGGCAAGAATACTGGAGTGGGTAGCCATGACCTCCTCCAGGGGATCTCCCCCACCCATGGATGGAACCCAGGTCTCTCACATCTCCTGCATTGGCAGGAAGGTTGTTTACTACTAGCACCAACTGGGAAGCCCAGAATCCAGGCTACCAGCTATTTACACTCTAGTAAAGGTTTATTGGAACATAGTCACTCCCATTTGTTTCTAAACTGACTCAGGCTGCTTTAGCACCACAGACACCTTATAGCCCACAAATCTTGAAATTATTTACTAATCAACCCTTTATAGAAAAACATTTGCTCACTCCTGTGGATAAGGGATTAGGAATTCAAGTACTGTATGGTATCTTGATAAGATAACCAGTACTTAGCAGTTACTTAGGTGCAGAGGAAGTAAGGGGCATACCACGTGTGTCAAGGACTGGGTTTAACAGGTTTTTTACTGTACAAAGCAGCCCAGACAACTAGATGAGTGAAGGTCAAAATCATCTGCATCTTTGTGGTGTCATGTGGGGCTATGTCTACCAGAAGGAGGAGACACAATTGTCTAATTCACACAAAGGCACCCTGTGGACCAGTATAAGCTGTACACATCATAATCATGTTAATAAAGATAATATTCTTTCTTTTTTTAAGTACTGTATTGACCAACTAGGTCTTTTTATTTTATTGGAGTATAACTGCTTTATAATGTTATGTTAGTCCCTGCTGTACAATGCAGTGAATCATCTGCATGTATACACATGTCCCCTCCCTCGATAATTTCTCTCCCCACCCACCCCATCCCACCCAACTAGATGCCATGTCTCAGATATTCTATCACTGAAACTCAGCTTCTCCTCACCCATTGTTGATTTGCATCCCATGGAAATGAATATAAAAGTTCTATGAAAAGAACTTTTAGGTTTTGAGAAATGCTACAAACTCTATCGTCTCTTTTAGAACAATACACTGCATATTAACACATTAAAAACTGTGAGAAAAAAAAATCTGAGGAAGTCAGTTAAAAACAAACCAAAAGAGACCTATTTAACTTTAGTATACATAGTACTTTCCAAACATATTTAATTATGGAATCCTTTTTAGTGAACCTACTGTTAACATCTCAAATAACTAAAGTTCTCGGAAATTATGGTATATTCTAGGTCACATTTAGTACTTCCAGATTACATGCTCTTTGAGGGCAAAAAAATACATCCTTTTTCTTATCCCCTATTGATTTTATCACATTGCTAAATACATACAATAATAACCTAAGAAATCCAAGAAATTGATTTTAATGCTAGGAAACGTACCTAATCAATATGATGAAAATGCTTTAATCACTTATGTGACAGTAGAATACAGGGTTCTCATCTTCTTTCCACCAAATTAACTAGCTATTAAATAGTAGTACAGCAAAATAATCCTGCAATAGTACACGTAAAATATGTTTCTTTGGTTCTGTGGTATATATTAAAGTACATAAAACTATACAAGACACACTGTATCATATTCAAGGTTAAAGAACTGATATTACCTAACAGATTGACAGGACATCAGAATACAGGTTTAACACATTCAAAGTCAATAAAAGCAAATTACCTGAAAAAGGTGACAAAAAACTGCACAAGATCCATGATTGTGTTATGTTGTGAGAATGCAATCTGAAAAACCAAAATAAAAGGAAGTTTGAAACTTACTGAATCTATGTTCTTCTTCAAAGTAGTGACATTTCATGGCATTTGTAAATACAATATTTTTAAATCATCAAGAGATTTGGATTACCATATTATAAATCATATGTGCTAGAACCAATTTTCCATTGACAACACCTCATATATCCAACAACTGAAGACAACCTTTACACTGGCTATAACACTAAATGTTTTAAGAAAACTATTATAAAATTACTTCAGTAATATATGCTAAGACTGTCACTTGAAATCCTATGAAATATGCCTAACTAAAACATGCAAATGCACATCTAATAATGATCATATTTTTCTATCAACACAATTGACAATTGCTTATGAGATAAAAAACTTAATTTCAACTCTACGAAGGAAATAGAGGGAACTGGTTTTTCTTGTGTATTATTGTCTAATGAAGCTGCAATTATTTTGTTATAAACCCCTGAAAGAATAAAATATATCAAAAGTTTATATTTTCATGTTAATGATTTCAGAAGAGAAGTCAATAATCTAAAGTTGTTCTCCACTTTTGTTAACATTATAGAGATCATATTGTAAAACATTTCTTGAAGAAGAATTATTATACATTGTACTAGTCAATAATGCAGCATCTGAATAGAGAATACTTGATATGAAAATCCAATTTTTCACTTATTAGGTGTAAATATTCTGGAAATCTATTTAACCTATTTTTGTCCCATGTGTGAACAGTAATAATAAAAGCATCTACTTCACTGTGTTAGAGGAAAGACTAACTCAATTAATAGAAATAAAATTATTACCATAATAACTGGTATATAGTAGGCATAATATAATAAATATCATGCTTTTATATCATGTATAAAGGAGCTGGTCAACATTAGTGAATTTTTCCAGGTAGCTGGAGGTGAACAATTAAGTTCTTGAAATCTCCTTCTCCTTTAATAATCTTTTATGAAAATCTTTCAAAAATATGTAATACAATTTCCACTTCCAGTGAAAACAGACTAACAAAGATGAGATTTCTCTCATCTTAAAAAACTAAAAACTATACAAAATATACAGAGAAACCATTTTCAGACATTAAACAAAAGGCAGACGGAGATATAATCCACGAGTGAAGGAAAACAAAGGAAATGAATTTCACAATTGTACCAGTTTTCAGGGCAAGGAATTGAAATGGCATTCTAAAATAAGAAATATTGTTTCTTGTATAAAACAAAGAATTATAGCCAGTCGAGAAGATAGTTAAATTTTTGTATATACATGAAAGCTTAAATATAATAGCATTCATTTCCAAAATGCTTCTAAGCATTTGAAGAATTACAAAGCATTTACACAGAGACTGAGGAAAGATAATTGCTGTAGGAGATTGGTTCTAGGTGAAAACATTTTAAAAAGTTTAAGAACAAACATCTTTTAAAATGGAAATGATACAGATGAATCATCTCCCCAGGTACTGTCCATGAGAGTATCTTACAACAGAGCTTATCAAATAATACTGTCAACAATAACTTAAAACCATAGAAGATGATTCAGAATACAGCAATCGAGAACTAACTGGATACTCTTCTAAAGGATAATTATTTTGAAATCCTAATAAATGAAATTGGTTTAAAGTAAATTGGATGAGGAAGGTAAAATTAGACAGTATTGAGAAATATCTAAATAATAAAGAAAAAGCTTGAATAAAGACTTGAATAAATTAGCAAATATAGAGAAAGAAGAAACAAAATAAATAATACATAAGTTCAAAAATAAAATAAAAAGATGAAGTATAGAAGCAGTTGCATTAAACGTGAACAGACTGAATCCTCATCAAAAGAAAGAGATTTCCATAGCATGTTAAAAGGCATAATTTACTTTATGTTTTCTATAGACAGCACATCCACAACAGGGACACATCTTTAGCCAAAATATAAAGGACTGTGATTAAAAAAAAAAAAAAATTGGCTCTTAAAAACAACAACAACAAAGCCACGAAGGATAATATAAATAGCAAAGTGAAATTCAAAATCAAAACCTGGTCTAATAAAACATACAAGGCACAAATAATTCATAAAAATAATAAACCTATATGCACCAAAATACAGGCCAAATAAGTGAAAACAGAAGGTTGGACTTCAAGGAGAATTAAGTAACATAATTAAATAGTAAAATTTTAATATGTGTATCTTTTTCATAACTGATCTGAACAAGCAGACAAAAAACTAATTTATTCAGTTGTTCAAATCATGAAGAAACGTTCAAAGAAATACTGCTTAAACAAGCTCTGTTCTAGGAGCTGGTGACAATCTGTAAATAAGACAAAGTCCCTTGTCTCTTGGAATTTGCATCCCAATAGCACGAGACAGAAAATAACCAGGTAGACTCAGAAGTGGATATCATAATCTTTGATAATGGCAAATGTTCTGAAGAAAAATAAGGTGATATGATGAAGTAGAAGGCTACATAGCTAGTTTAGATCAGGCAGTTACGGCCAGCCTTACTGAAGCCATATGTAAGCTGACATACAAAAATAAGAAGGGTAAAGCCACACAAAGATCTGTTAGAAGAGATTTCGAGGCTTAGAGAACAGCATGCTTAGGCTCGAGATGTTTAAAAAACTGAAGTCACAACAGCTGCAGTATTGTGAGCTACAGAAAGAATACTTAAAAATGAGTACAGTGTGACAAGTTGGGGTTAATTCACCTAGGTCCTTGGCATGATAAAGAGTTTGGAATGTTTTATAAGAGCTGAGTCATATAATAACATGATCTTACTCTCAAGAAAAATATTCTGGCTGCTGGGTGAGGAAGAGATGATTAAGAAAAGCAGGGACATTAACAAGAAGGACATTGGATTTTTCTAGCTATGACAGTAGCTTGTACAAGGGTAACAGCCTTGCAGACAAAACCAAGTTGATGGGCACATAATTTGGAGTGAAAGGTGAGAGGGCCTGGAAAAGATTGGATACGAGTCTTTTAAAACTAAAAGGAAGTTTAGGGCCACCCCATTACCAGAACTAACCAAAAACTGAACAATTAAGTAGGAGGAAACCAGGAGAGCATTGTGTCAAGGATGTCAAGGAAAAGGAATGCTGCAAGAAGAAGGTCCTGGTTGGTTTTGTTGGTTGAGTAAGATGAAGATGGGAATATGACTATTAATATTAAATTTGACATCAACCTCGCACATGGGTAACAAACAAATGCACTTTCAATGAAGGGGTGGGAATGTTCATTTAAACAGAGAACGCAAGGCGAACATGTAATGTGAGGAAGTAGAGACAGCACGAACTTTCAAAAAAATCTGTTAGGAAACAGCAGACAGAATCAGGAGCATATAAAATAGGAAAACAAATCTTTTCCTAAATCCATAGCGCATTTAGAAAAGCAGACAGTGTACATTATGCAGAGAAACTACTTAAAAATTCCAAATGGTAGGGGTTTTATGTACTATATTACCAGATTAAAACAAAATTAAAACTATAAGTTTAAACATAAACAAAAAAAGCTTAACTACTCAGAAATTGAGAAATATAATCGGTGAGGTCAAGTTCCAGGTGGAGAGTGACAGAGGTAGCACAGTTTTTTTTTTAATATCCCTTAGTTTCTACATTAAAAGAAAAAACTCAGTATCTATCTATCTGCCCATTACCTATCTATATCAAGTAAATTACAAAATAAAGAAAATAATTTCAACACAGTTAAATGAAAAATTCTCATCCTCTTGATTGCTGAAACATGAACAGGTACTGATAAGTCACACACAAGGCACATATGGTACCAGAGGCCACGTGGGAGGAAGAAGAGAATCAACAGAATAATCCAAAAGACATTCACTGGAACCAGGCAGGCCAATTTGAATACAGGAGGTAAAAACTGAAGCGGTTTTGCCTCATCCAAGAGCATATGAGTGCAAAGGGTCTTTGAGAAGTTCCAAAAGAGGCTAGAACAGCTTGGGACACATGAATTTTCAGAAGCAACCACTCAAATCTCTATTCCAAGACAGACCCCATATTGAGGAAAAACTGTTAGAAGTGAAATCAAAATTGAGCAGAGCAGGGAAAATGGAAACAAAGGGGAAAAGGTCCAACTCTGGGAGAGGAACAGAGCCTGGAAATCTTTAAAAATCAAGTGACACATATTGGGGGGAGGGAAAAAAGACACACACCCCCCCCTACACACACACACACACACACACACACACACACACACACGGGCTTCCCTCATCGCTCAGAAGGTAAGGAATCTGCCTGCAATGCGGTAAGGAATCCACCTGCAACACAGGAGGCCTGGGTTCGATCCCTGGGTTGGAAAGATCCTCTGGAGAAGGGAATGTCTACCCACTTCAGTATTCTTGCCTGGAGAATTCCATGGACAGAGGAGCCTGGTGGCCTACAGAAAATAGGCCTATAGAGTGGCAAAGAGTTGGACATGACTGAACAACTAACACACACTACATATTTACATATGTAGTGTTAGCTATCATCACTCTGACTCTTTAATCTACAAAGGGTTTTGTATTTCTTCCAGATAAGTAATGCATAAACACTGGTTATAGCCAACAGTGTTAAAATAAATTTAGGATGGTAAAGCACGTGACTCGGGCTGGTACTGCAGAATTTTATTTTATTATTGCTTTTTGCCCTTTCTAGGTCCATGTAGCTAAGTAACTTGGAAAAAAAAGAAAGTCATGTTTTGAGGCAAGTAAGCAAAACACAGACACACATGACAATACCTTCCTGAATTTTCCCAAAGAATATTTGCTAAAAGAAAACAGACAAGGGAAGCATCTACAAGCTACAATAATGAACTAAACCACTAAAACATTCGGAAACTTGTATTATCTATCTGTAACTAATCTGTTAACATAATTGTGCTGAAGAAAAAGTGTGGATGGCACAAGAAGTCTCTATACTTAGCATGCCATCTGGGTTCTAGGGACTCAAGCTGAACAGCGTTTGATATTGGTTGTTCAAACAGAAAGTCAGTATTACAATGGGTGTTGCAAATCTCGTTCATTGTTCCTCCACCTGGGATTTTCTAAGAAGTTCCACAGGAGATAGCCTTTGAAAGATACTGTGTCAGCGAGTTCAGCATCAGGCACAGGTATAAAAATGGAAGGCAGATACAAGGAGATTTGGTTGCACTGGTGAAAAAGGCCAAGCAACTACTAACTCAGATTCCCTCTCAAGATTCCCTCTCCGGAGAGTTAATGTATTCATCTGTCAAATATTTCACTGAAAATCTATTATAATCTGGGCACCATGTCAGATTCTTGGATATATCAGTGAAAAAAAAGATTCTTAGTGGTTGTAGCAGAGGTAGACAAAAACAGTAATAACAATTGTAAATAATATACTGTGTTAGAATTTAGTGATTCTAATGGTGTAAAAAAAACTAAACGTATCCTATTTTCTATATAAATGTACATGGTTATCTAAAAATAGGCAGGAATACTGAGAACAGATAGGAGAAAAAGGCAGGAGTAGCAGAAAGAAATGACACGAGCTTAGTTGCAAATGTATCTGACTATTCTCCGTATTTCTATATCTAGGAAGAGTATCCAGCAACTCCAGGTCCCTTCCAATGAAATCGGAAGACCTACAGAAAAAGAACTAAGTAGAGATAAAAGAAGAACCATTCTAAGTGACACTGGCAACTGGTCTTCAGGTGGCTAGATCCTTATCATCGAAATTTCCCCTCAAACACACTGCCCTAAGACACTTAGATAAAGGAGCTGCCCTCTCCCTTATTCTATACTGTTATGTGAACCTACTTCTTTTATAAATATTTCATTCTGAAATTATCTGATTTATTGGTTGATGGTTGATTATTAGTTAAACTATCTTTCCCCACTAAAATGTAAACTCCTTGAGAACACTAGCCTTGCTTGTATTATCTGTAGCACTGTTCTACTATCTAGAACACTATTTGGTACACAGTACATAGTAAGCGTTTAATTTTAAAAAATCTGCTAAATAAATAAATAACAACATCAAAATTTAGCACATCATATATCCTTATTAACAACCATGAAAGGAAGGAAGAACAGATGTTATTCTGCAAAACATTAAAGAGTTATTTATTTGATCTTCCTTTATAAATCAATAAGCAATAGACTATAAGTACCTTCTAATTTCAGATCATAAAATACTATTCAACCTTAAAAGTCTACAAGCAATAAATGCTGGAGAGGGTGTGGAGAAAAGGGAACCCTCTTACTCTGTTGGTGGGAATGCAAACTAGTACAGCCGCTATGGAAAACAGTGTGGAGATTTCTTAAAAAACTGGACATAGAACTGCCATATGACCCAGCAATCCCACTTCTGGGCATACACACTGAGGAAACCAGATCTGAAAGAGACACGTGCACCCCAATGTTCATCGCAGCACTGTTTATAATAGCCAGGACATGGAAGCAACCTAGATGCCCATCAGCAGATGAATGGATAAGGAAGCTGTGGTACATATACACCATGGAATATTATTCAGCCATTAAAAAGAATTCATTTGAACCAGTCCTAATGAGATGGATGAAGCTGGAGCCCCTTATACAGAGTGAAGTAAGCCAGAAAGATAAAGAACATTACAGCATACTGACACATGTATATGGAATTTAGAAAGGTGATAACGATAACCCTATATGCAGAACAGAAAAAGAGACACAGAAATACAGAACAGACTTTTGAACTTTGTGGGAGAATGTGAGGGTGGGATATTTCAAAAGAACAGCATGTATACTATCTATGGTGAAACAGATCACCAGCCCAGGTGGGATGCACGAGACAAGTGCTCCGGCCTGGTGCACTGGGAAGACCCAGAGGAATCGGGTGGAGAGGGAGGTGGGAGGGGGGATCGGGATTGGGAATACATGTAAATCCATGGCTGATTCATATCAATGTATGACAAAACCCACTGGAAAAAAAAAAAAAAAAGAATCCACAAGAAAAAAAAAAAAAAAAACAATAAAGTGATAGCACCATCATCAAAAAAAAAAAAAAAAAAAAAAATACTATTCAACCTTAGAAAATTTATACATATATAGTAGAGTTCAGATGTTCTAAAAAATTTGCATCTGAATAAAATGTTTGTATTTATAATCAAAGAAAAAAATCCATATCTACCATTTATAATTTTGCCTACATATAAATAAAATATTCTGAAACCAAGATATCAGCAATAGTTTCTTAATATGCATTTTACCTCAATCCTTAATTTCAACAATAAACATTTTCAACTAGACCTGTCTTCCAAGAATTTCTTTCAGAAAGTGACTTAGTTCAGACTACAGTCTTCTCATCTAAACCATATGGTACTGCCTGAAACATTACTTTTTAACCAATGAAAAAAATGACACTGTTTTCAAGTGATCTTTCAGAGTGATCTTTAACTAATTTTATTCAGACAACAGTAAGACAAATTAATAACAAAAGCAACGGTGTATTCATAGTTTCCCTGAAAGTGTATCTCTAGAGGATATGGGACACATCTGACTCTAAACTCTCTGTCTAATAAGAAAGACTTGGCTATAACATGGCTCTTTATAGATAATCAATATGTTCCAATTTGGCTTTGTGGTCATTACTATGAAAAATATGAAAAGTTTACTTAAGTTGAATCTAAACCAAAATTTTAAAACTTTGACCAACAGAATGTACCTCTATCTCTAAAATTCTCTTTTCTTTAATGATTTTATTCAAGTTATCTAATAATTATTCAAAGAAATTTTTTAAAATCAGGAAACCAATCAAAGTTTCACAATATTCTCATTTTCTTCATGCTTTTAAAGTACCCCAAGTGACTGATAAACTGGAATGCTAAATATCAGAGTTAGCTGAAACTACAGCAACAAAGATAATACATTTTGTCCATTTCATCTTAAATGCAAATTCATATTGAAAACATGTCCAAAATCTAATACCTGATTTAAAATATGCTGTATTTTTTATTAATAACAATAATGAACAACATTTTGAATATATGATTTGATGAAAAAGTTGCATTAAGTGTGCTTAGGATAGAGAAGTAGATTAATAGTTTGATATTTACCACAAAATGTCAGATTTTGTAACACAGAAAAACTGTTCTTATTATGAAGGACAAATTGGTGTGTTTGTGTGAAATGTCAGCTTGCCATAAATTCTGATATAATATTGAGATATTTAAAAAAATGAAAATGTGAAGAGATGTGTTAAAATGATTGAATTCATCTAACGAACTAAAAGTAAAAGAGAGGTTCTTCAAACCACTGTTGGATTATAGTCCTTCAAAATGATGACATAAAAGCAGAGTTAAGTAATCCAAGTTAGTCATAGAGTCATATCTCAAAGAAAACTGGGCTTGTTCCAGGCAAGCAATTCAAAATTGTATTAGGTCTATCTCTGCATTTTTAAAAATAAAGCAGACTGGTGCTTAAATTAACTATTACTGGATAAGCTCAACTAAGATAATCTATTCAAGATATTAATAAGCATACATTTCCTAAAGATAACGAATATACTGCTAATTGATAATATAAATTTATATCATTCCTGATAAAGTAATATTTTTTTAAAAATGCAGTTAAATAAAAAATGGATGATTTTTAAAAGAGAATAAAATGTATGATGAACAAACATACTGGCCAATTCTGTATAAATACTATACAAATTACTCTGATTACAAAACCCTGAATGTTGTCTATAAAAATTTAATGAGGTTAATTCTTCTTAGAGAAAATACGTGGCTTAGTGAAGGCACTCATAACTTTCCTCCTGGTTTAATGTAAAAACCTAACTATCTTCAACCTCATAAGTTTCTGGTCATTCTTTACCCAGCCTACAAAATGTTCTTTATTTGAAACTGAAGGATTTTCCCATAACTCTACTCCTCAGAATCCTTCACTCCCCCCACTTAAATATCCTCACTGTTTTTCCACCACTTTTAGCTTGAACCCCAACTTCCCTGACATAGAAGCCATGATCCTCCAATTCTGGCCCTTGCTTCTCTCTCCGCAGAGCACTGACAGGTCAGTGATCACACTGCATACATCACCAACCTCTGTGCTTTGTTTGCCATGAAATGTTTCCTCCTGCCCTGACACCGTCTTCTCTTGAGTAACTCCTATCCAAATGGTCCACTTCCTGGCACATCCAGATCTTGTATAGCGGCCCTCAATTGTACACCTGTTGTCCCTATCATACACCTTTACTGCAGTACTGCTAAAATACTAACATTTGTTAACGTGCTTACCATTGCCCAGGCACTATGCAGAGTGTTTTTTACACACTAATTTATTTAATCCTCAGAATAAGCCAATAAAGTAGGTAATGTTATTAAATTCATCTTATAGATAAGGAAATAAAGGTTTATAGATTACTCAGGCAACAAGCAGTGGAGGTAAAACGGAAACCAATGCACTGTGAAGCTAGTTCTTAAGTTCCATACTTTCCTACCACAAATTAATCAGAGTGTGCGGCAATAATTAGCATAGCTGTCTTCTCTTTCCATTCAACTTCAAGATATTTGAAGTCAGGTATTACAATGTTGAGCTAAACACTTCTAGTAACCAGCAAAGAGCCTAGTGTTTTTACTTTTATGCCTTTGTGTACTTAGTCACTTAGTCATGTCTGACTCTTTGCAATCCCATGAACTGTAGGCCACCAGGCTCCTCTGTCCATGGGATTCTGCAGGCAAGAATGCTGGAGTGGGCTGCCATTTCCTTCTCCAGGGCATCTTAGCAACCCAGGGATGGAACTCAGGTTTCCTGTGTTGCAGGTGGATTCTTTACCATCTGATGCACCAGGGGGTGAATGAATTGCAGTAACTTCTAGAGATTTGCAACTTAATGCTCTAAATAGAAAGTTTCAAAACAGTTTCATTTTACTAAAGGTCAAGCTGTTCAGGAAAATGATTAATTTTAAATCAAGAGTAGTCAGTAAAAACACAAAGAGGTTTAAATCTACATATTCAGACAGTAAATTTTCTGTAAGTTAAAGGATATTATCGTTTCAAAAACAGTATTGTTTTAAGTGTTAAAAAATGAAACCAAACCATTACAATGAAAAGATAAAGCCTTGTATTTGTAATGCTACCTGTTCCTGATTATCGCATTAGCATATTTATGAGGTATTCTTCAAGTATCAGGTTTTAATTCAAAGATATAAAACTGCAAGAGTAATGGCTAATATAGAAGTCTATATGCAGTTTATGCTTGTAACACTACCTTCTATAAATTATCTTTTTTTTTTCCCACAACCTAGCTTCTCCCCTATAATTTAAGTGGTGAAAAGGGACCTTCCTTTTATAGAGTGATGTTCACTAACCCTTCATCATTCAGTTCTACCTCTTCAAAAACAGGTTTACATCTAAACCCCAAAGAAGCAAATGTAGCCAGTCTTACTAAAGCATGCGGTACTTGCCAAATGTCGTTTTTTCCATACATATATACTCCTACTAAATAAGTGATTGAACCATCTGCATTCAAAAAGGCATTAATAGTTGCTAAAGAAACAATGAAAATTATAAAATTTGAAAGAAAAAATATTTTCTATACACACCTAATTTTGAAACTTTGAAGGTTAATTCTTATTCTCTTCTCTCCATTAAATCTAGACTAATGGACAAGAATGCAGTGAATAAGGTGCTTTCCATAAGAAAGTGTTTTTAAAACCAATTTAGTAGGTCCCCACAACTGTTCTATTCTGTTGCATTGTTCATTTAAGAATGTCTTATCATTCCTTGCTAGTCTCTGGAACTCTACATTCAGTTGATTATATCCTTCCCTTTCTCCCTTGCCTTTTCCTTCTCTTCCTCTTAGATTAACAATACAAAGAAAGAGAGGAAAACAACAGGATGGAAACAGACCAGAGATTTATTCAAGAAAATCAGAGATATCAATGGAACATTTCATGCAAAGATGCATATGATAAAGGACAGAAACAGTAAGGACCTAATAAAAGCAGAAGAGATTAAGAAGAGGTGCCAAGAATACACAGAACTAAAGGTCTTAATAACTCAGATAATCATGATGATATGGTCACTCACCTAGAGCCAGACATACTGGAACATGAAGTCAAGTGGGAAAGCATTGAAAGTGAAAAGTGAAAGTGAAGTTGCTCAGTTGTGTCTGACTCTTTGCAACCGTATGGACTATAGCCTACCAGGCTCCTCTGTCCATGGGATTTTCCAGCCAAGCATACTGGAGTGGGGATCTTCCTTCTCCAGGGATCTTCCCAACCCAGGGATCGAACCTGGATGTCCCACATTGTGGGCAGATGCTTTACCATCTAAGCTACCAGGGAAAGCATTACTATGAAGAAAACTAGTGGAGGTGACAGAATTCCAGCTGAGCTATTTAAAATCCTACAAGATGATGCTCTTCAAGTGCTGCACTCAATATGCCAGCAAATACGAAAAACTCAGCAGTGGTCATATGACTAGAAATGGTCAGTTTTCATCCCAGCTCCAAAGAAGGGCAATGCCAAAGAATGTACAAACTACTGTACAATTGCACTCATTTCGCATGCTAGCAAGGTAATGCTCAAAATAGTTCAAGCTAGGCTTCAGCAGTAGATGAACCAAGCACTTCCAGATGTACAAGCTGGGTTTAAAAAAGGCAGAGGCACCAAAGATCAAATGACCAACATTGGATCATAGAGAAAGCAAAGAAATTTCAGAAAAAACAACTACTTCTGCTTCACTGACTACACTAAAACCTTTGACTGTGTGGATTACAATTCTTAAAGACATGAAATTACCAGACCACCTTAACCTGTCTCCTGAGAAACCTCTATTGAGGTCAAGAAGCAATAGTTAGGACTGCACATGAAACAACTGTCTGGTTCAAAATTGGGAAAGGAGTACATCAAGGTTGTATATCCTCACCCGATACACATGATGTACCCTGTTTATTTAACTAACACACAGAGTACATCATGTGAAATGCCAGGGTAAAAGACAAAGAAGGGTGAATGCAGAAGAATTGATGTTTTTGAACTGCAGTGCTGCAAAAGACTCTTGAGAGTCCCTTGGACTGCAGGGAGATCAAACCAGTCAATCACAAAGGAAATCAATCCTGAATATTCATTGGAAGGACTGATGCTAAAGTTAAAGCTCCAGTATTTTGGCCACCTGATGTGAAGAGTCAACCCACTGGAAAAAGACCCTGATGCTGGGAAAGATTGAGGCAGGAGAAGAAGGGGTGCCAAAGGATGATATGCTTGGATGACATCACCGACTCAATGCACAGGAGCTTGAGCAGGCTCTGGGAGATAGTAAAAGACAGGAAGCCTGGCGTGCTACAGTGCATGGGGTCATAAAGGGTCAGAGACGACTCAGTGACTGAACTACAACAATAACTTTTTTAAAATTTCAGCTATGTACAATGAAAGATGTATGATAGAATAAAAATTATTTTAGTTTTAAAATTCATAATGGAGATTACATAGAAACAAAATTTTTCTGTTTTATATAAAAATGTTGCAGTCTATAAGATCAAATTATGACTGCAAGTATCTAAAAATATTTATTAGGTTATGTGAATATTTAGCTTATATGCAGAGTACATCATGTGAAACGCCAGGCTGGATGAAGCACAAGCTGGAATCAAGATTGCCGAGAAAAATATCAATAACCTCAGATATGCTGATAACACCACCCTTACGGCAGAAAGAGAGGAGGAATTAAACTAAACTTTAATATCTTCATGAAGGTGAAAGAGGAGAGTGAAAAAGTTGGTGTAAAACTCAACATTCAAAAAACAAAAATCACGGCATCTGGTCCCATCACTTCATGACAAATAGATGGGGCAGCAATGGAAACAGTAACAGGCCTTATTTTGGGGGGCTCCAAAATCACTGCAGATGGGGAGTATAGACATGAAATTAAAAGTCACTTGCTCCTTGGAAGAAAAGCTATAAGAAACCTAGACAGCAGAGAGACTGCTTTGCCTAAAAGGGCCCGTATAGTTAAAGCTATGGCTTTTCCAGTAGTCATGTATGTAGGTGAATGTTGGACCATAAAGAAGGCTGAACACCAAAGAATTGATGCTTTTGAACCGTGGTTTTGGAGAAGACTCTTGAGAGTCCCTTGGACTGAAAAGAGATCAAATCAGTCAATCCTAAAGGAAATCAATCTTGAACATTCACCAGAAGGACTGATGCTCAAGTTGAAGTTCCAATAATTTGGCCACCTGATGCAAAGAACTGACTCATTGGAAAAGACCCTCATGCTGGGAAAGATTGAAGGCAGGTGGAGAAGGGGATTACAGAGGGCGAAATGGTTGGGTGGCACCACTGACTCGATGGACATGAGTTTGAGCATGCTCCGGGAGATGGGGAAGGACAGGTAAGGCTGGCATGCTGCAGTCCATGGGGTCTCATAGGGTCAGACATGACTGAGCAACTGAACAACAATGAATATTTAAACAGAATGCATTAAAAATCTTAAGAGATTAATTAGACATCAAAGGAAAATTAATGACTTTTAAAAATACTACTGTAAAGAAGCTGGACCATTTCTTAGAAATATTTTACAAATGAAAAGATTGAAAATGTTCTTTATAAGCCATATTCTTAGAAAAATATTTTACACTTATGCTATCTTATCTAATTCAAACTATTTTGTTGGTTATAAACAACAGCATTGGTAGTAATATTTCATATAAAGTCTCACCAAACTTCTGCAAAGAACAACATATTACATATTTTGTGATTTCTGAGCAATATGGTCTCATTTTTACTACTCTGACATTATAGCATAAACTTGATATATCTTCCTTCTCTGAATCTCTAGAGCATTTGTACCTATCATAACCAATCTTATTTTGTCACTGTCATAAAAACTTTCCATTCCCCTCCATAAGAATATATTCCTTAAATATTATTATAGTCCTCCCATAGACATTTTCTGATTATCAGAACTGATAAATAAGTTAAGTAACTGATAAAATTAACAATTTCTAATGCTATTTCTTGAACCTGTGCTAACAGTTTTAATGAAAAAAGAATCTTAAAAGAAAAGGTGCATTTGAAAATATATATAACAAATTCCTCAATCCTTTAACCATTTGGAAGACAATAATAACAACATCAGATAATCGTGATAATAATGCTATTATTATAATATGTCCTTTGAATTAATTTGGGAAAAAATTATACAGGGACATCTTTATTATTTGAGTTTCCCTAGTAGCTCAGCTAGTAAAGAATCCACCTGCAATGGCAGGAGACCCCAGTTTAATGCCTGGGTCAGAAGATCCCCTGGACAAGGGATAGGCTAACCACTCCAGTATTCTTGGGATTCCCCGGTGGCTTACCCGGTAAAGAATCTGTTTACAATTCAGGAGACCTGGGTTCGATCCCTGGGTTGGGAAGATCCCCTGGAGGAGGACATGAAAACCCACTCTAGGATTCTTGCCTGGAGAATCCCCAAGGACAGAGGTGGCTGTCCATGGGGTCACAAAGAGTTAGATACGACTGAACAACTAAGCACGTCTTTATTAATACACATCTGTTATAACTTTTACTTTCAAACCCTATACACAAGATAAAACATCCGGTAAACTCCAATCCCTGTTTGTCAAGTAGCTTAGCATCTTTCTGTGCTCAAATGACTCATGTCTATGTTCAAAATACTAACACACTTGTGATAAAAATTTACAAACATCAACACTAGGATTCTGTTATTTCTCTCTTTGGTTCTATATAACTTAACCATTATTAGTAAGAGGATATCACCTAGTGTACTATGGAAATTAGATTTGCAAATTGAAGAATGATTCCTAGCATCATTCTCATTAAAAAAATCAAATCTAAATTATGACATCAGTTTGCAGATTGACTTAATAGTGAATTGCCAAATTCCATTTACTCAGAAACAGGTAATTTAGATTAAATCTAGTTTAATTTAATTTAAACAGTGATGTGTAAGTGTTGATGAGCAGCATTATTGCAGGAGAATACAAAGTACTTAAGTTCAATGCACTCTTTCTGTTTTTAAGGTATTAGCATTGCAGTTATAGTAGTAATTTTTTTCTCTTTTTATTGTCAAGATTCAATTTCATGGCATTACAAGTCATAAACAATAAGGGTTACAAAATAAAATCTCCCCCAAGAAGCTGATGCAAATCAACTGAACAGCATGATTCCTAACATTACCAAAGAAAAAATTTTCCTGTTTAATTACTACATCATTGGTATATTTATCACATAACACTGCTAGGCATGTTACAGTCACAATTAGGAGTTTTAAAGATGTCTGAATGCTAGTGCTTGGCAATCTAAAACATAAAATACTCTATTGAAGACAATAAAGAAAATTGTTTAAAAATTAGAATGATTTGCTTTAAATGGAAATGGCTTTCTTAAATATATAAATTGATCAAATAATATGTTAAATGGCAGAGATTCCCCCTACAATGGCCACATTACAGTCTGATTAATGTGTACAAGTGGCTACCTACTTAAAAATGTCTTACTCTGGTAGACACATTACGTATCTGGCAAAACAAAACAATCATCGTGATTTCCAAAATTCTATCAGTAAGAATATTATTTATGATACAATTAGACTTAAACCTTTACAATCCATATAACTCAGTAACAAGACAAAAAAAATGGTATAGCACAAAAAAATAACCTTAGTAAAGATATTTATTTCTCAAACATGTTCATGAATATTAAAAAAATCATGGAGCCAGTGGATTTTGGTGGAAATAATACTTTTACAATGAGAAGCCATAATTTACCTTTTAACAAATATTATATTATTTACCCATATGTAGTCTTTACAAGAATTGTAGGTCATATAATTCATATTAAAAGGTTCTATTGAATAATAAATGAATAAAAAATTTTAAATTTAATGGGATTATTGAGTAAAGGGACAAGCCATAGGCAAAAACAAAAACATATTTGATATACAGCTTATAATAAAATATACATTATTATCAAAGGAAACTAGATATTTCAATTAAAATATAATACAAAAACTAATATTATTTCAGTCAAGATTTTATAAAAACATCCAGTTTAAAAAACTTTCCATTTAATTTTACTTTTACCTCAGGTCTAAACAGATGATAGACAGATATGTACAGATTTATAATGTATTTTATATGATATATATAATATCTCACATTCACTAATTTATGTATATTCATAAAAGTTCACTAGTTAACAAAAAACTTTAAAAGAGTTTGTATTTACCTACTCAAATTGCATTTAAATCTGTATTTCATCAGCTCTGACTTTTCCAGAAAATCTTCTGCCTATCTAAAATATACAAGTGACAGTAACCTTAAAGCGTCTAGTGAGAAACTTTTCATTAATCTAAAAAATACCAATTACCAGAAGCATTCTAATAATTAAGTGGTATAAACATTTTCTCATCTGTTTAAAATATAAAATCTTACAGTGTGATTAAAATGATAGAATCATGAAACACTATAGCTAGAAAGCCACTTATATTTTCCCTACAATATTTATGACTGTAATAAACCTCTACTTAATTTTGTTAAGTGGAGTGCTCACTATAAAGGCTGGAAGACCATTCTTTTGGACAATTCTATTCATCAGAAATTTTGTTTTAACTTGCACTATCTTTCTCTATCCTGGAGAAGGAAATGGCCACCAACTCCGGTATCCTCACGTGGACAATCCCACGGACAGGGGAGCCTGGCAGGCTACAGTCCATGGGGTCGCAAAGAGTCAGACACGACTTAGCAATTACACACCACAGATCTCTCTCTATAATATCAACTGACTGATTTTAATTCACCTGTTTAGTGTTCCAGGTGTATGTGTGCTTAGTCATTCAGTCGTGTCTGACTCTTTGCGACCCCCTAGACTGTAATCTGCCAGGGTCCTCTGTCCATGGGATTTTTTAGGCAAGAATACTTGAGTGGGTTGCCATTTCTTACTCCAGGGGATCTTCCTGACCCAAGGATCCAAGCTGCATCTCTTGAGTGTCCTGCATTGGCAAGCAGATTCTTTACCACTGCACCAACTGGGAAGCCCACACACATACATATGTATTTCTCTATAATATCTATCAACTGATTTTAATTCCACTCTCTAATGTTCTACAGAAATAATTAAGTCCACATAGAAGTTTCAAATTATTAAACCCTTATTCATATAATTCCCACATACAGTTTACTTCTGTATGTATCCCAGTTTGTCAATGATCCTGTTAATAGGCAGCAACTGTTACTGGATATCCTCTTCAGTTCAACTCAGTTCAGTCGGTCAGTCGTCTCTGACTCTTTGTGACCCCATGGACAGCAGCACTCCAGGCTTCCCTGTCCATCACCAACTCACAGAGCTTACTCAAACTCAGGTCCATCGAGTTGGTGGCCATCCAACCATCTCAAGCCTTGTCGTCCTCTTCTCTTCATGTCTTCCATCTTTCCCAGCATCAGGGTCTTTTCAAATGAGTCAGTTTTTTGCATCAGGTAGCCAAAGTATTGCAGTTTCAGCTTCAGCATCAGTCCTTCCAATGAATATTCAGGACTGATTTAACTTAGGATTGACTGATTTGACCTCCTTACAGTCCAAGGGACTCTCAAGAGTCTTCTCCAACACCATCTTTCAAAAGCATCAATTCTTCAGCATTCAGCTTTCTCACATCCATACTTGACTACTGGAAAAACCATAGCTTTGACTAGATGGACCTTTGTTGGCAAAGTAATGTCTCTGCTTTTTAATATGCTGTCTAGGTTGGTCATAGCTTTTCTTCCAAGGAGCAAGCATCTTTTAATTTCATGGCTGCAGTCACCATCTGCAGTGATTTTTAAACCCAAAAACATAAAATCTCTCACCATTTCCCCATCTATTTGCCATGAAGTGATGGGACCAGATGCCATGATCTTAGTTTTCTGAATATTGAGTTTTAAGCCAACTTTTTCATTTTCTTCTTTCACTTTCATCAAGAGGTTCTTTAGTTCTTCCTAGCTTTCTGCCATAAGAGTGGTGTCAAAAAAAAAAAAAAAGAGTGGTGTCATGTGCATATCTGAGGTTATTGATACTTCTCCCAGCAATGTTGATTCCAGCATGTGCTTCTTCCAGCCCAACGTTTCTCATGACATACTCTGCGTATAAGTTAAATAAGCAAGGTGACAATATACAGCCTTGACATACTCCTTTCCTGATTTGGAACCAGTCTGTTGTTCCATGTCCAGTTCTAACTGTTGCTTCCTGACCTGCATACAGATTTCTAAGGAAGCAGGTCAGTTGGTCTGGTATTCCCATCTCTTGCAGAATTTTCCAGTTTATGGTGATCCACACAGTCAAAGGCTTTGGTATAGTCAATAAAGCAGAAGTAGATGTTTTTCTGGAATTCTCTTGCTTTTTCAATGATCCAACGTATGTTGGCAATTTGATCTCTGGTTTCTCTGCATTTTCTAAATCCAGCTTGAACATCTGGATGTTTACAGTTCACATACTGTCGAAGCCTGGCTTGGAGAATTTTGAGCATTCCTTTGCTAGTATGTGAGATGAGTGCAATTGTGTGGTAGTTTGAACATTCTTTGGCATTGCCTTTCTTTAGGGTTGGAAATAAAACTTACCTTTTCCAGTCCTGTGGCCTGGATATCCTTTATATATTTATAATACAAAGGAATAAAGTTGGATTTTTTTTTGAGAAAAGAGTACAGACAATATATTTGGACATGTTAGTCTGAAATGGCTTTTATACATCAAGTGGACATATCAAGAAGGTAGCTGGATATACAAGTCTAGTGTTGATAAAATAAGACTGGGTTGAGGTATCAGTTCATTTCAGTCTCTCAGTCATGTCCCACTCTTTGCAACCCATGGCCTGCAGCACACCAGGCTTCAGGGTTGAGTAATAAATTTCTAAATAACAAATTAATGTGCCCTGGAGATTTTCAACATCCCTTCTACCACTTATAGTTATTAGGTCTGACACAGACTGGGGTCTACCACACCTTCCCATATGCAGTACTTTTCAGAGCAGTCAACTTCCCTAGGCCCCCAAATTTCAGATTATCCCCATAAGCATATTAAAACTTAAGGGAAAATATGAACACTTTGTAAAAGGAGAATCAGGAAACATTTAAAAAAATAAAATAAGTGAAAAAAAGCAGAATGGATATATGAAAACAATAAAATATTATGCTAGAAGAATAGATTGAGAAGCAAGAAGAAGGAGAGGAAAAAGGAAAATTTGAAATAAAAGCTAAATGGTTTGGAAGATAGAAACACAAATGTGATAGGACAAATAACGAGAACCTGAAAATAGGAAAGAATAATGAACTTAAAGAAGTATTTGAAGATAAGGTAGATATAATTCCTTGAATTAAAAAAACAAGATGATAAAAATCCTTCACCTGTACACATTAGAGTAAAATTAAATAAAATCAAGTATAAAGCAAAATTCTTAAGAGAAAATATGAAGTTTTAGAGAGAGTATATCACATAAATAACAAGAATTAGAACGATGTGGCATTAATTTTTATAATTTAAATCTAAGTTGATATTTTATCAATAAAAGATATATCTAGTTTATAAACCAGCTGAGCATTACTTTACAAAATCTGAAGGTCATTTTAGTTTCACATGACAACTTTTAGTGACAATCAAGAATTTTGCATTTAAATAATATTAATTACAGCTAACACTGATTAAGTCCTAACTAGAGATTTTGACATGTATTTTTTTTTAACCCGCAAAACTACCCTAAAACACAGTGGTAGACAAAATTCTAATATGGCCTCCAAGATTCCAGTCCTTGGTGTACACACCCTATATATCCTTTCTCATGAATGTATGAAAATGATAGTAGCCACACCATTAATCAGGTTACATTTTATGGCAAAGGTGATGGAACAGTCACTCTCATGATTGTTACATTACATCAGACTCCACTTTAATAGACTAAAGAGAAAGATTTTAAAGAAAAGAGATTATTCAGCTGATACTGAAGAGGCACCACCCATGATTCTTAGAGGGTCAGAAGGCAGGGAATGGCAGTCAGCTTCTAGGGGTTGAGAACATACAATGACTGAAAGCAGCAAAAAAGTGGGACCTCAGTCCTACAACTCCAAGCAATCGAATTCTGGCAAAACATTTGGGCACACATAAGAGCCTGATAGACACCGTGACTGCAGCCTGGGGAAACATGGAGCAGAGGAACGAGCCTGGCCCGCTAACACTGATGTTCTACATGGGTGTCGTTTCCAGCTGATAAACTTGTGGGTAAATGCTATTTAGCCAGAAAGCTAATAAAGGCAGAGCCTATTAACATTTCCAGTTTTGAAAATGAAGAAACTGAAGTAATGACACTTAAAAAAGACTCCTTCCCAATCATTCAGCTCAAAAATGGAAAATATAAAGCTGTAGTCTGATTTAGGATCTGTGTTCTCAGTACCTACTCTTTAGTGCCATGAAGAAAGTAAGCAGCTGTCACCTGGAGAGGTAGATAAAAATATTCACAGAAGACTGGCAGTGATTAAAAATATATATATATATAATTTACTTTGCACCAGGTTAATTAACTGTGTATTTTAAAAATACAGGAAGTCTCCCTTCTCACTTCAATAACAACTGTATGATTTCCTCAGTGAAATCTGTAATATTTTCCTAGTATAGGCAAATATCAATTTCAGAAAGATACTTTTATTCCCTAGATAATTATATATTTTGGACAAGGTCACCTATGATAGTATATATTTGCTGATTTCTGGTCACTAGAAAAAACCTCCTGCCCCAACAAGGATTTTTTTATTCAAACATTTGTTTTCTTATTGAGGTAGTGCATGCTAGTCTCATATATTCCAGTATGGAAGCTAAAAAAGCTCGTTTTGGGAGATATTTCTTCTTCCACCCTCCAGTACAACAATGGAATAGACAGGTGACCTAAATTTGCCAGGCTCATTCACCTATGATTCTCAGATCTTGACTGAGTAATATGGAAGAATTGAAAAATCCATGAGATTTCACTCACTACAGTAGCCATGATTAGGCAAGAATGTAAAGCACTTTACAGAACTGAAAACTTCTGGGACTAAGAGCTTTCTGTCTACTGTAAACTGGATTACTTATGCCCTGCTTCACACTGAAAGTAGCATGTTATACTAATAATATATTTTCCATCTGCTTGTTATCAGAGACAGTTCCTACTCCTTACAAAAATTTTTATCTAATAAAACTGCTATACAATTTCATTTTTGGAGAAAAAAAAAAAGGTTTGGTTTTGTTTTATAAGAACCACATGTGCTCACTTCATTCCCAGCTTTTTAAGGAATCGCCATGCTATTCTCCATGGTGGTAGTATCAGTTTGCATTCCCACCAACAGTGTAAGAGGATTCCATCTTCTCCAAACCCTCTCTATGTAGACTTGCTGTGATTTCTCCCTCGGGAGAAATAGATTACTCATCTCTTAATTTAAAAACCATTCATTGAATTACTTCACCTAAGCAATGAGGACAGTTTCTATTGTAACAGAGTTCTGATGCTAATGGGGATAAATAAGTGAAACAATAATTACAACAAAATGTGATATGCTAAAGAATCTGCCAGTTTAAGAGAAGAGTCGTGTATAAGAGTCGTTATATTTGCACTGGGACAAAGGCTAAGCAATAGTTAGCAAGTTAAGACAAGAAAAGTCATCAACAGAAACAAACAAACAAAAAAAGAGAGTAGACAGATGTTAGGGGAACTGCAGGTTAATTTGGTACGGCAAGAATTAGAGATAATAAAATAAAAGAGATGTTACAAAAATAAATGGGTCAATACAGCAGGAATATTAGCCAAAGTAAATATCTGTAGAAAAGAGTGCAATTGCAAAGAATAAAATCGGAGAGTATTGAAACAAGGAACTGAAAAAATCACCAAATATAGTTGGCAATTCCAGAAACATTCTCAATAATTGACAGAAAAGGGTGAAAGAAAATAAGGGTACAGAATACTGAACAATACTATCCACCAAATACTCAACTAACATTTAAAGAATAACAAAAAATTGCAAAATGCACTTGTTTCTCTAAATAGATATGGATTTTCAGCAAAAGCAACCATATTCTGGGTAAAAGGTAAACAAGCAAAACTCCAAGCCAATAAATATAAAATATTAAAATCATACATAGTTCCCCACCTCATACATAGGTCCCAAATTTGGACTGGTAGTCAGCAAGCGCCTAGCCTCACTAGGAATTGAAAATTCGGAAGTTAGATGGAGCTCTAGCTACAAGAGCATCTCTGAGGTTAAAGGATTACTCAGATTGGAACTACAATGAATTTTGTTTTCTTCCTTTGGTAACGCTGGCTCTTAGTGGACCAGAGGAGACTCTTATTCTGGTGTGGTGATGCTTGGAAGAAACATCTCAGTTTCATGTTCCTATCGGTCTTATTGTGGTCAGGAATATACTCAGGGTCCTGCACAGGCACTCAGGTGAGGAATGCTTCCCCCAGCGGTTTAGCCTGGGAGGCATTCCGGAAGGTTACTCTGATTGCACCCCAGGTGGCATCAGAGGCAAGCAAGGTTTTAATGGTGAGGAGCTGGACGCCATTCAGGGATGCCATCAGGTCTACCTCTGGTGCATCTCCACCCCATCTCGGTGGAAGAAAAGGGAGGGACGAGTAGGTCGCCTGCGTCGGTAAGCGACAGACTAAGTCCAACCAGGGAAGGAAAGCTTTGGTGTAAAGTCTGTCTACACCCCCATCTAGAGCAGGGAGGGACGCCTCCGGTAGAAAAATGGCGCTGGTTGCTTTTTTTCTCTCTTACAGATGGGAGCTAACAATTCCAGCCTCACTCCTTTGAACTGTATCCTGAAAAACTGGGATAGATTTGATCCCCAGGGACACACCTGATCTTCCTATGTGATACTGCATGGCCGCAGTACCCACTGGAGGATGGCGAACGGTGGCCAGTTGGAGGGTCCTGTCCTCCTACTTTGCTAGATGAGATGGAGGACAGGAGACAAAGAGATAAAGAAAAGCAGGTTTCTCCAATCTATCCCTGGGATCATATGCGCAGAGCAGCCAGAGAGACTGAGGAACAGCCCCACAAGCTGTTGCCTCTTCATGAAGCACCCACCGGGAGAAATAATCAGTCTATCAGAGTTAATAAGCCTTTTTCTTATCGAGAAATGCAAAGAATCAAGGAGGATCTGGGAGACTACTTAGAGGACCCAGGGAAATATATTAGAGCTTTTAAAGGTATTACTCTGCTTTATGACCTTACTTGGAAGGATGTGATGTATATCTTGGGACAAACGCTGACTCCCGACTCAAAAAGTAGAGTTTTGGGAAAAGTGGTTGCTTCTGGACGTGAATGGTTTGGTAATGAATCAGTAGCGAAGAGGGAAGACGAGATAACCGCCCTCCCCACTGGGAATCAGGTGGTCCCAATTACTGAACCAGACTGGGACTACAACACAGCTAAAGGAAGATGGGATCAGAGTCATTTTGTCAGATGTATTCTTGAAGGACTCAGGCAGGCACAGGACTCAGGCAGGCACTTGCTAAGCCTTTAAACTATGGGAAATTAGCAAACATAGAACAGGAGGAGAAGGAAGCTCCTGGTAAATTCCTAGATAGACTGAGAGAAGCCCTTCTCAGATTCACTGAGATTGATCCCGAAAGTGAAGAGGGAAAAGTGATCTTAAAGGACAGATTCCTCACTCAGTAGGCTCCAGATATCTGCTGTAAGCTACTGAAACAGGCATATGGACCAAACCAGTCTCTAGATAATCTGTTACAACTGGCTCAGACAGTCTATTAAGGTAGGGAATATGAGAAAAAGAAAGAAAGGCAGAAAAAGACAAAGGAACAGGCGGAAGCCCTCGCAATGGCTATGAAAACCTTCTTAAACAGCCTGAGAAAAATGCCCAGAGGGACCCAGGTGAAAAGGGATGGGCTTGCTATTACTGTGGAAAGGAGGGGCATCTCCAGTGGGATTGCCCTCAGGCATCTAAGCCGCCCCCAGCTCCAAGTCCGGTCTGGAAAGGACCACACTGGAGGAGAGACTGCCCCCAGAGGCGTAGGTTTCAGGGGTCAGACTCTTAAGACAATCAGGACTGAAGGTGCCCAGGGGTCCCCACACAAGCTCCCATCCTATTACACCCAAGAAACCCCGGGTATTAATAACCGTGGGGGTTATTACCAATCCATCAATTTCCTTTTAGATACTGGGGCAACTTACTCCACGCTGAAGCCCTTGGCCCACTTTTTTCCCGATCCGGAGACGAGCCAAAAGGTATTACTTCAGTGTTTCTGTAAGTTGTGACTGCGATTTGGTGCTATTTTCACACAAGTTTCTCATTGTGCCAGTCTCCCTCACCCCTTTTGGGGAGGGATATACTTAGCAAGGTCCATGCCTCTGTTTTCATGAATATGGAGCTTTCCCTTTTTTTCCCTTTAATTGAACAAAATGTAAATCCTAGAGTATGGGCTGATGGAAAATCCATTGGGCAAGCACAAAATGCTATTCCTGTAGTTGTCAAGCTCAAAGACCCGCACTTATTTCCACATAAGAAGCAGTATCCACTGAAACCTGAGGTTAAGGAAGGGTTAAAACCCATCATCAAGAATTTAAAGGAGCATAGATGATTAATTCCTTGTAACAGTCCCTGCAACACTCCTATTTTGGGTATAAAGAAATCAAACGGTAAATGGAGACTAGTTCAAATTTACAAATAATAAATGAGTCTGTATTTCCTTTACATCCGTGCTGCCTAATCCTTACAGTTTATTGTCTGAAATTCCTGAAAGAGCCAAATATTTCTCAGAAATTGACTTGAAAGATGCCTTCTATTCAGTGCCTTTGGCGGAGGAAAGTCAATTTCTATTTGCCTTAGAAGACCCTCCACAGCCAGCTTCTCAGTTAACCTGGACAGTTTTGCCCCAGGGATTTCGTGACAGTCCTCACTTTGTCATTTAGACAAAGTTTGTCACGGGATCTACAAAACTTTAATAGCTCCGAATTAGTGGTGTTACAATATGTAGATGATATTTTGCTCTGTGCTGAGACAGAGGAAGCTTGTTCACGAGCCTCAGAAGATTTCTTAAACTTTCTGGCAGGCTACGGTTACAGGGCATCAAGAGAAAAGGCTCAGCTTTGTCAACAATCTGTTAGACATCTGGGCCTAATCATATCAGAAGGGACTAGGGTCATAGGCCCTATACTAAATCATCCCCTACCTATGACTTTAAGACAATTGAGAGGATTTTTGGGAATCACAGGCTACTGTCCAATTTGGATTCCGGGTTATGGGGAACTTGCCCGACCTTTATATAAACTTATAGCTGAAACTCAGCAGGCCTGAACAGACAAGCCGGTTTGGTCTCCAGATACTCAGAAGGCTTTTAAGTTTCTTCAGACTGCCCTCCTGCAAGCTCCCGCTCTGAGCTTGCCCACAGGGTCAGAATTTAATTTGTTTGTCACTGAAAGAAAAGGTATGGCCTTGGGAGTTTTGACACAACCCTGAGGGCCTCACCAGCAACCTATTGCTTATCTAAGCAGAGAATTAGATGTAATTTCACGTGGGTGGCCCCACTGCCGAAGAGTAATTGGGGCAGCGGCTTTATTAGCACCTGATCACGATTGTTCCCAACTCCTAACTTTAAACTATGCAGCCCGGGAAGATCTAATGGCTACCGCATTAGACAATCCTGACATGGAAATATTTACTTCTGCTGACTCCAGAAACCCTGAGTCTGCCATTAGAGCCTCAAGACAATGCCTTCCTGTCCTGGGCTCACTCCTACTCTGCATTCCACAATCAGTCTAACTGCTGGGCCTGTGGAGTGCTCCCCTAGCCATCAGTGAAAGGCTTCCCGTGGTGAACATCTCCACTTCAAGGAAAAGACTTTCTCCACGTCTGCAAATACCTTCAACAACAATTGCATGTGATGCTTCTTCTTAAACTGATGACATCTAACAACCTTAAGATGGACTGATGTAACTATGGACATAATGTGACTTTTCATTTTGATTTTAACTTGGTTTAATGACTATTTTGCCTAACGTCTATCACTGTATAATGGGGTTTTCTAACCGTCTGAAAACTTTTAACTTACAAATGGTTGTCCAAGCTCCTACGAGTGCCACAGCCTCCTCCAACTATTACTTGGGGCCCTTGGATCAGAGACCCTCAATATGAGGGTTAGGAGAATATGTTGCCTCAACAAATTAGAGACCACACCCCTAAACAGCAGGAAGTAGTTATGGAATGAAAATGACACCCCTTTCCCTTGGCAACATAATTCTCCTAAAAGAAAAGGGGGGGAATGAGAGAGTCATTTCCTAGGAAGGTTGATAAGAAGTCTAGGGGTCCCCAAGGAGAGAGGGTTCTGGAATTCTCAAGGAGGAAGAAAGGACAAACTTTTTTTTTCCTCTACATTCCTTAGGATTATATAACAATAATGTATCCTGCCTGAGGACAGTCTCTGGATTAAACCTTCTGGCTAATCCTGTTACCTTAAAATGTAAATTATGGGAGTAGGTCTGGTGAGGTCTTTACAACCTCCAGATATTCTTTGGATTCATTAGAGAGTATAACTCCATTGCTAACACTAGCAAGGGGGTACTCTTTCTGCCTCCTTCTGATGTCTATGTCAGAAGCTTTCTCTATCTCCTTTATACTTTAATAAAACTTTATTACACACACACACACAAAGAATAAAAAAAAATTGCAAAATGCACTTGTTTCTCTAAATAGATATGGATTTTCAGCAAAAGCAACCATATTCTGGGCAAAAGGTAAACAAGCAAAACTCAAAGCCAATAAATATAAAATATTAAAATCATACATAGTTTTCTCTGGCCACAGAGAAAATTAAATTAGGAAATAATAAGAGGAACACACCTGGAAAAAACAGAAGTATTTGAGAATTAAGACAACTTTAAATGACTCAGGAGTCAAAGAGTATATCATAAGGGAAATTAAGAAATATTTGGGGGTGAATGAAAATGAAGATAAAACTTTTCAAAATTTGTGGAATGTGCCTAAAGCAATGCATTGAGATTAATTTATAGCATCAGAGGCATATAAAAGAAGAAAATTCAAAAATCAGTGATCTAAACTCTAACCTTAAGAAGCTAAAAAAAAGTGAATTAAACTAAATTATTTAAAATAAACGATTTCATTTTCAACTGTTATATAAGCAGGCATAATTGTTGTACTACTTTTTGTTGTAAGATATCAACCTACTATAGACAAGTAAAATAAATACCATTTATCTTAAATGGTATGAGAAATTGTAGAAGAATTTAAATAGGTGAGATATATGATAAGAAGATTAAAAACACTCTTACATACCAATGATGATGGTGGTGCTGAGGAGGGAGAAAATGATGACCACCTATCTACTGCTTACTGCAATTATTTACTATAGTACAGGTAGGGTTCTATTTTACAAAATTATGTCATTTAATTATCATGATAACCTTATGATGTAGGCACTACTGTCTTTATTGTATAGATGAGGTAACTGAAGTTGAGGCAAAGGAATAACTTAACTGAGATCACAAATGGGGGATGGACAGATTTAACAGAAATCAGAGAAAAAAGTAGTTCAGAATGAAAAAAAAGAAATCAGTGAGAAACGCCACAGAGACCTGAATAGCATAAGGACTAAGCAGGATCCACTGGCATGGTAACTAGGACATTATTACTGACAAACTGACTGGTATGGCTTAAAGCTGTTTGCTACATACTAGCTGTCTGATTTTCAAAATACATGACATAATACACATAAATCGTAGCAGCTTATCATTACAGCGATCGAGAAAGGTGACAATTTTCTGGAATTTTAGAATTGATTTCTAATCGCACTTATAGTCTGTTTTCTGCTCTTTTTAACTATAAATATGTATATCTAAAGGAATTTGTGCTCCAGTAAGTGGCAAAGATGTCATCAATTTCTGCTTAAAATTATCCTTTAAAAGAGAATATTAAAAATAATACTACAATATTCCAATCCAAACAACCACTTTAAAATTTTCTCATCAGTTCATAAAGAATCCTCCTGCCAATGCAGGAGACGCGGGTTCAACTCCTGAGTCGGGAAGATCCCCTGGAAGAGGAAATGGCGACCCGCTCCAGTATTCTTTTTTTTTTTTTTTTTAATGGATTCATCTGTTTAATACAGGGATATGACATTTGTCAGTACTAGGCACCATAAAATGTAAACACAATCACTGTCATAAACCTGGATACACCTTCAAGGACTGAGTGGCTTGTTTAGTTACCCTGTTTGCATCTAGCGTGGAGGAAGGTCTCTTGCTAGCACTATGTATACATAGGAAAAGATCCCAATTCCAAGGAAGGCAGGTAAAATCTGACTTCTTCAAACACGTATTCAACTAAGTTGTGTCGTAACATCCAGGTTTATCTTCCTTTCACTAACCACGTTCCCTGTTAAGCACATCATAACAACAGCACAGTGAGGTGAATGTGACATAAAAGAGTCTGGGTACACTAGAAAACAGTGCTCGGAGATACATGGACATTCTATTTATATGATTAAACATTTGATCATACAGTACCTTCCTACAGGATTACTGGCTAATCTGGGGGTGGGGCTCATACTGTTAGAGGTATTACTAACATGATAACTACTTCCCTTACATGCAAACATGAGAGCTATAATTTCATCGAGAGGGAAACTGATTATGCACGTTGACTGAGCAGCTTCCCAGAGACTGTGTCTGCGAAATCCTGGGAACTGTGAGCAAAGCTGCCCTCGACAGGGACGGTTTCTCAACCTGCTTTTCACCACAGCACATTCAGTCAGCACAGACCAACACGGTCAATCAGATCTTCATATGAACCAAGGGGGGAAAAGAAAAAACAGGTATGTACATGAACGGACAGGGGAGGCAGGTGCGTCTGAGCGGGAAGGCTGGTGGGGGCTCACTTCCACAGCTGCGTGCTGAGCGTCTGCCCTGATGAGCTCCCGGACCACCCCGCGGCCCCCGCCGAAGTGCTGGGCGGTGGCCCGAAGCCCGCTGCCGACGCCACGCCACCCAGGCTCAGGCCAGCCATCTGCTGGTTCACCTGCGGGAGGTTCCATGGGCTCTGCAGAGCTGGCTGCAGGCCAAATTTCCCCTGGGCTGCGCCCATGTGCGGGACCATCCCTGGGGGCCCGACCACGCCCTGCGCGAGCGGCATCACAGCAGTCTGCGCGCTGCCCATGAATCCGTTGGGCACCGGCACGCCCACCATCATGCCCGCGCTCGGCCCCAGCACCGCTCCAGTGTTCTTGCCTGAAAAATTCCATGGACAGAGGAGCCTGGCCAGCTACAATCCATGCGGTCGCAAAGAGTGAAACATGACATAGAGACTAAACAACAACAATTAAGTACTACTTCACTGGACTGTTAAATAGCAATCTGTTTTCATTAATTTCATACATTCTGAAGCTACATTTTAGGCACATACAGATTCAGGATTGTGCCATCTTTCCAGTGGGTCTGTTACCTCTTCATCTTGGTGAAACATACCCTAGCAATGAATCTTTGCTTTAAAGTGTACTTTGTATGATTCAGTTTTCTTTTAGTCTACCATAATTTTGGTATAATTTTACTTCCAATCATTTTGAATCATTATATCTAAAGTGTGTCTCCTTTAAAAATCGTCAGTATTTTTTCAACCCTGTATGACACATTTAGGCTTCTACCTGGTGTATTTAGTCTACTGACGTTTAATATAGTTACTGATATAGCTAGGCTTGTATTTATCATTTTACTATTTAATTTTTATTTGGACCCTTTGTTATGTACCTTTTTTCTCTTTTCACACATTCCTGTGAGCTCATAAAACATTTCTATTCATCAACTCTTCTCAATCAACTTGTCATTTCATTCTTTCCTTTATTCTTCTTTAGATTTACCCTAGAAGTCATAACAATAAGAGGCTTAAGATTTGTTACATTTGCTATGTCATTGATATGCTGACACCTTAGACTACTTTAGGGTTATTTACTCCCTCACTCTTCACATTACTTTCACCATCTATTTGTTTTTCTACACATATTTTAAACTCCATGAGCTATTTTTTAATCCAATTTTCATTTAAGTTTACCTTTTCTGTTACTTTTCTTTGCTCTCAGGTTTCATTGCTTATACCTGAGATCGCTTTAACTCCTGCTTTATGTTCTCCCTGTTGTATTTCTTTTGACTCCAAACTAATATCAGTAAAATCCTTCAGATTTTGTTGGAAAATGTACCTCTTTGACCAGACCAATCATCCTATGTCAACACTTTTCTATCCTACAAGCTGTTTTTCGGTAACAAAAAAAAAAAAAAGTTATTTGCTCTTCAATGAAAATTCTTTAGTTAAACTTTGAAAATCTATCTTTCTTGCCTAGAATTCCTTGCCATGCATCAGGTCCTGAATTCCTATTTTTCCTTAAGTATTTTGCTTCAATATAACTCTCTTCAAGAAGATTTCCTGCTTCAAAACCACCTCTGTAACAATAACAAAGGTAGGATATACAATTTAGACACCTCAACTCACAAATAACATTCACACTGATGTTAACCAAAGTGGATAGCTCAGAAAATATTTCATAACATAAACAAAACTAAAATAATGTCCCTGAAACTTCATATCAATATAGGAGAAAGTCTTTCCCCGTTTCTGTCTGAGATAGCTAAATCAGAATTCTATAAATCCAACTAGAATAGAATTCAGTCTATATACTTTGTAAAATAGAACCTAGAGACTGAAAGGGAATAAACCAATTCAATAATTAGTTATATAACATGGTATAAAGAATGTCAAGGGAAGCATCTTTAATTTAAGATGGTCATAGAAGGAGACACTGAGTTCTTGAGTTTCCCAAAGACAACTCCATTGGATGCCTTGCTTTTTAAGTCTATAACATCTTGTGTTACTTCAAAGCTAATTTAAAGTTGAATTTCTTTACCTATAACTGAGACAATGATGATTAAGATTTTTCAAGCTACTTGACAGTGGAGAATACTTTCAGTACTATTTCATTCCCTAGCAAAATATCCTGTTTGTGACTGAAACTTAAGAAACATTTGCTGGATAGTATAGCCAAAAACTTATATAAGTGTACAATCTGCCATTACCATAGGAAGCACTACTTTTTATTAGCCTTTGACTGATTAAATACAGAAGATACTGAAGAAATAACAATCATTATCAATTCTCTTTATTTTCTTAATTTTTCAGAAATATACGAAATTCTATCATCACGCTACTAAGATTCTTCTCATTAATAGCAAAATTAGATCCAAATTGGATCAAACCAGATGAAGTACTTTTCTACTTTCTTACATATCAATTAAAATGTCTCCTTATTCATGTAATACTTTTAAAATTGTGATCTGTTAAATCTGTTTAAATACACATAGAAACATTATAACTGAAAGTACTCAAAAGAACTGTGATATAAAAAAGAACACGTCCCAATTTATTTTGTAAGGCCAGTAGTACCATCCTACAAAGTTAGTAAGACTGCATGAATAGAAACCCACAGACTGATTTGCCCCAAAAACATAGGCATAAAAATTTGTAAAATTTCAATAAGTTGAATCCAGCAATATATTAAAGTTGTAATACAAAATGACTAAGTGGAGTTTACCCTTCATTACCAAGACTGGCTGGTCATTCAAAAATAAATCAATGTACTCAATTCTATTAGCAAACAGATCTCAATTAAAATAATTTTACTATTTTACACTTAAAAACAGAAAGCTTATTATAGTTGTATAAACAAACACACATACTCGTAAGCCTTAATAGTAACATAACATATTCCACAGGATTGATATAATGATTTTACTCAAAGAGCAGGAATTAGGATGTACCTATCTTGACCATCATAGTTATTTTCAACATTTTATTACTTTGGGAAAGTGGGATATTTTAATTTCATTATAGAAATTCTAGATTGGCTTCTAGAACACACTACTAGTATGATCTCAAAGGAAAATCCAATTTCAAAAGTTAATATCTAATCATTAAATATTCATGAACATTCTAAAGTGTGTAATTTGCTTAAAAATAAAATATAATTAGATAGCCATGAAATAAAGGGCAGGAAACAATCAGAAATATAGCAATTCTTTCAATTTTAATTACTATTTAATAAGCTCATGGATGAGACTTTTGTCACCTTCAGTCATAATCTGAATAAAACAAATGAAATCTGATTAATATTTCTATATAAATCATAAAAAATAAAAAGATGCCTCTAGCATCCTAAAGGTCAAAATTCTAAAAACCTATAAGAAAACACTTCTGACATATTTTTACTATATTAACATCTAATTCAATCACAATAAAGAAGTAAATTTATCAAATTAATTATCATTACTACTTACTGAGTAGTAATTTATACTAATATTTCTTGAACAAGTAAGTAATTTCCTTAATTTAGACATGAAATCAACCTTACAAATCAAAATTTTTCAAGCAAATATACAATTTTTAAAAGTCACTGTCTTCCCACAAATCACACATAAACTGATAAAGCATGCAAAATTTTCTAGTCACAAATCAAAAATGGTCATTTATTAATAAAAAAGAATAAATTATCGGTAATTTTTTTAAAGATCACAAAACATAACGGCTCAACATAGGGTTTGGCACACATGAGCTATTTAATAAACTAATGTGAACTCAATCTAATCAAATAATCATAAAAGAATGAATAAATAAACCTAAACATTTTAACACATAGATATTTCCTTCATAAAAGAATAAGTTAAGAATACACACCTGGACTATTTTAAGATAGTAAGAATATCCTAAATGTCCCTAGCAATAAATCAGAAGCCTTTAGCAGTCTATCACTAAACACAATAGAAATAAAATATACAACATATACAGAGCATACAAAGAAATCAGTAGTGAGAAGTAGTGAGCCTTAAAGAATTAACTGTAAGGTACTGCTAGTTCTAAATTTTTCACGATGATTTGAATTATGTTCAATTATATAATAAAGATTGCTAAAAAAAGTCAATGATTTCAAAAGGAATTGTAAGAAAATAATATCTATTTAACCCTCAAAGAATGAAATCAGTCGGAAATATAAATGTCATAGTTATTTCAAGTTCTGATACATTTTTTAATAATATAATCACACTGAAAAATTAGTACATACTTATTAGTACATATTCAGTATTATTTGTTCAAACATTTTTTACGAAGACATTAATCATCACAGGCACCCACTGTATCCTTTCTATGAAGGATCAATACATGCGTCACATTGTGCAAAATATAGAAACCTTTATCACCTCTTTGAACAAAAACAGCATTCTTTTTCATATGAAAATATTCAGTGGTCATTAAATACTATTAACACTTACCTGTATTTTAATAGGCCATGAAAAGTTGCTGACGTATACATAGAATGTAATGTTTGGATTGCTTCTAAAGTTAAATTTTTCGTAGGAAAAACTATCTCTGTATTCTTTTATATTAGTCTTGGAAACTATAGGAGTCTCCTCTCCAGATATTGTTCCAGCTAAAATGTAAATAATAACAAATTTAAATAATTCATATTAAGGAAGCATATCTTTATTAAAGTAACATTTACATATATATGATATTTACTTAATTTTTCTAACTGTACTTATAAGGACATAACTATGCAAATAAACTCATGTTTATAATGTAGAATGACAAGGAAGAAATAAGATTTGTCATAAATATAATGGAAACAGATTTAGTATAAAAACTATTTTTTAAAATAATACCAATTATTTTAAGTGCTACATACTAGGCACTGACTTAGAGACTTTATATCCTATTCTAATAAAAACTTTATCCCATAGGTATTCCATCTCTGTTTTTCAAATTGGAAGCTGAGCCTCAGAAAGATTAAGACATTTGCCTCAAGTTTATAGCTACTGAACAGTAAAGTCCTCTTTGGAACTCAAGTAATACATAGCTTCAGGAACTGATGTTTTGCTACTTATTTCTCCACAGAGCCTTTCAAAACAAAATATTTCTCAATCCAATTAAAAAACAGAAAAGAAATCAATTTTTTTTTGTTTACCACGTATTGAACCATCACTATTTTGAGTAAAGTGGGAGGAAGATATAATTTAAAACATGAGCTAAAAATTCAATTAGTTAAACACATATTGGTTACTCAATAAATATTTAGTGAAATAAACCAAATGGAAGAAAGCCCTTTGCCTTAAAGATAAGAACAGTTAGGATACTGAGCAACTGAATTATTTTCTAACCGATCATCTGTTCCAAAATTACCATGAATGCTTTTTTAAAATGCAGGTTTCCTGGTGACATCTTCCAAACTAATAAATCAAAATATTGAAGATTTGGTTTTGAGAATCTGAAAATTACAAGTAATCTCTTGCATATTGAAGGCACTGTTCTAAAGTGATTACTGAGGTTTTATATATTTTTGTTGCCAAATTTTAAAACTCTTGTAGGGTCAATTTGTTATGCAGAATTTCACATTAACAGTACAAGTTATCATGAACTCGTAGTTAATGAAACTTACAATGTCAAGATTTCAGTATATGTTTACACTATTGTAACAAAATATGTACATATGTATCTAAAGTTTTTAATTCTTATATATGTAAAATAAAAACTGGAATTGCAAAGACCCCTTCTCATCTGAATTATGTTTCTATAATTCTATTCATACTTATTAAAATAGCACATGATTTAATTTTAAGAAATCAAATATGGATTTCTAAGGATTCCTATATTTTCTTTAAAAGTTTCCAGTACTTTTATGCAACAGTATATCCTTTCTTTAAAACAGCAAGCATACTTTTTCATAATCCAACATACAGATTTGTACTTTTTGTATTTCTTAAAAGTGAGCAATTTCAATTTATAAACCTTATTATGGAAGAGATACTAAGTGTAGGGTTTTTTAACCCTCTCTCAGAACCAAATCCAACAATGATAGGGGGTACAAATCCAAGCTTAAAGGTAATAGGTAAGTTGGTAATTTACCAGCATACACAGAAATAATTTGTTGTTGTTTTTTTTAATTTGTTGTTTTATATCAATATTAAAGTTATTAAATTTATAGCTTCAATGATGAGTCAAATAATTGAAATCTCAGTCTCTTTAGTCATTAACAAAGTAATCTGTCTTAATTAAAATCACAGGAATTCATAACACTGCCATATGAAAAAATAAGTAGTGTAAAATATCTGTTATCTAATATTAACTGAATTAGGGAGAAAGTTAACAGAATAATGACACTTTATTAATAATGCTACTTAATATTTTTACCTAAAACAGCACAAATATTCTGGCATAGAATATTTTTATTTCAATTATTTAAATTAACAGTAGAAAGGTCTTATCAGAAACCTTACACATAAGAACAGAAGTAAAAGACACATGACCACAAAGTTCTCTTACCTGTTGAACCAACCGACCATGTAATGTTGAGATTAAAGTTGTTTGATGCATTAATTGAAATATCCAAATTTTTGTTTGACTACCAAGAAAGAAAATATGAAGATTAAAAAACCAGAATAATACTAGATGTTATCTTTAATGTTTCAATTATGCCAATGCTGTTTCTCTAACTGTGAACATTAAGTCATTAGTTAAGTGAGAAACTGTAGACACCAATTACACGTTTTTAATGAAAAAAAAAAAGCTAATAAATTCAAAGGTATATTTAAAGTTCCCATTTATCTTTCCTACTATAACTTGGTCTTCTACATGTAGCCAGAGGCTGCTATAATTCAATACTTGTATTTTGATTTTCTTGGCTTACCTGTAGTTAATATTTAAATGATATGGGTTTGGTTAGTCCAAAGTTATTTCACAGCAATGGATGATTGTTTTGTTGAAAGATTTCTTGTTAGCTGCATATGGTATTAGTATATACACATTTTTCGGTTAAAAAATTACTTGAAACGTAAAACTTAGAGGTAAAAGTTATAAACCTACTTGGGGAAAAAGAAGGATCAAGTCATATAAACATGTGTAGAGAGGAACACTGAAGAATTTGATATTGATCAACCTGCATCTTTTCATTAATTTAATTGCACAGAGGCAAATGCCCAAGAGATTTCTTTAAATGTTATTTGCTATTATCCTACTCCAAGAGATGAGGAACAAAAATTACGTATGATTATAACTATCAACACTTGCAGAAAGGCATAGAAAGATAGTCATACTGAATAGCTTTAGCTGCAGATATTGAGTGTGCTTTGCTGTGTTTTAAATATACAAAGACTCTTAGAAAAAGCTGTGTTGCTAAGTAATACCTGGCTACTAAAATAATTAAAATTAATTCCTTGATATTACAACTTTTTCTAAATAAGACAGAATAAGAAAGCCAATAGAAAACGTATTGCCAATTTTCTGAGTGGCTCTTAGAGAAAGTAAGTCTATAAGCAATTAAGTTTCCCATCTGATAGAAATAGTGTTAGGAAGAAACGGACAGAAGAACATGGTTCTTCCCTGCTATGGGAGAAAAAAGAAGCAGAATGATAAAAGGCAAAGGCTGCTGGGTGATGTGTGACAGTCATTTCATGTAAATGATACACTAAGACCCAACTATTTAACTTCAAATAAAAACTACTCTAAATGATTGCCATAGAGACGGGGACAGATGGGCCTCTATTAAGAACTACTAACAATGCTCCATAATCATTGAAAGATACTCTTTTCAAAGTTTCCAGGAAGCAAATATAAACTCAACAAGAATGGTCATCTTGAAAGAGTATACAAAATAAAATGTGTGGTAGTAAAGCTGAACAATTTTGCCACATAGATTTTTCAGGGTAGTGCTCATTACTACTAAAGAGATAACATAGGAGAATTTGAAGTGATCAAAGAAAAACAAGGCTTGGAGTTTAAAAATATACAGTATTTCAGAAGGGCACTATATTATCCACCAGAGTCATATTTGTTACTGGCCACAAATGTAAGAAGGAAGTTAACTTACTGAGTTCTATTGGTAAGCTATTAAAATATTCTCTCATATGTACCACAAAACTTTCAACCTTCTTAAGACCCTTCCACTTTTTAAAGATACGAAAACAGATGACGCTGATTCAAAAATAATGCCAATATTAATGACTCAAGTAATAAATGCAAAAAGCTTTTGTCAGCATGCAAACAGTCTGTCCAACAGACTGCATTACTCAGGTGTGGTAGTAACATCTATTTCATCATACTATAATGCTGCATTAAGGAGAACACAGATGTGAAAAGAAGAAATTTCTCTGGTAACAAATACTGATTTACTCCATCAATAATGAACTAACCAGACCCGAAAACCAATCACTGCTTCATATTAATTAAATCATGTTCATGAGGCAATGAAGTGAATCTGCAGAGTATTCATTGTTGAATCGGATGATCTTGGGTTCAAATCTTAGACCTTTAATGTACATGTGTATTGATTTAGAGAGAGCTACCCTTATACTTTCTGAAAATCAGCTTTCTTATCTCTAAAATGGGCTTCTCTGGTAGCTCAGCGGTAAAGAATCTGACTGCCAATGCAGGGGATGGAGGTTCGATCCCTGGGTCGAGAAGATCCCCTGGAGAAGAAAATGGCAATCCCCTTCAGTATTCCTGCCTGGGAAATCCCATAAACAGAGGAGTCTGGCAGGCCCCAGTGCATGGGGTCACAAAAATATTGGACACAACTTGGCAACTAAACAACAACAATCTCTAAAATGGGCATATCATGACTTCCCTAAAGACATTTTTGGGAAAATTGAACAAGATAATTTCTCAAAAAACTTTCATGGTTTCAGGCCATCATGCTGATAATGGTCGTGTTGTTGATATTATTAGGTCTGGGGACACAGGATTTCTTCTTTTCCTTCTCCTTTTTCATCTTCCCTTTTACTAAAGGACTCAGAAAGAAGGCATGACTGTTGACCTCTGAGAAAGGTTGACTTTCTTTATTATTAATGCAATAGTTAAAAAAAAAAAAGAGTTGTTTTCTATGAAAACAAAACATGGTAGAAACAGTGCACCCCTAAGAAAGCTTAAATCATTATTTTTATCATGACGTTGCATTTTAATAATTGTGTGTGCCTTATTTTGCATCAGGGAAATTTGAGAATAACTGCTATTACTACTAAAAAAGGTCATACACAATTTCCAACTGATACAGAAAACTATAAAACTTTCCTTGAAATTTTACTTCATCCTCTCAAGTTCAGGCATTAATGAAATATATGGCACTATAACTAAAGTCTTATAAAATATATTTAAGGTCAAGGAAAATATGCTGGACTCCAAGAAGTAATACTGTGACTACCACAGTAACTGACAAAATTAGTCATTTAGAACATTATTGTTAGACATGGTTAAGTTCAGCAAGATCATATTATACAAGAAACTACTCCAGAAATTGTTAACATAAAAGCACTGGTTGAGATGATGTATAGTAGGTTAGAATTAAATTTGTTTTCAAAATGTAATAAATGCATAAAAATGAAAGTACTTCTTCTTTGTAGAAGAGGCCCAGACTAACAATACATGTTAATTTCAGAAATTGTTGTAAGTTGCATTTTTCTTTAATTATAAATTGTATGTATAGATATATATGTAGTTATGAATTACTTATAATGATGTTACAAGCATTCTTAGTGGTACTAAGATATGATAGTTTAGTGTCCATCAGTTTCCCAAAACATGTGTCTGGGCTCTTGGTTTCAACTGAACAAAACAGCAAAAATTAAAACTGAAAGCTGTGATAATGTAAGAACTTAAGGATTTCTGGGAATTGAAAGAGGAGAGGATAGTCAAGAGAGAAACAAACTAGAATTATGGCTAATCTGAGCTTATTTGTATGACACCATGGATAATATTGGAGAGAAGTACTGTTCACACCTACATTGTGAGCCAGACATCCCACTTATATTAAATTTCTTATGTCCTCAATGAACTCCACAAGTTTGGAATTACTATTTATGAATAAAATTCTGATTCATGTGACAACATGGATGAACATTCGAAACACTGAAACATTAAGCTAAGTGAAATAAATCAGAAATAGATGTAAAAATGTTACATGATTACACACATGAGGTACCTGGAATACAGAGACAGAAAGTAGAATAAAGGCTTCCCAATGATGGAAGTAGAGGAGGAATAGAGAGTTATTGCTTAATAGAAACAGAGATCCTACTTGGACTGATGAAACATCTTGATAATGGACTGTGGTGATGGTTGTATAGCATTGTAAATTTACTTAAATGCCATGAAACCATACACTTAAAAATGGTTAATATATAAATATTACTTCATGTATGCTTTACTACAACATTGTAAACAGTGTTTACAATGCATTTATTAAAACACTCTTATACTAAAACTGTAGTTTCTGACATATTATTAATGTCTTCATAAAAATACACACCATCAGTGAAGAGAGCATTATCATGTAAAGAAAATATCTTCTAAAATCTTTATTTAAAAATCAAAACTTTCTACAAAGTTTTTTTTTAATAATAAAATATTTTGTTTTTAAAAATACATAGTGTGAAAAAATAACTATAAAATGCAACTTGATGTTATACTGGACTGTGTTGCCATTTCCTTCTCCAGGAAAAGTCAAAACATTAAATATAATCCCCAAAATGTAGGCATTCCTTAAAACCTAAGGACTAAGGAGTAACATAAAATGAACTTCTCTATTTTGGGGAAAGAGAGATCTAATTTACTGAAAAATGAAAATTTAAGAAATTACACTATTAGCTGGCAAGTTCAGTAAAACAATTTAGAGGAAAGAAGTTTGCAAATGTCAGAATACATTTTGAGGTTTTCACCTATTTGAAAAACTATTAAAAAAACATGACATGGGCTTAATAAGCTGAATTAATGTATAGTTAGAATGAAGCACTACAGAAAGAGGGACATCAGCAAAACAGTGTAATAGGAAGTCCTAGCCCTTATCCCTGACAAAAACACCAATTTAACAATGATCTATGGACCAAATTACTGCTTTGAGCAGACCAAAATCCAGTTAAGAAGTTGCAGTACAAAAATTAAATGCAAAACTGAGACTAGCTACAATATAATGCATAAAAAGAACAATTTCACTCTACCAAGGTCAGCAGCTCACCCAAGACAGCACAGCTCAATATCAGAAAGACCAACGTGGCCAATGACTGCTTCCTTAAGGGAAAGAAAGTATAACATGCATCCAATGTACTTGATCTTTATTTAATGTTACTGCCCAAATGACCTGTTCCTGTCTTGACTAGACAGAAAGCACTAAAAAATCAAGCATAGTGTGGACATCTGACATCAGTTAAACAAACAAAAAGTGTGTGGCTGACTACAGCCAACATGACTCAGAGAGACTGGTAGAAGGGGCACAACTCTTGAGACTTCTCCCCCAGAAGAAAGTGTTAAGAGATACAAGCTTGCAAACAGTGTATGCTGAGTTGCTTCAGTTGTGTCTGACTCTGCAATGCTATGGACTGGAGCCCACCAGGCTCCTCTGTCCTAGGGATTTTCCAGGCAAGAATACTGGAGTGGATCGCCATTTCCTTCTCCAGGGGATCTTCCTGACCAAGAGATCCAACCTGCTTCTCTTTATGTCTCCTGCATTGACAGGCGGGTTCTTGACAACTAGCGCCACCTGGTAAGACCTAAAGATCTAATGCTCTACATAGTGATTATGTTGTTGCTGTCGTTGTTCAGTCGCTAAGTTGTCACCTACTCTTTGGAACCCCACGGACTGCAGCATGCCAGGTTTGTCTATCCTCCACTAACTCACGGAGTTTGTTCAAGTTCATGTCCATGAGGACATGAGGATGAGCTGGTTGTATAGCATCACTGACTCAATGAACATGTATAACAATACTGTATCATAAATTTCAAAGTTCTAAGGGACTTTAATTATCATTAACTCCCAAAAATTACAATTAGGTGACATGATTGCAGTGGTAGATCATGCTATGGTTGTAATCATATTGCAATATATACATATATTAAATTAGCATATTATACACTTTTAACTTATACTGTAAGATGTCAATTATATCTCAGTAAAAATGTTTTTTAAAACCTAGCATTCACATAACTCATAAACCAAAGGGTTTATAAAAAAAAAGACAATGAAAACCTACTATTATGTAACAGTATATTAAAAAAAGAAAATATATATAATATGGCTTGTGTTATGAACTAATAGGTTTTATTTTCAAAGACGACTACTACCAGTGTGAAAACATAATTAAAAACAGAAACACTGCTGTAAGCCTGAAAAAAATAACAGAAATAATGTATACACTGTAGGACTATTTGCAAAATCTGAAATATCAAGGTAAAAAATTCTCTGACTACAAAGATGCTTAGGTTTTATGAAAAGAAAAACCTAATAGGATTTGTTTTTCTACAAAAGTCCTACAGTGTGATAATTCTGAGAAGAGACACAATTACAATGAAACATAGAAAACATTGCATCCATTGATAAAACTACACTATAAAAGTTAAATGATCTTCTCACCTGTTCTGGGTTTGCTATGAAGTTTATGGCAGTATGGTGGCGATCATCTTCCTGTAATAAGCTGAATGTAAACTGATAATCAATCAAAAGGCTGTCTGTAGGGGAACAAAATACAATCCCGATAGGTACTTTTAAAACTTGCTTGAAAAACAAGTTAGGTGAAAACATTGAATATCTGCATTGAAAATTATTGTCATTAAATCACTAGTGGTGTATTCAAGACTGGCAAAATATAAATCATTGTTATCAAGCAACAAAAAGCAAAATGCACATATAAAAGCATTTAACACTTCAAAATTCTATTTATTACTTCCGTTACCATTATAAAATTTCTACAAACTACAGTTTTTTCTGGAAAACTACAAAAGAGAATAAAATAAAGTCATCCAAAATCTTACAATCAGACAAAATTAGAGGTAATATTTTGGTGCATTACATTCAAGTTAAAATTGTATAAATAGAAAAATAACAGGGAGACACTTTGATGTTCTAGTTTTATAAATTCAAAATGCTTTGAAAACATGAATTTTAATAGCTAAGTAATTCTGGTTTAGGAAAGGCAGAGGAACCAGAAATCAAATTGCCAACATTCACTGGAACATTGAAAAAGCAAGACAGTTCCAGAAAAACATCTATTTTTGCTTTATTGACTATGCCAAAGCCTTTGACTGTGTGGATCACAATAAACTGTGGAAAATTCTGAAAGAGATGGGAATACCAGACCACCTGACCTGCCTCTTGAGAAACCTGTATGCAGGTCAGGAAGCAACAGTGGACATGGAACAACAGACTGGTTCCAAACAGGAAAAGGAATACGTCAAGGCTGTATATTGTTACCCTACTTATTTAACTTAAATGCAGAGTACATCATGAGAAACGCTGGGCTGGAAGAAGCACAAGCTGGAATCAAGGTTGCTGGGAGAAATATCAGTAACCTCAGATACGCAGATGACACCACCCTTATGGCAGAAAGTGAAGAGGAATTACAAAGGCTCTTGATGAAGGTGAAAGAGGAGAGTGGAAAAATTGGCTTAAAGCTCAACATTCAGAAAACTAAGATCATGGCATCTGGTCCCATCACTTCATGGCAAATAGAATGGGAAACAGTGGAAACAGTGGCTGACTTTCTTTTGGGGGGCTCCAAAATCACTGCAGATGGTGATTGCAGCCATGAAATCAAAATATGCTAGACAGCATATTAAAAAACAGAGACACTACCTTGTCAACAAAGGTCCATCTAGTCAAGGCTATGGTTTTTCCAGTAGTCATGTATGGATGTGAGAGTTGGAATAGAAAGAAAGCTGACCGCCAAAGAATTGATGCTTTGGAACTGTGGTGTTGGAGAAGACTCTTGAGAGTCCCTTGGACTGCAAGGAGATCCAACCAGTCCATCCTAAAGGAGATCAGTCCTGGGTGTTCATTGGAAGGACTGATGCTGAAGCTGAAACTCCAATACTTTGGCCACCTCATGTGAAGAGTTGACTCATTGGAAAAGACCCTGATGCTGGGAGGGATTGGGGGCAGGAGGAGAAGGGGACGACAGAGGATGAGATGAGTGGATGGCATCACCGACTCAGTGGACATAAGTTGGGTGAACTCCAGGAGTTGGTGATGGACAGGGCAGCCTGGCGTGCTGCGGTTCATGGGGTTACAGAGTTGGACATGTCTGAGTGACCGAACTGACAGTGAATATTTCATCACAAGCCATAAAGCATTTACTTGTCCCTATTATTATGGTAATTTTTACTTTGTGAAATCTTTTAAATATTTCAAATTATTTAAATAGGAAAGAATTCTATTTTTTGGAAACATAACTTTCATGTTATGCCCTCAACCGTTAAGTATGATTACAGTTAAAAGTAAAGATAGGAACAATATCACTGGATTTATTGTCAGAGCATCATTCTTCATGTTGCTTCCTTTATACCTTGTAAGATCCACTCTATATATTTCTTATGTAATTTAATGCAAGGCAATACTTTGTTTTTCCAAGATTTTATTACAGGCACCATTATCCATGATAATGAGGATTATATAATAGGTCATATTTCTGCTTTTCATATGACTGCCAGAAAATGCAGGGAAAATTCAATGGCCCAGTGTTGTTCCAGACACTGGAAATATAAAATAATAAAAAGTAGAGATTTCTGTCCCATGCAACTTATATCAAATGGACTTTGAAAATTAATAAGTAATTTAAGCATATGGTATAATAATAAGTGTAACAGTCATAATCCAGTGAAAAGGAGAGAAATTTCTGTCCAGGTAGGAGTGCTTGCAATTTTGAAAAGGAAAATTTAAAGATAATGAGGCTGAAGCTGAAGCTCTAGTATTTTGGCCACGTAATGCAAAGAGCTGACTCATTGGAAATGATCCTGATGCTGGGAAAGACTGAAGGTAGAAGAAGGGAGTGACAGAGGATGAAATGGTTAAATACCATCACTGACTCAATGGACATGAATCTGAGCAAACTCCAGGAGATAGTGAAGGACAGAGAAGCCTGGTGTTGCAAAGAGTTGGACACGACTTAGCGACTGAACAACAACCACCGTTTAAAGATCAAAGGTAGTTAAGAGAAAAAGTCATGGAGGTTACAACAGAAAGTGTAATCCAGGCAGAGGAAATAAGCACAAAAACCTCAACAAAAGAACAAGTCTTAACTGTGATTCCTATAAAGAGACTGTGGCAGGAATGCTACAAAAAGTGATGGTAGAGATAGGAATAGCAAGGAAGGTAACGGGAAGGGGTCACACACAGTGAATGAATTTGGAAGGTGTACCAAAAAGAATTAACTAAATAAACATGCAGCATTTTAAAGAAAGAAAAGTAACAGGTTTTACTTTTTGGCCCAAGACCAGGTAAAATGTCAGCATTAACTGAGATGGGTGAGAACCGGTTTTATTTGTTGCCAGTGTGGAATAATTGGAAGCTTAGTTTTGAAGATGTTAAGTTTGTTACTTATTGAGTATCTACATGATACGCTGAGCTCAGGAGCCTAGTGGATAACAATCTGGAAATCATCTGCATTGTAATGGCCTCTAAAGCTGTGAAGCCAAGAAATCACCAGTCATAAATAGAGTAGAGAGGCCAGGGATGAGCCCTGAGGTAAAACAATGTTAAATAATCAGATCCTCTGAGGAAGCCCACGAAGGAGACTGACAGGACAGCCCATGAGATAGAGGCACAATCAGAATTCAGTGTCTAGGGAGTCAAGTGAATGAAGTGCTTAGAAAAGAGAACAGTGATCACCTTGGTCAACTGCCGCTGAGGAGGTTTTAGAAGTATAGACAGCTACAATACTGAGGAAAGATACCATCAACTCAGAATAAAGAGAAAATACTAAACTCAACAGACAGGAGTCTGAGCAAACTCTGGGAGATACTGAAGGACGGGGAAGCCTGGCGTGCTGCAGTTCATGGGGTCGCAAAGAGTTGGTCACAACTGAGTGACAGAACCACCATCACCACTGAGGAAAAATAAACATTTCAAATCTATTTTCAAGTGCTTATCTGAATAATTATCTTCCTGTTTTTCTAGCTTGAAACTTAGCATTAAAGAAGTCAGGAACAGATGGCTTTGAGGAGGAAGGGGCTGGGAGACTTGGGACACTTGAGCAGCTCTGGGTAGACGCTCCAGTGCCCCGGGACTATGAACATGCTTCTGCTCCAGGGACTCCAGTCCTCAGCCACTGTCACCAAACTCCTGCCCAGACATTCAAGTTTGATTTCTCTATTGCTATTTATTCTAGTTGGAAGCACAAGATCAGTACAATGTATATTAAGCATAGTAATGATCGATCCTAACATCATCTGGGCTAGAAAGTAAATCTGAATCCTGGAGCAAAATTAGTAGGAGCATTACTGAACTCAAGTGACTAATCAAGTACTACTCAGTGAATGTGAATTTTTATAAATTGAAGAAAGTTCAGAATTCTACACAAAATGGGTCCTTTTAAGGTTGCTTAAAGTATTCCAGAAACCAATGGTACAATTCTCCACTTAACCAGAAGTTCTTTTTCACTCCCTAATTTCAAATACTATCATGCTGGTATATTTTAAAGGGGTTGCAAATGAAAAAATTACCTGGCACAAAACATATACCTTAATGCTGTAATTTACTCTGAACTTCTTAGCTAAGTAGGGTACAGAACATAAAACATTAAAATCCTCAAGTTTATGCAAATGTGCATAATTTGAAAATAAGTTTTTATACTGCTTTAATGAAGCAATTTATTATGGTATAAAAAAGGAAATCATGTTTGACTATAAATCTATTTAAATAACATTGAATTACTGACGAATACAAAGAAATGACAGAATTGAAGGAGTAAGTGTGAACAGTGAGCTGAGAGAGCTTCTTTTTTAAACTGGGAGAAAGAGCAGGTTTTCTTAATAATCGGCATAAATAAAATTTAGTGGAATAGAAAAAGTTGATGATAAAGGAGAGAGAGAAGAAATTTTAGAACAATGCCCTGGGGGTAGGTAAAAGGCAGTGACCTCCTAACTCAAAAGATGACCCAGATGTGAGTCCCCTGGGTTTGTGGAGGTTTTGTTTATTTCGTTGGTTTTTCTTTCCTCTATATCTATCCCCACTTGTGTGCTAAAGTAGCTGTAATCTAGAAATACCAACAAATTCACAACAAAGGGAAAAAAGAAAGCCTTAAGAAAATCCTGCTGCTGAGATTGTAGGCTGAAGCCCTGTCCGCATCCCATCCTGTACTAAGGTGAGCAGAGGTGGAGCCCGTGCCACTGCAGGAAACAGGGCAAAGTGTGAAGTTTTGTTAAACTCAGTGATAGGTCCACAATTTTAAAATCATGTTATTGTTCAGTCACTCAGCCACGTCCAACTCTTTGTGACCCCACAGACTGCAGCACACCAGGCTTCCCTGTCCTTCTACCATCTACTGGAGTTTGCTCAAACTCATGTCCATTGAGTCGGTGATGGCATCCAGCCATCTCATCCTCTGTTGTCCCCTTCTCCTCCTGCCTTCAATCTTTCCCATTATCAGGGTCTTTGCTAATGCGTCAGTTCTTCGCATCAGATGGCCAAAGTATTAGTTTCAGCTTCAGTATCAGTCCTTCCAATGAATATTCAGGATTGATTTCCTCTGTGATCGACTGGTTTGATCTCCTTGCAGTCCAAGGGACTCTCAAGAGTCTTCTCCAACACTACAGCTCAAAAGCATAATTTCTTCAGTGCTCAACTTTATGGTCCAACATTCTTTATTGTCCAACATTCACATCCATACATGATTACTAAAAAACAATAGCTTTGAATAGAGGGACCTTTGTCAGCATAGTAATGCCTCTGCTTTTTAATATGCTGTATAGGTTGGTCATAGCTTTTCTTCCAAGGAGCAAGGGTCTTTTCATTTGACGGCTGCAGTCACCATCTGCAGTGGTTCTGAAGCCAAAGAAAATAAAGTCTGCTACTTGATCATACAGGAGGTCCTTTAAAATCATATGTACAACAAAACTATATGTACTATACATATGAAAATAATATACTATACTTTTCAGCATATTTTAATCTTTCAAAATTAAAAAGGAAAACCTGCATTCTGTAGGTCTAAATGTAGTACTGGAGCAACAAAGGATGAGATGGTTGGATGGCATCACTGACTCAACAGACATGAGTTTGAGCAAACTCAGAGACATAGTGAAGGACAGGGAAGCCTGGTGTGCTGCAGTTCATGGAGTCACAAAGAGTCGGACACGACTTAGTGACTGAACAACAACAAATATAGTACTAACTAGAGACAACTATTTGAAAACTTTGTGAATAGGAAAAATACCAAAGATACATTTTAAAGCTTGAAGAAAACTATAAACACTACATAAATCAATCTTCTGATTTTGTAGGCTGAGCCTGAAGGTTAGAACAGCTATACTAAATATTCCAGCTAACAATTAGCAAACTATTTTTGATAATTCCAGGAAATCTAGATGCTGGTCATTAATTTCCTAATTAGATCTAAAAGTGACATGGGTAAGTGGGATGTACAAACATGGTAGATCTTAAGCTGGCATGAGGTTGCTCATATGTCTAGCCTCAAATTTTGGTATAAATGAAAAAAATTATGAAAATAAAGAGAAAAGAAAAGTTGACATCTTTTGTATTATTAATCTGACTTGCATAGTAAGGACAGAAAAGAGAAAAATAACAGTTTGTCAACAACAGAGTAAGTATACATAATTGTTTGATATGAGTATGGTGTTAGGTCATTTAAAATATCTATGCAGTATGCATGAAAGGAAAAAGAAAATCTAAAAAATCCCCCACAATTAAGATAAAAGACAAGATATTAACACTGAAAACTACAGTAAAAGAGAGTTAGTTAAAGTTAAAACTGTAAGAAACAAAACAGAAACAATATGCAATTATATAATGGCAAAATGAAAAATAATAGATCAGAAAATAAAGGAATTAAAACATAATTCTGCATCAGTGCTATGTAGGTCAAATCTGAAAAAGCCTCCGAGAATAGAACAGAGATGAAAATCACTCAAGAGGAAAATTAGACACAGAAATTTTCAATATATGCATGGAAAATATTGTTAAAGCTGACATCAAAACAAATTGAAAAGAAACATTTCTATGTTAAATATATGATAAAAATCTGTTGAAGATTCAAACCTAAATATTAAAAGGAAATAACCTGCATAAAAGATTAAAAAAATCCAGCGTTATTCATAGTAGCCCCAAAGTAAAAACAACTCAAATGTCCATCAGCTGATGAATGGAAAACAAATATGATATGTCCATACATTTGAATATTGTTTGGCCATAAAGAGGAATGAAATACTGATACCTGCTATCACCTTGGATGATATGGATGATATGATATGGATGAACCTTGAAAACATCATGATAAATAAAAGAAGCCATCACAAAAGACCACATATTCCAAAATGTCACTTATACAATATTTCAAGTGGACAAATCCATAAAGATAGGAAAAAAGGTGTCAAAAGCTAGGGGAAAGGAGAAGGAGTGAGTGATAATGTCTTCAGGATTTCTCTTAGAAGAAAAATGTTGTAAAATTAGATAATGATGATGTTTTCACAACCTTGTGAATATACTGAAAATCACTGAATTCTACACTTTAAAAGGGTGATATTTTAGGTATTAGATTATATCTTAATTAAGTTGTTATTGAAAAAATACTATTGATATCCAGTCATGTGCATATGAGCATGTGCACACATGCACACGCACACATTCACACAAAGGAAATATTTAGAAAGTAAGATTAGGCAAGATGTTAGGTGGTCTTGTGTAACAATATAAGTCAAAAGACAAGAAACTGGAGCAATGTTTTATGAAATATATGTACTCAACCATCCCCAATAGAAAAATAACATCATCATATTTCAGGTAAGCAAAATGCCATAAAATATAAGATCTACATAGTCATACTGAAAAAATTATTTATACACATGCTACAACCAAGAGAAAATACAGGTATGAAAATAACTTAGTAAAAAGATCTGGCAGTGAATAGATGACAGAATTCAAGTTAGAGAAGAAAACACAGTTCTCTTTTCTATCTAAAATCAGATTGTTTAGAAAGAAATATAAAATGATTAAAAAGCTACTAAAATAATAAAAATTTCAGCATGCGGTTATAAAACATAAACACCTACAGTTCTTATTTAGGGACTATTTTAATTTGTTGGAGATTATGCCTATCTCTACACCAAAAAAGTCACACCATCTTAATTACTATAACTGTATCGTTAACCCTAATATCTAAGATCTCCAGGCCCCTTTCAATGCATATCCTCTGCTTATAATAAAGCTACCCTGGGAGTACAGAGTGTTCAAGTCCTACAGGCCTTCACGAAAACTAAACACAATATACTTAAAGCATATTTAAAACACATGTGGAAACGAATCAAGAATAATATCAAGAGACGTAACAGGCAGGGGACAAAGTTTTAAATAGATAAAAGATTAATTGGAGCGGACAGGATTTCAGAGCAAGACACCAACAAAGAGAGGCAAAGTATTGCTTCAAAGGAGACAAAAATTTTGAATGAGTAAAGAAAAACAGTTATTTGTCAAACTCAAAGGAAGCAAGGCCAATACTATTTCTATGTCTAGATTCTAAGGTATGGACATCAGGAAAGGAATAAAAAAAAAAAAGTTAACACTTTCCTTAGAGAACAGTCAGGTTTCCAGATACAAGTTTCTGTTAAATCAAAATAGCAGAGTTTCAAAACCAGAGTAACAACATATTTGGTGATTTAATTTCAAAAATAACATTTTTAAAGTAAAGAAAGACTAATATCCCAGAACCAATGGGCGTATGTAGCTTTCACATTCTTGTTTCTAAATACCATTATCTAATATAAGGAACCGAGGTTTCTTGGAAAATGGCTGATTATAGTGCTAGGGAGAGAAAGAACAAAGTGACTTTAAAATACCTTGTAGTCTAAAAAATAAGAAGTACTTAGAAAATGATACAGTATTGTCAAAAGGACAGAGGAGACAATTTGAGGGAGTTCCCAACTCTAGAGCAATTTCAACTATAAAATAAAGAATAATAGCTATTATAAGCCACAAATGTGTGTATGTGTGTGTGTATCTCCATGGGTCCATACTGATAAGTACAAGTAAGTGAATAAATAAATGAAGGAGAAGGGACTGCTCATCCTTAAAGTAATAAATGGAGAAAAAAACAGAAGCAATAATGGAATAGAAAGTTACCATCTGGCAAACACATCAATGTCTGGTGAAATATTAGGTGAAAGTACAGTGAGAAATGGGACATTTACATACTTTAAAAGAACTTCCCTGTAATACAGTCATTAAACATAATAAAACGAAATAACTTCAGAGTGGAGAAACTGGCGGACATTGAGCAGTAACAATGATCTAAGACAATACCACCAATAATGGAACAAATTGACATCATATGCTTCCCGATAGGATGCACTGAGAAAAACACCACTTCTGCAGTATCCTTACTAAATATGCATGATCTGATGATCTGAACTTAATCACAAAAAAAAAACACTGGATAAATCCAGATTGAGGGATGGTCTATAAAATAATTGTCTGATATTTTACAAGGGTCAAAGTCATTTAAGAAATTTGCACTTTTTTTTGCAATTCTGAAATTATTTCACATGGAAAATTTTAAAAGAACTTTCTGTAAAGTTGCCTAGATGTCCTCAAGTTTCATTCAAGTCTTACATTACAGGACTTCCATTTATCTGTCAATGAATACTTAAGCTATTTCTACATTTTGGCTGTATTAAATAGCACTGCAATAACACTGGAATGCTATTATCTCTTTGAGATCCTGACTTCAACTCTCTTGGATAAACACCTAGAATGATACTGCAGAAGCTAAGTGAAATAAAACAGTTACAAAAGCACAAATACTGCATGATTCTACTTATACGAGGAATCTAAATCAGTCACGCCCATCAAATTAGAGAGGAGCAAGAGGGTTACCATGGGCCAACAAGAGGGGGAAAATAGGAGTTGACAGTCAGCAGACATAAAGTCTCAATTAGCAAGGTGAATAAAAATTTGTTGAGCATAGATTTCATGTTAAAGATGAAATATAATTTTCAATTTAATTCAATTTAAAAACTGATAAAATGCAAAAACAATGAATAAACATAATTTAAAGCTATGATATGCTGATAGAAACAAGAGAACAGATGACATACCTAAAGGTATTAAGAACAAATTAAAGAATAATAACTTTGTGAAATACTTCATTTGTAATGCTATGCTTGGAAAAGAAATGAATACACAAAAAGTGCATATATTTTTTTACTGCTGCTGTTACAAATAACAAGAAACTTAGTGGCTGAAAACAACACAAATTTATTCACTTATAGTTCTGGAAGTCTGAAGTTCAAATGATTCTTACAAGGTAAAACCAGAGTGTGATGGTGGTTCCTTCTGGGGGTGCTCAAAAAAATCCATTTCCTGACTCTTTCAGCTTCTGAACACCTCTCACTCTTTAGCTAATGAACCCTACCTCTGTCTTTCCAATCTTTTGCTTATGTGATTACAGTTCCCATCACTGTAGTCAAACCTTCCCCTACCCTCTTTCAGAAGAACACACGTAACTACACTGGGTCCACCAGAAATGCTTAACTGAATTCTATCTACAAATGCCATTTTAGCATTTGTGGTAATATATTCACAAGTCAAGGGTTAGAATGCGGGCTTCTATGGAGAGTGAGGCATTTATTCAGCATAAAACAGTGTTCAGTTCAGTTCAGTCGCTCAGTCGTGTCCAACTCTTTGCGACCCCATGAATCGCAGCATGCCAGGCCTCCATCACCAACTCCCAGAGTTTACTCAAACTCATGTCCATTGAGTCGGTGATGCCATCCATCCATTTCATCTTCTGTTGTCCCCTTCTCCTCCCGCCCCCAATCCCTCCCAGCATCAGGGTCTTTTCCAATGAGTCAACTCTTCACACATAAACAAAAGACTGGGAAAGTATCTGATACAATGTTACCAACAATTTTCTCTGGATACAATTATCACTGCTTTGTAATTTGTCTTTTTTGTCTATCTCTTTTCTAGAATGAAACATACATAACTTTCATAACTGGGCCAAAAGGGGGACATTTTTTTTTTAAGTGTGCAGAGAAATTTTTTCTTTTGATCCTTGATCTTTAATGTGCTTTCCACATGACTTACACTTCCATGTTAAGAAATTAGATATATATGGCTGCATATCTTTCCAAAAATGGCATATCTAATTCCAAATTCACTTACTTCTTAGGTACAGATGATTGAAAACATGTAAAATAATCAGACTGTCTTCTGTAGCTAGAAAAAACCAAGGGTGAAGTTCCAACATGCAACAAATTTTTTTAGGTAGTTCAGTCAATACAGGACTAGTAGTTTTCGAGCAAAAAAAAAAAGTGGCTGCTATTTACTACAAAGAATTAATAACAAGTTACATATAAAAATCAAGCTCATGAGTAAAACTCAAACAGTATGCTAAAAGGAGTTTAAGCAAATAATATATCAAGAGAACAGATTTAAAAGATATTCCACCAAACTAAAGACTAATTGTAAACAGATGACTAAAAATTTACACATAGAAAAATACATGTTCAAAGAGAACTTGAACTGTGAGGGAAGTTTTTGAGTACATGCTATATTGCAGGTGATGAAGAGCAAAAGGTGAATATTTGTTTTACTCTTTTAGCAAAAGCTATATAAAATAATGTATTTTTAAGAAAATAGTAACCAGTGATAAAAACCAGCAAAGATACTGGAAATATCTGATCTGGAAATATCTATATATCTGAGGTCTAAAGGAAAACATGTCAGGATCACAAATGAAATCAACTAATTTGCATATGATATATCAATGCACTGTTCATACAAATTTCAGAAATTCTTAATTTGAATATTTTGAGAAAGGAACTAAGGTTTAATGATTTTCTTTTTTACCAGTGAATACTGCATTTTACTTTTAACTTAGCATTATGCACAGTATTTAAGAAGATCTTAATTGTAATCTCCCATTTACCAACTGTGTCATAGTATGATGGTTAATTTTCTCAGTGAGATTCAGTGGTACAATGAAGATAATACCACCTACTTCATAAGACTGCTCTGTGGGTTAAACATAATTATGTTAGTATGTATTAGTGCCACTGCCTCATAAAATCAAGGCATTCAATAAGTATTATTTAACTTTCAATATTCATTGTACTGCGGCTGAATGAATTCTACAAGATTTCAAAAATCAATTTCAGTTCAGTTCAGTCGTTCAGTCATGTCCGACTCTTTACAACCCCATGAACCACAGCATGCCAGGCCTCCCTGTCCATCACCAACTCCCGGAGTCCACCCAAAACCATGTCCATTGAGTCGATGATACCATCCAACCATCTCATCCTCTGTCGTCCCCTTCTCCTCCTGCTCTCAATCTTACCCAGCATCACGGTCTTTTCCAATGACTCAGCTCTTCGCATCAGGTGGCCAAAGTATTGGAGTTTCAGCTTCAGCATCAGTCCTTCCAATGAACACCCAGGACTGATCTCCTTTAGGATGGACTGGTTGGATCTCCTTGCAGTCCAAGGGACTCTCAAGAGTCTTCTCCAACACCACAGTTCAAAAGCATCAATTCTTCAGCCCTCAGCTTTCTTTCTATTCCAACTCTCACATCCATACATGACCACTGGAAAAACCATAGCCTTGACCAGACGGACCTTTGTTGGCAAAGTAATGTCTCTGCTTTTTAATATGCTGTCTAGGTTGGTCATAACTTTCCTTCCAAGGAGTAAGCGTCTTTTAATTTCATGGCTGCAATCACCATCTGCAGTGATTTTGGAGCCCAAAAAAATAAATGGAGTCACTGTCGCCACTGTTTCCCCATCTATCTGGCATGAAGTGATGGGACCGGATGCCATGATCAGAGTTGTTCAATCGTGTCTGACTCTTTGCAACCTCATGTACTATAGCCCGCCAGACTCCTCCGTCCATGGGATTCTCCAGGCAAGAATACTGAAGTGACTAGCCACTCCCTCTCTAGGTGATCTTCCCTACCCAGAGATGGAACCTGGGTCTCCTGCACTGCAGGCAATTTCTTTACCATTTGAGAAACAAGGGTAGCTGATATATTTATATATTTGTTTTTAAACATATGAATTCATGTTATGTATTTAGCCATCCTGATGAGTGTGAAGAGGATACATATAGACTTTGACAACAACAACATTGAGAATCCTAGTATTTTTTTTTTCTCACTTTATTTTTTTTTATTTTTTCAGTGGGTTTTGTCATACATTCCTAGTATGTTTTAAACAATGGCATATGTATAAGTACATATCACTGATGTGTAAACACATACATAAGTACATGTATATGTACAAAATCACTGCAGATGGTGACTGCAGCCATGAAATTAAAAGACACTTGCTCCTTGGAAGAAAAGCTATGGCCAACCTAGACAGCATATTAAAAAGCAGAGACATTACTTTGCCAACAAAGGTCCGTCTAGTCAAAGCTATGGCTTTTCCAATAGTTGTGTATGGATGTGAGAAAGGGACTATAAAGAAAGCTGAGTGCTGAAGAATTGATGCTTTTGAACTGTGGTGTTGGAGAAGACTCTTGAGAATCCCTTGGACTGCAAGGAGATCCAACCAGTCAATCCTAAAGGAAATCAGTCCTGAATATTCATTGGAAGGACTGATGCTAAAGCAGAAACTCCAATACTTTGGCCACCTGATGCGAAGAGCTGAGTCATTGGAAAAGACCGTGATGCTGGGAAAGATTGAAGGCAGGAGAAGGAGACGACAGAGCATGAGATGGTTGGACAGCATCACCCACTTGATCGATGTGAGTTTGAATAAGCTCTGGGAGTTGGTGATGGACAGGGAAGCCTGGCGAGTTGCAGTCCATGGGGTTGCAAAGAGTCAGACACAACTGAGTGACTGAACTGAACTACGTATAAGTACATGTTCCAACTTAGACAACTGTTTAGTAAATGATAAAACTCAAGTAAATGTAAGGTCAGGTATACTTATAGTCTAAATGTATCACAGCCATAATTTAAAAGTAACTATGGGAATAATGCCTCAGAAAATGAACTAAAATTATGTCTCATGCTCTATCGCCCTCACCAAGCTATTTGACACACTGCAAGCAGCCTGATTATATTAAAATTAAAATTTAACATTTTACTCTCCTCTTAATATCCTTCAATGGCTTCTCATTTTTCCTAAGATAAAGACTAAACGCTCTATAAAGCTTGCATGATCTATAAAGCACTGCATGATTTGATCCTGTATATCTCACATACCTCATCCCCTGATTCCTTCTCCTCCTTCTCTGTGTTAACGTGGTAGCATCTCATGTGCCACGACCTTTCCAAGCCACTGACCTTTGCGGATGCTGCCGCCACTGATTCTACTTCTTCCCATCCTCACACCATCACCACTCCACTACCAAGTCATCGTTCACATCACAGCTTCCTCATTCTCTTGCTTCACCTACTTCTACTCCCTGGTCCACAAATTAGGTCAGGTTCTCTTGTAATCTATTCCCAAAGCATCCATAATTATTATTCAGAGGTCTTATGATCATCATATCTAGGTAATTGTATGACAAGTTTAATATATATCTTTCCTACTGCTTTATCAGCTTCAATGGAGCAGAACACGAGTAGTTAGTCAATCCCCAGAGTAGTTAGTCAATAAATATATGTTGAATGAATAAAGAAAAGTGAGTTAATTCCAATAACTGACAGTCTCTCCAAGCTCTATTAGTGTAGCTCTTGAGTAAGTAAAAATTAAGGAGAAAAAAGATGTCATCCTTGTGCATATTAAATGAAATAATAATAAATTGTCTTCCGTGTAATAAATACTCAATAAATACTAACATTTCCTTGCATGCTGAACAGTACTATCCATGCTTTTATTAATTATTGCAATTATTAATTGCAATTATTAATTAAGAATTTCTACTAAGCTTGAAAGATTTAGAATAACTGCAAAGGCAAAATCTGTTGTTTAGGGACTTTACAAGCTGAACACTTGCTAGGTACAGTATCAGAAATAAGTACAGAACCCTTGCTATTACCCACACACTGACTCATTGTGAGGCCTAAGATACATACTTCAACCCACTGAGTCTTACTTTTTTCTCAATGAATAACAGATGAACCATGATCACCAATGTCTACATGTCAATGATTCTAATTTACACGTTTTCATATAATATACCATGATCTCTTCAGGAGCCACCTCCCTTTGCTTCATACTATCTCCAAGTAGCTAAGCTTTCTGCAATGATACTTGGAAAACTGCTCAAACTTCACTGGCTGCAAATGTTCCATAGGCTAAATAGAAAAACAAAGATTGAAACTCATTTTTATTTAAATGAATGGCTGGTGCTTAAAGCTTTTCAATGATGAACTGTACTCCTTTACATAAATTAATTTAAAAATTAATGTAAAGCAACTTTTACTTGATAATCTATAACATGATTTCCAAAAATTTTGGTCAAACACCCCACCAGTTAAAATACTTGTCCACACAGCAACAATATATGTGTATTCATTTATTTATTAATAGCGTACATGTGTACTTCTAGTATATTTACTGAAAGCTGGCCTAGGAGCCACAGGCGTTTCTATTATAAGAATGGTTCCAACAAGAGAAAGTCCTGGGCTCACAGATTTTCTTTCTAGTGAGTAAAGAAAACCCATATTCAAGTAAATAAATAAGTGAGATATAACTTCATTTTAGTGTAAGTGTTAGGATGGAAAAAAAAAGTCATAATCCCTAAGCAAGTCTATTTTAGGTAAGAGTAGAGTAATAGAGATGGAGTATTTGAGGCAGAAAAGTAGTAAATCCAAAAGCAATGATCTAAGGTAAAGTGTGGGACATTTTAGAACAAGCAGATTAAGTCATTAAGAACTTCTATAAAAATAAATTGACTGCCACAGAAATTTCCAAATGTTCAGAAATCTAATCCTGAACTCTGTCTTATTAATTTGATTCCTATACCAAATAGGAACCAGTACAATTAGAGTTACCATATGTCTGGATATCTACCAGGTGGGAATTTCTCACTATTTTTCATTTTTATAATTTTACTAAATATTCTAAAAGTGTGTCATTTAAAATAAATTTTATGATAATTTACTCCAATGCATACATTTCAAAAAATTAAACTGGATGAATTCTAATTAAAACTATATAAAATTTATATATCATTTTGGGTAAGCATATTTTCATATGAAGACATCATTAGAGACAACAGTTTAAACTTTTTAAATTATTTAGGTCCTGTTTTCATTGTCTTTAACATGACATTTTTATTTTATTTATATATATACAAATATATTTATATAAAAACAACTCAGGTTAAATATATTGTGAATTTTAGTAGAAAGAGTTTTACCACCTGTAGTTGAGAGGGGGTGGTATAGACCCAGAAGTGGCTATAGACCCAGGCTGCCTGGATTAAAACTAGATTTGACATTTCCTCGCCCTGTGATATTATACAAATGAATCAACCTTTCTCTGCCTATGTTTCTACAAATGGAAAAAAAAAAAAAAAAAGGGTGATAATAAGCATACCATTCTCATTTGAGGATTTAATAAGCTAATAAATGGAAAAAGCTTAGAATAACCTGGAACAATAAGTGCTCAATAAAGTTTAACTAGTATTATCATTATTTTACAATCAGATGGTTTTCCAGTTTTATTTAATAAATGATCCAAAATAATGAGTTATATATCTGTGAAAAATAGTTGTTCACAATAGGAATATGAGATATGCTATTACCTCTTTTATGTGAAATCATTCTCAGGACATAATCTATTTAGAAAGGCATGCATTCAGCATCAGAAAAGCACATTCAGCATCTTCATACAAATAAGGAGCTATCAAGCATTGCTGAAGACTTATAAACCCCGCACCACATTTCATGGCTTAGCAAGAAAAGTCAGTCCAGGCAATCAGCCGTTGCGCTCCCTCGCAGCCGGGCGCCTTGACAGGGGACACACACAGCACAGATCCACTCGGGAGCCCTGGTGGGAGGTTTTCAGACATCTCTGCTTCCCTCCTTAAACTTTTTTTTTTTTAACTATTTTTACGATGTTATTTACATATCCAGAATAACAAAACACATCCTTGTAAATATACAATCACATAAATTTTCATCTCTTTTCTAAGTTAATAGCAACTTTTTTCTCTCAGCTATTTTTCACTTTCTCATAATTGTGCTGTGTCGTCCTTCATTTTGAAATACGCTAAGATATTCAATAATTCTAAAATACATATTTAAAAACACTAGCGTATAAGCTTCAGGAAATTTAATAAAAACACATGAATCAAAGAATAAGATTAAAATGTCAACCATGTGGCTCATTTATGTTTTCCCAGACAATCTTCAATCCATCATTCTTCAATTTGTGAAATATAAAAATTTAGATTCTTTGTGTCGATCAAGGTCACTTCTGCTCTATTTGCAAATGTACCGGGCAGATCATTTTAAAAGTCACATAAACCATTAAAGTACAATATATTTCATTTAAAAGAGGAGAAATTTTTTATTCTATTTTAAAACAAAACACAGAATAGATACACTAAATGTAAGGTTAATTCAAGTTTTAATTGTTTCACTATTTTACACGATATAAAATTTTAAGTAATTAAATTGAGGCTGATATTTGTTAATTTATAGCTATAACAACACACACTAGAAACATTATCTCACATTTATGAAACAAAAGAAAAAATCAAATCCAATAAAACAAAAATAATTTATAAGTATAAATGTCTTTCAGTCAAGACATAAACATCTATTAAATAAATCAATAATAATGAGGGGTTTTACAGGGAGATAAATGGATAAATATTTTAATTTTTAGTAATATGAACAAAGGCAAGATGTGATCAGTGGCAGAGGTGAGAACGGAATATAAAAATACTAACTAAAATTCTTACTCTTAGAAGAGGGAAGTGTATTATTTTCATAACAAAACTGTACACTGAACTCTAAAAAGCAATAGGAGAAAATCAAAGCAAAACAGCTATTTTTTCAGAGAAAAAGGTGACAAAAGTATATTAGATTACTTGGAGATATACTGAAATTCAATCAGCAGTTTGAACATTACATATAGTAGAAGCATAAAGTAGATGATTTCAGTAAGCGGCTTTTCGTACTCTGATTCTACTCATAGAAACATACCCTCTATAACATTTTCATAGTCCAGTCTTTCATCTTGTGTTTATGGTTTTCTTCACCATAATTGCTACTATAGTTTTTCAAAATGCATTTAGGAAAAAAAGAAATTATACTACTTTGTAGCTATTCCTTTTCATATTTGCCAAGAATAATTAAGTCCTTCAATGTTTACAGGGGTCAATCAAGTTTGATATCATTGATAGAAACTTTTTTCCCATGTAATACATGATACCTATCAAAGACATTTGATTTGGGAGTTTAAACTGACTTCTAAATAACTACTAAGACTGTCTATAGGATACAAGTGCTGTAGTATTAGTTTCAATTAAATTAACACCAAATCACACTCAATTGCTTCAAGTTACAGTGTGGACCTGCATTTTAAATTTCACTCTTTAAAATCAGGATAGTTTCCGTTAACACTATTACAAGAACCACTGACCTTTTTTCTATTTTTTAAAAAACACCATTTCTTTTAAATATTATTACTCTTTTAAGGTCTCATAACAAGTGACAAGACTGCCATCTAGTGCTTTATGACTATTCCTATAACGTTTTAAAGAGACAGTGAGAGTCCTATGTAATAGATGAGCTTCCAATATGGTAGTCACTAGTCATATGTGTCTTGAGTAATTAAAATGTGACTGATTTGAATTGAGATTGCCATTAGTATAGTATACAAGCTGTATTCAAACACTTGGAAAAAATAAAAAATAAAAATAGGCCATTGATGATTTTTTATACTATGAAAGGTTTTAGATATTTTGAATTAAATAGAATATATTATCAAAATTAACTTCACCTGTTTAATATTTGAGATTATAGCTAGTAGAAAAATTTTAATTCCACATATGGCTTACACTAGTTTAATTTGGATAGCACTGATGTAAAGAATAATCATCTTAGCCTTAAATATAAAAGGCTAAAATATTAGTGCATTCATTATTTCTAAAAATGGAATGTAATTTATTTGTGTCCATAATTGTAACTATATTACTCTTTGGGGATATAATAAACACTAAAAATTTAAGAAGAATCGAACAGGAATGTCTAATTTTAAAAAGTCAGACAAAAATATGTACTCATTAAATCCAGGATGTTTGAGAAAAGTAAATAAAATTTATGTGGAAAATATAGAGAATGAGGATATATTGAAACAAATAGAAAATAGACAACGTGAACCATCATTAAGGACAATAATCGCAAGTGGACTGAAACATATGAAATATGCATGTGTCCATAAGTTTATGAAACAAATAGCAAACCGAGTTGTAACCTTACTAAGCAAAGTATTCTTTATTTTGGAAACTGATATATTTTTTTAAAAATATATTAAAAATTTACCATGCCTTTCCTATGTGCCTGTAGCAATGATTAAGGAAATGCCTCACTCAAGGAAATTTGTTTCCACAAAAGTTTTCCAATCAAGAAATAAAGGAGTAAGAATACCACAGTTTATAACCCCCAAATCAGTTGCAATCTAACACTGAGCATCAGTGTCTGCTAAGAACAAAAAAGAGACGTGCTGGCATTATGTGCTTCAGTTACATGAAGAACACAAAACCACCTGTCAAAGTATTTCCTCCAAAATCATATCTGAATTTGATTAAACCTCTAAATCAGGGTTTCTCAACCCTCGTGGTGTTGAAATTTGAGTCAGATGATTCTTGGTTCTAAGAAGCTCTCATGTGTATGTAAGACATGTATCAATAGCAACCTCTACCCATTAGAAGTCCACAGGATCCACCCCCCATGCCTACTTGTGATACATAAAAAGCTCTACGAACACTGTCAAATGTCCCATAGACTACAAAAATATCTTACTAAGTTTGGGGAGTTTTATGCTACATTCTCAATAAAATTATAAAAAATAATTATAACATACGTTTTAGTAAGACTTACTTAATTGAAATTAAGAAAATTCTTAAAAAATTCAAAAAGAAGTTAAAATTGAACCACAAACTATATAGAAAATAATATTAAAAAAAGCAAACAAATCAAATGGAGGCAAAAACAACAATTACAAACTATAAAAGAGAAGGACATCACTAAGGACAAAACCTAAAGCAGAAGAACTAGAAAACAAAATCAGTGGAAACAATGAATAAACTCAAAAGCCCACATTTATATATGGAGGAAAAGAAGATGAACAACAACAAAGAATCTACCAATTAAAAAATGCCAGATCCAGAAATCTCAGTTAAATTCAGTTAATCTTTGAAGTTCACTTCATATTGTTTAACTATTCTTGTTTTAAAACACAATCTTTGTCAAAGATAAGGTGTCCATAGGTTCGTGGATTTATCTCTGGGCTTTCTATTCTGTTCCATTGATCTATATTTCTGTCTTTGTGCCAGTACCATACTGTCTTGATGACTGTGGCTTTGGAGTAGAGTCTGAAGTCAGGCAGGTTGATTCCTCCAGTTCCATTCTTCTTTCTCAAGATTACTTTGGCTATTCGAGGTTTTTTGTATTTCCATACAAATTGTGAAATTCTTTGGTCTAGTTCTGTGAAAAATACTGTTGGTAGCTTGATAGGGATTGCGTTGAATCTATAGATTGCTTTGGGTAGAATAGCCATTTTGACAATATTGATTCTTCCAATCCATGAACACGGTATGTTTCTCCATCTGTTTGTGTCCTCTTTGATTTCTTTCATCAGTATTTTATAGTTTTCTATGTATAGGTCTTTTGTTTCTTTAGGTAGATATACTCCTAAGTATTTTATTCTTTTTGTTGCAATGGTGAATGGTATTGTTTCCTTAATTTCTCTTTCTGTTTTTTCATTGTTAGTATATAGGAATGCAAGGGATTTCTGTGTGTTAATTTTATATCCTGCAAATTTACTATATTCATTGATTAGCTCTAGTAATTTTCTGGTAGACTCTTTAGGGTTTTCTATGTAGAGGATCATGTCATTTGCAAACAGTGAGAGTTTCACTTCTTCTTTTCCTATCTGGATTCCTTTTACTTCTTTTTCTGCTCTGATTGCTTATCTTTGACAAAGGAGGCAAGGATATACAATGGAAAAAAGACAACCTCTTTAACAAGTGGTGCTGGGAAAACTGGTCAACCACTTGTAAAAGAATGAAACTAGAACACTTTCTAACACCATACACAAAAATAAACTCAAAATGGATTAAAGATCTAAATGTAAGACCAGAAACTATAAAACTCCTAGAGGAGAACATAGGCAAAACACTCTCCGACATGAATCACAGCAAGATCCTCTATGACCCACCTCCCAGAATATTGGAAATAAAAGCAAAACTAAACAAATGGGACCTAATGAAACTTAAAAGCTTTTGCACTACAAAGGAAACTATAAGTAAGGTGAAAGGACAGCCCTCAGATTGGGAGAAAATAATAGCAAATGAAGAAACGGACAAAGGATTAATCTCAAAAATATACAAGCAACTCCTGAAGCTCAATTCCAGAAAAATAAATGACCCAATCAAAAAGTGGGCCAAAGAACTAAACAGACATTTCTCCAAAGAAGACATACAGATGGCTAATAAACACATGAAAAGATGCTCAACATCACTCATTATTAGAGAAATGCAAATCAAAACCACAATGAGGTACCATTACACGCCAGTCAGGATGGCTGCTATCCAAAAGTCTACAAGCAATGAATGCTGGAGAGGGTGTGGAGAAAAGGGAACCCTCTTACACTGTTGGTGGGAATGCAAACTAGTACAGCCGCTATGGAAAACAGTGTGGAGATTTCTTAAAAAACTGGAAATAGAACTGCCATATGACCCAGCAATCCCACTTCTGGGCATACACACTGAGGAAACCAGATCTGAAAGAGACACGTGCACCCCAATGTTCATCGCAGCACTGTTTATAATAGCCAGGACATGGAAGCAACCTAGATGCCCATCAGCAGATGAATGGATAAGGAAGCTGTGGTACATATACACCATGGAATATTACTCAGCTGTTAAAAAGAATTCATTTGAACCAGTCCTAATGAGATGGATGAAACTGGAGCCCCTTATACAGAGTGAAGTAAGCCAGAAAGATAAAGAACATTACAGCATACTAACACATATATATGGAATTTAGAAAGATGGTAACGATAACCCTATATGCAAAACAGAAAAAAAAAACACAGAAATACAGAACAGACTTTTGAACTCTGTGGGAGAATGTGAGGGTGGGATATTTCAAAAGAATAGCATGTATAAAAAAATAAATAAATAAAATAAAATAAAACACAATCTTGTCAAATTCATTTTTGAAAGTTATTACCATAGTTACACAAAGTGAAGTTAGAAAAGAAAAAACACACTTAGAATGGCTAAAATGTAAAAGACTATATGAAGTACTGAGAGATTTTGAAGAACTGAAATTCTCATACACTCCTGGTGGAAATGGAAAATAGTGCAACCATTTGAGAAATGGTTTGATTGTTTCTTGAAAGTTAAACATATTATTTGTCATATGATCACTACCCAATAACAGGATCTTTCAGTACAAAATCAGTACTGTTTTTTAGTAAAACCAAAATTGCCTCCCAGAAAAATCTATCACAAAATTCTATTTGTTCAAAATTTAATCATAATGAAAAAGATTACATTAGAATCCAGCTGAGTTACTCAAGTTCTGTTTTTTGTTGCATGTTCAAAATAAGATCTACTGCTGTTTTACTCCTCAGAGTGGAAAAAAATGTACCAAATATTAATATAATTAGAGAATATAGCAAAGAGACACTGACTTCCCTAGCAAAATATATGGAGCTGTAAGATTCAAAAATAGAAAAAATAAACTATTAATGACATTAGTTATTCAAAATGAATTTCATTACCTAAAATCACCTGAAACTAATAAAACAAACCAATTATCTAAAATAAAAAACACAAATACTTACAATAACATGTTCCTCTAAGTGGATTACCAACATAGCGATTTTCAGAGTCACATCTGTAGAAACACGAAGAACTCATTTACTATTAAATAACAAAATTCAAAAGCTTCATGTTTTTCCTTCAAGCAAACAAGTAATTAAACTCTACACTAAAACATATTTTAAAAGCTATACTATTAATTAAAGTTTTAAAAGCAAATATTCAAAAGAATTAATGTAGAAAGCCTATATGCAGACATGAGTGAGACAATAAGTGGAAAAAAAACACACAATAGGAATATAAAGGATGGGATAAAATTATGAATTTAGGGGATAATATTCTTCCTTAACAACATGAGGAAGAATTTCCAAGTCTGGATAAAGATTAAAAGACATTTTTTTAGGTATGGGAAATGCAGGAATTCATAAATCATATCATTTTCTTACTTCTGGTAATTGAAATTAATATATTTTCCCCAGTTTCTAAACCAATTAATCTGTATTTTTAAAAGACATCCTCAATTGTATCATGGAGAAAAGCTTTCTTTAAATCATTCAAGATTAAATTCAGGAGTTCAAACTTTGAAGTCTTGTAAGCAGATTATTACGAAATGGAAGAGCACGTGAGCATTCAGGCTCAAGAATTCTAAGTTAAATTCTTCAAAAATATGGTTAACTATATAGAGAAGTAGGAGAAAATTGTAAGTATTCTGAAAATTTCTGAAGTTTGTAGTTTTCCAATCCCTGTTCCCAGAATTCAGTTAAAATGACAATTAATGCCTAAAAGAGATATAGCTTGGTTTTGCATAATGCTACTTCTTGGAATGTCCTCCAAATTTAATTATTACAAAATATATACACACATGGGTAACTGAATAAAGTGCCTCAATATTAAATTATAAGTAGAATTTTAAAAAGCAAGAAGGTTCTTCCAAAAACATCTTTAGCTTTAGTAGAGTCAATTAGAACCGAGGAATACATATGTATTTTAATTAATGAAGGTCCAAACAGTTCAGAATAATAAAGTAAATAATCAGTTACATTCTGAATGCATTTTTCAGTCATGTGCTTGCTAATATTTTGTATCCATGAAAAAAAAAAAGAGGTGAAAACTAAATATTTTTCTACATTAACTACAAAATCATTATAGAATAGCCCTTTATACCACTAACTTTATCCTCTGGAAAAAAGAAACTTTGGGGTACAGGTTTTCTTCAGGATATAGGTACCTCCAAAAGGTACTTTTAAAATCTGTGATATATAGTAGTTTTCTAGCTTTAGAAAAGGATGAAAGCCATTACTGCTGGGTTAAGCACTTCAGAATCCATACTATTCCTATATTATTGTTCCTTCCTTTAGACTTAGCTCCTTAAATCCTACCACTTTATACCAAATATATACATATGCTAAAGGACTGATTTACAATACTGCTATAATTCCTTTTCTCTCACAAAAAGTAAACTTGACTTGTTGCAAATGGATAACTCAATATTGTGCTTCCCTGGTGGCTCAGATGGTAAAGAATTTGCCTGCAATGCTCGAGGACCAGGGTTTGATCCCTGAGTTGGGAAGATCCCCTGGAGAAGGGAATGGCAACCCACTCCAGTATTCTTGCCGGGAAAATTCCATGGACAGAGGAGCTTGGCGGGCTACAGTTCATAGGGTCGCATTTTCAGAATAGGAAAACATTCAACATAATAATCCCTGCATTTTTATGCATGATATTCTTGGCATATCTTATTGCCTAAATATTGAGTAGAGGACTTTCAAGTTCCCATAGCAATTTAACCTGACAAACTTTGACAAACAACAAGAGATTTCAAATACTTTTTCATTTATCAATGAGTTAACTTTAAAAGCTCCAACCCAAATCTATTTTCCAATATGGAAGTTATTAAGTTTTCATTCTTGTTATTAATAATTCATTTTTTCAAATAATCAATATAATTATAACATGTATACCTTCAACATAATTTTTACAAGGAATACTTAAAATTGTATTTTCTTTAAACCACAAGTTTTCTCAGAAGGATGAAAAATATGCTTCTGTTTAGGAAATAACTTCTGTTGGCTTTCATTACTCAAACTTAAAATTTTAAGAGAAATAAGAAATTAACACGTCCTTGATAAGAATAAAACTCAAAGGCTTTACAGAGTTCTTGAAGGTATCCAACATAAAAATGACATTTCTCTTTTACATTTTCAAACTCAAAAAAATAAATTAGAAACATTGTCTAAATTATTTTATATTAATCATTATTGAAAAATGTTGAACGTATTAAAAGTACTTTCAAAATATGAGCTGAGTTTAAACACCAGTTTTTGGCATTTTAATTTCAGATCTCATTTAAAGAAACACCAGTGTTTACAAACATTTGAGGAAATAAATAGTTGCAAAGGAAACATAATGAAATTTCAGACATAAAATTCACCTGGAAAAACACGAAAGTAGATACAAATAAACTGAAAGACGTTTCTTGTTTTTCATTAGGCTATCTCAAGATCATCAAGTTGGCAGTTAATTTCAAAGATAGTGGTTAATTTGACCTAAGAAAAATTCTAATGAGCTTTAAAGGAGCTAGAAAAGTTGATCTTAAGGTTCACATGCAGGAATAAACATACAAGAATAGCTAGAAGCAACAATGAAAGGAAGGGCTTTGAGGGGACCTAGACTGAAAAGACATTAAAACATACTCAACATGTATATAATTAAAATTAAAACAACATGGTAGTTGTATATCAATAAAAAGATAAATGGTACTGAACAGAAGTTCCAGAAATAGGTACAGCTACTATTTACTAAAATTCTAGTGTATGATAAAAGCAGTGTTTTAAATGACTGGGGTAAAAAGATAGTCATCCTCTTACATAGTACTTGAGACAACTGGATAACCATTTGGAAAAATGTAAGATTAGATACAATCATCACACCACACACACACACAAAACACTAAACATAATTATAGAAGTGCTATCCATTATCTTTGCTAAATTTTCTGGTTTGGAAGTAAGTCACATGCCCTGCCCATACTCAAGGAAAGGGGATTATACAATAGTGTGTGAAGACCAGGAGGCAGAAATTATCAGTAATTACCTAATGATCTGTCCACAATAATATTTTTGTTATACATAAAGTTTTTATTATAAGATATTTTGATACAATTATTTGAGATATGAGTATGTATAATTTAATTCACATAATAAATAATTCGAGAAGCTAAAAGTATTTGACTGAGGTCAAACTCAGATTATAAGGGGTAAAGAGGATACGAATGGAAAAGTATACATAAAAATAATTCTTCGAACCAATTAGTATGGTACTATATAGATTACATTAATAATAATTCTGTTATGTAAGCTAAGCAATGTTTTTAAAATTCAGAATCTTTCCGTATAAAGATTAGAAACAAACATTAAAGCCTTCAGAAGTCTTCTGCATGGCTTAATTAAAAACATAACTTCAAAGTATTTCTGTGTCTAAGCAAAGAGATAATCATCCTCTATTCCCACTAAGCAAACAGCCAGACCTTTTTATAAAACAGACTTAGGCTGAAATATTCATTAGGGACTTTGAAAGGGTAAATATTATCATTACTTGGCACCTAAATAATGGTTACCATTTATTTATGTGATCATATTAAATCATAAATATCATTTTGAAAAAACAAAATATAAAATAATCCCCTATTTCTAAGTGTTAAAATATCACCTTTCATTTTGTTCCTACTGATGTAAATACTTATATATATTTATATATATATATATCTTACTGTAAAATATAATTTTTCTACTCAGAAGCTAAAGAAGGGTTAAATCTAATTGCTATAATTTGAAATATCATAACATGATATTTAAAACAACTGAGAATCTGATAAATTTGTGTTTTTATAAAAATTATAAAACTTATACAAAGTAAGACACGCTTGCTTTTGTTTTGCTTTTCCTCTAAAGGGACTCATAAAAATCATATATAAACAAAAAGATCATATTAAGTAATATCACAGTATCAATATTGATATCATACTTCTAAGACAATGTATCATAAAAATACAGACATGAATGTATGGTAAATCCTGAAATAGTAGAAGAGGTACACATTCTAAAACTGTAATGCTATTTACGGACTTGAGTCCAGTCATAATAAATAGAACTAGCGAGGTAATTAAAAACTACTAAAAAGAGTAGGGGATTTTTTTTTTAATACTTAAAAATATTGGAGAGCAAAGGGGTGAAAAATTACCAGGCCAAGATGCAGAGAAGGATAGAATCCGAGGATGCTGAACCATTTCAGGGGTCCCTTTATCTCCAATTATGAATGGGAACAGCATATCACAAAAAAGGATTGGAGTCCAGGCACACCAAAGACTGGTAAGCTTAGTCTCAAAGTGTAATCTTAGGATTAAAGGCATTAAAAGGCCTTCCAGAGACTGCAAATCTACTTTGCATACTAAATCGCTTCAGTGGTTTCCAACTCTTTGTGACCCTATGGACTGGAGTCTGCCAGGCTCCTTTGTCCATGGGATTCTCCAGGCAAGAATACTGGAGAGGGTTGCCATTACCTCCTCCAGGGGATGTTCCCAACACAAGGTTCAAACTCACGTCTATTATGTCTCCTGTATTGACAGTATTCTTTACCACTAGTACCACCTATGAAGCCCAAATCTACTTTGAACCATCCTTATCCCAGAAAATCATGAAGATATTACTATTCTCAGGCAAATAGCAGAATTAAATTCTCTTATGATTTAAGCAATGGTCTCAAATTTTCTACAAACATATTTTGTCAATATGGCATCAATAAAAAATAACCAGGCACAGACAGAAATAGACAAGAAAACAAGAACAAGAACCAGCAGAAACCAAGGATAATGGAAACAGAGCCATGGGAATTTAGATATTACCTAGAAAAAGCCACTGGCTTTAAAATAACTATTAAATTGGAGAAGACAACAGGCAAGAATAAAAATCTGTCTAAATTTTGGAAACTAAAAAAGGCAACTAGAAACTATAATAGATGAAGAATAAGAATTCAGTCTGAAAAATTAGAAAATAAAAACAAGAAAATGAAAATACGATAACCAAAATTAAGAACTGGATGGATGAGATTAACAGCAAACTATACACAGTGGGGAAAAAACAGTAAACTGATAAGAGGTCAGGAGAGAGTGGAAAAATATGAAAAAGAAATAAAAGCTATGGTGTTACTGGCTCCAAAAGCAGAAGGCAGAGAGAATGGAGAAGAAGCCACATTTGAAGAGTATTGGAAATTTCTGAAAGGCCCAACATAATAAATGAAAAATAATAACTCCAGCAATCACTGTAAAATTGGTAAAATAAAGAAAAAACTTAAAGTCAGAGAGTAAAAGAGACCTAGGAAGAAACTAAAAATCTGAATAGCTTATTACTCTTAAATAAATTCAATAGTTTATATCTCATTTTAAAGACATAATTAAAACCTTTCAACAAAGAAAAATCTAAAACTATCCAGTCACCTTTTTGATATTACCTAATACAGGGAAAGATAAGGAAATTGCAAACAGAAGCCCCCAAAAGCACTAACCATATGGAAAAGATTGATATATTGGATTACATTAAAATTAAGAACTTCTCTTCATTAATGACATACAAAACAATGCAAAAACCTAAACCACACAGTGGCATTTATGACACATATCATCAATAGAAGATACGCGTCTAGAATATATAAAACATTACTACAAAAAGTTGAAAAAAAGAGAACAGAATAGGAAAAAAAAAATCACAAGAAATTTGAAAGAGTACTATTTCAGAAAAGAGAACTTCAATTGATGATTAAACATATAAAATTTTTTAAATATTAAGCATACTAAATCTTAGAGAACTAAAGAAGCACTTCAGTTCTTAAGAAAATGTAAATTCAAAAGGCAACCTATCAATTATACATTCATCAGAATCCTTAAATTTAAAATGTCTTATAACACCAAGTATTGTCAAGAGAGTAGAATATTAAGTAAATTCATACAGCCCTGGAAAGCATATAATTCCAGATAACAATTTTATAAGAGCTATCCTCTAAAATTGAAAAAATGGGTGCCCAACACAGACTATCAAAAATGTCTGCACTTGTGAATCAGGAGACACATATGAGAATCCTCTAAGCCCACCAATTTTAATGGTTAAAAACAAAACAAAACTAGAATTATCAATAGAAAAATAGAAGAATGATTAAATGAAGTGTGGTATAATCATATCAATATATTCAAATACTCTATGGCATTGAAAACATCAAATTATAGTTACATGGATGCAGTTATTTATTCTTTCAGGCTCTACAGTTTTCACAGTTCTGTCTATAATACAATGGCATCTTCCAAGGTAAAATCCTTCCAGACTTTCAGGATGTTCGCCTTATCAGAGTTCCCTTCCATAGCACTGACAATCCTTTTTATTGAGTCCTGTGTGTAATGAGCCTTAAAGGTTCTTATGAGGCCCTGATTTAGAGGCTGATTTAGGGATATTGTGGGAGGGGGTGAGTAGAGCATTTGGATCTGGGTGGCCAGGGGGCACTGCCCAATATCGAAAAGAACTTTAAAAGGCAGTTCCTTATGGGCAAGGTACTTCCTGACTTTAGGAGCAAAGCATCAATGAGACCAATTAAAAAAAAAAAAGTTCTTGTCCAGGCCTTCTTGTACAACCAAAGACAATCTTTTCCTTTCTAGGTTCCTTGATTAGCAGCTACATAGATAATGGCAGTCCTGATCACAAACCTGATTTCATTTACACAAAAGAGTAGAGTTAGCCCATCCCTTCCTGATTTAATCCTGGTGTGTGCTTCTCTTCCTTGCTCACAGAAGTCCTTCATGGCTTTTTTTTATTTTTTTTTTTTAAAGAATAGAGCATTTTTATCTGCATTAAAAATCTGCTCAAGCAGATATCCTTTCTCATCAATGAATTTCTTAATGGCATCTGGGAAGTCATTTGCTCTCTCGCAGTCAGCAGAAGCTGCTTCTCCTGTCATCTTGACATCTTTAAGCCAAACCTCTTTTTAAAATTGTCAAACCATTCTTTGCTGGCATTAAATTCTCCAGCTGTAGACCTTCCGTTTGCATTAAGTTGACATGTAATGACTTCACTTATCCTTGAATAAGAGGTGGCTATAGGTGTACATTTCTTAAAGAAATTGTAAAAAAAAAAAAAAAACCTAAATAAACTGCATTTTCAATATTAGATTAAAGCTATTATGCAATGAGTACAAGGGCTGAGCACCTTCTGGGATAGCAGAAGTGACAGGTTCACAAATTTCCTATTCTTTTTTTACAGTGGTCCTTATGCTGGATTCATTTATCTTAAAATGGCAGGTAACCACAGCTACAGACCTTAATCTATAGGACATATCAAGCAATTAGACTTTTTCCTATAGTATCATGACTTTGCTTCTCAGGAGCACTTCCACTATCACAGGTGGCAGTTCATATGGGTCCCCTGGTTTCAAGATTTACAACACTGCACTAAACACGATGAAAAATACACAAGAACCATGAAAGATCACTTTTTACTGTGATGTATAATTTACTGGAGAGAAGAACTGCTCATGAAGATATGATTAGAGTCACAAGGCATTTTAAGCGGATACTCAGGGCACTTGAGCTCACCGCAATAGCAACACAAGTGGCTATAAGATTATTACAGTAGTAAACTATGTACTATTGCCAATTTCATGCAGTTATAATTTAGTACTGCATCTTTACATTTATTTACATTAACTCCAACTGCAAATGGGACCTTGTAAGGTCTTGTAAGTGCATGCATAACTTTTCACTAATTTTACCTGTTTATAATAAATTTTTAAAGGCTTCCCAGGTGGCATTAGTGGTAAAGAAGCCGCCTGCCAATTCAGGAGACATAAGAGAGGCCAGCTCAATCCTCCAGATCCCCTAGAGAAGGGCAAGTCAAACCACTCTAGTATTCTTGCCTGGAAAATCCCATGGACAGAGGAGCCTGGCAGGCTACAGTCCATTGGGTCACAAAGAGTCAGACACGACTGAAGCAACTTAGCATGTAATAAATTTTAAAAATAAACTTTTGTTTATTTTATGGTAGTAAATGATAAATTAGTATCAACATATATTTTATACATTCATGACATTTTTCTTAATTTTTTCAATGCTTCTAGATTATAGGGTTTGTCTGTGATTTTTTTCCAAATTGTCCCAAATACTCAAACATTTTTCCAATATATAATTGAAAAAATTTCATGTTTAAGAGGACCCATCCAGTTGAAACACATGTCATTCACAGGCTACTTGTAGCTAATTTCTAGTCTCATACCACTGTAGTTGGAAAAGATGTTTGATACAATTTCAAATTTCTTTTAATCCATTGCCTCCATATTTAATGTTTTTAATGTCATATTATCTTTTTGTTCTGTATATCTCTTAACTACTTATTGTGAATATGGAAGATTTTACTATGTTTGTCTTTTAACCTGGCTACTAGCTTCAAAAGTAGCTGGTCTATTATGTTTTATTTTATGTTTGACTTTACCAATGAGATTTTCCTTTTGATAGTTTTCACATTTCTATGTGGCCTCTTCTTTTCCGCTTAGAGAAGTCCTGTTAACACTTCTGGCCTTTAAGACCAGTTTTGCAGTGCTGACTCTTTCAGCTTTTGCTTGTCTGTGAGTTCTTCATCTACCCCTTAAAATCTGACTAACTTTACCTGGTAAAATATTCTTGGTTATAGGTATTTTCTTCTTCTCACTCTGAATGTACTGTGCCTTTCCTTTCTAGTTTGCAAAGTTTCTACTGAAAAGTTAGTTTATAGTCTTGGATTCCCATGTATGTAATCAGTTGCTTTTCTCTTGATGTTTATGAAATTCTCTTTTACTTTAATTTTTGCCATTTTAAATATAATGTGTTTTGATGTGGACCTCTTTGGATTCATCTTCTTTTGGACTCTGTGTTTCCTGGGCCTGGATGTCCGTCTGTTTCCTTCCCCAGGTTGGTAAAGTTTTCAGGTATTATTTCTTCAAATAAATTCTCTGCCCTTTTCTCTCCCTTCTCCATTTGCAATCCGTATAGTGAAAATGTCAGTGCATTTTATGCTATCTCAGAGGTCTCTTAAACTATCCTTATTTCTTTTCTTTTTTTCATTTTTCTGTTCAGCTTGGGTTTTTTCACATACTCTGTCTTCCAGATGGCTGGTCCTGTCCCCCTATCTCATTTAAGCTACTGTTGATTCCTTTCAGTGTTTTTTTTTTTGTTTTTTTTTTTTTCATTTCAGTTATGGTACTGTTCAGATTCTCACTGTGTTCATCCATTCTTCTCCAAAGTTTAGTGAGCATCTTTATGATCATTACTTTGAATTTTTTACTGGGGAAATTGCTTATCTCCAATTCGTTTAGTTCTATTTCAGAGGTTGTGTCACATTCCCTTATTTGGACATATTCCTCCCTCTTCTTATTTTGCTTAATTCTCTTGAGTTTATTTCTATTTCTTAGGTAGGTGGATTGTTTCCCAACCTTCAAGAAGTGACCTTCTGTAGGAGATTGTCCTATGGGGCCCAGAAGTATGCTCACCTCTGGTAACTGGAACTATATGGTGAAGGGGTACCCCCTATATGAACGGTGTGTACACTTCTCTATGACACAATATACTCCTATGGGTATGCTGGAAGGCAGACCTGGCCTCTGGGCTGGTGAGCTATGAGACCATGCTTTACATAATAGCTGCAGGCCCACTAGAATGTGGGGTAGGCTTCCCGTATAGTTGGCTGAATAGCCCAGGGAAAGCGGATGGCAGGCTCAAGGCTGCTACCAGCTCACTGATGGTCAGGGCCAGGACCTCACAAGACTGTCTGCATTCCCCTGCAGGGCTTGGGGCTTGTGCCAGCTCACTGATGGGTGGGTGAGCCCCTAGTGGAAAGAGGCTAAAGGGAGAATTCCAAAATGACACTTGCCAGTGCCAGTGTTATCACTATCACAGTAGAACAAGATCTCAAAAATGTATGCCACCAGTATCTCCATCCCAGGCAGAGATCCAGCTGCTTCCTGCCGCACTGGGAAGCTCTCCAAAATGAGCACATGGGTCTCACCTAGGCTCCTTTCAAACTACTGCCTCAGCACTGGAAGTCAAAGGGTTCGAGATTCTGTGCACATCCTTTAAGAGGGGAGTCTTGGTTTCCAATAGCTCTCTGGCTCTCATGAATGTAAGCCCTGCGGCTTTTCAAAGCCAGACATTCTGAGAGCTTGTCTTTCTGGTACAGGATCTATGGGCTGAGAAGCCCAAAGTGAGGCTCAGACCCACTACTCCTTCATGACTGTAATATTCCTACCATTTGTTAATCACCAGCCAAGTGGTGTGGGTCCTGAATATACTGTGTCGCCACCTCGCTTACTCATCTCATTGTGGTTCCTTCATGTCTTTATTTGCAAAATGTCCTTTCTGCTAGTCTTCAGGTCAATGTCATAGATAGTTTTTCTATAATTAGTTGTAATTTTGATGTGTGCATGGGAGGAAATCAGTTTAGGTTCTTCCTACTCTGTCCTTTTGGTCACTATATTTTACACTCATTTTATTCTAACAATCCAAACAATTCTGTATGTATTGAGACCTACTCTGACATTCTAGAGTTAAAATCATTTAACTTTGCACATGAATTTGAGCTAACTCAGGAAGACAGTGAAGGACAGGGAAGTCTGGTGTGCTGCAGTCCATGGGGGTCACAAAGAATCGGACACAACTTAGCGACTGAAGAATAACATCTTTGTATGTCTGATGTCAATGTAATAATAAAACTGGAGATCAAGGACAATGCAAAGTCTCCTGAGAGACAGCCTCCAATGACAATAGCTCTGAGAAAAGAAATGGAGAAGTCTGCAAAGGTTCTAAGAGATGAATGGGGATCAAAGGACAATTTGACTCTAAATCTCAGACATTTCACTAATCTAAACCTAGAAGTCACTAACCAAAACCTAGAAGTCACACTTAAAAAATAGGTCATTTAAGGTTATTCAAATGAAAGTGCAATAGTTAAGGATGTCAAGCAAGGTGCCAAGTGAACAGTAACTACTTGTGGAAGGGTGTGTGACTCCTGCAACAATCTTAAAACCTAGTCTTTTACAATAAAGGTTTGTAGCTTAAGGCACAATCCAGTGTAGAGGGGTGGAATGGAGGAAGAGTTATTCCATGCAATTTTCCAGGACTTGGGCTGTTCCTAAGTCCTGCAATCTTCTAGGTCCTCATCTCTATCTCCACTGAAGCACTGTATAGGGAAAGAGAGCTTATATAACACAAGAGCTTTTAAGGGGCCGGGTGTGAAGTGGTGGACATAATCCAATTGCATAACCTCCAACCTAACTCTGATAGAAAATGGGAAACAATGTCCAACTGTGTTCAGTAAGTTTTCATAATTGACAACTAAATGAAATTCAATCTACTAGAGTTCTGGAGAATGATGTGTTGGCTTAGAAACACTGATGGCAGAACTAACATTTAAATTTGAAAGTTCCTAATAATCCAAGAGTTTTAAACTCAAAAAGACATACTCAACAATTCAAATATTTACCTGACATGAGAGGTGTTATATTAATATTCAAGTTGATCTTCCTACCAGGATAAGTACTGTTTTTCCCCCTTCCCAAAAAGAAATTCAGCAAGGTGGGGAGCAGGGTGTGGAAATAATTGGGGAAAACGAAATCCTAAAATACACTAATTTACATTTGTTTTATAAAACCCTTGTGGGCTGTGCTGTGCTTAGTCGTTTCAGTCGTGTCCGACTCTTTGCGACTCCAGGGACTGTAGCCCACCAGGCTCCTCTGTCTGTGAGGATTCTCCAGGCAAGAACACTGGAGTGGGTTGCCATGCCCTCCTCCAGGGGATCTTCCCAACCCAGGGATCAAAGCCAGGTCTCCCACATTGCAGGTGGATTCTTTACCATCTGAGACACCAGGGAAGCCTAAAAACCCTTCCTATGTCCCAAAAACTAGTCTAAAGAGGAAGGCACAAATTTGATCGTCCAAAAATGGAAAAGGCACTGACATCACCCTCCGCCTCCCAACATCAAAACAACATAGATTAAAATGGGTAATAATCTTAAATACGGCTGGTCTAAAGGTAAACTAGAGAGGAAAAATTGTTCAGGAAGAAGATTCTCTTATGGCAATATTTCTTGAAGTGTGGTGAGAACTGTTAATGTTGCAATGCTTATAATAAAGCAAAATTTTGATCCCATCATAGAGTTTAAGTCACCATTTTCCAGGAGATTCTTCTTCACCCTACTTTTGAGAGCCAGAGTCTTAATCCTACCATAAGTAGCTGCAAGAAGTTATGACCACTAAAGAGGAAAGATGTAAGGAAGAGAAAGGGGGGACTCAGTTATGAATTAAACTACTAAACTTAAAATATCCTGCTTACTAATAGTGCCATATATCTCAGGTAATTATATTTATAATTCCAAATGCCTTTGAGAAATTTTATCTTCAATTTACTACTGATAAAAAGTAAAGCATGATTCTGGGTCAACCCACAAATTTTTATTAAATTACCAACATATCTAATAACATCATGAATGTATATACTTGTCTTCAGAAGGAAATAAATTACTCTAAGATCTTATATACAATAAATAAAACAACAAAAGAAACCACTAATTAACTAAATCAGTGGTTCTCAATGGGGATAAATGTGGGGTTAACAATTATCTTCATAATTATGGAGTTCTAATGGATCATATTAAAATAACTAAAAAAGAGGCAGAGTATGAGAGAAAACCTGAATGCCCAAGGCAACTCCACATGATAAGAAAAGTCAATCCAAATCCCACACTTTTGGAAAACAGAAAATAAGTTTTGTCCATAATTATTTGACAGTAGAACCTAACCATTTTATCTATAAATAAAAATTAGTTTTGCATGTTTATAATATATAGTGAATTTTCTAGGAATGCAATTACCACATACATTGAAAATAGACCATATATAATTTTATTCAGACTTTAACATTAAAGATGTATTCAACATTTCAGAAAACCTCATCAACAAATACTTATGCTATTCAAGGTATATACAGCACACAGTTTGGAATATGCCATGTGTCTAGAGAAAGTTTGAGACTTCTTTTAAGAAAATAAGAACAAATTATGTTATTTTAATCCTATACCATATATTTTGAAAAAACTGTATTCCTATGATATAAAATCTATGTGGTAAAAATTACATATTAAAACTATTTATTTAACTATTGCCAATTGTTTTTCAGCTGGGAACTCTGACAACATTCCCAGAAGCCCAAAACACAACTCTACTGGCTCCGTATTACTGTGTGTTTTTCCAAATTATCCTCTATTTCCTATTGTCTAAGAAATGATATAGTTTCCAAGGTCTTTTTAAGTTCCAGAAATAGAATGTGTGCCTCAACATGTGGTAGGACAGAATGAATGTTTTCTGTGACATTTTACCTAAATCTTACCCATATTTTAATCTAGGGAATTATTTTGGCAAGGAGTCACACATGACTGAGCGACTGAACTGAACATTCACAAGTAAGTTCCAGCTAATATTTGAGAATGTAATACTTCCTTACTTTCACATTTCAACAGCCTGTTACTTATCTTGGTATAAGATCTCTAATTTCTAATTTAACCATCTTCACTGGGCAGAGTGGATGGAAGGAGTCTCAGCGACTCCTTCCACTTGACCCTTTCTACCTAGTGGCTCTTTTCCCAAAGTCAGAAGACCAACATAAGGTGTCTGCCAGCTGCTACATATATCCATTTCAATCAGGCACATAGGGACAGCAAAACGACCACAGAGTGAGTTTATAGACCAACGTAGAGGGCTTCCCTGGTGGCTCAGACTGTAAAGAATCTGCCTGCAATTCAGGAGACTTGGGTTTGATCCCTGAATCTGGAAGATCCTCTGGAGAAGGGAATGGCTACCCACTCCAGTATTCTTGCCTGGAGAAATCCATGGACAGAGGAGCTGGCAGGCTACAGACTATAGGTGGCAAAGAATTGGATGCAACCGAGGGACTATTGCTATCACACTTAATTAAACAGATTTGGACCAAAATTCCATTTATAACCTCGTCCCTATAAGTTCCCATGCTAACAAAGGGCCTATGATTTACCTCTAAAGGCCAGCAGCACTATCAAATTTCTCAAATAATTGATTATGAAAGTTCATAAAGTTCTAGAGGTGCTATTCCATCATCACTGAGAACCACCAACCTAATAAACTGATGTTTCCTTTGTCCAATCAAAATATTTTGAGCTTCATACTTACTGGGTACAGTATATAACATATTATTGACTTACACTTGCTGTTTGTACCTGAGTAGAAATGAGTAGCTTTGCAACTAAAAAAGAAACACAGATCTTCATTCTTTATGCAAAATATTGAAAAGTACAGGAAACTAACTACCGCAGTCATGGTGAAACCATAAAAGCCATGGGAGTTGGCCAGACGATATCATAAGTATCTACCATAATATTTTATCAAAACTTCTTCCACCTATTTTCATCTGAAATCTTTTATTTCCCAACAAGAAACATCAGTATCTATCAGAAATGCTGTCAGAAGGTTAAAATAGAAAAAAATGAACCACTACTGACATTCTTCAAACATACACTGAAAATGACAGACACTGTATTTTACATGATGCAAACAAGCATCACTTTCACGTGGTTAATTGAGAAATTTTACAGAAACAACATGTGTGTTTTCCTTAAAGTCTGCATGTTGATCTTCAAAACAAAAAAATTTTTCAGAGAAACAATTTTCACTCATTTTATACTAGCTTATATTCTCATTAAATTCATTTTTTTTTAACTTACCAATTTTGAGTTCCAACTGTGTTCAAACCAGTGCCAGAATGAGAACTTTACCATGGCAAGATTAATAATTTGGTGTTCCTTTAAATGAATATTTTGACCCCATATTGAAGGCCTGCCCACTGTGTCTGCTATTATCCTCCCCAAGCTAACACCACAGGAAATGCATTGTTAAAAGTTTCTCCAATTTTTTTCCATGGGGCTCACAGAAAAAGACTAAAAAGGGTAGGGACCCACAACTCCACATTCCCAGGACCCTCACACTACTGACAGTGAGCACTTGAGCACTAATTTATCAGCTGGACACTTAGGCTTCCTGCTGGCTTCACGCCATCTTAGTCAGTATTTCTTTATCATCTCTCCCTGAAAGCTCTTGCTTCTCTTTAGCGTTCTGGCCATTTGGTCATGCTATAATCTCAGGACTCCAACGCTTTCAAGAAAACTCATGAATCTTTATTTGCCCAGCTTTATTTCTTTCATTGTAAAGGTGGGAACAATGCTTTTTCCAGCTCTCCACATCCTTGAGCAAAAACTAGAAATGTGATGATCATGTTCATTTTTACTCCTTTGCTTTATTAATGCTGTTTCCCCTTCTGTTTGGGTGCTTCCCTGGTGGCTCAGACGGTAAAGCATCTGCCTGCAATGCAGGAGACCTGGGTTCAATCCCTGGGTCAGGAAGATCCCCTGGAGAAGGAAATGGCAACCCACTCCAGTACTCTTGCCTGGAAAATTCCATGGATGGAGGAGCCTGGTAGGCTACAGTTCATGCGGTCTCAAAGAGTCAGACACAACTGAACGACTTCACTTTCACTTTCCCCTTCTGTTTACTATATTCTGTTCTCAGAAAACTTGAACTCTCTTCAACTTTCATCTTAAATATGCCCTGTTCTAATTATCCTTATTCTTCCATGATAAATCAATCATTCCTTTGTCCTCATTCAATATTTTCTACATTCTATTCCATTAAATAAAGTTATTGAACATTTACACTGTGGTATTTATGCAATGGTCCCCAAAGAGGGGGACCATTCACTTAATAAAGGATATAAGCAAGTACACAGATAACACATTGGAAAAATCCATAAATAGGAAGAGACTCAATTTCAGTTTGGAGAGGTTATGAAAAATCTACCAGAAGGCGTGATGTCTAACCACATGTGCATGCTGTGCCAAGTCGCTTCAGTCATGTCCGACTCTCTGCAACCCTATGGACTGTAGCCCGCCAGGCTCCTCTGTCCATGGAATTCTACAGGCAAGATATTGGAGTGGGTTGTCATGCCCTTCTCCGGGGGATCTTCCTGACCCAGGGATCGAACCTGTTTTTACATCTCCAGCATTGGCAGGCAGGTTCTTTACCACTAGTGCCACCTGGAAAGCCCCCTTCTAACTACATTTGTTGTTGTTCTGTTGCTCAGTGGTGTCTGAGTGTTTGCAACTCCTTACTTAAAACCAAACAGAAATTATCCTGGGAAAAAGGAAGGGCTCATTCATAAGCATCTCAACGCACTAATATAAGAAAGTAGTGTAGTAGATTTTGCCTAGTGTCTCCACTGCAAGCCTGATACTTTAAGTAAAAGCCATGTGTTATTCATCTTCATTAATAGTACGAAGTACTCATTTAATGATTGTCTACCGACATGAGTGATTAGCTTTGCTTCCTAACAAGAGCATTTTTTCCAGTATAAGCACATGGCAGGAAATTATTGCTTTAAGTTATTGCTTTAAGAATGAGGATCCTGGACTTCCCTGGCAGTCCAGTGGTTAAGAATCCACCTGCCAATGCAGGTGACATGGGTTCAATCCCTGGTCTGGGACGATTCCACATACCGCATGGCAACTAAGCCCTGGTGCCACAACTACTGAGTTCACACGTGGCAACTAATGAGCCCAAGCAACCCTAGAGTCCGAGGTCTGCACCAAGAGATGCACCAATGAGAAGAGCATGCATCGCAATGAAGAGTAGCCCTCACTCACCGCAACTAGAGAAGACCCAGTGCAACCAAAGGAAAAAAACATTAATTACCAAAAAATTTGTGAGGACACTAATGTCACCACTGCCCCACACTAAAATAAATGAATTAAATAAATAAAACAAATATTCATACAGAAATAAATATATATATTTAATACAAATAGGTAATATAAAAATTTCTATTTTATAAATATATTGTATATATTATGTAAATAATTACAAATATAAATAAATAAAACAAGTAAAATGAAAAAACAATGAGAGTAATTCTATCTATAAAAACTTAGACAGAGTGAAGTAAATCAAAAAGAAAAACACCAATACAGTATATTAGTGCATATATATGGAATTTAGAAAGATGGTAACAATGACCCTATATGCGAGACAGCAAAAGAGACACAGATGTAAAGAACAGACTTTTGGACTCTGTGGAAGAAGGCAAGGGTGGGCTGATTTGAGAGAATAGCATTGAAACATGTATATCACCATATGTGAAACAGATCGCCAGTCCAGGTTTGATGCATGAGACATGGCGCTCAGGGCTGGTGCACTGGGATGACCCTGAGGGATGGGATTGCGGGGGGAGGTGGGAGGGGGGTCCAGGATGGGGAACACATGTACACCCATGGCTGATTCATGTCAATGTATGGCAAAAACCACTACAATATTGCAAAGTAATTAGCCTCCAATTAAAATAAATTAATTAATTTTTTAAAAAAGAAAACAAAAAAAACTATCTACAAAATATGCCCACAAGTTAGTATTCCAATTTCCCCCATACTTGTAAAAAATTTCCCCTAATTATAGTAACTAGCAGTAAAATGTACTTTCATCATTCAGAACTACATAAATTATTTTTCTAATATTTCATGCATGTGTCAAATCTTCTAGCTCTGTATATCTAAGCTTACAAACCCATGAGTTCAGTGAATTAAAATACTGTCTCTTTCACCTGGAATCAAAAGTGTGTTACTAAAGTACTACATCACATAAGAGATAATTATTATGGATGGCTATGCCATTTATGAAAAAATAAAGTACAAATTTAAACTGTCAGTGTTTAAAATGATATTAGAAGCTCAACAAAAATATTCATTGCTTAAGACCAAGATCTACTACATAAATCACTAGGAAAAGGGGAAGCAAGGAACAGGGGAAAATGAAAATGAAGGGCTCTTGTTAAGAATCTATTAAAATTTTAATATGGCAACAGCAGAACATTCAATCAGTCAAGAAGCTCTTCTGAGCATGAGGCCCTATGTAAATGCACATGTCACATGACCACAAAGTTGGCCCTGCTTATAACAACCAGTATATGGCACTGCAAAATACTGGTGGCATCTCTGACTTAAAGCATAGGACTCAGCTTAATTGAATTGGTACTGAGAACAAAATAGCCTTCTTAACAGGAATTTCCCTATGAGCTTATGCTTTGACTTTAAAGTTTAGAGACTATGGAGAAGGAATAAAAACTTAGGGAATACATGTAAGTCCATGGCTGATTCATGTCAATGTATGACAAAACCCACTACAATACTATAAAGTAATTAGCCTCCAACTAATAAAAATAAATGAAAAAAAAAAAAAAAAACAACAACAACAAACTTGCTCTGCTCACCTTCTCTTGAAAACCTATGACACTTCAGAGACTAGCCAAAGACATGTTTATCTAACATGAGAAGTGCAGGATAATTCTACAGCAAATAATGTATTTGTTCTAAGTAAAAACAAGCAGAAAGATCATTTTCCAAGGCTAGCAGATTTCTTTAGATATAAACTTTTATTTATATATAGATAGATACAGTTTTGGAGAATGCTTTATTAATTTTTAAAATAATTATGTAATTATTATAGCTGGAATTTATGGTTTATGTCAAATGCAGTGTATTATATCTAATACAAAGATAAGTGCATGCAGATAAATAATTCAAAACTAGCAAAATGATTTTAACATATAAAGAATATAAGTAAGATAAAGCATTTAAATAACCTGAAAAAACTACTTTCTAAAGTTACTTCTTTTAGAGGTAGGTGAGAATCAATCTTCAGATTAACAACTAAATTATAAAAAGACAAAAACCACTCATAGAACTACTAAAAGCAGAGTAACAAGAGTAGGTTCATGTCTAATGAAATAACACAGAAAAAAAAGAAAATGAGTATAGAAACCAACTGAAAGGCTTAATGAGATTTTGATGGTCAGGATTAACAATAAAAGATTTAAAACAAAGAAATGCATAGAAACATTGAATTTCAGTTCTTTAACAAGATGTAGAGGAAAATTATAAAGAGAGCCACCCAGATTTGAGATTGGATATATAAGATGTTCTAGAAAAAATAAAAATATTTCTTTTTATCAGAAAGGTAAAAAAGACAAATATTCTATGGGCTCTGTTTTAAAGCTTCCATAAAACTGTCATTTAAAGGCTTAACTTCTCTGAAGATTGATAAAATGCAAATCAGCATAGTTGATAATAATATTGGTTACTTAACTAATACAACACTAAACTTCAAAGGGAAACCTGTAGCAATTAGTTCAACAGCACAAATTTAACCCACAAAAGTTCTATAAAGTAATTTTTACTTACAATTGGCATTGATCACCTTTTATTCCTTTAGTTGTGCAGAAACATTTTCCTGTGTGCATATGACAAATATTTGCATGGCCACTGCATGTACAAGCTGTAAGTCAAAACCAAAATGATATTGAATATTCCCCATCACAAACATGTACATCACATTTCAGGGAAGATTTTATTTTCTTATTTTTAAAATCATCGATTATCCTCTTGCCATCCAAAAACTAGGGTTATGACATGGGTTATTTCTAATTAAAGGGAAATTAATTTACTCATTTAAAATTTTTTGTGAAATGCTTCAAAGTCTTTGGAGTATCCTTAAGTCTAGTGTGGATCCGAGTATTTATCTCACCCTTCTATGGACGTTTTTCCATTTCTATTAAGTACATATACTTAATAAAATGAGTTTCAAAGAGCACAAGATCTTTAGAGTCAAACAGCTTAGCTACAAAATGCACATCTATTATCACTAGTATGTTGACTTTGAGAAATTTATATAACCTCTCTAGTTTTTGTTCTCTGTCTTCAAAAGCAGGGAGACACTCTTGGGACTTTTGCGAGAATTAAATGAGATAATGTATTTTAAATTCTGAACATATATCAAGCACTTAATAAATTTAACTATTACCTCCACTACTGTTACCACTGCCAACAATAAAATAATATAGTTTTCATGTATTGTATAAAAAGTCTATTTGCCCAAATATCATTCTTTTACATTTCTGAAGTCATTCTCAGTTGTAGTATTCCAGAATACTACCTGAAACATGACAGAGTATAATAGTTATACCCAGTGAATTTGGTTCATATGAACTCATTTCATTTTCTTACTCCACATTCCTTTGTTAAAGATCAGTGTTCCAAATATTTAGGACACAAACCTCATACTTCATTGTGCCCAATGTCTAATCAGCCAGTAGGTTCTAGATTCTACAAGGAAGCATCTTTCTTGTATCTGACCTTTCCTTTCCACTGTGATAGCCATCATTCGAAGTCTTGTCACTCACACTCTCTGACTGATACCAATACAATTCAGTAACTGATCATTCCACCTTCGGTTCAGCTACAATTTCATTCCTCAACCTTCAGACATGTTTGAAGAAGATAGGGCTGATCATGCCATTAGGGCTTTCAAAAACTTTGAATGAGAACTATTGTGTTTCTGCACACAATCAGCTAGTTAAACAATCGACTGATAAAAATGAAATTATTTGGCTTTTTCCTGATTTTCATACACGTTTAAAAATGAGATAATGAGTCACTACTTTGATCAAAATATAAAACACTGTCATGTGGAGTTTGCTTGTGCATTCAGGATACCTATCATCTTCTGCCTCTTTTTTAATTATTTTAATAGGATCCATTAGAACTTTATAATTATGAAGATAATTGTCATCCCCACATTTATCCCCACTGAGAACCACTGATCTAATTAATTTGTATTCCTAGGATATTAAATCTATGTGGCAAAATATTGCAGAAACTAAGCTTCTCATTGCTTATGATTACATGCTTTGAAAAAACACATAATGTACAGTAAAAACATACAATCCTGCATACACACACACAAAAATTTTGGTAGTAGGTAGATTTTTATGAACCTCGGTTTGCTTTCTTTAAGAGATGCGATTTTCTTTCAAGATTTTCTTTCTTCAAGAGATAGGAATACCAGACCACCTTACCTGCCTCCTAAGAAATCTGTATGCAGGTCAAAAAGCAACAGTTAGAACTGGACATGGAACAACAGACTGGTTCCAAATTGGGAAAGGAGTACGTCAAGGCTGTATATTGTCACCCTTCTTATTTAACTTATATGCAGAGTACATCATGGGAAATGCCGGACTGGATGAAGAACAAGCTGGAATCAAGATTGCCAGGAGAAATATCAATAACCTCAGATGACACCACCCTTATGGCAGAAAGCTAAGAAGAACTAAATAGCCTTTTAATGAAAGTGAAAGAGGAGAGCGAAAAAGTTGGCTTAAAACTCAACATTCAGAAAACTAAGACCATGGTATCTGGTCCTATCATTTCATGGCAAATAGACGGGGAAACAATGGAAATAGAGACTTTATTTTGGGGGGCTCCAAAATCACTGCAGATGGTGACTGCAACCATGAAATTAAAAGATACTTGCTCCTTGGAAGAAAAGCTATAACCAACCTAGGCAGCATATTAAAAGGCAGAGACATTACTTTGCCAACAAATGTCCATCTAGTCAAAGCTATGGTTTTTCCAGTAGTCATGTATGGACATGAGAGTTGGATTAGAAAGAAAGCTGAGCGCCGAAGAATTGATGCTTCTGAACTGTGGTGTTGGAGAAGACTCTTGAGAGTCCCTTGGCCTGCAAGGAGATCCAACCAGTCCATCCTAAAGGAAATCAATCGTGAATATTCCCTGGCAGGACTGATGCTGAAGCTGAAATTCCAATACTTTGGCCACCTCATGCAAAGAACTGACTCATTTGAAAAGACCCTGATGCTGGGAAAGATTGAAAGCGGGAGGAGAAGGGGATGACAGAGGATGAGAAGGCTAGATGACATCACTGACTTGATGGACATGAGTTTGAGTAAGCTCTGGGAGTTGGTGAAGGACAGGGAAGCCTGGCGTGCTGCAGTCCATGGGGTCACAAAGAGTCGGACACAACTGAGCTACTGAAGTGAACTGAGGTTTTATTAGAAAAGATTTCTACATAACAGTGTTTTTCCTTCATAAAGAATATGTAAATAGATCAGATTTACATCTGTGAATAAACTCTGGAAACACAATATGTGAGAATTACAGAAATGAATGACAAGGTACAGAAATGCAAGGAAAAGGAAATTATCCTGAGCAAAAAAGGAACTCAGATGTACTGATGACAGGTAACATCATAAATAGTAAATGAATATAACATGATATCTTTTAATATTAACTTTAGTTTCATAGTAATGCTATTTGTATTCAGAGCTACACTAAAAAACAAATGATATACATTAATATTTTAAAACTTGGGTAAACATTTTATTTATCCTTATGGCAGAGCTAAATAATGTCATATTTGCAGTGTTTCTTTAAAGAATTATCATTGAATAGTAACTTTAATAATTTCTGAGACAGAAAAAAATTGTGTTAAAACACTTTTCAATGTAAACTCATTTTGAGAGAATTCCCTTGAGGTGCTATACTTTGGGCTAAAATGGCACAAATGTATTTTAAATTCAATTGTTTAAAATGTATATTTTATGACATGACAATGTTGAAATTATTCTGTTGTTGTCAGCATTTGAGGTTATTTTTTTATGCTGAATAAGCACCTATAAAATCATCATACTGTGGCCTTTTGTTTGGTAAATTTTATATGATGATAATTTTACAGCTTAGATATACACTAGAGGAACATTATGTGGTCACATGGTATTTCTGTTTCCCTATAATATAAATTTTCAATATCAACTTATAACCAAAACTAAAAAATAAGGATAGGAAAACAAACGCTATAAAAGTTATTCAAACAAATTGTATATAAAGAACATACTTTAGAAAACAAATCAAACAGTAGTCATTGGCAGTATTTGTTTCAAAGTCAGTTTACGTGCTTAGAGCTTTAATTTCTATGTCATTGCTATTTCTCACAAACACATATAACTTCTGGGAGTTGGGAAATCATGCCCATTTAATTTCCTTTCTATGTTTCTAGCATAATTATACTTGATATTTAGTAGATATACATCAGGTTTCACATATAGTAAGAATTCTGGCAAAGACAAATGTTCAAACAGCCACATGACTTAAAATTATATTTTTCTTCTTATATTTTTATTTACAGTTCTAAGTCCAAATATTCACCATCTGTGGCTTATGCAAATGAGAAAAAAACATAGATGCTTCTCTCTGATATAAATCAATATGAAATGTTGATATCAATATCTTAGCAATCTGATTTTTCTCACTAAAAATTCAAAAATTACAACTATTATCACATATTAACCTGTTGCTCAGAGTATGACTTTGTTTTCTTCTGGAAAGTTAAGTGTCATAATTTAAAATATGTCATTTCATTTATGAGATTACTTTGTTTACTTGGGATATTGGGCACCTGTATTTGCCTAAATACAGAGTAAATGGGAATTGAAGAAATGATTCTTTCCCCAACAAGTAAAGTACAGTGAAACTCAGTTATTCTGTCCTTGTTCCAGTTGTTGGATGCTACTGGGTGAAAGGCAGTACTCTAGAGCTACTCTGAGAATATGATGGTGAACAATAATCTACAACTTAAGGACTGGAACTGCCAAGTAAACGGCACTGTTTTGAGGATTTAAATTACAGACTGAAAAGCCTTAAAGTGCGAAGAGGGCTATAAGTTTCATATTTTACATTTCAAAGCCATCTAACATATTGAAAAATGAAAAGATACTCTTAGCCATCTGTTTAAGAATTAGTAAACTATATCTGTGAGGCCAAGTCCTCATTTCCTATTTTTAAATGGCCCATAACTTGAGAACCATTTCTACATGTTGAAACAACTGTGAAGGAGGAGGAGGAGTTGAAGCTGGAGGGAAAGAGGAAGAAGAGGAGGCAGCAGTAAAGCAACAATAACACCTGGGTCAAAAAAATAATTATTTGCTCTCTGATCCTTTAGAGAAAAAAAAAAATTGCCAACTCCAGAAATATAATCAGAAAGCCTGGAGTCACATAACTTGTCAGTTTTACATTCTGAATGAATGCTAAAAACTAAGATCTCATTTAAAACCATCAAGGGGGCTTCCCTGGTGGCTCAGTGGTAAAGAATTCATATACCAAGGTAGGAGACTCAGGTTCAATCCCTGATCTGGGAAGATCCCAGATAGTGGCAATTAAGCTCAAGTGCCACGACCACTGAACCTAAGCTCCAGAGCATGGAAGCCACAACGACTAAGACCACACACCACAACCAATGAAGCCGGTGTGTCCCAGAGCCCATGTTCTGCAACAAGAGAAGCCACTGCAAAGAGAAGCCTGCGCGCCACAACTAGAGAAAGGCCCACACAGCAACAAAGATCCAACACAGCTGTAAATAAACAAATGAAATTTATTAAAAAAACAAAACAAGGTTTTCGTTTTCCTTTTTGACAGAAGAGGGTTAGGCATAAACATTGAAAAATTTTGACCAAAATTAATTTCAACCCAACCATTCTGGAATTGTACTTTTAATATCTTGTATTTAGCTTGGATAAATGAGTAACTTTAGTCATATTTCATTTTCTAACACTAGCAAGATAAATTTATTGAACACCCCTAATCACCACCATTAGTTTTAGATCTCTTCAACTTTGACTTCTTATATTTTATTTCTTTAATCTGTAGCTTTCATTCAGCTAAAAAAGTAGGGCAAAATGTTAATACCCTGGGCTAGAGAAGAGGCAAGAATGCCACATACTATTAGAATCTATTCACAAACCAAACGTCAATAATAAGTGAAATACCACGCGTTTTTTCCCATATTCAGCTCTACCACCAAAAATTACTGCTTGGCTCAAGTTCAAATTCTAAATTCCAAATTATTGAATTTTTATCATGCCTCTTTTCAAAGCTGCATTGCTTTCAATGGGATTATTTTTTAAAGTTGCACTGAATTGCAAAAACAGATACACAGATAAATACATAGATGCACAGATATATACACAGATAAAATTCACAGACAGACAAAATAGAGAAGAGAAAGCTTTTCATTGTAGAAAAAAATCTAACTGATATTGTAGAAAGGATGACAGAATTAGAAAATCTCCATTTGGAAAAAAAAAATCATAAAAATAGTGGATAAAAGTTTGAAAAGTAGGTCTCGACTGAGGCAGCCATCTTGCTCTTGCAGCGTGCTGGTGTTGGAGGACCCTCCTTGCTTCAGATTTACCAACAGCATGAATCAAGAAAAGTTAGCCAAACTTCAGGCTCAGGTCCGGATAGGGGGCAAGGGTACAGCCCGCAGAAAGAAGAAGGTGGTACATAGAACAGCTACAGCTGATGACAAAAAACTTCAGAGTTCTCTAAAAAAACTGGCTGTGAATAATATAGCTGGTACTGAAGAGGTGAACATGATTAAAGATGATGGGACAGTTATTCATTTCAACAATCCCAAAGTCCAAGCTTTCCTTTCTGCCAACACCTTTGCAATTACCGGCCATGCAGAAGCCAAACCAATCACAGAAATGCCTCCTGGAATATTAAGTCAGCTTGGTGCTGACAGCTTAACAAGTCTTAGGAAGTTAGCTGAACAGTTCCCTCGGCAAGTGCTGGATAGCAAAACCCCAAAACCAGAAGACATTGATGAGGAGGAGGATGATGTTCCAGATCTCGTAGAAAATTTTGATGAGGCATCAAAGAATGAAGCTAACTAAGATCTTTTCTGATTTTTGGAAGCTGGCATGGACTAGATTTAACAAATCAGCTATGTGGTTCCAAAGTTTTACAGACACGGAGAACATCAACTGTTACTAGTTCAGTAATATAAATATTTTGTATATTAATAATGCTGTTTATTCAGCAATTTTTGGTCATTTAATTTTGCATTTTGCACTTCCTCCCAGGATCTATTCTTTTGGTCAAAATATGAAGTGTTGGTGCAGTTTGAGGGTCTTTTGGTTTTTGATTCATGGTTTTTTGTTTTTTGTTGGGGTATTTTAGGTGTGTGTATGTGTGTATGTGTGTGTGTGGATATGTGTGTATACAGTGGAGAGCAAATTGGAAAACAGTTTTATTTATCCTCTTCCTTACCCCAGTAGAAATAAAACAAATCTTTACATTAAAAAAAAAAAAGTTTGAAAAGTAATATCATATTCACATGGTCTCAAAGTATCTCCTACAAGACATTTTTCCATTAAAGGAGAAAACAGTAACTTCATAGTGAAGAAATCTGGCAGCCACCACTTTAACCAAATGTTCACAGTGAACACTACCACTTAACTGAATGACGACAGCATGTAACTCCTGATATGGTGAGAAGAATTTAGCATAACTACACGGGGATTTCTGCCAAAAGTGTGTAATCAAATGTTATGATGAAGAAATGTCACACAAAGCCAAACTGTAGTATATTCCATGTTGCTGTTGTTCAGTTACTGGTAAACTGTAGTATATTCAATGTTGTTGTTCAGTTACTAAGTCATGTCCAATTCTTTGTGATCTCACAGACTGTAGAGACATACAAAAATAGGCCATACAGGTTTCCTGCTGCTGCTAAGTCGCTTCAGTCGTGTCCGACTCTGTGCGACCCCATAGATGGCAGCCCACCAGGCTCCCCCGTCCCTGGGATTCTCCAGGCAAGAACACTGGAGTGGGTTGCCATTTCCTTCTCCAGTGCATGATTCCTAGGACACCCTAAAGCAGAGAATTGTATGAAACCTTTTCTAAATTGAAATGGTATAAAACAAAGGGGATATTAGCATAGGACACATCTTGCTAAGAGTGTACAAAATAAATCAAGACAAAGCACAGATGCTCACAGAAACAATTCTAAGCTACAGCAGCTTGATGCTGAGATGATGAGTGTAATTCCCAGGGAAGGAGTTTGGTGGTGCCACTCATAGCTTGGGGGGTTTGCTGTTTCTGTAATTGTTCAGTCAGTCAGTCATGTCTGACTCTTTGCGACCCATGGACTGCAGCACACCAGGCAACTGTGTCCTTCACCATCTCCCACAGCCTACTACTCAAACTCATGTCCGTTGAGTTGGTAACGCCATCAACCATCTCGTCCCATGTTGCCCCCTTCTTCTCCTGGCTTCACTCTTTCCCAGCATCAGGGTCTTTTCTAATAAATCAGCTCTACACATCAGGTGGCCAAAGTATTGGGAGCTTCAGCTTCAGCAGCAGCTCTTCCAGTGAATATTTAATGTTGATTTTCTTTAGGGTTGCCTGGTTTGATCTCCTTGCAGTCTAAGCGACTCTCAAGAGTCTTCTCCAGCATCACAGTTCAAAAGAATCAACTATTCAGTGCCCAACGTTCTTTATGGTCCAACTCTCACTTCCATACACGACTACTGGAAAAACTACAGTTTTGACTATACGGACCTTTGTCCACAAAGTAATGTCTCTGCTTTATGACAGCTGTCTAGGTTGGTCATAGCTTTTCTTTCAAGGAGCAAATGTCTTTTAAGTTCATGGCTGCAGTCATTGTCTGCAGTGATTTTGGAGCACAAGAAAATAAAGTCTGTCACAGTTTCCATTGCTTCCCCATCTATTTGCCATGAAGTGATGGGACCGGAAGCCATGATCTTCATTTTTTGAATGCTGAGTTTGAAGTCAGCTTTTCACTCTCCTCTTTCAACCTTCATTAAAAGGCTCTTTAGTTCCTCTTCACTTTCTTCCATAAGGGTGGTGTCAGCTGTGTATGTGGTTATTGATAGTTCTCCCTGCAAATTTGATTCCAGCTTGTGCTTCTTCCATTCCAGCATTTCTCATGATGTACTCTGCATGTAAGTTAAATAAACAGAGTGACAATATACAGCCTTGACGTACTCCTTTCCCAATTTGGAACCAGTCTATTGTTCCACGTCTGGTTCTAACTGTTGTTTCTTGACCTGCATACAGGTTTCAGGAGAGAGGTAAGGTGGTTTTGTGTTCCCATCTCTTTAAGAATTTTCCATAGTTTGTTGTGATCTACACATTCAAAAGCTTAATATAGTCAGTGAAGCAGAAGTAGATGTTTTTTTTTTTTTGGAGTTCCCTTGCTTTTCCTATGATCCAACAGTTGTTGGAAATTTGATCTCTGGTTCCTCTGCCTTTTCTAAATCCAGCTTATACATCTGAAGTTCTCAGTTTACCTACTGTTGAAACCTAGCTTGAAGGATTTTAAGCATTACATTGCCAGCATGTGAAATGAGCAAAATTGTCCAACATTCTCTGGCATTGCCTTTCTTTGGAATTAGAATTAAAACTGACCTTTCCCAGTCCTGTAGCCAGGGCTGGGTTTTCCAAATGTGTTGACATACTGTGTGCAGTATTTTTATAGCATTATCGTTTAGGTTTTTAAACAGCTCAGCTGGAATTCCATCACCTCAACTAGCTCTGTTCATAGTGATGCTTCCTAAGGCCTACTTCACTTACACATCAGGATGTCTGGCTCTAAGTGAGTGACCAGACCGCCATGGTTATCTGGATCATTAAGACCTTTTTGTACAGTTCTTCTGTGTATTCTTGCCACCGCTTCTTAATCTCTTCTGCTTCTGTTAGGTACTTGCCATTTCTGTCCTTTACTGTGCCCATCTTTGCATGAAATGTTCCCTTGTTATCTCCAATTTTCTTGAAGAAATCTCTAGTCTTTCCCATTATATTGTTTCCCTCTATTTCTTTGCATTGTTCGCTTAAGGCTTTCTTATCTCTCCTTGCTATTCTCTGGAATTCTGCATTCAGTTGGGTATATCATTTCCTTTCTCCTTTGCCTTTTGCTTCTCTTATCAGTTATTTGTAAAGTCTTCTAAGATAAAAACTTTGCTCTCTTGCATTTCTTTTTCTTGGGGATGGTTATGATCACCATGTCCTGTACAATGTTACAAAATTCCATTCATAGTTCTTCAGACACTCTATCTACCAAATCTAGTCCCTTGAATCTATTTGTCACCTCCACTGTATAATCATAAGGGGTTTGTTTTAGGTCATACCTGAATGGTCTAGTGGTTTTCCCTCTTGTTGTTCAGTTGCTCAGTGGTGTCTGACTTTGTGACCCCCATGGACCACAGCACGCCAGCCTTCCCTGTCTTTCATTATCTCCCAGAGTTTGTTCAAACTCATGTCCATTGAGTCAATGATGCCATCCAACCATCTCATCCTCCGTCACCTCCTTCTCTGCCTAACCTCAATCTTTACCAGTGTTGGGGTCTTTTCCAACGAACTGGCTCTTTGCTTCAGGTGGTCAAAGTAAAGGAGTTTCAGCTTCAGCATCAGTCCTTCCAGTGAACATTCAGGGTTGATTTTCTTTAGGATTGATAAGCTTGATCTCCTGTCCAAGGGACTCTCAAGACTCTCAAGAGTCCCTTTCTTCAATTTAAGCCTGAATTTTGCAATAAGGAGCTCGTGATCTGAGCCACAGTCAGCACCAGGTCTTGTTCTTGCTGATGTATAGAGCTTCTGCATCTTTGGCTGCAAAAAATATAATCAATCTGATTTTGGTGTTGACCATCTGGTGATACTCACTGTAGAGTTGTATCTTGTATGTGGTAAGTTCTATGTTTGATAACAATAAGCATCAATGTTACTGGCCTGATTCCTATAACTATAATGTTATAACTATAAGAGAATTCCCAGCTTTTAAAAAATAAATCCAAAAATGTTTAAGGAGAAGAGGGACATCAAGCCTATGATATTTAATTGAGAGATAAGAAGAGAAAAAACAAACTTGAAAGAATATCCTAAACAACTTTTCTGTGTAAAATTATGCTCCCCAAAATTAATAGACCTTTTTGACTTTGAAAAGATTAAATATATCTACACTTAAAAACAGATAATAAAATACACTTTTATGCATTCTACTTGTAAGTCAGTAAAAACATGCTAACTGTATGTGAAGAGTTCCTTGTTTTTCTTGTATGTTACTAATGGTTTGCTTTTATACTTTTGATTGAAGGGATGTGGTTAACAATATATAAAATAAAAAATGATTTTATTTCTCAAGAAAAGATTAGTCCCTATTTTTAAAAAAAAGTCACCCCATGTGAAGAAATATCCAAATGCCTTCTATTAGCAACAATAAAATTCATAATCACAATATAGCTTTGAACTTGAAAGAGTTAAGTGCTGGCAGATAGAAGAATAAACAAAATATACTCTTAAAATCATTAAATATATAAATCATATAGTATAGGGAAATAAATGTTTTTGATCTCAGCTGAAAACATTTATAGGATGATACATTCATTAAAATGACCCCCAAATTAATAGGTTAGTGAAATGAAATGTAGATGGTAAGCTTAGGGAAGTCAGACACCAAGATTCTATTCTATTATCTGAAAAACTAGAAACTGAAAAGAATTATATAAATTCCATTTTCTTCCTTATCCAAACTTTATATAACTCCTTTTATCATTACTTAATGAAAAATTTATATACAAAATATCAGATTATTACTCAATAAGTTATTAGTACAGACTGAAACACCATTTATAATTATTAAAACTAATCCTCATTTAGAGAAAAACAATATATATACTTTGAGTCAATATTGCTCCTTGCCTCTATTACTGAAAAATAAAAGAAAACTGAAAAATTAACATGCCAAAAATCATAACCTGCTTTTTACCTCTGGCTCTAAAGTGAAACAATTGGTTGAAATGTGAAAGCTATCTAGCCAGAAAGTCTGAATTCCACTTTCTCTTGCATTATACGAAAATGAGTAAAATGTATCACACAAACATTATATTTTCTTAGCAACTAATTCAGCAATGGACTAACTGTATACTAAGCACAGTACTACTACCTATGTAATAGGGACACAGAGACAATATAAAATGATTTTTAAAAAAGTAAGGCAAAACTTTTCTCATCAAGAAGTTCACATTCTACTTAGAAAGACAAGAGAACAATAACTTACAAAAACACTGACGGCTATCACCCTGAAGGTACACATCACTGCCTGAAGTCAGGATGGAAAGTACAAGTTTTCAAGCTGAAATGTCCCCTCAGCTGAGATTTGAAAAATGCGTGATGGAGTCCAGAGGCATAGTAATATCCAGGAAAGTAAAGATCAGAAAAATGGGTGAAGAGTTGGGGTAATATAAAGAAGCGATTGAAAATGAGGTGAAAAGAAACACAATATTGTGAATATCATAGAGAAGAACAAATGATCAAGTAAAAAAAAAAGAGAGAGAGAAGATGATCTATTTAGGAATTATTACAATGGGTTAAGCTAAAGTAAAGATAAACACAACCAGACAATGGCAGTTCAATTATGGCTTTGAAATGCGTAAGAGTTGACCACTGTTTATATCTGGGATTCAACAGAAGTAAGTACATACTTGTTTTGAAGCACAAGAATCTGGGAGTCCACATTTGAATTCTGGTCCCATCACTTACTGGCTTAACCTCTTACATGACTCTTTGGACCTATGTCTTTGGTTTACTCCTCTGTAAAATGGATGCAATAGTACATACTTGAAAGAATGCTTAGGTGAGGATGAAAAACATTAGGGAAATTTCTTAGCAATATTCCCGATATAAATAAACTATTGAACATTAGTTATATATATTTTTTAATATAATGCTTGGAGCTTGGCTGACTAGGAAAATGTCAGAATCTTAAATGTGGTCACAGAGAAAAAGAGAAGTAAAGATGTGGGAGAATATGAGAACCATGGTAGGATATTAAACCAGAAATATCACTCAGGGTCAGAGCATAAAAGGCCTTGAATGTCTTGTCAAGGAGTTTTTATTTCACAGATACTTTGGAAGCAATGAAAAATTTTGGAAATGGTCATAAAAATCACTGATTTTTGAGGGAAGAAAATGTGTCCTTGTCTTCCAATAAAGGAGGTATAAAGGTGGATTACAAATGGAGAGACTGCATATAAAGAGGGTAATCGTTCACTAACTCAACAAATATTTAGTAAGAATCCATTCCATTTTAGGGCTTCACAGGTGGCTCACGGGTGAAGAATCTGCTTGCCAATGTAGGAGAAATTAGCTTGATTCTTAGGTCAGGAAAATCTCCTAAAGAAGGAAATGGCAAGACCTCAGTTTTCTTGCTGGGGAAATCCTATGGACAGAGGAGCCTGGTAGGTTACAGTCCATGGAATCTCAAAAGAGATACAACTTAGCAACTAAAAGACAAAGAAAAGACCATGATGACCTAAACTAATAACGGCAATGGAATATAGAGAAGGGTACAGATACCAGACACAATGTGGAGTCTGTTTGGAACAGGAAGAAATCAAAGGTACCATAGAAATCAAGCCTAAAGATGCAAGTGAAGGGAGAACATTCTTTTAAATAATAGTTACTGAATGTAGTTTATGAACATTAATTTAAATAATAGTGGCCTTCTACAGAAATGTTTAATAAGTCAAAAATAAGTTAAAATTGCTTAATAAAGTAGGCTGTTAAACATACAATTTATGCTAAACATACAACTGTATGCTAAATATACAATTAAATGTTTATATAGTTGCTTTAAAGCTTAAAAGCATAGACCATGGTTATTGTAAAATTAGTAAATTTTATTTACTAAAATTTGAAAGAAAAGCAATATAAAAGGTATAGATAAAATTATATGTGATTAATAAAAAAGCAAACACTTACATTCAGATCTTATGATATATAAAAATGGACCTTTGAAGAAAAGGCATTTCTTCCTAAATAATATGTTAAGACAGATTTTAATATGTTTATGAACTATTTACAGAGAGTATTTATGCTGGTGCTTTCTTGCACCTGCTCTAGGCATTTCTAATATATAATTAACTTTGCCACCATCACTAAGTAGTTTTTGAGAAATGAAAAAGTGTGTATGTAAATTGGTATTTAGCTTGATTTTGCTTTCAAAAAAATCTGTATCAGAAAAAGCTAAATACATACTGAGAGTTTCTTAGTTAACCTCTAATTTTCTGTAGCATACCAAATAAATGTTTTATGTGTTTTAGAATATGACTAGTACCCCCAATTTAAATTCACCTCTTCATTTTCATCCTACGCCTGTCATTCAAAGCTAATAGGAGTTCCTCAACATTTGTAGGTTTAGGGTTAGAGTCTTTTTTGTCTTTAAATTATAATACCTTATCTTACTTTTTAAAAAACAAATTGTGCCAGATCCTTGCAACATAAAACCTAAAGTAAAACATGATGAGGAAGTTAAGCACTACATCAAGCAAAACTAAAGGGAAACCTTGAACACTTAGATGGTTTCCATCTTGCCCCCAGTAGGTTAAGTATTGTTATCTGGTCCCATCATTTCATGGCAAATAGATTGGGGAAACAGTGGAAACAGTGGCTGACTTTATTTTTCTGGGCTCAAAAATCACTGCAGATGGTGATTGCAGCCATAAAATTAAAAGACACTTACTTCTTGGAAGGAAAGTTATGACAATCCTAGATAGCATATTAAAAAGCAGAGACATTACTTTGTCAACAAAGGTCCGTCTACTCAAGGCTATGGTTTTTCCAGTGGTCATGTATGGATGTGAGATTTGGACTGTGAAGAAGGCTGAGCACCAAAGAATTGATGCTTTTGAACTGTGGTGTTGGAGAAGACTCTTGAGAGTCCCTTGGACTGCAAGGAGATCCAACCAGTCCATCCTAAAGGAGATCAGTCCTGGGTGTTCATTGGAAGGACTGATGCTGAAGCTGAAACTCCAATATTTGGCCAACTTGATGCGAAGAGCTGACTCACTAGAAAAGACCCTGATGCTGGGAAAGATTGAAGGCAGGAGGAGAAGGGGACGACAGAAGATGAGATGGTTGGATGGCATCACCGACTCAATGGATATGAGTTTGGGTAAACTCCAGGAGTTGGTGATGGAAAGAGAGGCCTGGCGTGCTGTGGTCCATGGAGTCACAAAGAGTCGGACACGACTGAGCAACTGAACTAAACTGAAAACCATCGAATAGGTTTTCTTTCTTTTTTTAATTCCATGAGAGAGATATAGTGAACTTGCTAATGAAGAGAAAGCATTCATGTGACACACTTCTTGGTCAAAAACTTACAAATCAGGGGTGGAGATATTCTACATTATGTCTAGGAGCCTAAAAACCATTAACCAAAGGCAAAAAATCCAAGAAAAAATTTTAGTTGGTAAACTCTGCAATAAAAAGTAAAAAGGGAGATCATAAGGAAGGTGCCAAAGTAAGCCATGCATGGAAAAGTTCCCAGCTCTTAAAAATTCACTGACTAATACCTCTAGCGGTTTCATGAGACAGCCCACAGACAGTTCTTGCAAAAGCAATCTGAGAGAAAAGAGGAGTAAACTGCATCTTCTAATAATCCACAAAGATCATTCTAAAATACCTGACGATGTCAGGGCCAAACAGTTTTCATAAACTCTTCTTGTCCTTAAAATTCCTTTTATGAGGACAAAAAGGATGAAAAGAGCTTGAAAGATGGAGTAGAAAAAGAAAACAGGGCTACTGAGCATTTGATGTAAAGGAACACCTTTACAAGATAAACAAAGGATATCAAAAAATTCGTATACGGACTTCCCTGGTGCCCAGTAGTTAGGACTCCATGCTCCCAATGCAGAGGCCGGGGTTCAATCCCTGGTCAGGGGACCAGATCCCACAGGCCACAACGAAGACTGAAGATCCCACATGCTGCACCTAAGACCCAACCCAGTCAAATTTTTTTTTTAATATTTAGTATAAAAAGAAGAGAAACTAGCTAAAAATACTACAGAAACTGTGCACTGACCGTCTTTTTAATCAGGCAGTTGAAATGAGCAGCTCTATATTATTTTAAAAGGCTCTCTCATTTTCTTAAATTTATATAAAAATGTCATTCAAGAGAATCTTAGGTCAAAGTATAACTTCATGACTAGACCCTATGCTAAATATCACCACATAGTTATGCAATTATTCATTTAGTGTCCTCGCTTTGAAATATTTAAAATCTCATATTGGTATTTCTTGGCCACACAGGATGATAATGTATACTCAGAAAATAAACATGCTTAACTTTGTTATGTCAAAATAATCAACAGAAACAAGATTTCCATATCCAGTGATTTTTGTTATCTGCATTTTTAGAGTATTCAGGCCAATGCTCCCATTTTGAGAGAATTAAACTCTTACATTTAAGAAATGCTCAAGTTCATTTGGCTATAAATTTTCAACTTCTATCTGCAATATGTAAGAAAGGTTTAAAATGAAAAAAAATCTCTTATTCCAGCAGAGAGAAGGAAGAGTTCATTCATCTTCTTTATTATCCTCAAGTCTCAGAGAATAGCCCACTGTGTTTATTAAAGTTTTAACTGTTTCTGTAAAAGCCTGCTATGGACAGATATTAATAGCATGCCAAAAAGAAAAACATAAGTTTTGCTAATAAGAAACAGAGGTAAAAATAGAACTGTCACTATGTTGAAAGAACTCTTTATATCCCATAATGAAAAATAATTTTCTTTAACACTATTAAAAGTAAAAATATACAGAAAGAAAATCATATACGTATACTATTTAAGAACCTAGAAAAAGAATAATAAAATGAACTAAAAGACATAAGCAAATACAAAATCAGATTTACTAAAACAAGTTATGAATGCAATGTTAGAGGAAAAGAATTTATTCATAACATCAACAAAACCGTTTAGACATCTTGCAGTAAACTAAAAAAAAGTAAGACCTAGATGAAGCAAATTATTCATACAAGATTGCATTTTATAAGCTTTTCTTAATGTGGATCATTTTTAAAGCCTTTACTGAATCTGTTACAATATTAATTCTGCTTTATGATCTGTTTTTCTGGCCACAAGGCATGTGGGATCTTAGTTCCCTGACTAGGGATCGAACCCACACCCCTTGACTGGCAGGTGAAGTCTTAACCACTGGACCACCAGGGAGGTCCCAAGACTGCATTTTTTAAAATGTCTGTATATTTCAGTATGGAGAGCTTTTTTCCTATAGCACATTTTATGAATAATGAAACCAAAAAATACATGTAAATATATTAAAATATTTTTAAGATTAATAACATTATAGCTCAGTTTCTTATATTCAGAGACAGTTGTGAAAACATGCAACTAATGACAATCACATAAAATTGAAGCTTGTAAACTACCCTCAATTTCAAGGGCCTACCCAGATACTCTCATTAAAATGAATCTCTTAGTCCCTGATTCTGTCATTCAGCTTCTACATAACACTATTAAAGCACCTACACAATGTTCAGTTGATCCTAGAACAACAAGGGTTTTGCTGATGCCAACCTTCTGTGCAACAGAAAAATCCTACATAATTTGTAGCCGGGCACTCCATATATGCAGTTCCTCCAGATACCAGGTTCCTCCTACACACGGCTGTATATCCTCTATACACAAGACTCAACAAACTGCAGACAATGTAGTACTACAGTATTTACTGTTTTAAAAATTCGTGTGTAAGTGGACCTGTGCAGCTCAAATCTCTGTTAAGTTAACTGCATATAAATTTAAGTCCTAACACACTACTTTGCATATAGGAAGTGGTCAATAATTGGGGAATTGAAGAATAATCCTTCATCACAAAGTAATATAGTATATTGAGTGTTGAATTGTTGTAGCACATTGAGCTGTTACTCTTACTCAATGAAATTTTCACTTATTTTCCTACTAAAACATATCAGTCATATTGGAGATAATATAGCAAAAGTAATACTGTCCCACAAATATGATTCATACACTTATATTAAAATACTTAACCCTAATGATGTTATAAATAATAATAATAATAACATGCCACAACAGCTTGCATTATAAAGCTAACATTTCCTAGAAACACGTATTATTTCCTGTTTATTCAAGGCTCACAATAAATTAAATTCAGCTGCACTCACCCAAGGAGACAGTGACAGTGCCAGTATATGAGCCCAATCAATGTGATTTCGAAGCCCAAACACTTAACAATGTTATGTTCTTTTATAAGCTACAAATACAGATAGACATATAGACAGACAGACAGACAGATGTGTGTGTGCATGCTCAGTCATGTCCAACTCTTTGCGACCCCATGGACTGTAGCCCATCAGACTTCTCTGTCCATGGAATTTGCTGGGCTAGAATACTAGAGTGGGTTGCCATTCCCTTCTCCAGGGGTCTTCCTGACCCAGGGACTGAATCTATATCTCTTGTGTCTCCTGCACTGGCAGGTGGATTCTTTACAACTAGCGTCACCTGGGAAGATAAATAATTACCAACACCAGTATAAGTATGCTATCAAGGACTCTGACTGAACATTAATAAGAAATAAAATAGCTTAATAATAAAGCACTTTCAAAGTTAATTGCACTAATAGAATAGCCATAAATATACCATAGTTTAAAAACAATTAATAAAAGTATGTAAGTACATTTATGTATTTACAACAATGTTAAAGGGCTTTAGTAGGCTGAATTTTTAAAAGAATATCTAAAGCTACAGTACATTTAAGCCTTACCATTTAAATATAAGTCTATTTCCTCACTTCCCTTAATATCACTATGGACTTTGAATTTTAATAAATGCAAATACTAAGGGAAAAATGAACTTTTCTCAATGAGGTGAATGAAAAAATGAAGAAATAAACTTTGCCTCTCATTTTTTTATAAATTGATTTTAGCCTTTACCACATTAAATATAATTCACTGCATGTGGCATATTTTTTATTTAGTTAGATAACTAATGTGGCTATAAGAAATAAAAATGAATTTCATATATCACATCACCATAGAAAAGTCACAGACAGCAAAATATTATTTTGCCAAATTTGGGAAACAAGGAAACTATAAGGAATTATTTAAAGCTTCATAAACTACCAGAGAATGTGCAACAGTAAAAAAAGAAAGGTATTTATCTTTCATTCTCTTTAATTTTCTATTGCATTGTACCTCAGCTCTACAGATGATAATGTCAGCAACAAAAATAATATGAAATAACTGAATTAATCTTAAACCTAGCAGAGAAGTATGACTCCCAAAGGGAAACATATTTCTAAAAGCACTCTGCCTGTCGGAATAATAATAACTTATTTTAATTGAAAACAGCTTTTAGCTAATAGAGTTATTTGAAGGTTCCTTTTGCCTATGTCAGCAAAAAAATTAAAATAATACTTTGCATAATCTGCATGACATTATATTCTTGGATTATTAGATATGCACCAAAGCATAAGCAATAACAGAAAAAAAGAGATAAACTGGACTTCATCAAAACTGAAAATTTTTGTGCCTTTAAGAACACTGTCTAGACAGTGAAAAGATAGCCTATACAACGGGAGAGAATATTTGCAAATCATATGTCTGATAAGGGCCTCCTAACTAGAATAAGGGCTTCCCTGGTAGCTCAGTGGTAAAGAATATGCCTGCCAATGCAGGAGACGCAGGTTCGATCCCTGGGTTGGAAAGATCCCCTGGAGAAGGAAATGGCAACCTGCTCCAGTATTCTTGCTTGGGAAATTGCATGGACAAAGAAGCCTGATGGGCTACAGTCCAGAGGTCACAAAAGAGTTAGACAGGACTTAGCAATTAATAACAATGACTAGAATATATGAAGAACTCAGAATTCAACAACAAAACCAAATAATCCAAATAAAAAGTGAACAAAAGTCTTGAATAGACATTTATCCAAAGACATACAAGTGTGAAATAGGCACATGAAGAGACCAAAAAAAAAAAAATTGAACAAATATTTGTACACCCATATCATTCATCGCAATATTACTTACAATAGTGAAAAGATGTAAGCAACTCAAGTATTCATCAACAGATGAACAGATCAAGAAAATGTAGTATACATATATAACAGAATATTATTCAGCAATAAAAAGGAAGGATATTCTGACACATGCTAAACCATGAGAGAACCATAAAGACATCATGATAACTGAAAAAAGCCAATCACTCAAGGACAAATTATGAAAATTCCACTTATCTAAGGTATCTAGAGTAATCATATTCAAAATGACACAAAGTATAAGAGTGGCTTCCAGGGGCTGGTGTTGAGGAATGAAGATTTATTATTTAATGGTTATATAGTTTTAGCTTTGAAAGATGAAAAAACTTTCAAGATGAATGGTAATGATGAATGCACAATGTGAATGCACTTAATGCAACTAAACTACATACTCTTTTAAGGAAAATTTTATGTTACGTACATACCACAATTTTTTAAATTCTTTTTTAAATGGTCAAGAACTTGAATAGACATTTCTCCAAAGACTATATTCAATGGCCAACAACTTCATCACTAGTCATGAGGAAAATACAAATCAAAATGACAATGAGAAATATTTCTACACCTATCACCACAGCTAGAAGCTTTTAAAAAATGTAAAATAATAAGTGTTGGCAAGAACATAGAGAAATTGGAATCATCCACAGTACTGATGGGAATGTGAAATCATGCAGCCCCCATGGAAAACAATTTGAACAACTTGGCAGCTCCCCAAAAGGTTAAACATAAAATTACCAAATGGCCCAGCAGTTCCTCTTCTAGTTGATACATAAAACAGCCAAAAACTTGAAATCCCTCCGAGAAAACATGTGCAATAATGTTCACAGTAGCAGTATTCACAACAGCCAAAAGTTGGAAAAAAAGCAATGTGTATCAATAAATAAATGGGTAAAACTATTGTGATATATGTGTACAATGGAATAATATTCATCAGTAAAAAGGAATGAAGTATTGATAGATACTAAAAGAAAGAATATTAAAAATATTATAGCTAAGTAAAAGAAGCCAGTCACAAAGTCACACATTTTATAATATCATTTATATGAAATATTCAGAATAAGTAAATACATAAAGAAAGCAGATTAGTGATTGCCAAGAACTTGGGATAACTGCTTAATAAGTATGATATTTTCTTTTGGAGTGATGAAAATTTTTTGGAACTTGATGGAGTTGATGGTCTCACAATATTGTGAGGGTACTAAACGCCACTGAACTGTGTACCTAAAATGGTTAATGTTATGCTTTGTGAATTTGACCCCAATTTAAGAAAAACCCTCTAAAAATGGGGTTATGGATGGAAGCAACATATAAATAACAGAAAAATATTAAGCAAATTACTTCACAAAATCCCCATGCACTATTATACAGACATTAAAATTATTTGGAGAGCATAAATAAAATAACTTTTATAAAAGTAAATTAAAACAATTCTATATAAATATTTGAAAGGTTGTAAACACATATAAATTGCAATGTAAAAAAAAAAACAAAAAAAAGCAGAAATTTTTTTTTCCCTTAAAGTCACGGAAACAAAGCATTTATGTGTGCGTGTGCGTGTGTGTATGTGTCTGCGCTCAGTAGCTCAGTCATGTCTGACTCTTTGCTATCCACAGAGTTTTCCAGGCAAGAATACTAGAGTGGGTTTCCCTTTCTTACTCCTGGGATCTTCCCAAACAAGGGATCAAACCTGTGTTTCTGGCATTGGCAGGCAGAATCTTTATAACCTGTACCACCTGGGAAGCCCTATTTTTAATCATAAATAATCATCTATCTAATCTATCTGAAATACATTTTATTTCCAATGAAATTCTTGACTAAAGAAAATTCAGTAGTAAAAAGCTTTGAAAACAGGATGGTTCTTTTTACTCAACAAACATAAAATAACAAAATATAATACTATGATTATAATAGACAAGCTCTGAATTTTTTGGATTCCATTGTACAGATATCTCCTGCAGCTTCTTTACACATTGAACACACCACTAAGCTGTGGCTTTTGGCGAAGGGTTCCTGGATCCTCCCTGTTCACATTAACACTACTTCTGCATTGATAGTCAAGAGTTAGGTCTAAGAATCAGATATTTCTTGCCTGTTAGTAGTAGTATAATCTTGAGCATTTTACTTAACTTCTTTGTATGTTGGCTGTACCTAAAATGGAAGCAATTGTGATTCCTCCCTTACAGTTGTCTTGAAATGAGACAATGAATATAAGCTATGAGTACAGTACCTCAAACACAGAAAATGCAAGTGTCAACCAATTCATGTGTTAGAGCCTCAATCAGGGCAGAGCAAAATTTCCACTCACCAGCAATGAATGGAAACCTGCTATCGCCAGAGCAATTTCGTTGACTCTAAGGCATAAGCTCATCATCCTGTCTTCTCGACTCTGAGTGTAAATTTGAGTCATCTGGGAAGACTTAAAGAACCAAGAATCACCCTAGGACCTAAACTAAGAGACTGATTTAATTATTTTAGGGAGTGGCCTAGACATCCATATTTTTTATTTTTTTTATTTCTCAGAAATAATGTTTAAAACCTCTGTGAGGCTCACTTTAAGGAGCAGATTTTCTTTCTTTTTTTTTTTTTTCATTAGTTGGAGGCTAATTACTTCACAACATTTCAGTGGGTTTTGTCATACATTGATGTGAATCAGCCATAGATTTACACGTATTCCCCATCCCGATCCCCCCTCCCACCTCCCTCTCCACCCGATTCCTCTGGGTCTTCCCAGTGCACCAGGCCCGAGCACTTGTCTCATGCATCCCACCTGGGCTGGTGATCTGTTTCACCATAGATAATATACATGCTGTTCTTTCGAAACATCCCACCCTCACCTTCTCCCACAGAGTTCAAAAGTCTGTTCTGTACTTCTGTGTCTCTTTTTCTGTTTTGCATATAGGGTTATCATTACCATCTTTCTAAATTCCATATATATGTGTTAGTATGCTGTAATGTTCTTTAACTTTAACTTTCTGGCTTACTTCACTCTGTATAATGGGCTCCAGTTTCATCCATCTCATCAGAACTGATTCAAATGAATTCTTTTTAATGGCTGAGTAATATTCCATGGTGTATATGTACCACAGCTTCCTTATCCATTATTATATCCTTATCCATATTTTTTAAAAAGCTCTCCAGGTGGTTTTAAAATGCAGGTAGTGTTAAAATTTTTGTCTAGATCGGCCCTAGGCCCAACTCTCTCTAAAGATTCCTCATCTTACCAACCACAGCTTTTCTGTGAGTGCTATTCAGACACTCTCCATTTAGAAAAAGTAGATTGAAGATTTAAGGAACAAGGACCAACATAGAAATGAAGAAGGATTATTGAAAAATTACAATTTGAAAGAAATTTTTTTAAAGAAAGACCAAAATTTCTTTTTAAAAAAATAGGAAGAAAAAAGTGGCAAGACAGAGAAAGAAAATAAATAAAAGGATTTCAGGATCAAAAAAATGAGATGGTAATAGTTAGCACTTACAATGCTCTTTTAATGTGCTTTAATTCCTATTACACATGCCTCCACTACACATGATCTCATTTGATCTTTACAACAATCCAATGAAGCATTATCATTTCACTTTTACATAAGAGAAAAACGAAGCACTCTCTAAGGTTAAGTGAATTAACCAAAGCCATACATTTAAACAGTGGCAGAATTGGAATTTCAGCCAACGACTGATTCCAAACCCATTCTCTTAAACCTTATGCTATATCAAAAACAAACAAACAAAACAAAAACTTACCGGATATAAGGCATACACAAAATCTTTGTTTTTTATTTCTAAATTAAAATGTAAGTGATCACTATTATTAAAAATAAGCTATAAGCAATGATTTTTTTCAGAATACTGAAATTACACATAATTTCTAAATTTAATTTGTCTGCATTTGCTAAGTTTCCTACAGTAAATCTGTATTCATTTTTAAATAAGAAAAAGTATGGGTTTCTTAAAGCAAGTATATCACAGAATTTTTATAGTTCATAGTCCTCAATAAATACAAATTATCTTCCAAAAATACTCAGACAATGGAAAAAAACTTCCTTAATAAAATATATTTCCACAAGAGGTACATTTTTCTTAATTTTCTTTCCTATAGTAAAAATACACTGAAGTGAAAGAAAAAATAATTACCTGTACACTGTCCTCCATTGGTTGGATCTCCATAATAACCTGGCATGCAGTCTTGACACTGCTTTCCTGTGGTAAGATTTTTACACTGTTCGCACACATTATTATTGATGCAAGTGCTATGTCCATTACACTGGCAAGCTAAAGAAAATAGTAAAAAAAAAAAAAAAAAGAGGTTGATAATATCTACATATCAATATCAAGTATAACTGCCATAAAGACAAAGAATTTATTTTACAAATCTGAATGACAGCAAAGTACAAATGGCATTTCCCAAGTGTTTTTTCTTTTTTTTTTTAACATGTCTCAAAATATTAACATGGGACAAATTTTGCCTATGATTTATAAAACATAATGCTAAAAATTAAAGTGAAACATAAATGTTATAGCTAAGGATAGAATGAAAGGTCAAAGCATCAGTCCCTCAGTCATTCGACTCTTTTCAACCCCAGGGACTGTAGCCCACCAGGCTCCTCTGTCCATGGAATTCTCTAGGCAAGAATAATGGAGTGGGTAGCCATTCCCTTCTCCAGGAGATCTTCCCAAACAGGGATCAAACCTGGGTCTCCCAAACTGCAGGCTCATTCTTTACCATCTGAGGCACCAGAGAAGCCCAAGGAAGGAATACATTTTAACATATTCCTTAAAGATGCATGTGACTATTATGTCTATTAAGTTAACACAAGAATAAATAACACAGCTCTGATAAAGATGCCAAAATGTATCAATTATCTTTTGGTATAATAAAAAAGGATCAATAAATACAGAAAACTGTGTGATGCTAAGGCCTTACTTCAAGAAAATACATTAGTGTAAAATTTAACATAATTTATGTTAACATAAAAGTTAACATAATTTAACTTTTAAATTAATTTGTATAAATGTTTATCTCTTTGGGCAAGAAAAGCTTCAAGGCTTACTAGAAATTTTACTTGAAATGTGAACTAAAACAAAGAAATTTGAAGCATGAGATATTTTATATCTTCATATGAGATCTAATATATTTTTATATTAATATTACAATAGAATTTTAAAATTTTAGGTGAGAAGTAAAGTTTATATATGAAAGCTCCTGTTTATTGTCTATTGGGGGCATAATATTAACTTATTTTGGTAACTTCTTGTCGAAACATCATCATCATTTTCATCATTATTACAACTATGCATTTAATTAGCGCCCTCACCTCAAACCAGGAAAGCCACTGTTAAATCGATTGCAATAGTCTGTGCTGTTATCTATTCTGCTTTGTCAGTTCACATACTGCATCAGGTTTCTTAAATATTGTAACTACTACCCCACTGCAAGATAGAGTACCAAGTGGTATACATGAATTACATAATTTAATCCTCACAACAATTTTGTATGGAAGGTACTATTCTCAGGGTTGTTTCCAAGATCAGGAAGCTGGGATTAAGTAACACATCTCATCAATAGCACCAATAAATGAACAATCAGGATGTATAAAAGATCAGATATTAAACTTCATACATACTCTATGTAGAAAATTTGAAAGTAAGAGGGAAATCCCAAGAGACTAGCTCATCAACATGAGTTAACATCAAAGGGTAAAGAAAAAGAGTAAAGAAATAAATACCTATATCTTACAGAAATTTTCAGAGGCATAATTCTACTGTAACATAGTATAAAAATGACATGCAGCCATCAGGGGAAAATGTACAATAATCTTACTCCTAATAACACTGAGAGAATTGAAATATAGTTTTCAAACTTTATATTATAAAACAGCTAGGAGAAAATTTAATAACAGAAAAACATTCATAATAAATTAAGTAAAATAAGAACTCAAATATTATATCTAAGTGAAGTGAAGTGAAAGTTGCTCAGTTATGTCTGACTCTTTGTGACCCCATGGACTATACAGTCCATTGAATTTTCCAGGCAAGAATACTGGAGTGGGTAGCCTTTCCCTTCTCCAGGGGATCTTCCCAACCCAGGGACCAAACCCAGGTTTCCCGCATTGGAGGCGGATTCTGTACCAGCTGAGCCACAAGGGAAGCCCAAGAATACTGGATTCAGTGGCCAACCCTTCTTCAGGGAATCTTTCCGACCCATATCTAGAATGACCACAAATTATGTTTTGAAATGTATAAATATGCCCATGGAAAATGGTAGTTATCTTTGTAAGATTTTTCTACATTATCAATTTTCTTTATGGAGAACTTTAGTAAAGATTTTTCTACATCATCAGTTTTCTACTATCAACTTGTATTACTATTATAATAAGAAAAAATAATGCTAAGAATTTTAATTTTCTTAAATTGTGCTTTAAACTTTAAGTCATTTTTTTATAGAAAATTTTATGTAAGGCCACTAGGGTTGGTTCACTCGGCTTAAGTACTTAAAAAAGTGTTATCTGAAAAAGTCAGAATAAGAGATAGGTTACTAGAAGTATTTTTATGAAACCCCTGGCTACATTTTTTTCATCAGAAACATAAATGTCTTAACTTCTGAAAAATTATGAAATTTAGTAATCTCATCTAATATCCTCCTCAAAGATTACCAATGAAATAATAAGAAAGTTTGCCAGCAACAACAGGAATTGGAGTGTGATGTTATTGCTGTAGTTATTCAGTCTCTCAGTCACACCCTACTCTATGTGGCACCACGGACTGTAGCACGCCAGGCTTCCCTGTTCTTCATCATCTCCGGGAGCTTGCTCAAACTCATGCCCATTGACTTGGTGATACCATCCAACCATCTCGTCTTCTGTCATCCCCTTCTTCTCCTGCCTTCAGTCTTTCCCAGCATCAGGGTCTTTTCTAATGAGTTGGCTCTTTATATCAGGTGGCCAAAGTATTGGAGCTTCCGCTTCAGTATCAGTCCTTCCAATGAATATTCAGGACTGATTTCCTTCAGGATTAACTGATTGGATCTCCTTGTAGTCCAAGGGACTTTCAAGAGTCTTCTCCAACACCACAGTTCAAAAGCATCAGTTCTTCAGCTCTCAGCTTTCTTCGTGGTCCATACATGACTACTGGAAAAACCATCCATACATGACTACTGGAAAAACCATAGGTTTGACTAGATGGACCTTTATTGGCAAAGTGATGTCTCTCCTTTTTAATTCATTGTCTGGGTTTGTCATAGCTTTTCTCACAAAGAGTAAGCATCTTTTAATTTCATAGCTATAGTCACCATCTTCAGTGATTTTGGAGCCCAAGAAAATAAAAGTTTGTCACTGTTTTCACTGTTTATTCATCTATTTGCCATGAAGTAATGAGACCAAATGCCATGATCTTAGTTTTTTGAATGTTGAATTTTAAGCCAGTTATTTCACTCTCCTCTTTCACTTTCTTCAAGAGGTTCTTTTGTTCCTCTTGGCTTTCTGCTATAAGGGTGCTGACATCTACATATTACCTGAGGTTATTAAAATTACTCCCAGCAATCTTGATTTCAGCTTGTGCTTCATCCAGTATGGCATTTCACAATAACAAGTTAAATAAGCAGGGTGACAATATACAGCCTTGATGTAATCCTTTCCCAGTTTGGAACCAGTTCATTGTTCTATGTCCAGTTCTAACTGTTCCTTCTTGACTGGCATACGTGGTTCTAGGAGGCAGGTAAGGTGGTCTGATATTCCCATCGCTTTAAGAATTTTCCACAGTTTGTTGTGATACACACAGTCAAAGGCTTTAGTGTAGTCAATGAAGCAGAAGTAGATGTTTCCCTGGAATACTCTTGCTTTTTCTATGATCCAACAGATGTTGGGATGACAACTACATAAATATAACTAGAAAGTGGCAACCTACTATGTCTCTGGGAATCAAAGGAGGACTTCTAGCATAATGCTACTCAACTGTAACCTTCCTAAAAGTGAGAAGTTCTGAAGGCAGCTCTCGGTTATCGTGCAATCAAGAAGCATATCACTGGTATGCCTCCATACTGCTGATAGAATGTGATATAGGAAAGTCTAAGGTTCCAAGTAATGAATATACCATACAGAAGGCTGATATAATTTAGACCTAACTGCTGGAAAATTTTCCAGAAAAAAAAAATATATGGTCATCCTTGCAGTTTGTAACTAGTATGGCAGCAATGGCAAAGGAGAAGGCATGTTATAGACAGCAGGGCCCAGGAGTAATGACTGTATCAAACATACAGGAAAAGGATACACCATGAAGCCGAGGACGATGCTCTATTCTCCACTACCATCAGCTTGTTGGGTCAAAAGGTAATGTAAGCTTGTACCTAACAGTTCTTCCAGGATTCACTGTTACTTGAAAGGTTCTAATAACAATTTGGTTCTGTAACATGAGTAAAACTAAAGAAAAGTCATCCATACCATTTTGTTTAAATTTTAAAACTAGTCCAGATGGCTCTTCATTTATATACATACAAAGAGAAAAAAACTGAAAACAGAACATAATGAAAAATACAGCATTTGATATGCAAATAAAATACATAGTTTTGAAAAATATGTGTGCTCTAAAACAGATGTAAGACATTAAAAAATATATGCTTGGCATTCTCAATAAAATTCAAAAAAAACCACATAGAAAGTTAAGACTAAAATTTACTCAAAACTTTTTTTTCAAAACATAGCCCTTTAAAAGAAAAGGGAATTATCATTGCTAAAAATAAAACTGGGATTCAAAAGAAGAATGTTAAAGAGAAGCTTGAGGTAGTGACAAAAGTTTACTATACATGGGAATAGACAAGCAAGAGCTAGTGGGTTTGGGTTTCAAAACCCAGAGGACCAGGAGACATAATCTCTGGCATACTTAAGAGATAACTTGAACCATATTTATAATGCTTAAAGCCCTCAAGTGTAGCCTCTTTCTGTGTAAAAGGTACTAAAATACATCTAAGCCCAAAGAAGCAGAAAAGAACATTAAGTCCACTGGCATATTGTATGGAAGACAAAAGTCACTTATGAGAGCCTGTGCCAATCAGATGGGTTGGGTTGAAATTCACATTGTCTATATGGTAGAGAAACCCCAATATTAAACAACAGTATTAAAACCTGCTCTGTAAATAAGAAAAGCCTCATGCATCTTGCAAAAGCAGATTTAAATGGCCTCCTGAAATATTTCTTCAACTCAGGTCACACAAGTATGTCAGGCTCTGCAGACCATAGAATCTCTTCACAACTATCATCGCTGCCTTTGTAGTGCAAAAGTAACCATATACAACATACAGACAATTGATAATAGCTATAATCCAGTAAAACTGTATTCATAAAAATAGGCAATCAACAGGTTTGGCCATCAGACCTTGGTTTCGAAACCTTTGATACAGAAAAAAAACCAACACTTACTGAATTAAACCTCAAAATGAAAAATTATAAGCCACATAAAGGAGAGTCAGGAAAAAGAGAGGGAGATAATCAAAATGAGAACTGACACCCTAAGAATTTGAGTAAAAGGACAGCTACAAGACAATAAAAATATTCAAAGCAAAAGCAAAAAAATGGAGAAAACCATGTTTAAGGAAGTAAAGGTAGATATTACTAGATTACAGTCTCATCAAAAAGAAAATATCAAAAAAATATAAAAATTGTAAAAAAGAACAAAAGGAAATGATAAAAATAGAACAATAGCTGAAATGAAGGACTTCCAGATGGTCCAGTGGTTAAGACCCCATACTTCCACTGCAGGGGGCACAGGTTCAGTCCCTGGTTGGGGAACTAAGATTCTGCATGCCATGCAGTGTGGCTAAAAAAAAACAAAAAGTAAACAGAATTCTACAAATACTGGGGGCGGGGGGGGAAAGCACTACAAAAACTGAAATGAAAATATACTACAGAGAGAGATTCAACAGTAAATCTGAACTGTCAGAAGAATTAGAAAATGTGAAGAGAGATCAACAGAAACCATGTCAACTGAAGGACAGAGAAAACAAAATGAAGAAAAATGAACAAAGCTTCAGTTAAATGACAAGCGCCATATCTATATGTAATGGGAATCTATATGTATATGGGAATCTATATGTAATGGGAATGTTGGGGGGATAGGAAACAGACAAAGAAGGCTAAAATTTACTTGAAGAAATAATTCCTTAAAAGTCCCCAAATTTGATAAAAATATTAATCTACACACCCAAGAAGACTGATTATTCATTGGAAGGACTGATGCTGAAGCTGAAACTCCAATACTTTGGCCACATGATGTGAAGAACTGACTCATTTGAAAAGACCCTGATTCTGAGAAAGACTGAAGGCAGGAGGAGGAGAGGATGATATGGTTGGGTGGTATTACCAACTCAATGGACAAGAGTTTGAGTAAACGCTGGGAGTTGGTGGTGGACAGGGAAGCCTGGTGTGCTGCAGTCTATGGGGTCACAGAGAGTTGTACACAACAAAGCAAAAGAACTGAACCAAGAAGCCTAATGAACTTTAACTACAATACATATGAACAGATTGAAAATACATGATAATAAAAGTGATGAAAGCCAAAGAGAAGCAGAAAATCTTGAAAGCAGCAGGAGAAAATATTACTTATCACTTACAAAAATCCCAATAAGATTAACAACTAACTTTTAATCAAGAAAAATGGACATCAGTAGGCATTGGAATAATATATCCAAAGTTCTCAAAAAAAAAAAACATGGTCAATCAAAAATTTTCTTTTTCTTTTTTTTATTTTTATTTTTTTTATTATTATTATTTTTTTTTTTTGTCATACATTGATATGAATCAGCCATAGATTTACACGTATTCCCCATCCCGATCCCCCCTCCCACCTCCCTCTCCACCCGATTCCTCTGGGTCTTCCCAGTGCACCAGGTCCGAGCACTTGTCTCATGCATCCCACCTGGGCTGGTGATCTGTTTCACCATAGATAGTATACATGCTGTTCTTTTGAAATATCCCACCCTCACATTCTCCCACAGAGTTCAAAAGTCTGTTCTGTATTTCTGTGCCTCTTTTTCTGTTTTGCATATAGGGTTATCGTTACCATCTTTCTAAATTCCATATACATGTATTAGTATGCTGTAATGTTCTTTATCTTTCTGGCTTACTTCACTCTGTATAAGGGGCTCCAGTTTCATCCATCTCATCAGAACTGATTCAAATGAATTCTTTTTAATGGCTGAGTAATATTCCATGGTGTATATGTACCACAGCTTCCTTATCCATTCGTCTGCTATGGGCATCTAGGTTGCTTCCATGTCCTGGCTATTATAAACAGTGCTGCGATGAACATTGGGGTGCACGTGTCTCTTTCAGATCTGGTTTCCTCAGTGTGTATGCCCAGAAGTGGGATTGCTGGGTCATATGGCAGTTCTATTTCCAGTTTTTTAAGAAATCTCCACACTGTTTTCCATAGTGGCTGTACTAGTTTGCATTCCCACCAACAGTGTAAGAGGGTTCCCTTTTCTCCACACCCTCTCCAGCATTTATTGCTTGTAGACTTTTGGATAGCAGCCATCCTGACTGGCGTGTAATGGTACCTCATTGTGGTTTTGATTTGCATTTCTCTAATAATGAGTGATGTTGAGCATCTTTTCATGTGTTTGTTAGCCATCTGTATGTCTTCTTTGGAGAAATGTCTGTTTAGTTCTTTGGCCCACTTTTTGATTGGGTCATTTATTTTTCTGGAATTGAGCTGAAGGAGTTGCTTGTATATTTTTGAGATTAATCCTTTGTCTGTTTCTTCCTTTGCTATTATTTTCTCCCAATCTGAGGGCTGTCTTTTCACCTTACTTATAGTTTCCTTTGTAGTGCAAAAGCTTTTAAGTTTCATTAGGTCCCATTTGTTTATTTTTGCTTTTATTTCCAGTATTCTGTGAGGTGGGTCATAGAGGATCTTGCTGTGATTTATGTCGGAGAGTGTTTTGCCTATGTTCTCCTCTAGGAGTTTCTGGTCTTACATTTAGATCTTTAATCCATTTTGAGTTTATTTTTGTGTATGGTGTTAGAAAGTGTTCTAGTTTCATTCTTTTACAAGTGGTTGACCAGTTATCCCAGCACCACTTGTTAAAGAGGTTGTCTTTTTTCCATTGTATATCCTTGCCTCCTTTGTCAAAGATAAGGTGTCCATAAGTTCGTGGATTTATCTCTGGGCTTTCTATTCTGTTCCATTGATCTATATTTCTGTCTTTGTGCCAGTACCATACTGTCTTGATGACTGTGGCTTTGGAGTAGAGTCTGAAGTCAGGCAGGTTGATTCCTCCAGTTCCATTCTTCTTTCTCAATATTACTTTGGCTATTCGAGGTTTTTTGTATTTCCATACAAATTGTGAAATTCTTTGGTCTAGTTCTGTGAAAAATACCGTTGGTAACTTGATAGGGATTGCGTTGAATCTATAGATTGCTTTGGGTAGAATAGCCATTTTGACAATATTGATTCTTCCAATCCATGAACACGGTATGTTTCTCCATCTGTTTGTGTCCTCTTTGATTTCTTTCATCAGTGTTTTATAGTTTTCTATGTATAGGTCTTTTGTTTCTTTAGGTAGATATACTCCTAAGTATTTTATTCTTTTTGTTGCAATGGTGAATGGTATTGTTTTTTTTTTTTTTTTTTTTTCCCATTTTATTTTATTTTTTTTTTAATTTTTATTATTATTATTATTTTTTTTTCCAGTGGGTTTTGTCATACATTGATATGAATCAGCCATGGATTTACATGTATTCCCAATCCCGATCCCCCCTCCCACCTCCCTCTCCACCCGATTCCTCTGGGTCTTCCCAGTACACCAGGCCGGAGCACTTGTCTCGTGCATCCCACCTGGGCTGGTGATCTGTTTCACCATAGATAGTATACATGCTGTTCTTTTGAAATATCCCACCCTCACATTCTCCCACAAAGTTCAAAAGTCTGTTCTGTATTTCTGTGTCTCTTTTTCTGTTCTGCATATAGGGTTATCGTTATCACCTTTCTAAATTCCATATACATGTGTCAGTATGCTGTAATGTTCTTTATCTTTCTGGCTTACTTCACTCTGTATAATGGGCTCCAGCTTCATCCATCTCATTAGGACTGGTTCGAATGAATTCTTTTTAATGGCTGAGTAATATTCCATGGTGTATATGTACCACAGCTTCCTTATCCATTCATCTGCTGATGGGCATCTAGGTTGCTTCCATGTCCTGGCTATTATAAACAGTGCTGCGATGAACATTGGGGTGCATGTGTCTCTTTCAGATCTGGTTTCCTCAGTGTGTATGCCCAGAAGTGGGATTGCTGGGTCATATGGCAGTTCTATTTCCAGTTTTTTAAGAAATCTCCACACTGTTTTCCATAGCGGCTGTACTAGTTTGCATTCCCACCAACAGTGTAAGAGGGTTCCCTTTTCTCCACACCCTCTCCAGCATTTATTGCTTGTAGACTTTTGGATAGCGGCCATCCTGACTGGCGTGTAATGGTACCTCATTGTGGTTTTGATTTGCATTTCTCTAATAATGAGTGATGTTGAGCATCTTTTCATGTGTTTGTTAGCCATCTGTATGTCTTCTTTGGAGAAATGTCTGTTTAGTTCTTTGGCCCATTTTTTGATTGGGTCATTTATTTTTCTGGAATTGAGCTGCAGGAGTTGCTTGTATATTTTTGAGATTAATCCTTTGTCTGTTTCTTCATTTGCTATTATTTTCTCCCAATCTGAGGGCTGTCTTTTCACCTTACTTATAGTTTCCTTTGTAGTGCAAAAGCTTTTAAGTTTCATTAGGTCCCATTTGTTTATTTTTGCTTTTATTTCCAGTATTCTGTGAGGTGGGTCATAGAGGATCTTGCTGTGATTTATGTCGGAGAGTGTTTTGCCTATGTTCTCCTCTAGGAGTTTCTGGTCTTACATTTAGATCTTTAATCCATTTTGAGTTTATTTTTGTGTATGGTGTTAGAAAGTGTTCTAGTTTCATTCTTTTACAAGTGGTTGACCAGTTATCCCAGCACCACTTGTTAAAGAGGTTGTCTTTTTTCCATTGTATATCCTTGCCTCCTTTGTCAAAGATAAGGTGTCCATAAGTTCGTGGATTTATCTCTGGGCTTTCTATTCTGTTCCATTGATCTATATTTCTGTCTTTGTGCCAGTACCATACTGTCTTGATGACTGTGGCTTTGGAGTAGAGTCTGAAGTCAGGCAGGTTGATTCCTCCAGTTCCATTCTTCTTTCTCAATATTACTTTGGCTATTCGAGGTTTTTTGTATTTCCATACAAATTGTGAAATTCTTTGGTCTAGTTCTGTGAAAAATACCGTTGGTAACTTGATAGGGATTGCGTTGAATCTATAGATTGCTTTGGGTAGAATAGCCATTTTGACAATATTGATTCTTCCAATCCATGAACACGGTATGTTTCTCCATCTGTTTGTGTCCTCTTTGATTTCTTTCATCAGTGTTTTATAGTTTTCTATGTATAGGTCTTTTGTTTCTTTAGGTAGATATACTCCTAAGTATTTTATTCTTTTTGTTGCAATGGTGAATGGTATTGTTTCTTTAATTTCTCTTTCTGTTTTTTCATTGTTAGTATATAGGAATGCAAGGGATTTCTGTGTGTTAATTTTATATCCTGCAACTTTACTATATTCATTGATCAGCTCTAGTAATTTTCTGGTAGAGTCTTTAGGGTTTTCTATGTAGAGGATCATGTCATCTGCAAACAGTGAGAGTTTCACTTCTTCTTTTCCTATCTGGATTCCTTTTACTTCTTTTTCTGCTCTGATTGCTGTGGCCAGAACTTCCAACACTATGTTGAATAGCAGTGGTGAGAGTGGGCACCCTTGTCTTGTTCCTGATTTCAGGGCAAATGCTTTCAATTTTTCACCATTGAGGGTGATGCTTGCTGTGGGTTTGTCATATATAGCTTTTATTATGTTGAGGTATGTTCCTTCTATTCCTGCTTTTTGGAGAGTTTTAATCATAAATGAGTGTTGAATTTTGTCAAAGGCTTTCTCTGCATCTATTGAGATAATCATATGGTTTTTATCTTTCAATTTGTTAATGTGGTGTATTACATTGATTGATTTGCGGATATTAAAGAATCCTTGCATTCCTGGGATAAAGCCCACTTGGTCATGGTGTATGATTTTTTTAATATGTTGTTGGATTCTGTTTGCTAGAATTTTGTTAAGGATTTTTGCATCTATGTTCATCAGTGATATTGGCCTGTAGTTTTCTTTTTTTGTGACATCTTTGTCTGGTTTTGGAATTAGGGTGATGGTGGCCTCATAGAATGAGTTTGGAAGCTTACCTTCCTCTGCAATTTTCTGGAAGAGTTTGAGTAAGATAGGCGTTAGCTCTTGTCTAAATTTTTGGTAGAATTCAGCTGTGAAGCCATCTGGTCCTGGGCTTTTGTTTGCTGGAAGATTTTTTATTACAGTTTTGATTTCCTTGCCTGTGATGGGTCTGTTAAGATCTTCTATTTCTTCCTGGTTCAGTTTTGGAAAGTTATACTTTTCTAAGAATTTGTCCATTTCTTCCAAGTTGTCCATTTTATTGGCATAGAGCTGCTGGTAGTAGTCTCTTATGATCCTTTGTATTTCAGTGTTGTCTGTTGTGATCTCTCCATTTTCATTTCTAATTTTGTCAATTTGGTTCTTCTCTCTTTGTTTCTTAATGAGTCTTGCTAATGGCTTGTCAATTTTGTTTATTTTTTCAAAAAACCAGCTTTTAGCTTTGTTGATTTTTGCTATGGTCTCTTTAGTTTCTTTTGCATTTATTTCTGCCCTGATTTTTAAGATTTCTTTCCTTCTGCTAACCCTGGGGTTCTTCATTTCTTCCTTCTCTAGTTGCTTTAGGTGTAGAGTTAGGTTATTTATTTGGTTTTTTTCTTGTTTCTTGATGTAAGCCTGTAATGCTATGAACCTTCCCCTTAGCACTGCTTTTACAGTGTCCCATAGGTTTTGGGTTGTTGTGTTTTCATTTTCATTCATTTCTATACATATTTTGATTTCTTTTTTGATTTCTTCTATGATTTGTTGGTTATTCAGAAGCGTGTTATTTATCCTCCATATGTTTGAATTTTTAACAATTTTTTTCCTGTAATTGAGATCTAATCTTACTGCACTGTGGTCAGAAAAGATGACTGGAATGATTTCAATTTTTTTGAATTTTCCAAGACCAGATTTATGGCCCAGCATGTGATCTATTCTGGAGAAGGTTCCGTGTGCACTTGAGAAAAAGGTGAAGTTGATTGTTTTGGGGTGAAATGTCCTATAGATATCAATTAGGTCTAGCTGGTCCACTGTGTCATTTAAGGTTTGTGTTTTCTTATTAATTTTCTGTTTAGTTGATCTATCCATAGTTGTGAGTGGGGTATTAAAGTCTCCCACTATTATTGTGTTACTATTAATTTCCTCTTTCATACTTGTTAGTGTTTGCCGCACATATTGCGGTGCTCCTATGTTGGGTGCATATATGTTTATAATTGTTATATCTTCTTCTTGGATTGATCCTTTGATCATTATATAGTGTCCTTCTTTGTCTCTTTTCACATCCTTTATTTGAAAGTCTATTTTATCTGATATGAGTATTGCAACTCCTGCTTTCTTTTGGTCTCCGTTTGCATGAAATGAGGACAACCTCAGGGACCTCTGGGACAATGTGAAACGCCCCAACATTCGAATCATAGGAATTCCAGAAGAAGAAGACAAAAAGAAAGGCCATGAGAAAATACTCGAGGAGATAATAGCTGAAAACTTCCCTAAAATGGGGAAGGAAATAGCCACCCAAGTCCAAGAAGCCCAGAGAGTCCCAAACAGGATAAACCCAAGGCGAAACACCCCAAGACACATATTAATCAAATTAACAAAGATCAAACACAAAGAACAAATATTAAAAGCAACAAGGGAGAAACAACAAATAACACACAAAGGGGTCCCCATAAGGATAACAGCTGATCTATCAATAGAAACCCTCCAGGCCAGAAGGGAATGGCAGGACGTACTGAAAGCAATGAAAGAGAATAACCTACAACCTAGATTACTGTATCCAGCAAGGATCTCATTCAGATATGAAGGAGAATTCAAAAGCTTTACAGATAAGCAAAAGCTGAGAGAATTCAGCACCACCAAACCAGCTCTTCAACAAATGCTAAAGGATCTTCTCTAGACAGGAAATGCAGAAAGGTTGTATAAACGTGAACCCAAAACAACAAAGTAAATGGCAACAGGACCACACCTATCAATAATTACCCTAAATGTAAATGGGTTGAATGCCCCAACCAAAAGACAAAGATTGGCTGAATGGATACAAAAACAAGACCCCTATATATGCTGTCTACAAGAGACCCACCTCAAAGCAAGAGACACATACAGACTAAAAGTGAAGGGCTGGAAAAAATTTTCTATCCAACAAAACCACTTTTCAAAAATTAAAGTGGAACATTCACAGATAAACAAAAATTGAGGGAATTCACTGCCAGGAGATATACCTTACAAGAAATACTAAATCAAGCTCTTTAAGGATAAAGCATGTGACACCAGACAGTAATTTAACTCCACAATATAAAACAAAGAGCACCAATAACATAACTGTCATTTATAAAAGACAGTAAAAGTATCTATTTTGTCTCCTTTCTTCTTTTTCCTGATTTTTACAGGTTGCATTTTAAATGATATAAGGGTATTGTTGGGCCTATAAAACGTAAAATGTAAAGTACTTCCCAATAACAGCATAGAGGAAGTGCATGGGAAAAAAGCTATATTGATCTAAGGATATAAAGTGGTATTACTAGATGGTAACACAGATTCACAGGAACAAATGAAGAAAACTAGAAACGGTAAATACAAAGATTAATGAAAACTAAAAGCATATACTCATCCTCCTTTTTTTCCCTCAGATTCTTTAAAAGACATGAAATTATATAAAGTGATAACTGTAAAATGTACTTCTTTGGTTTGTAATATATATCGATGTAATATATATGAAGATACCACAAAAAAAGAAGAAAGAAATTAGACCTATAAAAGTAACATCATTTTATCTCATTGGAACTAAGTTAGCATAAATGAAACATATTTTAATAAGTTAAGACATATAAAGTAAACCCTAGAGTAACCACTAAGAATATACCTCATAAAATGTAATGAAAAAGTTATTAAAAATTAAAATGTTATTATTATAAAATATTTACTTACTGCAAAATAAATAAATAAATGAAAAGTGGAAGAACCAAATTCATCATATACAGGGGGAAAATAACATAAATCCAATTACATCAAAAATAACATTAAATGTGAATAGATCAAATGATTCAATCAAAAGGCAGAAAAGACAGACTAGATGAAAGACAAAGAGCTAACTATGTATCATTTATAGGAGACACATGTAAATCTTCATGACTTTGGATTAGGTGACAGTTTCTTAGATATGACATCAAAAGCTTAAGTAACTAACAGAAAAAGATATACCAGACACCATCAAAATAAAAAATTTTTTAAAAACTGTCTCAAATGACATCATCAAGAAAGTGAAGACACAACCCACAGAATAGGGGAAAATATCTGAGAATCATATGTCTTATAAGGATATCATACTCAGAACATATAAATAACTCTTAGAATTCTACAATTTAAAAAACAACTTAGCCAGGACATGGAAGCAACCTAGATGCCCATCAGCAGATGAATGGATAAGGAAGCTGTGGTACATATACACCATGGAATATTACTCAGCCATGAAAAAGAATTCATTTGAACCAGTCCTAATGAGATGGATGAAGCTGGAGCCCATTATACAGAGTGAAGTAAGCCAGAAAGATAAAGAACATTACAGCATACTGACACATGTATATGGAATTTAGAAAGGTGATAACGATAACCCTATATGCAGAACAGAAAAAGAGACACAGAAATACAGAACAGACTTTTGAACTTTGTGGGAGAATGTGAGGGTGGGATATTTCAAAAGAACAGCATGTATACTATCTATGGTGAAACAGATCACCAGCCCAGGTGGGATGCACGAGACAAGTGCTCCGGCCTGGTGCACTGGGAAGACCCAGAGGGATCGGGTGGAGAGGGAGGTGGGAGGGGGGATCGGGATTGGGAATACATGTAAATCCATGGCTGATTCATATCAATGTATGACAAAACCCACTGGGAAAAAAAAAAATAATAATAAAAAAATAAATAAATAAATAAAAAACAACTTAATTTTTTAAGCAGGCAAATGATTTAAACAGATAGTTCCCATAGAAAGAACATGAGTAGCCATTAAGCAAATGAAAAGAACATCATAAGTCATAAGGGAAATGTGAAACAAAACCACAATGAGCTACCACTTCATATCAAGTAGGAGGATAATAAAGAAAATGACAAATAACCAGTATAGGTGAAGAGAGTTATTAAATCCAATATACATTGTTAGCAGTAATATAAAATGATGCAGTAGCTCTGGAAAAAGTCTGGCAATTCCTTAAAAGGTTAAACATACATGTACCATTTACCAAAAACATCAACTTGTAGATAAATACCAAAGAGAAAACATGTTCACACAAAAACTTACATACAAACGTTCATAGCAGCAATATTCATAACAGCAGAAGAGTGGAAATAAGCTGAAGATCCATAAACCGATGAGATATAAATATGTGGTATGCAATTTACTATTGAAAGTGAAGTGAAAGTGTCAGACGCTCAGTCATATCCAACTCTTTGAGACCCCATGGACTGTATCCCACCAGGCTCCTTTGTTCATGTGATTTGCCAGGTAAGACTACTGGAGTGGATTGCCATTTTCTTCTCCAGAATTTAATATTACTCAATCATAAAAAAGATGCGAAGGACTGATAAATGCCACAGTATGCATAAACCTCAAAAATGTATGCTAAGTGACAGAGGTCAGACCCTGAAAGACACATTATATGACTGTGTTTAAATGAAATGTCCAGAATAGACATATACACAGAGAAAAGAAAGTAGATTAGATGTTTTCAGGTATTAGAGGGAAGAATGAATAGACAGTGACTGGTAAAGGGTATGGAATTTTGTTTGGGGGTAATTGAAGTGCTCTGGAATTATATGATGGTGACAGTTGCACACCCACTAACCATACTAAAATCCATGGAATTGTACACTTTAAAATGAAAGATTATATGTATGTGTCAATATACAAAACAGTTAGAACTAATTAGATGAGATGAGAAATAATTCACCCTAATTCTTGCCATCTCTGTATGTACAATGTCGATAATATTACTTTATCCTTGCTCTCACTGAAAAAGTACAATTTCTTCCCATTTTCTGAACATGGATTGGCATCAAGATTTTTTCAGAACAGTAGAATGTAGAAGTGATGGTATGGAAATTTTGAGCTTAGGCTTCAAGAGGAAAATATACTCTGTTCTCTCTCTCTCAGAGTTCTATTTTAAAAATACCATGTAGAGCAGCCCAGTCTACACTTCTGGAGGATAACAGACCAAATACAGCAGAGAACAATCATTTGTAGCCGAGGACCCCGAGATCAACCATTCAGTTCAGACTACCAGACATGTGAGTGAAGAATTCTGAGATCACCCAAAATCAGTCAAGCAGCCAGATAACTTGAACCACAGAGAAAAATCAGGATAGTCTGGCAGAAGAATTGCCTAGCAGAATTCAGGAAAACAGATGATATAGAATCATGAATAAAACTGTATTAATACAGATATCCTGAAGTGTTATGCTAAATAATGATAATTAAAACACAGTTCTAAGAGAAAACTGGAAAAATGTGCAGAATCAGTGAATTGAAACACCGATCAAGGGAGATACAAGGATGTAAAATACAGACAAGACAGTAAGAAAAGATGGGGAGATGGTGAAAAAGCCTAACATAAGTGAAGCCAAGCCTTCAAATAGGATAGATGCAACATCTGAAGAGATAATGGCAGAAAAGTTTACAAACATGATGAGAGACATCTACAGAGCAAATAGTCTATACAGTTCAGTCATAATTTAAAAAAGGAAACTAATACTTAGGTACATCATACTAAAATTACTGACATCTAAAAACTAAGGAAAAACATGTATTTTTAAAAGTCAGAGGGAAGAAAAAGACATGCTGCTTTCAAAAGAGAAACAAAAAAACTGACAAAGGATTCTTAAGAAAAAGTAGAAGCCAGAAGAATAAGAAATTAAATCTTCTAATTACTTAAAAAAAAAAATCCATCAACATAGAATGCTATTACCAGTAAAAATATCCTTCAAATATGAAGACACACAATAAAAAATTTTTCAGATGTATAAAAGCCAACTTATAGCCACAATTTAGAAACATACCATTTAAAAATGTTACATAAAATTCATCAAGCTAAAGAGATGTTACAGCAAAAAAAAAAAAATTTCAGGTCAATATGAAACAGTGAAGTTCACAGAAAATGGTCAATACATGGGTAAACAAAAAGATTTTTTATTACTATGATTTCCTTATGAGAAAATTATCCTTATTAAAGTAAAAAAATAATGAATTATGTGGTTAATAACATATACAGGAGTAAAATATATGGCAATAATTACACAAAGAACAGGAAAAGAGCAAATGGATTACACTTTTGTAATATTCTTACCTTATACATGGAGTAGTATAATATTGATTCAAGGTAGACTGTGATAAGATAAAGATGACTATTACAATCACTACAGCAGTCACTAAAAAAAACACAAAAGAGGTATAGCTAAAAATCCAATAAAAGTGATAAAAGTGGACTTTAAAAACACTCAATTAATCTAAAAAAGGCAAAAGGAAGAACACAGAGAAAAATAAAGGAAATTTTAAAAATCAATACTGTGAGGGTAGAACTAAACTCAATAATACCAATATTATATTAAATCTAAAGACTACACAATTTGATAAAAGAGACTATCAGGATAGATTTTAAAAATAAAAAAGCAAGTAGTATATGCTATTTACAAGAAATTCATTGTAAATAAAAACACTAGAAGATTTCCACTTCTTCCCATGAAGGATTAATCACTGTGAGAATTGACCTCTAGTGTAAATCATAAGGAAACTAAACAAAATATATGAAATGACTACTTTCAAATATAATAGGCAGTTCAGGAATGGCATCCTTGAGGAAAAAGAAAACAAAATATGGCTGCCCTGACTTGCTACCTGGAGGCAGATTTGAGGCTACAGTCCAGGGAAGGAACCCCAAACCCTCACATAGTTGAGGATAAAGATCAAAGTTCAGGGAGGCCATGGTTCCAGACCTCGTGAGGCAAAGACTAGAGAACAGAGAGCTGCACTCAGCACTCTGCAAACGGGTGCCCTTGAATCTTTGGTTGAACAATGAACATAATGTGAAATTCTGTGAAGCTGGAGAAAGAACCATCAGAAAACAGTATGTTAAAACAATGCCAAGAACTCACATAGGATTGGAAATAGCTTGTATTCCCACTAGTCAGAGTGAAGAGACTCTTAATACAAAGGGCATCAGATAGGGACCGCAGAAGGCCCTGTCTTAGCAATGGAAATAAATTAGCACTGAACTCAGGGCTGCTATGATGTACAGGCCTTGACAAATCTTAAAAACAATCTTTGAAGTAACATAACTTCATGGCAGAGTAAAGTTCAACATACTAAAAGAAATAAAGCTGAATAACCTACAAAAAAATCACAATGTCCAGAAAATACCATCAAAAATAATCATCCTGGAAATTTTGATCCATGACCAGTAAATACACACACACACACACACACACACACACACACACACACACACACACACCACCCCCCAATAGAAACAGAGAAAACGGCATACCAGTTGGGATGAGTAGAAAAGGATTTTTAAAACAGCTATTTAAAGTATGCTTCATATACTCAAGAAAATAAAGTAAAATATAAAAATAAGGAGGAGAGAAATGGAAAATATAAAAATGACTAAAATTCAATTTATAAAGATTAAAAATATATACCAAATTAAAAATAAAGGGAGTAAGACAAGAAGAGTCTTTCCAACAAATGGTGCTGGGACACCCAGATAGTCATGTACAAAAGAATTGAATTGGGTCCCTATCTTATCCCACAGTTAACTCAAAACAGATCAAAAACCTAAATGTAAGAGATAAAACTACATGTCTAAAAAGAAAATATAGATGAAAATCTTTGGGATCTTTTATTACACATGATTTCACAGGCATGAAAGCAACAGCACAAGAAAGAAAAGAAAAAACAGAAAACACATCATTAAAATTTAAAACTTGTGCTTCAAGGATACTATCAAGAAAGTGAAAGACAACCCACAGAATGGGAGAAGATACTTGCAAATCAATCTTTGGTGAGGGACTTATTGTATTCAGAACATATAAAGAAGCTTTACAGTCCAATAATAAAAAGACAAATACCCCAATTAAACAATGGGCAAAGAATCTGACAGACATGTCTCAAAAGAAGAAATATTGGTAGCTAATAAACATATGAAAAGATGTTCAACATCACTAGTCACCAAATAACTGCAAATCAAAACCACAGTGAGATACCACTTCACACCCACAACAATGACTATAATCGAAACTATGAAATAAGCAGTGTGTGCAAGGATGTAGAATAACTGCAACCCTCATGCCCTGCTGGCGGAAATGTAAAATAATATAGCAGCTTTTAGTCAAGGTGGTTCCTCCAAAGGTTAAACACAGTTACCATTTGACCCAGATATCCCATTCCCAGTGTGATGAAAATATGTCCACACATAAACTTGTACATAGTATTCAAGAAGTGCATTTTAAAAACCAAAAACCAGAAACACTCAAATATCCACACAATAATGAATGAATGAATAAAACATGGCATATTCACATGATGGACTATTATTTGGTAATAAAGAGAAGTGAAGTACTGCTATAGGCCACAACACAGACAAACCTTGAAAACACCATGCCAGTGTGAAAGAAGCCAGTCAAAAAAACTACAACTGTAGGACTCAATTTATTAAGATGATCAGAATAGGCAATCCACAGCTGGCAAGGGCAGGCAGGGTGAACAGGTAGGGACTGCTAGGAAGTACAAGATTTCTCTGGGAGATGATAAAATGTTTTTAAACTGAGTGTAGTGATGGTTGCAAAAGTCTGTGAATATGCTAAAATCCATCGAGTTCTACACTATAAATGGGTCAACTGCAGTATGGTATGCTGGTTAGTCTTACGCATCAATGGACGTAGCGGGTAATACCTCAGTTATTTAATCAAATGGTAATGGCCTCGTCCTGAGTGTGGTAGCACGTGCTCAGTCACCGTCTGACTCTCTGAGACCCCATGGACTGTAGCCTGCCAGGCTTCTCTGTCCATGGAGTTTTTCAGGCAAGAATACTAGAGTGGGTTGCCATTTCCTACTCCAGGGGATCTTCCCAACCCAGGGATCGAACTTGCATCTCCTGCGCTGGCAGGCGGATTCTGTACCACTGTGCCACCTGGGAAGTCCTGAGTGTGGCAGGGACCTGCTCATATGATGGGACAGTCACTGACTGATGACTAATTATGGCACCCGGCACAGCTGGCTTTGAGAAAGGGAGATCATCCTGAATGGACTCGGTCAGATAATCCCTCAAAAGGCACTGGTCTTGAAAAAGGAGATACAAGATGTGGGTATTTGCATTTTAATTGTGGAGACTCTACACTGCTAGTTCTGAAGATGGAAGGGGGATGGGGAAGAGAACATGATCACTCTCTAAGAGCCCAAGTGGTCTCTGGGGCTCTTAGAAACAGTCACCTCAGTCCTACAACCACAAGGCACTGAATCGTACAAACACGTGAATGAGCCTGGAAGCAGATTCTTTCCTAGAATGCTGGTCAGGTATGCTGAAAAACGTCCTTCAATCTGGGTTAGTCTGATGTTTGCTCATGACTAAACTGGGTTACAGATTTGGGGGAAGAATATTACAAAGTGAAGTGTCCCTCTTACCACACAAGGATACATGATATTAACATGACTTATCACCGGTGGTGTTAATCTTGAACACTTGTTCAAGGTGATGTCCCCTTATGTTCTCTACTGTAAAGTTACTATATTTCCCCTTCCACACACTCTTCATTAAAAGTGAGTCATCATGTCCAATTCACACATGGGGGTAAAGAAATTAAGCTCCACTTCCTAGAGGAAGAAGAAGAAAATGGCAACCCACTACAGTACTCTTGCCTGGAAAATTCTATAGACTGAGGAGCCTGGTAGTCTACAGTCCATGGGGTTGCAAAGAGTCGGATATGACTGAGCAACTTCAGTTCAGTTCCTAGAGGAACAAGTGTCAAGGATCTGTGGACATACGTTCGAACTATCAGAGCAGTTAATAAATACTTTTGAAGAAGATACTTGGAAGCTACACAAATATCTTGTTTTTCCTCAAAGTTTCACTCACTAATTTGAACATTCTTAAGCAGATTCTTCTTACAGCACTTAACTACTATGGGATTCTAACAGAAATTTTTTATTTCCTTCGGTCATTCTTCATTTATTTATTTGCCCACATCATGCAACCTGCAGGATCTTAATTCCCCAACCAGGGATCAAACCCGGGTCCCCGCACTGGGACCGCAGAGCTCTAACCACTGGACCACCAGGGAAGTCCTTCATTCTACATTTATTATTCAGAATTTTCTGTAAGAAATATTTATCCATTCTCACTTGTGTATTATTTATTCCATCATTAAATCAGTAAAGAATCATGGATATGTATTCTGTTCTTTGGGTTACAATCCAATATAGTCGTTATTTTTTTGCCAGATTTGACCCACTGAGAACTCTTTCAGGTTGACTACGCCCGTTTGACATGCTCCCACTCTCCTTTGTTTTGTTTTGAGCACTCTCTTACTTTCTGGCCTAGACAATACTTCAGGCTAATCTTGTATTCTCCCTGCCTCAGTTGTAGAATCAGTCATTTCTCCAAACAGTCCTGGTTCGTTTCATTGGAAACAGTATTTTGAAAACACGATGTGGGCACAGAAGATGCTCATTGCTACTGGGGCACTGTGGCTTCTTGGCCTTCTTGAAGAACTAAATTAGAAAATATATGTATATATACATCACACACCTACATATATATAAATATTAAAATAAACTTGAATTTATGCTTATATGTGAAACCAATACCACAAGGTTCTGTTCTGTTTTGCTTTTTTTTTCAGCTGTGCCAGAGGGCATGAGGGAATCTTAGTTTCCTGACCAGGGATTAATCCTGTGCCTCCTGCAGTGGAACCATAGAGTCCTAACCACTGGAGGGCCAGGGAATTCCCCACAGGGTTCTTTACAGTCTTCACTCTTTGCATATTTTTAACTTTTTTCTCTGAAAGAAACCTGGCTCACATGAAACACAATTAATTTATATATTTATCCAAACCTAGTAAACATATAAAGTATTGTTAGAATTGTTAGTCTGTACTATGTGAGAAACAAATTTACCAATCAGAACATAATGTTTATATAATTTTTTGCTTTAGTTTCACAGTACCCAAACAAAACACTATTTTCCAAGGTTACTTAGATCAGCTCACTTTTTTATGAAGTTATGGCATTTGCAATACAGTTACATTTACTTGTCACAGTTTGCATCCTCTGACATCCTGGCTGATTGACTTTTTTTTTTAATTTGCAGTCAGGAAAGTTTATTTTCTGTCATATTCAGTATGGCTTGACAAATGTATAGAATCATTATCAACCACCACAGTATTAAGAAGAACATTTTCATAACCCCAAAAGTTTCACTGTGAAGCCCTCTTGGAGGCAATCTCTGCCTTTACTACTTCTGGCAAATAACTCATCTCTTTTCCATCCCCATAGTACAACACGTGGCCTTTTGGCCTGGCTTCTTTCACTAGGCAAAATGTATTTAAGATTCAGCCATGCTGTTGTATGAATCAGCAGTTAGTCCCTCGTCTTAGTTTTCACACCTTCCGAAGTTTATGAAGAAGTGTCACATTTCCTCAGCCTAACTGGTTTCAGTGCAGCACACTGTCAACGCCTCACCTAACTCAAGTCCACAGTATCTTCTGCCTGTTTGCCTCAGGATGTTTACTGGTATCAGGACAAGCTATTAATCAGATGTGCTGGCACAGCGCAGAAGTTCAACACCCTCAAAGGCATCGCTCAACTCTCAGTGGAGGAGAGATAAGGATCAATACCCCACTCTCCTAGTCCTTCAGTGGTTTAACCCTGAGGAGCATTCTACATATTTCTTCAAAGGTCCCAGGGGGTCTGAGTTCATATTTCTCAGTATAGTATCCAGCTTCATAATGCACATATTATTGGTTTTCCTCTCTTCTCTGAAACTCTCTATTGCTTCAATTATGCTTCCCAGGTTCATCTCGTAAATAAACTATCTCACCCAGTCCTTGTGTCTTCTGGAACATTCTTTCCCCAGACAGCCCCATGGTTCACTCCCTCAACTACTTGAGATGTTTAATAACCATTACTCCTGAGAGAGATCTTCTCTTACCACTCTATTTTAAATCTCAAGCCTTATCTCCCTTCCCTGATTTATTTAATAGGACTTAGGACCATCTAACTTATAACCACATACACAGTGTGTGTGTGTGATTAATTTCAATTAGAATACAATTAGGCTCAACTAAGTGTTTACCTGGTGGCTCAGCTGGTAAAGAATCTGCCTGCAGTGCAGGAGACCTGGGTTCGATCCCTGGGTTGGGAAGATCTCCTGGAGAAGGGAAAGGCTACCCACTCCAGTATTCTGGTCTGGAGAATTCCATGGACTGTATAGTCCATGGCGTCGCAAAGAGCTGGACAGGACTGAGCGACTTTCACTTTCACTTTAGGCTCAATTAATGCAGTGGTTTTAGTCAACTTTTTAAATTGTTATGTCCCTAGAATGTAAAACACTCTTTGCACATAGTAGGCACTCAATAGAAATACACTGAATAAATTAATTTTTCAAGAGGTTGATTTTTTTTTTAAGAGGTTGATTTTATTCCAGATAAGAACCAACTTCCTATTTTGAAAACTCCAAAAACTTTACTGACCTTCAAAATTGAATGACACCAAACACCAAAGGTCAAATGACTCTATCAAGCATATTACACAAAATATTTCCATACTTAGCATGAAGCTTGACTGAATCCTCTGAGTTGCCTTTGAAGTCTAAGATATTATATTACAAACAATAAAAGACTATACTATAGTATAGAAATTTGGTATGGAACCAATGTTATTTTTCCTTGTAATAATTCACATGAAACCAAATCTGACAATTATATATCATGCATCTGGTTAGCCTATTTAATGATTCCAAGCATAATATCACCTATACAACAAACATGGATATAGGAAAGAATTTTTTTAATCCTTTCAGTCTCATTTCCATTATTATTTTTTTCCTAAATCTTTTTATAAGAAAAGAAAGTAATTCTTGGTGTCCTTGAGCAGAAATTAAAATTTCTTTCAGAATATTTTTATTACCTGGACACTGGATAAAGGACCACTCATAGTTCTTCTCTTTAGGGCAAAGACTTGTATCAAGAAGCATCTCATTATTAACCATTCCAACAAGCTTCATTGGTCCCCGGGAAGACCCTTCAATGCAGTGTCCTCGTCCAGTATTACTAGGATCATTGCACCAGCCACACCCAGGTTGTTCCAAACATTGTCCACAGGTCCTCAATCCAGAACAATTTTGGGCTGCATGGCAGAAACATTATTAATAAACATGTTACACAACTTTATATTCAAATGGAATTGCAAGCTAATGGAAAAATAAATACGATCTGGAAAAAAGACAGTAAAGGGTCATCTATGGTTAATGTAAACATTTTTTGTAATAATAAGAAACAGCAATTACTTCAAGAGCAAATAAAGCATACATTATGAATAAAGAAGAGATGAATGGACTGGCATGGAGAAAAATGAAGTCAGCATTCACACACTTCTGAGAACTGTGCCAGTACTAGGACCTTTTGAGAACTGATGCAGGCGCCCACAGACCATACTTACCATCGTCTGTGATATAGAGCAATGTTAGCTCTTCTTGTGCCCAGGAAACGCCTCGAAGGAAAAACTCTGCATCTGCCTGTGAATGTCCACTCTAAGTCATGCTTACCCACTCCCTGAGATAGCTGACCCCAGCATGGACAATGCTCTCCTCAAGGGTCCAAGATATTAGCATTTGCCTGATATGCGATGTTTAAAAGTAATCTCACTCAAAGAGCCAAACTGAACAGGAATATGGAAACTGGATACTCTACCTCAGCAGGCAACCAGCAGGACAGGTTCTCTCTGACTTCCAGAGCTGCAGAATATCATCTCACTGAAGCTCAACCTTTTTCTGTTTAACAGATATATAGACTATGAGCCTCAACAAAGCCCATGAACACCGTAATGCCTTTCCCAAGGATGAACCTGCCATCATATTCATAATAGTTGCTATGTGATGTTTTGAATTTTTACTTCAAAGTCATAATACCCTGTATCAGGCTGAGGTTTCCTGAAACTAGCCTGATTTTTTTTGTGTGCTAGAAAAGGCACATATTGTCTTGGGAATTGTTGATCCATAGAAGATAGTACATAAGCACAAAGTATCATGTATGGTTTTCTAGTCACATGCTAGAAGAACCTCAGAGAGAAGGAAGAAACAAGTCAGACTTTTGGCCATCTCAATTTCATTTTTGTTGTGGTAATAACTTAATTGTTACTCAGTTGTTTAATATTACTGGAAAGAGGAATGCTCCTCAGAAAGCTGCAAATAACAGCATAAGCTTCTCAGCAAACAAAACAGGAACTCAATACTGTAGACCATGCAGGGATAATAGAATATTGGATTAAAGAATTCATCAATTACAGTGTGATTTGTTGTTGTGAATTTTCTCAGTGCTGAGCATTTCAGGGACTAGATGTAAGAAAGTGAAGAATGACTACCATCTCCCATATTTCCTTAATAATAAATTTAAAAGGAAGAGTATTCTTTGAGTCATTGAACACAAGTGATTAATGTTAACCCTGTAGATAAATAATTCAATGACATGAACATACTTCTTTCTGAAAATTTTTTCAGCAGTACACAGCGTTAAACGGCACTTCATTTAAAATGTCCTTAGATAACTGAACCTTTTATATATTACCATACTCCTCCTTAGACTTTTTACTGTGAAATATTTCTCTTTTATCTGTGATTGTAGCTAGCCCACGGTACCATTGACTAGATTATTCTAATTGTCTTCAAACCTATATTGGGTTGGTATGAAACCAATGGGAAATAATGTTAAACATCAAATTAGCTATGCTAGCTTAACATTCTGATTATTTACTGTCACATGATAAACTGAAGTAAATCTTTACTAGGTCTCATCCAGAATAAATCTAGACTTTATATTTATAATCTATAGATATCTCTGAGGAAAATAAAATTAATTTTAGGATTATCTTTTTAAGTAAAATAACCAATCAAATTTCTTAAAGAAGTGTAATGTACAATATCCGCCTGCAACTGGGGAGACCTGGGTTCGATCCCTGGGTTGGGAAGATCACCTGGAGAAGGGCATGGCAACCCTCTCCAGTATTCTTGCCTGGGGAATCCCCATGAACAGAGGAGCCTGGTGGGTCTAGTCCATGGGGTCGCAGAGTCGGACACGACTAAGAGACTAAGCATCTCAAGTGCATTCTCAAACACAGCAAACCCACTCTGCTGCTTTTCTTTTTTTTTTGAATACTTTATTTTTTTCCATTTACTTTGATTTGTTGGAGGCTAATTACTTTACAATATTTTAGTGGTTTTTGCCATACATTGACATGAATCAGCCATGGGAAATCCTAGACTGAGGAATCCTGCCTTTCTCTCATTGACTGAATGACAAGCTAATAATGGTCTGTTTATTAGGATTTATGCTTTAAAAATGAGCTACAAAATGTCATATTTAGAGCAACATTCTACTTTCCTATTTTTTTTTTAGATGTGATATTTTTACAAAGGTTAATATTGGTTTAGTTCTTGCTCAAGAGTGGAGAGCAATGTGCACGCTAAAAAATTAGCAGAATATTCATTCCTTGTAGTGGTAACTAAAAAACTGAAAGACTCTAATGATTTTTATTTTCTTACAGGAAACAATAATATAGGAAAGTTTTTGTAGGCTGTGCTATTTTGACTAAATTATGGCTAGAATGGAGCTATATGTATGAGCTATAAGAATGTATGAGCTATAAGTAATCAAAGAAATCATTTTTTACTTTATTTATTTTTGGCTTTTTGAAAAAATAACTTTTATAATATTCAATATGGTTTATGAGATCTGTAAGAATTTGAAAAATCAATCTGTAACAAATTATATCACCAAATGATGATTGCAGACTTCTGGTTTCCAGTCCAGCATGGAAGGAGTTTAGAAGTCACCACTCCATCTTAACAAAAAGAAAAATCAGCCACAAATTGAAAAATCAACAACTCTTCTTAGATCCATCAGACAAGTAAGGTCACAGGGCAAACAATAGCATCCATAATTGGAGAGAGAGCAGGATACAGAAAATCATGACTTAGTGGCATGGAAACCTCTTCAGGACCCAGCGCCGGGGTAAGATCACCTGAACTGTTAACTACTGAATTGCCGGAATCTCAGTGTGGACAACTCTAAGGGTTCATATCTCCAGGGGGACCCAGTTACAGGAGGAACCCCAACATTTTTGTAAGTGTGACCTTCAGGAGCCCTAACAGGTCCTCACAGTTAATATTGAAGGAAAACCCCTTGGTGCTTCTGGCAATGGGAGGGGAAAAGGGACTTTTCTGAAATATGCCAGAGCACTGTTCTTAATAAGTCTGGAGAAACAGTTTAACAGAGACTAAACTGCTGGGGTTTTATCAGAGCATAACTGAACCAGATAAACGGAAATAACCAACTCTAGCTTATTCTAGTCTTTCACGTGGGGAAAGAGAAATGTACAACTCCAGCTCCCTCCAGCTATCCTGTACCACCTGAGAGAGGGAAAAAAGAAAAAAACAAAAACAAAAAACTGGGAAGTACTAGTGAAGTGAAGTTCACAGAACAGTACAGAGCACAGACTCACCAAAAGACTGGGACCTAATCACAGGACTGCAGAATACTTCCCCTCCCCCAAATCCTACTACTGCATTACTAAAAGCCTACTTACAACAGTTTCTGTTGCCCATATTTTGTATCTGACTATCAAGAAAAAAACTGCAAGGAATACCAAAAGGCAGAAAACACAGAAGAGAAAGAGTAATAAGCATCAGACCAGACATGGAAGGGATGTTGGAATTATCAGATCAGGAATTTAGAACAATTATGATTAATATGCTGAAGGTTCAAAAAATATGCTAAACGCTCTAACAGAAAAAAGTAGACAGCATGCAAGAAGAGATGGGTGATATAAGCACAACTATATAACTCTTAGAATACAACAGATAAGAAGATCTAAATGACCTTGGGTCTGGTGATGATGTTTCAGTCTAATACCAAACGCACAATTGAAAGAAAAAATTGATGAACTTGACTTCACCAAATTTTAAATCTCTGCACTGCAAAAAATACTGTCAAAAGAATGTAAAGACAAGCCATACAGTGGAAGAAAATATTTGCAAAAAACACATCTGATAAAGGATTGGATTTCAAAATATATAAAGAACATTCAAAATGATAATAAGAAAACAAACAACTCAATTTTTTAAAATAGACAAGGAAGTAGGGAGGGACAAGATGGATACATGAGATTAAGGGATACAAACTACACTGAAAAAATAGATAAGAAATAAGAACATACTTATTCTTGTATAAGTATATACAAGAAATATAGTCAGCACAGGGAAATGCAGTCATTATTTCATAATAACTTTAAATGGAGTGTAAACAATAAAAACACTGAATCACTATGCTGTCCACTTGAAATGAACATAAAACAGTAATCAACTATACTTCAATAAAAGAAAATTTTTCATAGTCAAAAGACCTGAACAGACACCTCACCAAACAAGATATATACAGATGGCAAATATGAAAAGATGGTCCACATCATTTATGATTAGAGAACTGAATACTAAAACAAGGAGATATCATTATAAACCTAAAGCTGTTTTTGTTGTTTAGTCGCTAAGTCATGACCGACTATGACATCCTCTGTATTCCACTCCCCTTATTACTTTAGGTCTTCTTAATTCCTCTTTTCTTCTACTGCTGATGGATGTTACAGATTACCTAAAATGGAATGTGTTGTTGTTTGTTGTTTAGTCACTAAGTCGTGTCTGACTCTTTTGCAATCTCATGGACTGTAGCCTGCCAGACTCCTCTGTCCATGGGGTTTCCCAGGCAAGAAAATTGGAGGGATTTCCTTCTCCAGGGGATCTTCCCAATCTAGTGATGAAACCTGCATCTCCTGCATTGGCAGATGGATTCTTTACCACTGATGCATCAGGGAAGCCCCTATAAGCCTACTGGAATGGCCAAAATCCAAAACACTGGCACCTCCAAATGCTCACAAGTATGCAAAATGTGAAGAAAGGAACTCTTGTTCATCCTGGTGGGATTACAAAACACAGCTACTTTGAAAGATAGTTTGGTGGTTTGTTTCTCATTTACAAAGAAAAATTTCCTTCAAGTTTCATTTACTAAGAAAAAAACTTCAAATGATCACTGAAGACAACTTTCTTTAAAAGCAATATAAAGCTTAGACCATTTCTAATACTGTTCTATTTATAACTGTAAAAATGGTTTTAAAGACTTACTAATGTCAAAGGTTTGGTGAATAACTAGAAACATACAGCACAAAAAGATAATATAAATCCATTACATATAATTCATAATAACAAAATATAATATTAAAGGCAAAGCATGACAAAACCATTGCTCAGCAGATGATATTTTGAAATCGTAACACTACTGCTAAAAGCACTTGAATTTTGAGCAAGGATGTCATCTTCATTCCTAGTCTCTGTTTTATTTTCTGGCATTTCCTCACTGCTCAGTAAACGTCTGTTAGTTAAAAACATGGGAAAGAATTAAATGTAACACAGAAGGAGTTTGTGTTTCATAAGGAGTGGGTCACTGCCAGGTAAATGCTACTTCCAAGGAACACAAGCGCTCCTGGAGGCAAGGAAAATGCCCCTCTTTCCCATGAGGATACAGAGGATGTACAATTTTACAAGTTATGGAACAAAAACAACTGTGATTAGACATCATCAGCTCAAATGAGCTATACACAGCCACAGGGAAGGCAAATGTGACAACAGACAGAACGGTGAAAGAAAAGACCTGTAGAAACAGAAATTCCAGCAGACTAGACTAACTGTTCAAGGAACAAATGGCAGAAGTAGAAAATAAGCCTCTGCAACAATCGACAAAACAAAAGAAGCAAAACATCAAAAATCAAGAGTGCCAAAGCAGGACTAAAGAATTGATTCATGCATGCCTAGCTGGCAATCTCACCAACAGTAGTTATCATCATGTGGTTCATCTGTGGTCAAACTGAAGTTCTTATCTGTGTTAAAATGGTTAATCATTTCTAATTTACCTTTCAAAAAATGTAGTTTCAATCTTTACAGTGGGATTACAAGGTTCTCAAAAATTCACTTTAAATAGATAAAAAGCTCAAGATTTTAAAAAACATAAGGAAAAATATCTGAACCTCACTTAACAAACAAAAACATGCAAAGTACAAATGAATTTAACACATACTAAACATTTTAAGGATCAACATGGTAGAATGGAGCACACCTCTGCCCAAAAACAAAACAGAAATACACCTACGAGTGGAACAATTTTCACAGAAAACCAACTGGAAGCTGGCAAGAGGTCTCTTATTCAACCAAAGCTGTAAGAAAAGATAAAAACACTAATTTGAAAAGATAAATGCACCCCAGTGTTTACAGCAGCACTATTTACAATAGCCAATAAATGAAAACAATCAATTCAAGTGCCCATCAACAGATGACTGGCTTAAAAAGATGTTGTGTGCAAAAATAAACTCAGAATGGATTACAGACTTAAATGTAAGGCCAGAAACTATAAATCCCTTAGAGGAAAACATAAGCACTACACTCTGTGACATAAATCACAGCAAGATCCTCTTTGACCCACCTTCTAGTGTAGTGAAAATAAAATCAAAAATAAACAAATGAGACCTAATTAAACATAAAAGCTTTTGCACAGCAAAGGAAACAATAAACAAGATTAAAAGACAACCCTTAGAATGGGAGAAAACAATTGCAACTGACAAAGAATTAATCTCCAAAATATATAAGCAACTCATATAGATCAATATCAGAAAAACTAACTGCCCAGTCAAAAAATGGGTAGAAGACCTGAAATTTCTCCAAAGAAGACATACAGATGACCAATAAACATATGAAAAGAAGCTCAACATCACTAATTATTAGAGAAATGCAAATCAAAACTACAGTGAGGTATCACCTCATATCAGTCAGAATAGTCATCATTAAAAAAAATCTACAAACAACAAGTAATGGAGTGGATATGGAGAAAAGGGAATCCTCCTATACTGTTGGTGGGAATGGAAATTAATGAAGCCATTATGGAGAACAGTGTGGAGATTTCTTTAAAAAGTAAGAATAAAATCTACCATATGAAACAGCAATCCCGCTACTGGACATATACCCTGAGAAAGCCACAATTCCAAAAGACACATATATCTCAATGTTTATTGCAGCACTATTTACAATAGCCAGAACACTGACGCGACCTAGATGTCCATCTCCAGATGACTGGATAAAGAAGATGTGGTACATATATACAGTGGAGTATTACTCAGCCACAAAAAAGAATGAATTTGAATCAGTTCTAGTGAGGCAGATGAACCTAGAGTCTGTTATACAGAGTGAAGTAAGTTAGAAAGAGGAAAACAAATATCATGTATTAACACACATATGTGGAATCTAGAGAAATGGTACTGATGAACCTATTTGCTGGGCAAGAATGAAGACAAAGATGTGGAATACAGACTTGCAGACACAGTGGGGGAAGGAAAGAGTGGGACGAATGGAGAAGACAGCATCAACATATATACACTATAATGTGTAAAACAGATAGCTGTTGAGAAGTTACTATAAAACACAGGAAGCTCAGCCTGGTGCTCTGTGATGCTAGAAGGGAGGGATGGGGGAAGGGGCAAGAGACTCGAGAAGGAGCTATATATGCATGATTATGTCTAATGCACGTTGTTGTACACAGAAACCAATATACAACACTGTAAAGCAATTTTCCTCCAATTAAAAAATAAATTTAAAAAAAAGGTGTGTGTATAGAATGGAATACTACTTGTCCATAAAAAAGAATGAAATAATTGCCATTTGCAGTAACATAATGGACATAGAGATTATCATAGTAAGTGAAGGAAGTTAGAGAAAGACAAATATTATATATCACATATACATACAATCTTAAAATAATTAATTTATACACAAAACAGAAACAGAATCAGATTTATAAAATGAACTTATGATCACTGAAGAGCAATGGGAGGGTAGTGATGGGGGACTAAATGAAGAGTACGGGATTAACAGATAAAAATTACTATATGTAAAATAAATAAGCAACAGGATTTACTATACAGCACAGGAAACTATATTCAATTATTTTTTAATAACCTAAAATGGAATATAATCTGAAAAAGGAATATATATACACATATGTATATGTGTGTGTATCTGAATCACTTTTCTATACACTGGAAACTAATACAATATTGTTAAGTAAACTATATTACAATAAAAATGCAAAAACAAGAGATGTTAAGATATACCCAGAAATTCAAACAACTGTTTTAAGATTTCCAATAAGAGTAAAGAGAAGAAAACAATCTATGACATTAAGGAATATTCTCAGCAAATGAAGAAAGAAAATACTCTTCAGATTAAAAGAGCCAATGAGAATCCACTTTTGAAATCCACATCAGTTACTGAAAACTGAATGAAGGATAAATTGCAAAATTCTGAATGCCAGGGATAAACAGAAAAGTTTTTAAAGCTCTCCAAAAAAGGGGGAAAAAAGATGTCTTATAAAGGAAAGAATATTTGATTGGCATGAAAATTCTAACCCACAACATCAAATGCTAGATATTCTAAGGAAGGAAATATTCAGAACTCTACACCCAGGTATTTTTATCATTCAAGTGAATAAGAAAAAATGCAAAGATTCAAAAGGTTTAGTGCATGCTAAGTCACTTCAGACATGTCCGACTCTTTGCAAACCTATGGACTACAGCCTGCCAGGCTCCTCTGTCCGCAGGATTCTCCAGGCAAGAAAACTGAAGTGGGTTGCATGCCCTCCTCCAGGGGATCTTCTTGACCCAGGGATCAAACCTGTGTTTCTCACATCTAACCTGCAATGGCAGGAGGGTTCCTTACCACTAGAGCCACCCGGGAAGCCCAAAAGGCTTACTAACTAACAATTTATTTGGAAAGAATTACTGAAGACTATTTTCCAGAAGACGAACAAATGAAAAGGAAAGAATGGAATATAAGAAAGATTTGTGAACAGAGAACTCTAAATAATTATACAACTCTAAATAATTTTTAGAAAGTTCTAAAAATTTTAAGAGCTTGGAGACTTTCCAAGTACCTTTCCCCATACCTTTTAGAAACTTCTTTTCACTGTGAAATATAACACACATACAGAGAGCTACATAAAGAATAAACGTGAGATTAGTAAATTATTGTAAATGAATATTCTGTGCCTGCATTCAGTCTAGAAGCAGAACATTGCCTCCCTGCCCTTTTCCTAATCAACACCTCCAATCTTTCCTAGCAGCATCCACTAGCAAACATTTATAAAAACCTTGCCCAACAGGTCTACCTAAAAAATTCATTCCTAAATGATAGAGCATAGCTTTGCCTATTTTTAAACTTTATCTAAATGGGTAATATATATATAATCTTTTGTGTCGGGCATCTTTCACTAAACATTGATGTTTGTGGAGACACAAAAGCAGCAATTGAGGCAGGAGAGGCTGAGCAATGTCTCAACTCCCCACAAGTACCAGGGCTGGTATTCAACTCTCCTGGGCAGCTGGTTCCTAGTTGTAAGACGTCTTCTGTGCTAGCAAGACTATTTTATGTCTGCAACAAAACCACTGCTACAATCTTGATCAAGTATTTTCCTGTTCTTTATCAAAATTCCTAAAAAGTGAGAGCAACAGGGAGCTCAACACAGACATGCCCAGCCATCCCATCCCAGGAACACCACTCTACTTGATACCAAGAGCCTGGGAGGATAAATGCACCCAACAGCTGCAGCCTGCAAGTTCTAGCCTACATGGTAGCAATTACCACTTTGTTTCAACTCTTTAAGCAACAGTGGTGCCCAATATGGAACAAATATGGATTTGGCTAGGTCCCAAAGAGAAGAAAGAGTGTCCCAAGTGGCACTAATGGTAAAGAATCCACCCGCCAATGCAGGAAACGCAAGAGACTCAGGTTCAATCCCTGGGTCAGGAAGATCCCTTGGAGGAGAAAATGGCAACCCACTCCAGGATTCTTGCCTGGGAAATCCCATGGACAAAGGAGTCAAGAGGGCTACACCATGGGATAGCAATAGAGTTGGACATGACTTAGCGACTAACCAACAACACAACATACCACCATTGTGATGATATCCTCATCAAAAAATGCCTAACTTAAATCTAACCATAAGGAAATAATAAGGCAAATCCAAATTAGGAAACCTGCAAAGCAACTGGTGTAAATTCTTTAAAAAATCACACTTGTGAAAAAAAAAGAAGACACAGGAAGTGTACTAGATTAGAGGATACTAAAGAAACACAATGAAGTAATATATGATCCTTCTGAAGGAGCACTTTCATGAAGTATTCCACTGTCTTCAACATACACTCAGAGTTTGGGGGAGCACAAACATAGCAAAATGTTAAAGGCTAAGAAAATTACTGGAATTCAAAATGACAGTATAAGGTAAATCAGGAGCTTGTAGCATTAAGAGGCTTTAAAACTAGTTTTTAATTGTAAATAGCAATTTTTAATGGTAACTAGTATAGTGTTAATCGCTCGGTCATGTCCAATGCTTTGCAACCCCACAAACTGTAGCCCGTCAGGCCCCTCTGTCCATGGGATTCTCCAGGCAAGAATACTGGAGTGGGCTGCCGCTCCCTTCTCCAGAGGATCCTCCCGACCCAGGGATCGAACCTGTGTCTCCTGCACTGAAGGCAGATGCTCTACCTTCTGAGCTAAAAGGAAGGTCTAATGGTAACCAGTGACAGCATTTTTTCTCATTTTTTATGAAACCTCCTCAAACATTCAATTTCTCGGCCCATCACAGAAAGGGGATTTATGCTGCAGTTAAACAAAACGCGACTCCAGAGGACACTTACGAGAGCAGGTGGCAGTCTGCCACTCCAGACACTGCCCGTAGGGAAAGGAGATGATGTAGGCGTTGGAGTCCACGCACCGCCTCGTGCTGCTGCACCACATGCACTCCATGCCGTTGCTCGTGCAGTTGGGACACGACGTCCTCAGAGAGCAGGGCTTTTTGCACGGCCTCGCGTTTTGGTTTGGACTAACTGGAATAAATCAACAAAAGATAAGTATTTTATTTCTTAGCTGCTTTTTTGACATACAAGGATGTGAGTTTTGTTCATTCTGTTGTTTAGGGAATGTTTCAATGAAGCCAAGTGGGGGATTAAAAATTAGAGTCAAAATTATATAAGGTACAATGAGAATGAAGATGGCATGTCAATACTTCTTAAATTTATTATCTAATTTGAAACTTATAATACCCTGGAAAATTTTAATCCTTTACAAAGTACATAAAATTGTGTAACTTAATTTTTTTTAATAGAAATGTAATACATGACTTAGGCTTTTGTTTCTATTGACTAGATAATATGTATGCTTACCATTATTTACTTTTCAAGCTAGCCATACTTCTATTAATATAAACATTCCACACCGTATAAAAGCAACAAACTATACAATTTACTATAAAATCTTAACATAAAACATAATCTTTATCACACCTATTTGGATTGCTATGTTTTAAATGTTAGTAAGGATGTGGAAAAATTGTACCCTGTACACCACTTCTAGGAATGGTAAAATGGTGAAGCTTCCATAGCAAACAGTATGGCAAGTCCTCAAAAAATTAAACACAGAATTACCATATGATATAGCAATTCCACTTCTGGCTACATACACAAAGACATGAAAGCAGGAACTGAAACAGTTATCTGTACACCCATGTTCATAGCATCATTATTCACTACAGTCACCAGGTAGAAGTAACAAGTATCCACCAATGTAGGAAGAGGGAAAGAAAATGTGGACTATAAACACAATGGATAAACATTCAGGTTTAAAGAGGAATGATATTCTGACACATACTACAAGATGGGTGAACTCTGAAAACATTATTCTGAAAGGAAATAAGCCAGTCACAAATGGACAAATACCTCATGATTCCACTGACATGAGATAACTTAGCAGTGGGGTTGGGGAGCGGTGAATGGGGAGTTACTGTGTAATGGATATGGAGATATAGTTTGGGAAGATGAAAAAGTTCCGGAGGTGGACAGTGTTGGTAGATTAACAACAATGTGGATGTACTTAATGACACTGAACTCGACACTTAAAAATGATTTAGAAATCTCAATCATATCTCCAAACCACTGAACGAAAAAATGGCTAAAATTGTAAGTTTGACATTATGTATATTTCACTGCATGACAAAATATAATATTTGAAAAAAGAAAACAATTCAGTACTCCTTTCTCACTTAAAAAACTCCATTTCAAAGGATGTAACAGGAATGTTTCTTTTCACTTGCCAACTGAAATAGATCTATAGGATTAAAATGATTCTAAATTAGTTGTTAATCTTAACGATTAATCTTTCCTACAAAAACTATTATTATAAAAGCAAAACAGTAAAAAATTAAGAACAGATTATTACTATAACATCACTATATTAACCAAGAAATAAAGATTGTATCAAAAAACTACAATTCTATTACTTTTACAAGTTAATGCTGAGGTCACTAACAGTAAATCGGGAAAGTGGACAAAGATAAAATTTACACAGATATCAGCATCATTAAAAGATGGTGAAAGTTACTTCAGGCCTATGTAGGATCACAGGCTGGAAGGGGGTTGTGGGAAGAAGAGTTGGAAATACAAATTACATCTTTAAAGAAACATTAGTTTATAGGACTACTTACCAACAGGTTTTTCGCAGACAAGGCCATCTGCCATAGATGTGCAAGGATTAGCTTTTAAGCCTGCCACTGCAGCCCTTTCTAGATACGCACAGAACCCAGAATCATTAGGTTCACCAGGAAGCCACTGTAGTGTTGTATTTGTAAATGGAGACATGTCTTCCCATCCCCAGTAGGATATATTGATCTTGCGTAAGCCTACCCAAGGTGATACTTTCTGTAAACAACAGCAAAAGCGACATTTTTTAAAAACTGAGACATAAAAATCCTGTGTCACATTCCTGAGCAAACAGTTCGTTATCTTTAAAAATTACATTTTAAAATATATCGAAGTACCTTTCTAATAACATCTAATACCAAGGAAAATTAACAATCCTAGGACATCTTGGAAAATGATGCATAATAGAACACTATGTTTAAACTGTACATTTAGCGACATGACTCAGGTCATTTATTTAGTCTTTGTGAACCTCAGTTTCCTATTCTATAAAATGGGGGTATCTGATATACATACCTATCTTATGAGAATGCATGCATGCATGCTAAGTCGCTTCAGTCGAGTCTGACTCTGTGCGACCCTATGGACAACAGCCCACCAGGCTCGTCTGTCCACAGGATTCTCCAGGCAAGAATTTTGGAGTGGGCTGCCATTTCCTTCTCCACTTATGATAATAGATCATTTTTAAAGACAACATATTGTATTGCTACTGATGTTCCTGATATTTCTGCTGCAGCTGCTATTACTACTGCTACTATCAATCTAATGAGTTATGGAGTTAAGAATCTAAAGCTCAAGTGCCATTATGTGCACTGTGGAAAAATAGAAAACAAAATGAACAGGATATGAAGACTGAGTGAAGACTTCACAGTAGGTTTACAAAAAGACAAAGAAGAGTCTCTCTCCTAGTTCAGACCTCTACCAGTACAGTAGGACTTCAGTGCAGTTTTAGATAAAATTAGTCACCTACCTTCATTATTAAAGAGATCAAGAAATAAATAATAAAAATCTTTGACCCTGTTGCCTAAAATTTAATTAACAGAGGTTGATAAATGCCACCAAAGTAAACATTCTTAACGCTCTCAGCAATACTTCAAAAGTAGCTTAAAGACAAAATATATTCTGTATTTATATACCTTATTTTAATCATTCCTAAATTTTAAAAGGCTGTTCTAATGAGATTGACAAAATAATGATATATTCTTGGGCCAAGCTATTCTCCTTACAAATTCTCCTTACAAATCTTTTTAGATTGCAAACATCTCTTTTTCTTGTCTTGTTTCTGCTTAGAGTTATACATCTCTTTTTGAGATTTTAATTTTCATTTTTTGTAGCTTAACTGAGGTATAATTGACAAAAGAAAATTATACATATATAAGGTGTATGGCATATTTGTTTGGTATATGTGTTTCACACTGTAAATGATCACATCAAGGTAATTAACATTACCCATCACCTCATATAACTGTGTGTGTGTGGTAAGAACATATAAGATCTACTCTCTTAACAAATTTCAAGTATACAATATAGTATTATTAACTACAGTCAACTGTCCTATACACTAGATCTCCAGAACTTATTGTCCTGCATAACTGAAACTTTGTATCCTCTGATCTACATCTAAACATTTCTCCTATACCCAGCCCCTGGCAACCATTATTCTACTATCTGCTTTTATCAGCTCAACCATTTTAGATTCCACATATAAATGAGAACACCCAGTATTTGTCCAAGTCTGGCTTATTTTACATAGCATAAATGTGTCTCCAGGTCCATCCATGTTGTTAAAAACAGAAATTGCTGATTTTTTCAAGTGTGAATAAAATTATACATGTGTGTGTATATATATGTACATATATATTTATGTTTGTATATTTTCTTTATCCATCCATGTATCCATTCATGAACACTTAAGCTGCGTCCATAACTAGGCTATTTGGAAGTGCACACATCTCTTCAAGATAGTGACTTAATTTCCTTAGGATGTAGAACTGGACTTCCCTGGTGGCTCAGATGGTAAAGAATCCACCTGCATTGTGGGAGAGCTGGGTTCGATCTCTGGGTTGGGAAGATCTCCTGGAGGAGGGCATGGCAACCCACTCCAGTATTCTTGCCTGGAGAATCCCCATGAACAGAGGAGTCTGGAGGGCTATAGTCCATGGAGTCACAAAGAGTCGGACATGACTGACCCACTAAGCACAGCATAGGATGTATAACTAGGTGTGGCACTGTTGGATCGTATGATATTTTTAATTTTGGGGGGGAAACTCCATACTGTTTTCCAAATTGACTATACCAGTGGTATTCCCACCAACAGTATATAAGGATTCCTTTTCTCCACACTGTTGCCAATATTTGTTATCTCTTGTCTTTTGGACAACAGCCTTTATAACAAATGTGAGATGATATCTCAATTGGTTTCGATTCACACTTCCCTGATGTTTAGTGATGTTGAACTTTTTATAATATACCTGATGGCTATTTGTATGTCTTCTTTGAAAAGTATCTACTTATGTCCTTTGCCTGTTTTTTAACTGGGTATATTGTGTGTGTGTGTGTGTGTGTGTGTGTGTGTGTGTGTGTGTGTGTGTGTGTGTGTGTGTGTGTGTGTGTGTTGAGATGGTTGAGTGCCTTATCTATTTTGGACAATAACTCTTTATTAGATACATGTTTTACAAACATTTTCTCCCATTCCTCAGGTTGTCTCTTTAGTCTGCTGATTATTTCCTTTGCTATATAGATGCTTATTAGCTTGACACAATCTCATTTGCTCTTGTCTGTGCTTTTGTGCTCACATTCAAAAAATCACTGCCCTGACTAATGTCAACAAGACTTTTCTGCATGTTTGCCTCCTGAAATTTTACAGTTTCAAGTCTTAAAGTCTTTAATTTATTTTGAATTGATTTTTGTATATGGTATGAGAAAAAGAATCCACTTTCATTCTTCTGCATAAGAATATCCAAAATCATTTATTGAAGAGATTGTCCTTTCCCTATCCTGTATTCTTGACACCTCTGGCAAACATCAACTGATCATAAATACATGGATTTATTTAGGGCTTTCTATTATAATATGTCTTGGTGAAGATCTCTTTATGTTCAATCTGCTTGAGGTTCTTTGGGATTAATGGCTCTGGATGTTCATTTCCTCCTCCATTTAGGGAAGTTTCCTGTCATTATATCTTTAAATGAGTTTTCTGTGCCTTCTGGAACTCACATAAAGCATACATTGATTCCTTATGGTCTACAATAAGTTCCCTAGGCTTTCTTCACTTTTTTTCATTCTCTTTTTTTTGAACTCTAGGTAATTTCAAATGACTCGTATTTGAGCTTTCCAACTCTTTATTCTGCCTGATAAGAGTCTGCTATTGAAGTTCTATGTGGAATTATCTAGTTCAGTCATTACATTCTTCAGCTCCATTAATTACTCTTGGGTTCTTTTTTATAGTCTGTATGTCTTTTTTGAACCACTCAATTAACTCTTCTTTCATATGCTGTTTTCCTAATATTGTTAGGCTGTGTATCTGTGTTTTCTTATAATTCACTGAGCTGCTTTCATTGGTTATTTTGAATTCTTTGTCAGGCAGTTTGTAGATCTCCATTTCTTTTGAGTCAGTTGTTATTATTTAGTTGCTAAGTCATGTCCAACTCTTTGCAACCCCAGGGACTGTAGCCCTCCAGTCTCCTCCTATCCATGGGATTTTCTAGGCAAGAACAGTGGAGTGGGTTGCCATTTCCTTCTCCAGGGCATCTTCTCAACCCAGGGATCAAATCCGCGTCTCCTGCATTGGCAGGCAGATTCTTTACCGCTGAGCCACTAGAGAAGCCCTTGCCTGTGCTTTACTTTGTTCTTTGGTAACATCCTGTTTCCCTGATTTCTCGTGATTCCTATGGCCTTGCACTGGCATCTGCACATGTGAAGAAGTAATCACCTCTTCCAGTCTTTACAGACTGGCTTCAGTAGGGAAAGCCTTTCTTCAGTCAGCCTATCCAGAGATTCTGGAAGACTGTGTGGTGAGGTCTACGGGCAAGCTTACTGCTGAAGTCCTCAAGTGGGCTGCCCTGGGGCCTAGACCAAGGGTAAGCAGGCCTAGAATCTGGGTCCAGAGGACCTGTCTGGAGCCTGGGTTCAGAGGGACAAGCCTGGTCCTGGCTCCACTGGAGTGGGTCTGGAGTTTAGGTCTGCATGGACAGACTCAGAACCAAGGGCTCCACAAGGGCAGGCCTTGATCTGAGGGCTGAAGGGATCACTATGGCTGGACAGGGCTGGTGGTGACTGAGTACCAAGTGGTGGGCCCGGAACCTGGTCCACAGTGCCAAGCGAGCAAATCTGGTCCACAGGGGCCAGTCTGGAGCCTGGATCTGCGGGAGCCACCCAGAAGCATGCATCCATAGGGCTCAACTGGCACTGAAGCAGGCCTTGAGCCTAAACCCACTGAGGCCAGTCTGGTGCTGGGGCAAGCTGGGCACCTGGGCCCACAGGTATAGTCCTAAGGCTGCAAGGGCTAGCCTGGGGCCAGGGTCCACTGCAGCAGGCCTGGTCCTGAGTCCATGAGATAGGTATGATACCTGCGTCCAAGGAGATGGGCCTGGTACCTGGGATCACAGGGGAGGGCCTAAAGCCTGAGTCCACTGGAATGAGCCTGACCCTTGGTCGGCAGAGGCCAGCCCAAGAGAGGATGTGGATCTCAGGCTTCCTAGAGCCCAGGAATATATGAGGGCTGGCCTGGAGGCTGGGTCTGTGGGCACCAGTCTGCAGCCTGAGGCCACAGGAGCCAGTCTGGCCCTGGGGTGTGCCTGGCACCTGGGTTGACAGGGAAAACCCAGGCACTGGGGTTCATTAGAGCAGCCCTGGGGGGTGGGGACCACAGCAAAACCAGTGCTCATTTTGTCCTCTTTCCCCTTTGCTTCACTGCACTGTGTAGGCTTAGGAGAAGGATGATGCAGGTAATGTGCAACTATCCTTTCTACCATCTTTAATCAATCATTTCTTATTTCTGTGTTCCCTCTGCCATCCCTGATGCTATAACCTCTCACCTGGACTCCTTAGCCTTCAGAAAGGTATTTTGTGTATGGGTAATTTGTTAAATCAGCGTTTCTGGGAGGGAATCAGTGCCAGAGATTTCCATTCTATCATCTTGCTAACATCATTCCAAAACATTCCCACTTAAATACACATAATAACATATTTATGCTCGAAGTTATCAAGTTAATAATATTATATTATAATGGGAAGTGGTTTCAAAACTCCACATCGTCTTTTTTTTTTACATTACCGACTGTCAGGGTAGAGAAAAATATGGTCCTCCACCTGGGTCTTTGACAATATAGAAGATACATTAATTCATTATTTATCCTAAATATGTTGTACAAATGGTCCTTGAGAGCTTCTAAAGAACTTGTAGACCTTGAAATTTATACAGTGTACAAGTATAATGATTTACACATAAATACTCAAAAACTATTTCTTAAATAAAATTAAAGTATTATTAACATTCATTAGGGGCTTCCCAGGCGGTCGATGATAAAGAATCCACCTGCCAAGCAGGAGACGCAAGTTCAGTCCCTGGGTCAGGAAGATCCCCTGGATAAGGAAAGAGCAACCCACTCCATTATTCCTGCCTGGGAAATCCCATGGACAGAGAGGCCTGGTGGGCTACAATCTATAGGGTCACAAGAGTCAGACACAACTTAGTGACTAAAGAACAACAAACATTCATTAGAACAGATCTCATATCACCCAACAGAGTACTGTACATAGCATAGGCAGTCAATAAATTTTGCTAAACAAGGCCAGTAGAACAGAGATAGTTATTTTCTAGCATTCAGTTTTTGACACAGAGATAGTGCTTAATAAATAATGTTTTCTAATTATAAAAACACACATGCTGCTTTGTCTTCTGACCATTATATATTTCATACATTATTCTCAATATATTTTGATAACAAAAAAGCTATAATATTTTTATAGTTCTTGATAGTTCAGGAATCAATAAACATAGATATTTCAGATTAATGACTGTGCTTTACATTATAGCAACTCTGCCTATATTTCCAAACTATCTATAGTAAAAACAAGTCATTTAAAATGAACCATTTTTCTCTAAATCGTCATGATAAGAATCTGCAAGGAAGAAGAGAAGAGCAGGAAAATAAGCAGTTGATAAAACATTTAAAGTAACTATTACCCAGTAAATGAGCTGGACAGGCAGTTGAGAAACAAAAGATAAATTACTATATTATGAAAATTTACTGCAGCACACCATAAATCACCGCAACATTTCATTAGCCATTGCCAATAAGTAAATGATCATTTGACCCAGAGTATCTCTTTAAAGTGCATGAATTTGTCAATCTCTATTTATGATGGAAGGCTTATCTTAAGTTTATACAACTGCAATGACTCAGGGTATAATTCACTTTCTATAATGCTATGTTTAATGGAATGTCACCTTGCAGAAAATTCCACCTTTGAAATTTTGCTAAACTTCATATTTCTAATGCAACAAAACATTTATTTACAGAGAAGGATAGTCCACAAACTATTGAGTCTAAGTTCATCATACATTCAAATTAATTGTTGCTCTAGTCTTTATGATTTATAAACATAAGCAAGAAAAAATAAGCAACTTAAAGAAGAAATCTTGAAATATGAAGCTTCTAAAGTAGCGCATTTTGAGATTATAATGTAAAAATGAAAAATAACACAAAGGAAAAAGCAGTTGAGTGCTAACGCCAAACACTGTGTGTATCTGTGCTTGGGCTCAGAAGCTCAGTTGCGTCCGACGCTGCGACCCCATAAACCGCAGCCGGCCAAGTTTCCCTGTCCATGGGATTATCCCAGCAAGAATACTACAGTGGGCTGCCATTTCCTTCTCCAGGGGAACCTTCTGATCCAGGGACTGAACTCATGGTCTTCTGCAGCTCCTTCACTGGCAGGCAGATTCTTTATCACTGAGCCACCTGGGAAGCCCAAAGCCAAACACAAGTACTTTTCTAAAATTCAAAGAATGTGGCTCTACCAATAAGAAGCTCTTTGTAAGTTAAATATATTCAGGAGAACTAATGTCCAAATATTCACTGATAACTACCCCTCAATTTTGTAATGAAAACAATGAAGCTCTTGCTAGTACAAAAATGTAAATAGATCTTAAATTATGTTGTATGCTCCATATGACTAAAAACAAAACTTTACAAATACTACTTTGTTACATTTTTCTAAAATATTTTTAAAAATCAACAGATCTCTCCTAGATGATACCACGTGCATCTTATCCTCAACTATAGGCTAGTAGCTCTCAAACAAGATAAATTGAGAGAAAAACAAAACCAGAGGTATTTCCCTGAATCCTTACAAATACCTTTATGTACTGGCCAACTCCAAGTCTTGCAACAAGTAACTTGGGTATTACTCTAGGAAATTCCTTAAGTTGACATTACATGTCAGATATCTGTCTTCTATCTGCACATATCTGCAGATATCTATCCTCTATGTGTCCTGTGCATTTACCACTGCAATTATCACACTTTGATATAATTGGGTTTGTCTTTCTCCTCCGAAAGCTCTTTGACAACACTGATTGTTTTTAATATTTATATTCTCAACAAGCAGTAGACTGCCAAGTACACTGAGGGTGCACAATAGATACATACTAAATGAATGAAGATTGGCCCATCCTTTCCAGAAAAATAGCTTCAGTTCACACAAAAATGGTTCTATAATACAAACTGAATTATTATAGTTTTTCTTTACCCTATTAATATCAAGCACTTAATATATTTGTTTGGCAGCCAAGTATCATATTATAATGTCCATGTAAAATTTTTGAATATTTACAAAAACTAGGGATACATTACTTTGCCGACAAAGGTCCATCTAGTCAAAGCTATGGTTTTTACAGTAGTCATGTATGGATGTGAGAGTTGGCCCATAAAGAAAGCTGAGCACCAAAGAATTGATGCTTTTGAACTGTAGTGTTGGAGAAGACTCTTGAGAGTCCCTTGGACTGCAAGGAGATCCAACCATTCCATTCCTAAAGGAATCAGTCCTGAATATTTATTGAAAGGACTGATGCTGAAGTTGAAGCTCCAATACTTTGGCCAACTGATGCGAAGAGCTGACTCTTTAGAAAAGACCCTGATATTGAGAAAGATTGAAGGCAGGAGAAAGGGATGACAGAGGATGAGATGATTGGATGGCATCACTGACTCGGTGGACATGAGTCTGAGCAGGCTTTGGGAGTTGGTGATGGACAGGAAAGCCTGGCATGTCCATGGGGTTGCAAAGAGTCAGACACGACTAAGTGACTGAACTGAACTGAACTCAAGGACATAAATTATCAATTTCACTAATGAAGGGGGAGACTTTTGACTTTGTACAGATATAAAATGTTATTAGAAATTAAATAATCCATATCAATACTCATGAGAAACACACACACTTTAAATGCCACCATAAAAATTGTGGTAGGCAATTACAGTGAATTGAATAGTCATATAAACATTTCAAAAGGGTATATGCTTAAGTCCCTCTAATTTTTTCATATTTATACAAAACTGTTCTTAAGTCACTTTTTATTTATTTATTTTTTTTTGCTAAGTCATGTCTGACTTTTTTGTGACCCCATGGACTGTAGCCCACTATGCTCCTCTGTCAATGGGATTTTTTAAGCAAGAATACTGGAGTGGGTTGCTGTTTCCTTCTCCTTAAGTCACTTTTTAAAACTCAGACACTTATTCCCCTGTTACTAGCAAAAGGAAAATCCATAAGATATACTCATATTCTTTATCAGGAATGTTCTTAAGAGGAAAAAGATCCTAGTATAATTAGTGGAGATGGGGGGAAGGCTTTGTAAAGTGGGAAAAATTAAAACATCAGTTTGGGGTAAGTATTTTTCTACAGACAATATCAACTATTCACTGAATAAATTCACTTAGTTACCTAAAAATTCATTATCTAATTAATGATTCCTAGAAATAGTAGTAATAGCAATAGTGGAAACATACAAAAATAACAATCTTAAAAATGCAAGCAATAATAATTATAACTTTAGTAAACAGTTAAATAAAATTTATATTCTTCACATACAATATCTCACTTATTTCTCACAATAAACATTAGTTCAGTTCAGTTGCTCAATCGTGTCCGACTCTTTGTGACCCCATTGACTGCAGCACGCCAGGCCTTCCTGTCCATCACCAACTTCCAGAATTTACTCAAACTCACGTCCATTGAATCGGTGATGCCATCCAACCATCTCATCCTCTGTTGTCCCCTTCTCCTCCTCCCTTCAATCTTTCCTAGCATCAGGGTCTTTTCAAATGAGTCAGTTCTTCACATAAGGTGGCCAAAGTATTGCAGTCAGCTTCAGCATCAGTCCTTCCAATGAACATTCAGGAAGGTAGCAAATAACTATCCCAGGTTACAGATGAGGAACATAGGGCTGTGGAAGTTAACTTGCTACTAAATTGTAGAGATAAGCAGTATTTCCAGATTGCCTGCTCTCCATCAGTTTGATACCTAATGCATCATTTGCCTTCAATGTTGTTTAAAAATCAGCTATATCAAAAACATATCACTTAACTGTTTCAACGGCAAGCAATTGGTAATATATGTTCTGAAAAGTTTTCAAGCCAAAACCATCTCCACTGCACTGTACCAAAAGACTCCTTGCCCAAATAAAAGTCATAACCTAAAGGTCGAAAAAAGTCACTGAAATCTAATACCATTTTCAAAGCAATACTTGAATTACTGCCATACCTCCATTAGTGAAAGTTGCTCAGTCATGTCTCAGTCTTTGTGACCCCATGGACTATATACAATCCATGGAATTCTGCAGGCCAGAATACTGGAGTGGGTAGCCTTTCCCTTCTCCAGGGGAATCTTCCCAACCCAGGGATCGAACCCATGTCTCCCACATTGCAGGTGGATTCTTTACCAGCTGAGCCACCAGGGAAGCCCCAAACTACTGGAGTGGGTAGCCTATCCCTTCTCCAGGGGATCCTCCCAACCCAGGAATCCAACTGCACTCTTCTTCTGCATTACAGGCGGATTCTTTACCAGCTGAGCTATCAGGAAGCGCTGTGTAGAAATCATGTCACTTTGTGGATTATTAGGCCACGGGGTCTATATGTGTGTGTACATTTTAAACACTGGGCAAAATTGTACATACCTCAGATACGAGGTATTTATTATCGTTTAGCTTTATCACTTAACTAATCTATACTGAACTCTAATTTTACTTTTGACACAAAATACAAAAATCTTATAGATGCTATGACAGTTTACATTAGTATATTTCAAGTATATATTTGAACTAAATAAGGTATTTCAAAACTAGACTTAGTAAACTATTTCTAAATCTCCTACTTAAGCTATTCTTAAGTGTTGACTATACTTTTTCTTTTAATTGATGTATGTGAAGTGAAAGACACTCAGTCGTGTCCAACTCTTTGTGACTCCACGGACTGTAGTCCACCAGGCTCCTCTGTCCATGGGATTCTCCAGGCAAGAATACTAGAGTGGGTAGCTGTTCCCTTCTCCAGGAGATCTTTCTGACCCAGGAATCGAACCTGGGTCTCTTGCACTGCAGGCAGATTCTTTACCATCTGAGCCTCCAGGAAAGCCCCGTTAATTGACGCATGACTGACATATAATATTATTTTAATTTCCAGAATTCAAAATAATGATTCAATATTTGTATACATTGTAGAATGATAAGTCTAGTCAACGTATGTCACCATACACAGTTTTTTGTGAAGATTTTTAAGATCTACTCTCTCAGCACATTTCAAATACGTAATACAGTATTATTCATTATAGTCATCACATCATGTATTATAGCCTCAAGGCTTATTTATTTTATAACTGTAAGTCTGTACCTTTTGACTGCTTTCATCCATTTTGCCCACCCTCCATCCTTACCTCTGGCAAATAACAAACTGTTCTCTGCCTCTGTGAGCTTGGTTTTTTAGTTTTTAGGATGTTTATTTGTTTGTTTTAAATTCACCATATATGTGAGATCACGGAGTACTGAAAGCTTGCCATTTGCAAGAACATGGATAGATCTAATTGAAATAAGTCAGGATAAGAAAAATACCATATCACCTCACTTATATGTGGAATCTAAAAAAAAATCCAAGAACATGTATCACAATAAATACAAATATCAAATCATTATGTTGTACACCTAAAACAATACAATGCATAATATAATCTATTCAATTTTTTCAAATGTCTTCAAGACACTTCAACTAAGTATACGAACTAAGATATTTCAAAACTACATTTAGTAAATTATTTCCAAATCTCCAACTTAATCTGTTCTTAAGAGTTGACTATATTTTAACATCCCAAGAACAGTAAATAAGTACTATGGATTCCTATTAGAAGTTTATTGTAAAATGATATTTGATACCATTTCCAAGCAAACAGTCCATTTCTATGGAAATATTTTCCATAAAACAGCTTTCAAAGAAATTAAAACCGCTTCCAAGTGTTGTATGTTCCAAATCTTCTATTATTTAATGATCAGTTTAAGTCCAGCTAACTATTGGTATATTATTTCATGCATATCTATACAAAGAGGATTATTCAAAATTTTAACCCTCAGAACATACACATAAACACACATACACACAAATGCAGATATACAAATATAGCCAATATGCTGGTCTAGTGTTCTGATTATAAGAGACATCCTAAGTTACAAGAATAATAACACTTCAAAGAAACTATTAAATTGTACACACAATTTTTAAAGTATATTTATTCATATGAGATGACTTCTTGCTAAGGTAATGCAATGGTTTACTGAGCAAAACATGAGATAAGCAATTCAGAAAATTACTAAACTACCAAATGCTGTGCTGTTCTCAGTCATGTCCAAATCTTTGCAACCCCATGGATTGTAACCTGCCAGGTTACTCTGTCCATGGGATACTCGAGGCAAGAATACCGGAGTGAGTTGCCATTTCTTTCTCCAGGGGATTTTCCTGACCCAGGGATCAAACCCACATCTCTTGCGTCTCCTGCATTGGCAGGTGGATTCTTTACCACTGCCATCTGGGGCGAGGGGCATATTACCAAATACAAGTACGGAATGAGTCCCCTGACTATTCACTGTTGAAATGAGTTCTACTTTCACTTTCAAGGTTTATTAAAAATAATGTATTTAAAAACAAGAAGAATGACTCATTGCCAATAGCTGTATGATTATAGCATATTCCCATATAAAAACAAATATAGTTGTTACCTGTTGTGTATACTTCTGTATTTCATCCAGTACAAATTCTACTTCTTTTGAAGTTGTTAATGAAGCAAGATTTCCACTAAGATTATAGCAGTAAAGTTTTGCATTGTCATAGTTTTCTCTACTGGAATTAATTCTAAGACAAGCATCCCCGACGTGAATCCATCCTTCTCCACAAAGATGAGCTAGTCAAAAAAAAAAAATTCATGTCTTATGTTTTGATTATCCAAACACATGCGTATTTTTCAATTATTTCAGAATGCTAAATGAATACAACTAGATTTGCTTAAATAATTTTTATGATAAAATTTAAATAGATCCTTGTATCACACTAAACAAAATTTGACTAATATTTTGGTGAAGAATAAGAACAGAAGATCCTAATTTTTTCTCTAATTATTTAACATAAGAAAAGCTACGGCTCTGTAACATCAGTCAAAATCTGTTGACTGTTAGGTCTTCCGTGTAAATCTAGTGTATTGATATATGGTTTTGCAGCAAGTGAAATCACTACTACATTTATATGTCGCAAGGTCCACTTTATACAAGATCACTTTAGTAGAAAAATAACCAGCACACAACAAAAGCAAAGTTATTCCTACAAGTGTAGCTATTAATAACTGTCCTCTGGGCTATGGAATTAGATTAACTAATCTCCTTAGCCCAGGTGTACTATTTGATATAAGCTGGGTTCTTTGATTCTCTAATTATAATTATGGGGCAAGAAGTTGCATTTCATTTACACTTCGTAAAGAAACTAGAAACTTTGCTTTCAAATATTTATTTTTACACAACCTTTCAGGTCTTTTGAAAGTTTAAACATACTATTCAGTAACAGTGGTTTAACCTTAGGCTCCAAATTGAACTTAAAACAGTGTCTATTTTCTAAAACACGGACTTCTAAATTCAATATAAAGTTATGCTCTAGGATACATTAACACTGAGGTGTTTTATTGACACACCAATCTGTGAAGCTTGACTTGACGATCCGTCAGTTTCATATCACTAAACATATCAGTGCCTCTTGCCCTTTCAGGTTGGATGCAACAGTTCAGTCTTTATGGAATTATTATAAAGCAGCAGTTCTCAAACATTTTGGTCTCAAGACCCCTTTAAACTCTTAAAAATTATTGAGAATGCCACAGAATTTTCCTTATACATTTTATATCTATGGAGCTTGACCATATTAAAAATTAAAACTAATCTTTTAAAAATACATGTATTTATTCATTTAAAATTTTATTACAAACCTACTCTTCCAGTTTCTGGGATGTCTTGCCCCTTAATGCTATTATTACACACCCAAAGAAGATGTATTAATATCATCACATTTTCTCCTTGAGAAAGTAAAGCTGGTGGTTTAAATTAGGCGTTGGCATCAAAAATTGAGATGGGTTGATAAATGAATAGGGGATGGATAGGCAGAGAAATCAGAGATAAAGCAGAGTAAACTGTGCATTGCAGAATCTAGGGCGTGGGACTAAGTGTCCTCACTACAATTCTATTTTTCATTAAAAAATTCATAAAAAAATGTTTGAAATTTTTCATTAAAAAATGTTGGGGAAATACGTAACAACTTAAAATAAATAGCATATTTAATTTCTCTTAATTAGAGTCTCCAAAAAGCAAAAGAGTTAAGAGGGTGGCTTTGTTCTATATTTTTGTAAATTCCTTTAATGGTGGTTTAATATAACATTCAATCTATTAGAATCATATACTATGTAGCCTTTGGAAAACTATTAATACAGAGTAAACCTATAACAGAATGAGAATTACAGAAGCACACAATATCTTAGTATTACAGGGCCCCTTGCATCTTGAATAACTACTGTCCTATTAAACCAGGTAATGAGAATAACACATAGTGCTTCGAACAGAGTAAGCACCCGATACACCAGTCATTTAATAAGACTTCAAATGCCTCTGCTTTCATTTTCAAGCTGTACATATAACAATCTTCCTTGTCTTCTGAAATCTAAACTACCAAATTACTTCAAGGAAAACAGTACAGAAGTTTTTGTTTAATTTCAGCTTTTTCTTTCCTTACTGAATCAAGGAAGGATTTACAATAGTTTTGGTTATCTTTTGTTTTATAAGATCAAAAATACTTGGTTAATGAATCATACAAATGCAAACAACGCATGGGCCTTTGAGGCTAATCTAAATCAAAGCACTAAACTAAATGTTTTGATGTCTTAAGTTTCTGTAGTTTTGAGCATCACCTCAACTTTAGGATAGTAGTTAATTTTTAAAATAGGTTAAGCTTGATAAACTCAAATTGCCAATTTTACATGAGATCAATAGAAAAAATGCAATTCACAAATTTTCATGGAAAAAGGCAATTACTACAAACTGAGTTCTGTATTTAAAGCATTCACTTCTTTGAGACAAGCTGAACAGAAACCAAGCTACATATAACACCAAGCTGGTTCTTAGTAAATATGAATACAGAACAAGGGGAATTACTGTATAATAAAATAGCTTATTATATTTCTTATTTTCCAAAGTAATAACCTGGTCAAGTATGACCCTTAGACCAAACCAAAATATTTTCCCAGGCAAGAGTAGATGAGTATTATTAAATATAACTTCACTATTATTTTCCCAAATTTCCACTGGTAATCAAATTCTCTTCTTATTGAATAATATTCCTGTACATATATATTCCTTCAGTCACTTCTTATTTTAGTCCAGGATTTACTCTGTCTTTTTAAAGAAACTTTATAAGTAATTTTATAGATCTACATGTAGCTTTTAGACTTTAACACTTAGAAATTATTACTTTCAAGTTTTGAGATTGCTTCTCAAATCTTGCCTACTGCATTAATATTCTCTAAATTACTCAAAATGAACACACATGCATACATCGCTATTTAAAAGCTTAAAAGCTCAGTACATAAACAAAATTCCAAAATCTCAATGGCATTTTTAAAGGCAATCTAATTTTTATTTTATTACATGAGCTTATAAGAAACACTTAAATCCTATGATGGGATTAAATTACATAGCTTCAGATATTTTTCAATGAAAAAATGAAAAAAACATAAAATCATGAGATAAAATCAGGCAAAAAGCTGAACAGAGATAAACACCCAGTTACTAGTCCCCTCTGCCATTTATAAGCCATGCACTTTTTTAGGCAGGATATGTAACCAGTCTCAGCTTATCTATATAACAAGAAGATGGAACTGGTTAACTATATATACAAGTTTTTTATTTTCTGATTTTCTCTTTCATATTCAAAGGAAAGAATACTTTGGGGTCTACTAAGAAGAATGCTAACTGTAAGAACTAAATTGAAATTTCTTTTTCAAATGAGTTTTGTTCTGGTTTACAGAACTTAAGCATCTCATTGAATCTTATAATAACTATTATAAATGTTACCATTTCTAATAAAAAAAAGAACAGTCAGTAAAAAACTGCTCCTGGAATTTAAAAAATAAAGCGCACTTAAATCCAATATGCTAAAATGTTAACATTGTTAGATTTGGATATTAGTCTGAGTACTTAATATTTTCTATGTTTTTAAGATATAATTTTTTAATTGAAAAGTATTCAAATCAAATCAACAGTAATAAACAGAAGATACCTTGAAAGTCTTAATCGGAAATGAATGTATAAATCTTTCTTGTAGAAACACTGCTATCTTTACTCCAATACTGTTGTTTATTTGCTACTAATTTTAGAAAATGGAATATTCTTACTAAATGTTCTTTACAAAAATAGCATTCATCTGTGGACTAAAAACTGATGTACCAAATACAAATCTTTACCTGGTAGAGCCTGGCACTCCTGCTGTCGCTGATCCCACTGGCAATTCAAGTTCAGTGAACAGCTCTTACAGCTAGTAAGTTTGTTACAGATCTGCTCATTCCTCACATGGCATTTGGTATAGTTTTTCACAGACTACAAAGTTAAAGATAAAGCATGTTACCCTTCGCCTTTGTAGAGTAATGACTCATGAAGTTTAGCGTATACATAAATCACGTGGTGAACTTTACAACACAGACTTCTAACACCAAATCCAGTTCTACTGAATCAGAATTTTTTATTTGTTTATTTATTTAAGCAAAGTTCTTAGAATTAGAATGTATGCTTATTGAAAAAACATGCAAATTAACACAATCTGAAACAGAAATCAATAATGAAAACGTATTCTATTGAATCTGATAACAGGCTTCTAATTCAATAAACAAAGCCAATGAACAAAGTCATTCATTTCTCTCAATGATCAGAATTCTAGTCATGAATAAAACTATCATGCAGACTCCTGGGAATGAAGTGGAAATAATGAGTAGCAAAAGTTAAAGAGATGCTTTATCAAAATCCAATACAATCTAAAATGATAAATTATCTTCTCAATAACTCAAACTAAGTTTACTTCCACATACATTAAATAACGGTTTTGGTTACTTCTAGAGACATTAAATAATGATTTTGGTTAACTGATGTTTCTCCTATGTGTATCTATCACATTTCTTCAATAAAGGTTGAAAAGAACCTGCAAAAGTTACATTTTGATCAGTCCTATTACACAACTACTCATATTTCAACTAATTGCAGGTCCAAGAGGTTGAAGGTTAAAGGTCAAAAAAGAAAACAAAAGGCAATATGGGAACTTTGGTGTGAGTTCCCTACTTATATCAAGGTTTGATATTTCACATGATATTATCAATACCTGTGATAACGAAAATCAGATTCTTTGGGCTCAACTCTTCTTGTAACTCGTTATTGAGGAAAAAAAAAAGACACACAAAGGAAAAAAGCACATACTGCATCATAAGCTCCCTCTCCTTTCCACAGGTAGACAGGCTTTCTCATGTAAGGGTGACAAATATTTCTTTCTTTTCAAACAAAAAACTTGACAATCAAAATTTACTTATAATTTCCCATATATAAAAATGGTTGAAGAAATTTGTATCTTATTCTTCCTTTTAAAAAATCACATAAGATACATTTTTTAAAGCCCAAATTGTACTGCAAGTCTTATTCAACCATCATTTTCACTAGGAACATGCAAATTTTCTTAATGCCATGTTTCTGATTCACAGCTTTTTTTTTCTCATATAGCATATAAATCTTAGTATTATTCTATAGGATTACTATACTTCGAAACGTTTGTCACATAACTAAAAACAAATCAATTTACTTGAATCATCTGATAAATAAAATAGCCTATAAGACAGACAAGAGAATGGCTACACAACGTATTAGAATAAGAGAAAGAATGAGAACTTAATGCCAAACTTTAGAACAACAATGGTAGAGTCACCATCAAATTAACTCGACTGCTCTTCATAAGAACAGTATAATCATTTATTGATACTGAGCCAGTACAATAGACGAAATTGTATTTCCATCACAAACAGGGCCAATTTATTCAATGATAGAAGAAAGCTGACTGCTACTCTGAAACATGGCTGACATTTTTTGGCCTAATGAACCAGATGCACATTCATAAACAGACTATGAAGAATAACCAGTACTCCACTCATCTTCACCCTAATATATCTCGATGTAAATTTAAAATGAAAATCTGCAAGAAGAAAGCAGTTATTTGGGCTATTAGAGCACGAAATATGCAACATGCAGTAAAAATGACTAAATAATGAAAGAGAATACCAATGGACATCATTTATGCTAAAATCTCATAGACCCTTCTGTATCTATTAGCATTTGGTTTATTTTAATCACCAGACATTCTGATAAAACTGTCCAAAAGACACATTACATCAAAGTCTAAATTATAAGAGACTTCCATCTGTTCACTTGTACTATCTCACCCAGTGCTTTCCTTTTTAACACATTATCAACACTAAACTCTAAAGGAAAAGGTCACTTTATAAAATAAATACTTTATAGTAATTTGTATAATTCAATTTTTGAGACGTGTATTTTCACATAGTGTAAGTGTCTAAATACAAATTAACTCAGAGTCATCGAACAAAGTTTTAAATAAAATCTGCTTGCAATTCTTATCTAATGACATTCTCCATTTTAGTCCCTTATTCCCATGTTTTATTTTACTTTGCTACCATGTCCACATTATTCACTAATATAAACTCCCATTAGATGAATATTATGCAAATATAAAAAAGTAATTCAAACTTTCAAAGTGAGTCATGTTCTATTAACATTCAAACTCAAATAAAATTGAAGTATCTATTACTATTAAAGCAACACATCACTGCAAAGTATACACCAATACAGTAAGTATAAAAGCAAAAGGGTTCAATCCGATGAGTCAATAATTCAAAGTTTTCCTTCATTTTAAGTTTTTAGTATTATTTTAGAACAGAATCATAAAGCTTTAAGTATTTCAAAATATGACTGGCTACTGGAGAAAAATCCTAGATAACATAATAAAAACTTTTTACTTAGTTTTCAAATTCCCTTTTCTTTACCTTTTACTTCTGCCTGGTATCTTGAAAAACAAGTGGATACTTTTCTTGCTTAATAAAAATTCAAAAAAAGAAAAAATTAACATATATTTAGTTTAAAATCTCTATGGAAACTTTTTAGTTATTTAAGCTACACTCCAATAAGAGAATCTTTAACCCTACTGAATACAATCCTTAATAATTTAAAAAAATTTTCCTTCAATTTGTTGACATCTAAAAAACATGGAATATTTTGATGTTATCCATTAAAAGGTTAGTTTTTACTCCTCTTGATCTATTTTAATCTATCAATATTAATTTTATAATATTTTCAATAGTCTGCCTAAAATAGGTTCTTGACTTCATCACTAGTGAAACTTTGAGCCAGGTGATGATTTTTTGCGTCAGCGCTATTCATTCATTGTAGGATGTTTACCTGTGTCCCTGGCTTCTCTATGTTAGATCCTGGTAGCAGTCCCACAGTTGTGAAAACAACCAAAAAATACACATTGCCAGATGTCCCAGTGGGGGACAGAATTGACTCAGAGAACCATAGATCTAAAGACAAATTTTTAAATTTAAAATACAGACCTATAGATGATTTTAAAGATAAAATGAAAACTACTACTATCAACACTTCAGATTAAGCTTGCACACAAAGTATATAAATAAAACCTAAGTCACAACACTTTTAATACATGTCTGACAAGATTCTCATAGAAATGACTTCAATATTTACTTATACATTCCTATTTCTATCAGCAAAGAAGACAATGTTTATAGTTACAGTCTTTTTTTAAATTAAGTTTTGAAAGAATTTTCCCAATCTTATCCATGAAAAGTAAAGGTTATTGGATTCAACATGGAATCTAGACTGATCAACAACATATCAAGAAGTAAGTGATGCCGTACATATTTTCTAAATGTCTTTTTTTATAGTTGGCTTACAATTTGGGGGCTTCCCTCATAGCTCAATTGGTAAAGAATCTGCCTGCAATGCAGAAGACCCCGGTTTGATTCCTGGGTCAAGACGATCCACTGGAGAAGGAACAGGCTACCCATCCCAGTATTCTTGGGCTTCCCTGCTGGCTCAGCGGGTAAAGAATACGCCTGCAATGCGGGAGACCTGGGTTCAATCCCTGGGTTGGGAAGATGCCCTCAAGAAGGGAAAGGCTACCCACTCCAGTATTCTAGCCTGGAAAACTCCATGGACTATACAGCCCAAAAGGTTGCAAACAAAATTTTATAGGGCTTTCCTGGTGGCTCAGATGGTAAAGTGTCTGCCTGCAATGTGAGAGACCAGGGTTTGACCCCTGTGTCAGGAAGATCCCCTGGAGAAGGAAACAGCAACCTACTCCAGTATTCTTGCCTGGGAAATTCCATGGACTGAGGAGCCTTGTAGGCTTCAGTCCATGGGTTTGTAAAGAGTCAGACACAACTGAGCGACTTCACTTACTTACTACAATACTGAATTCGTTTCAGGTGTACAACATGATTCAACATTTTTTAAAGATTATATATTCCATTTAACATTATTACAAAACAGTGGCTAAAAACTCCTGTGCTGTACAATATATTTTTCTTGCTTATCTATTTTATACATAGTAGTTTATATCTCTTAATACCATAACTCTATTTTGCCTCTCCCCTTTCCCTTTTCTAAATGCCTTGATACAGGTAAGCTAATAATTATAAAGTGGCAGTGTTAGCTACATCATCATCTACCTGTAAATACTAACCATGCTGCAGTTACTGGTTGATGAAATGCATTTCTTGTCATCACACCACTGGCACCCATTCGTATTGGCGGTGCAGCTGGCACAATCTGCATATCTGTAACATCTGTCATCAGAAGCAGCTGTGATACAAATGGGAGAGAAAACACATTAGGATGAAAAGAAAATGTCACACTTCTTCATTCACTTATTTTTAACATCTGCTGAGAATCACGAGGACATTTTTAAACCATAAATGTAATCATCAATATCAAAATAAGTTCTCCAATATGAAGTCAGTTTTGTAATGTAATTGGATTTACAGGGATTTAAATACCTCCTGCCCTCATCTTGATCATTCACTCTTTCAGGATCCTACAATCATTTGACATGTACACATTATGGAGGAAGGAAAAGATTTAGAGGTATTTTATTAAACAAGATGTATTACTATACATTTAAAAGAAAAGACTATAACAAATGCTCATTGTTTATCATTCTTCATAAAGCTATCTAGAAACATCTGACTGATTTTAGATTAGCAAAACCTGATCTGTTCATTGTAGCACCAAAAATGTATAAAAGCCCCATTCACTTAAAGAAAACTGAAAATTTATATCCAAATCATTCTTTATAAATATTTACTATTAATTCTTCATAAATCAGGGCATCCCAGGTGGCACTAATTGTAAAGAACCTGCCTGCCAAAAGAGGAGACATAAGAGATGCGGGTTCGAGCCCTCGGTCAGGAAGATCCCCTAGAGGAGGGCATGGCAGCCCGCTCTGTTATTCCTGTCTGGAGAATCCTCAAGGACAAAGGAGCCTGGAGGAGTACAGTCCACAGGGGTGCAAAGAGCTGGACACGACTGAAGCAACTTGGCATGCACATTCATAAGTTTGAATTATTTATTCAATATTTTATAAGAAATATTGAGTTATAACAGGACATCAAAATTCTAGAAGCTTTTTAGCTTTATGGGATGGTTTGACAATAATTCAGGAAGAAAAAAAGTACCATATGCAGAATAAATTACTTCATTTTATTTCTTTGAAGCATACAATATATCTAAGAAAGGATGTATTTGAGAGAATTTTATACTTACATACAAAAATAATTCATATATATATATGGCCATGTTACATGTCAAAATTGATATATTACTATTACACAGAGATATAGTACTATTACACATTCAAAAAGGAAAACTAAAGATAGGTAAGAAAGATATTTAATTATTAATCACTGCCAAATTATGAGTTTATGGATTATGAGTTTTTAATTTTTGAAAACTATTAAGGTAATTCTTATGAGCAGGAATTCACTTCCATTTCAAGCCAAGTAGAGATGCTTTATGTCAAAAAAGAAGTAAAAAAATATTTCACCTGTTTTCGGAGGGCACTTTGCTCTAAGAATATTATTAGTATTCCCAGAGTCCCAAGATTCACAGTGATTTTTGTTCCAAATACATTTTATTCCTGGACCAGCATTTTTACAAAGTTCTTCATCTCTGAAAGCCTTGCAATTTGGAGGCTTGTATACAAGTATATCATGAAGGAGTACACTAGAAAATCCTCCAAATATATACATGGACCTATTAAAAACAAAACAAGAATCTTAAAAAAAAGTATACAATGAGTTTTAAAAATAAATTTAAATATGTATTTTACATGTTTTATCTAAGTAGGAAACAGTTTTAGAAATATATAGTAGCTATATGGATATAACAAGATATACTTTAGAATTGTTATATAGAATTAAATTTTTTGAATACAAAGAATTTAGAAACTGAATATAGAATTCTTTGTATACTGTTACTATCCTTTTATAAAATAAAATGACCAAGAGTAAAATAATCAAAAAGATTTTCAAAGTTTCAATTTGAAAAGAAAAGCTCAGATGATTACTGAATTAATACTACCAGCACCAAGGAAATTTGCAATGGCCTCAAAACAGCCTAATTTTCATTTCTAAAAATATTATTGATATAAGAAATGGAAAAGATGAGAAAATACTTCAAGAATATTTTTTATTATTTAAAAAGTAAAATAAAAATCAATGAAATGCAATTTTCAACAGAGAAGCTTAGAGTCTTTATGTTTACAACTCTGGATTTCACTTATTTCCATTTCAAAAGCCAACTGATACCACTCACACAGTTTTATTTTTAGTATCGTATTGGACAATTTTTACATAATTAGAATAAGGTAGTAATAAAATGACCTTATAAAAATGTCATTATGAATCACAAATTTTAAGCTAATTGATGATCCAGCATGTTGTTTACTGTCGTGAGTCCACATTAATGAATTTTTGCTATAGAAATAGCAAAATCACACTACCTTACAGGAGGAAAGTAACTTAATGATCATCGAGTCCAAATTCCCAGTGAATATAAGGGCACTAATGGCCAGATGGTGCTAATGGTAAAGAACCCGCCTGCAAATGCAGGAGACGTAAGAGATGCAAGTTGATCCCTGGGTTGGGAAGATCACCTGGAGGGGGACATGGCCACCCACTCTAGTACTTTTGCCTGCAGAATCCATTGGACAGAGGAGCCTGGCAGGCTATGGTCCATAACGTCACAAAGAATAGGACAGGACTAAAGCAACTGAGCACGCATGCATGAAAAAGCCATAGAGGGTAAGGGGCTTGTCAAAATCACACATTCAGTTATGACAGAACCAAAATGAGAACCTAATTATTCTCACTCCCCTTGCTCTCCTCAATAGAAATATGTGGCTAGCCTCTCTACAACTTCAGGCTGATTTTTTAGGGAAATCATTCATGATCTGATTTCTGGAAAAAGAAATTAAGGCAGGATGAAAAGTTCACAGAGTTATCTGAAGCTCTATCTCAGCACCCTTCCTCTGATACGCCCCTGCCCCTTAAATAAATTTAAATAGAAAAGCAAGAAGGATAATGGTTAATGAACCAAAATTTATTCCCATGGTATTAAAGCGATACATAAAACTACAATGCCATTGATTACAAACAATCATTTGCTTAAAGAATAACAAAATATGTAGGTAGTATGACTGGTAAACATGCTTCTTTTACCCATTAATGACAACTGCAGAGTGACCAAATCTGTTGACATCTCTATGAAGATTTGGTTTCGGAAGTATTTTCCATTCATCACAAGCTAGAAAAATGAAAACAGTAAAACAAAACATGAAATAAAAGAACAATTTAAGACATATACTACAAAATAATCACTGGACAAATAAAGATAAAATACTTCAAATTAGGAGGCCTTTCATTAATTTCCCATGACCTACAATTTAACGTCATTACTCAACTAGCATTATTCCTTAAATAAAAATAACTTCTGTCTAAAATTCCCACAAATAATTTTATATGTATGAGAATAAATGAAAAAAGGAAACAAATTAGGTGTACTTTATTTTGGAGGGTAATTTCAATGACATATTTTATTAAATAAAACAAGGTTCATATGGCAAAATTCATGAACATCAATATTGGAAAAATGTATTATAAAGTTAAATCATTAAATCAAATTTTACATGTATGCATGCAAAATTAAATAGAATATAAGTGAGAGAAAGCCTAAAATGGAATCATCAAAATAAAATGTTTAAATCAGTTTAATAATATGATATTTCAAAAGAAAAGTTTTCATTTTATGCAAAGAAGAGCTTTAGTTGCAAAAAATAGGACAAATGAAAAAAATCTAAACAGTTCATTAGCTACATAAAGATTATGGAAAGAAAATCGATTAAAGAAAACTTTTTCATTTAAATATAACCTCAGAATCCACACATATATTATTAGAGATTTTGAGATATCAAATAATTCAGTATTCAGTGACTAGAAACATTCTCAAGACAGTGTTCTAGATTTTATCCTCTTAGGTGTAACCTATTTCAAAGCAGATCCAGGTATTTAATATAACTACATAGGTATAACAAGCTTTAAAAACATTTTTATTTTGGCAACTTAGAAGCCCTTCTAAAACAGAAAAAAAATCTGAAATACAATTAGTTGTAATTGTTTAAATTACGTGTTTTCCTATATAAACAGCCATATATATTACACCAGAAGTAAAATAAATTTGGTTTCATTTCAATATTATTACTAGTAAAGATCAAGGGAATTACAAAAACCAAAATCATAGCTTAGAAAATTAAACTGGGTCATAGAGGATCTTGCTGTGATTTATGTCGGAGAGTGTTTTGCCTATGTTCTCCTCTAGGAGTTTTATAGTTTCTGGTCTTACATTTAGATCTTTAATCCATTTTGAGTTTATTTTTGTGTATGGTGTTAGAAAGTGTTCTAGTTTCATTCTTTTACAAGTGGTTGACCAGTTTTCCCAGCACCACTTGTTAAAGAGGTTGTCTTTTTTCCATTGTATATCCTAGCAAAACTAAACAAATGGGACCTAATGAAACTTAAAAGCTTTTGCACTACAAAGGAAACTATAAGTAAGGTGAAAAGACAGCCCTCAGATTGGGAGAAAATAATAGCAAAGGAAGAAACAGACAAAGGATTAATCTCAAAAATATACAAGCAACTCCTGCAGCTCAATTCCAGAAAAATAAATGACCCAATCAAAAAATGGGCCAAAGAACTAAACAGACATTTCTCCAAAGAAGACATACAGATGGCTAACAAACACATGAAAAGATGCTCAACATCACTCATTATTAGAGAAATGCAAATCAAAACCACAATGAGGTACCATTACACGCCAGTCAGGATGGCTGCTATCCAAAAGTCTACAAGCAATGAATGCTGGAGAGGGTGTGGAGAAAAGGGAACCCTCTTACACTGTTGGTGGGAATGCAAACTAGTACAGCCGCTATGGAAAACAGTGTGGAGATTTCTTAAAAAACTGGAAATAGAACTGCCATATGACCCAGCAATCCCACTTCTGGGCATACACACTGAGGAAACCAGATCTGAAAGAGACACGTGCACCCCAATGTTCATCGCAGCACTGTTTATAATAGCCAGGACATGGAAGCAACCTAGATGCCCATCAGCAGATGAATGGATAAGGAAGCTGTGGTACATATACACCATGGAATATTACTCAGCCATTAAAAAGAATTCATTTGAACCAGTCCTAATGAGATGGATGAAGCTGGAGCCCATTATACAGAGTGAAGTAAGCCAGAAAGATAAAGAACATTACAGCATACTGACACATGTATATGGAATTTAGAAAGGTGATAACGATAACCCTATATGCAGAACAGAAAAAGAGACACAGAAATACAGAACAGACTTTTGAACTCTGTGGGAGAATGTGAGGGTGGGATATTTCAAAAGAACAGCATGTATACTATCTATGGTGAAACAGATCACCAGCCCAGGTGGGATGCACGAGACAAGTGCTCCGGCCTGGTGCACTGGGAGGACCCAGAGGAATCGGGTGGAGAGGGAGGTGGGAGGGGGGATCGGGATTGGGAATACATGTAAATCCATGGCTGATTCATATCAATGTATGACAAAACCCACTGGAAAAAAAAATAATAATAATAAAAATTAAAAATAAAATAAAATAAAATAAAAATCTGTAAAATGAAAAAAAAAAAAGAATATTAAACTGGAAGAGTAATAAAATATATCTTGGGTTGTATCTCCCACAATACCTAAATACCCTCCACCAAAGGGGTATTTTTAAGTTGATATAATCTTTTTAGTTCACAAAGTACATGAACTTACTAAATATTCTGAATAAAGAGAGCACAAAGGCACAGAAGCCTAACTTTACTAAACCCAGTGTTTTCCAATGTTTTATCCATAGCACTATTTACATTGCACCTATTTACATTCCCAGGAGACAATGCTCTGAAGATCACATTTTGAGAACTATTATAAAGGCCTACATGTAACATTCATAGTCTATCATTTTTTTACATGCTAAAGTTCACTTAAGAAATGTGCATTAATATGCACATAGTAATATTAAAAATTTCCAAGTGCTTTCATCTGCATAATTTAAATAGTCTTTGTTAAGAATCCAGTGAGGCTGACTGAGCAGGTATCACCATATGCTAGAAATGAAGAATGAGACCCAGGAGAAGTTAAGTAATGTCCTTAAGGCCCATTAGATTACCTTTGTTTTGCTATAAATTATGTTTATGAATGCCTGATTTATGAAAGTATATTGATGGGATTCTGAAAGATTATTCCCATTTGGAGAGAAGGGGTGACTTGTAAAGGGTAAAGACTTTGAAAAAGAAAAGAGATGAAAATGTTAGAGACAGCCAATGAGTTAGCATAGACAGATTTTAATCACGCCACCAAAACCCAAGACATACACACACACACACACACACACACACCCCTCACATGGCCAATAATTCATAAATTGTGTGTTGAATATAGCATTCCAGCAACAGAGTTAGAAACGTGAATACGCTTCAAGGAAAGGAAACAGAGTCAAATGAAAGAGTAGGACTTCTGGAAACCAGTTTATCATAAAAACCTCCAAAGAAGAATCATCTCCAGCATCATTTTTGGGACATCTGGTGTCCAGAAAAGAAAGTGACCCAATAATATGAGCCTACCCAGAACTGAAGAATAAGAAATTTGGCCCATCATCCAAAACAACTCAGCAGGAAGGAGAAAAGCAGATTTCAGAGATGAGAACCAGGAAAAATGCCCAGAGAAACTGTTTAAGAAGTGAGTCAGGAAAAAGAGCTGAGAGAATAAAGGTCATTTTCTAAAAATTAGGCTTTTATAAGAACTCTTTCAGTTCTACAAGCTACTGTCTTCAGGAAAGAAGAAATATTTTTAAGCATACAGAGTAGTAAAAACAATGCCATTATAAATACATACACACCAATACCCAGACTTGTCAAACCCAGTATTTTACCATGTCTACGGTAGAGTTTTAAAGAAAGCATTACATATACGATGGCGGCTCCCTGGATACTCCCTCTCAAATTTGATTGCTTTATGTCTTCTGTGTTTGGATGCGATCACTATCCTGTATTTGCTTATCAAGTTCATATTTATGATCTGTATAGAGTATCTTTGTAGGTTATATAACTTTATATTAGTACAACTGGTATGAAACTATGCAAACTATGTGGATTTTTCTCCACCTTGCTTACTCTGTTCAACCTGTTGTTTTTTGTTTTTTTCACCATTTTAACCATTTTTAAAGAGAACAGATCAGTGACATTAAGTACATTCACACTATTTAGAATTCATCATCATCATCCATCTCCAGGGCTTTCTCCATCTCACAAACTGTAACTGTGTACTGACTAATACCTACCCATTCCTCTCTACCCCAGCCCCGGGTAAGCATTATTTGACTTTTTTGCCTAGAAGTTTGACTGCTCTAGCACCTCAAATTAATAAAATCATGAAGTATCTGTCCTTTTACGACTGGTTTATTTCCCTCAGCATGTATTCAAAGTACATCTGTGCTGCAGAATGTTTCAGAGTTTCCTTCCTTTTTAACCCAGAACATTAATAATATATACATTGTATGCATATATGAAACTTTTGTATATACAATGAAATATTATTATATTATTAAATTGATTTTATTCTGTTAATATTATAATATTATATTTATATTATTAACATATTACTATTATATTATTGTATTATTAATGTTTGACTGCTAGAGCAGTCAAATTTGTTCTAATTTATTCTTTGACTGTGTGGATCACAACAAACTATGAAAAATTCTTAAGGAGATGGGAATACCAGATCACCTGAGCTGCATCCTAAGAAATCTTTATGCAGGTCAAGAAGCAACAGTTAGAATTGGACATGGAACAATAAACTGGTTCCAAATCAGGAAAGGAATATGTCAAGGCTGTATATTGTCACCCTGCTTATTTAATTTATATGCAGAGTACATCATGAGAAACGCTGGGCTGGAGGAAGCACAAGGTGGAATCAAGATTGCCAGGAGAAATACCAATAACCTCAGATACGCAGATGATACCACCCTTATGGCAGAAAGCAAAGAAGAACTGAAGAGTCTCTTGATGAAAATGAAACAAGAGAGTGAAAAAGTCGGCTTAAAGCTAAACATTCAGAAAACTAGGATCATGGCATCTGATCCCATCACTTCATGGCAAATAGATGGGGAAATAATGGAAACAGTGACAGACTTTATTTTTTGGGCTCCAAAATCACTGCAGTTATAACTACAGCCATGACATTAAAAGACGCTGCTCCTTGGAAAAAAAGCTATGACCAACCTAGGCAGCATATTAAAAAGCAGAGACATTACTTTGCCAACAAAGGTCCATCTAGTCAAAGCTATGGTTTTTCCAGTAGTCATGTATGGACATGAGATTCGGACTGCAAAGAAAGCTGAGTGCTGAAGAATTGATGCTTTTGAATTGTGGTATTAGAGAAGACTCTTGAGGGTCCCTTGGACTGCAAGGAGATCCAACCAGTCCATCCTGAAGGAGTTCAGTCCTGAGTGTTCCTTGGAAGGACTGATGTTGAAGCTGAAACCACAATCCTTTGGCCACCTGATGCAAAGAGCTGACTCACTGGAAAAGACCCTGATGCTGGCAAAGATTGAAGGCAGGAGAAGAAGGGGATGACAGAGGATGAGATGGTTGGATGGCATCACCAACTCAATGGCCATGAGTTTGAGTAAGCTCTGGGAATTGGTGATGGACAGGGAATCCTGGCATGCTGCAGTCCATGGGGTCACAAAGAGTCGGACATGACTGAGAGACTGAACTACACAACACTTTCTTTGTTTATTCACCCATAGATTGATATGTAGGTTATTACCAGATTTAGGCTACTGTGAGTAATGCTGCTAGAAAAATGGATGTACAGATATCTGTTCCTTCCCTGTCATCAATTTTTTGTGTGTATATTCCCAGAAGTACAATTGCTAGATCATTATGTTTAAGTTTTTGAGGCACTTCTATCCCTTTCCTATAGTGGCCACACCATTTACAATCCCCTCAGCATTGCACAAGGGTTCCAATTTCTCCACATCTTCGCCAAAAACTGCTATTTTCTATTTCTTGATATTATTTTACACCCATCCTAATGGGTGTAAAGTAGTATCTCACTGTGGTTTTAATTTGTATTTCTCTAATGATTAGTGACGTTGGATGTTTTTAATTTCCTTATTGGGCCACCTGTATATCTTCTTTGGAGCACTATTGAACAGAAAGCTTGTACATTAACTTGGTCAAACTTACTGTTTTCTTTGTGATTTTCACTTTTTACTCTTACCTCAAGATTTTAAAGATAATCTCTAATTTTCTTCAAAAATGTACAGTTTGGCTTTTACTATTTTTATCTTCAATCCATTTGGAACTTATTTTGCATTTGTTGCATTGATCTAACTTAATTTTTCCCATATACCACATTTCCCAGATACTTCTCAGTATATTTCAATATACCAAAAGCCTAGAACCATTTTTTGAGCATTTATCCCTGACTCACTATTTGTCTCATTTCATTTCTACACTGCCATGGTTTATTTTTACTCCAGTTGCATATACATACACACACACGCACACACACACACACACGCAAAGTTTAAAAGTCAAATAATCCCACCAGGCTCACCACAAAAAACATCTCCTGATCCCTTACTACAGGCTATGTGCTGTGTGCTGTGCGAAGCCATTTCAGTCATGTCCGACTCTTTGTGATCCCATGGACTTAAGCTCCCCAGGTTCCTCTGCCCATGGGATGCTCCAGGCAAGAATACTGGAGTGGGCTGCCATTTCCTTCTCCATTCTACAGGCTATGGAAGCCCAAAATAGAAAAGCAAATAGCTGTTTCTAAGTTAAAAAACACTTTTAATTACTATAATAATACTGTATAAAATTAACTGAAGAATTCACCAAACCTTGTATAGTCTGTTTAGATGGGCGGTGGTGGTGGTGGTGGTGTTTAGGCACCAAGTCGTATCCAGCTCTTTTGCAACCCCATGGACCGTAGCCCACCAGGCTCCCCTGTCCATGCGATTTCCCAGACAAGCATACTGGATTAGGTTGCCATTTCCTTCTCCGGGGGATTTTCCTGACTCAGGGGATGAACCCAGGTCTCCTGCACTGCAAGAGGATTCTTTACCACTGAACCACAGGGAAAGCCCTTTTAGACAGGTAGAGATTCCTAAAGTAAGTGGTAGCCATGACCTTTCACCTAGTAAAAATAATATGCTAATTGCTTACCAGTGCTATAAAATATTTACTTCTCAGAACAACTCTGAGGAGTAAATATTTTTGTCACTGTTAAAAACAGGGAAAGAGTCTTTAGAGGTTAGTTAACTTCCTTGAAGTCATTAAATATTAAAGTCAAAACAAAACCAGATCTCTAACTTCTTTATGCTATACTGCCTCAGCACATCATCAAAAGATCCTTTTTGATATAAACATTAACTTCATGAAAATAAAAATATTCTTTTTAAGTACTCAAATCCCTTCAAAAGAAAAGCATTCAGTACAGTATTTAATTACACATGAGAGCAATTAATTCTGACAAATAATAATACAACACAATTCTACTTCTAAAATTCTTTGCCTTTTAACATATGCAGTAGTAGGAGGTAAAGGTTTTATAACTATCTCTAGGACATCACCTTCAATTATACTAAATGTTCAAAAATAATTATAAACAATATTTGTGGTAGACATTGGTGCTGCTCAACAAATATTCCAGTTCTCTTCCTTAAGACCTATGGCAAAATGATACTCCCATACTCCTGAGAACCTGGATGTGACAGTATGACTTGTTCTAGTCAAGGAAATGCAAGCTAAAGTGATAATGCCATTTCTGGATGGAGCCATTTAATTGCCAATAAAAGAAAATGTAATGTAGCCTTAACCTCCAAGTGATAGAGTAAGCAAATATGTCCTCCCCACCATCACTAGACATGAATCAGGAGTGAAAAATAAACTTTTATTGGTGTTAATCTTCTGAATTTTGGAAATTTATAATGGACATTGATATGAGCTGCCTAGACCATCATTCAAGGCAGAAACTGTGTCACTAAGAATGCTGTCAGTGAACAGTCATCTGCTTAAGCTCAGGAACTGTCTCAGTAGCAGAGAGTCATTTCATTCAAGGACACATCTTTCCAAGGATGACCTATACGCAATGGTTGATCAAAGGAGGGTTTTGAATATCCCGCCATGTCAGCCCAATATAAAACAACTCTGAGCAACAATTTTATCTCTGGAGATCCTTGTAGGGCTGATTGAGGTTATCCTTCCAGCATCACATTCCCTTTGTCCAACCCTGTTTCCTCCTCTGCCTCTTTGGAGACATTGATCTTAAGGATACTCCCAATGGAAATCATGAATACTAAACTCTATTGTAACAGTCTGTTTCCCAGAGAACTGAAATTACGGCATTTGGTGCCAAGAGTGGTACAAGAATACAGGAAATAAAATGGAGTTTGGGAGCTGAAGCACAGACTGCAAGGCTAATAAAGAAGAACCCATCACTGGTGGTAGGTGGGGCACAGACAGCAGTCAGCACGAAGTGGCCATCCAACTGTTAAAACTTAAACCAGTGGTATATTAGGAAGGTATGTCCATGGAACATAATCCTCTACAGGTGTGAAGTATTAGATGTTTGAGAATCATTAATATTAAAAGTATTACTATACCAGAACTCACATCTACTGCTTAGTCATACTGAGCTCTAGAAAAAGAAAATGAAAGGTTGGGAAAGCAGGCCTCCTTAGTGCCTTATAAATAGGCTCCCAAATATAGAGATTCTGCTAGTTAGAGAAAGTCCACTATTCCAAAGATGAGATCCTGATAGGAAGAGAATAAGACCCTGGCACAAGGGATGGGGACATCTGAGTTGATGCCCCTGAAAATCTCCCCAAGTTTTGCATTCTCAAATTCTCCTCTATCAGCTGAGACTGCAGAAGTGGTCTACCCTACCCCACTGAGAGACAGTACTCTACCCTTGTTTGAACACAATGCAGAGGCCTCCCTCAAGCAAGACCTATACCTTAGTTCAGAACCTGCACACACTGTTCATAATGGCCACTAGGCCTGTAACGTGGCTCAGTATAACCTTACCACATACAGGCTGGGACTTCTAAGAAAAGAAAGAGGCTACATCCCAAATGATCTGTAAGACCCAGACAGCACACATTGGCAATAGTTGGGGGAGTACACAAGGTATGAATTGTCCAAGGGAGTTTGATCAAAAGGGTCAGAACCTTATAATGGATTAGGAAGAATTTATTTATATGAAAGCACTCTCCAAGATGCAAGATTTAGGATTCATTTCCTTACAAGAACCCTGGAAGATAGTATGAACTCACTACTAAGATAACCCCTATTGACAGCAAAATAAACCATCGACAAAATGAAAAAGTAATTTATTATTGAGTGGAATAACATGTTTTAAATCATATATCTCATAGGGGTTAATATTCAAAATATATAAGGAATTCACACAACTCAATAGCAAAAAAAAAGAAAGCCCAAACAATATGATTAAAAAATAGGCAGAGGAAATGAAAAGATATTTTTCCAAGAAAGACACACAAATGGTCAACATGTACATGAAAAGGTGCTCAACGTTCCTAGTCATCAGGAAAACGCATATCAAAACCACAAAGAGACATCACCTTACACATGACAGAATGGATATCACCAAAAAGATAAGAGATGACAAGTGTTGGCAAAGATGTGGATAAAAGGAAACCCAGGTGCCTTGTCAGTAGGAATATAAACTGGTGCAGCCACTATGGAAAACAATATGGACGTTCCACAAAAAAACTCAAAATAGAACTGTCATATGATGCGCCAATCCCACTTCTGGGTATATATCCAAAGGAAATGTAAGCAAGATCTCAAAGAGACATCTGCACTCTCTTTCACTGCAGCATTATTCTATAGCCAAGTTACGGAAACAACCTAAGGGTCCGTCAATAAATCAATGGCTAAAGAATGCGGTATATACCTACGATGGAGCGTTATTCAGCCATGAGAAGAAAGGAAATTCTGCTGTTTGTGACAGGTATGGGAGCTTGAAGGTATTATGCTAAGAGAAATAAGCCCGACAGAAAAAGACAAATAATGAGCCTGGCATGCAGCAGTCCACGAGGCTGCAAAGAGTTGGACACAACCTGACAACTGAAAAACAACAAATCATTTATATGTGAAATCTTAAAAAAAAGAAGTCAAACTCAAAGAAACAGCGAGTAGAAAAGTGGTTTCCAGGGGTGGGAGAAATAGGGAGAGGCTGATGAAAAGGTGCATACGTTCAGTTATAAGACAATATGGTCTAGGATCTAATGTATAACTTGGTGACAACAGTTGCTAACCCAGCACTGCACACTGAGATTTGCTAAGTGAGTAGGATTTAAATGTTCTCACACATAAAAAAAGAAAATCTGCGAGGAGATGATGGGTGTACTAATTAACTAGATGGGGGGGAGAATCCTTTCACAATGTGAATTTATATCAAATCATCAAAATGTACACTTTAAATATGTTACAGTTTTATCAACTACACCTCAATAAAACCGGGGGGAAAAGGATCACTTCTAAAAACGTGGAAAATTAGGCTATGCTAAGTAAAGTCAAAATGTCATAACAAACATGAAAAGCAGAGATTAAAAGTCTAGGAATAAGACAGTGTCACTGTTGGGAAAAGTAGCATGTGGAATATACAGAAAGTCCCTGTGAAAGAATCCCAATGCAGATTCTACAAACATGTCAAACACCATGCCATCTGCAGTGGAAATCCTTACACCTCTATTCCTGTCATGTTATTCAGCCATGGTAGAGATGGAGTGCTTGACATGGACAACTAAGTGACCACGGGCTCAAAGTTTTCTATCATGATATTCTGTGTAACACCAGACAACCCACCAGTTCATTACACAACAGAACAGACCAGAAGGTATGCTATTTACTGAAGCCCTGACGTGATGCTGAGAGGGATACTGACATCACTAAGAAAGTGGTGGCTTTCCTCCACGGGCCTAAGGTGATGGTATAGAAAACCGTAACAGAACTGTGCTCAGTGATGGAGACAACAGGAAAACTGGGGCCAGCTGGTGACACTTAACTGGTGCAATTATTGTAATAAGTAGTAAGGTTGGAGTATCAGTCAAGGGGACTGACCTGTTGAGAATTACAGAGACATTTAACAGAACACAGCATCCCTAGAAGCAAAATAGATGGGTAGCCAGCGAGGGGGCTACCTAACGTGTCATCGGAAGAAATCAAGGATAAATGATCAGAATTTGGATGGCAGATGGTGCAACGAAACGTCATAATTCACCACTCAATTTCTGGACTTGAGTCACTTTTTAAATCCAGAGTTGATGCATTTAAAATTCTGGAGCCCAGGAAGAAGGACCCTGCAATACCACAGCAAGTGTATATGCTAAGAGAGTCTCTAGTTCTTCCTCAAAGGTACCAATGGTCATTTTATTGGGTAACCCCAGCCTAGAGAAAGAAAGAACCACAAACATGTCAGGTACTGCTGGACACAGGGTCTGAGTTGACACTAGCACATCACGGCCTCTCTGTATAGTAGGGACAACATGGGGATGACGAGACTAAAGGCATCCTGGCCAAGGGATGAGCCACTGGCTCTGCAGGCCTATGGAGTGGTCATAACCTAAGTCTGTAGATTAATAACTGGAATAGACATTCTTGGCAAATGGCATCATCCCCACCTTGGGTCCTTGGCTGTTACACTGAAAAAGAACTGTTACCCATTGGTTATAAAATAAGTTTTAAAATACTGTTACATTTCAGAGGGAGAGATTGGGACACATTAGTATTATTTTAAATAACCTACAGAATGCTGGATAAATGTGTTCTTTTCTAGCCCTATCAGAAAAGAGGACCTTGAGCAGTATGCATTCATATGGACTAGAAGAGCATACATTCAAAATTTTGCTTCAGGTTTATGTTAACTTTTATTAGAATACACTTGGTCCAACTGAACATCTTGCAGAACATTTTATTTTTCTGCTACATCAATGACATCATTCTAATAGTGCCAGATGAATAAGAGCTGGTAATGCAATGGAGGCCTTGTCAAGACATAGATACTTCAAAGGGTGGAAGATAAAACCTACAAAGATTCAGAGACCTTCCATGTTACTAAGTTATTTAGGAGTCTGGAGGTTGAGAACATTCTGAGATAGCTTATCTGAACTGAAACACCAATTATTTCACTTTTCAACTCCCACTGCAAGGAAGAAAGCAAACACCCATTAGGTCTTTGGGGGTTCTGAAGGCAGTATATTCCATTCCTGGGAATAGTGTTCAAACTGTATACTGTAAAATGTCAAAGGCCGCCAGCCCTTGAGTACACATCACAGCGGAAAACAGTTCTGCTATAGACCCAGGACACAGTGCAAACAGTCCTGCAGCTAGGGCCACATGACCCAGTAGATACTATAGCTACTGGTGGAGTCACTGTTGGAAAAAAGTATCATGTGGAATTATCTGGAAAGCTTTTGTGAATGACTCCCAAAGAAAACCCAACACACAGGTCAAAGGCCCTGCCATCTGCAGTGGAAAATTTTACATCTCTAGTCCCACCACACTATTGATCCCTGGCAGAGATGGAGAGCTTGACATGGGTTATTAAGTGACCATGTTTTCAGAGTTTCCTGAAGTTGTCTCTGTCATCAATAATCACAGGAACATAGAATGGAAGCTGATCCAAGACCAAGCATGAGCAAGAGTGCAGTGCACAAGCAATCTGCATGAGCTGGGAGCTCAGGCCTCAGGTCCTCTACCGAGCTGCCTCGGCACTCATCCTGCATCTCACAGCCTCAGGTCCTCTACCGAGCTGCCTCGGCACTCATCCTGCATCTCACAGCCTCAGGTCCTCTACCGAGCTGCCTCGGCACTCATCCTGCATCTCACAGCCTCAGGTCCTCTACCGAGCTGCCTCGGCACTCATCCTGCATCTCACATCCTCAGGGCCTCTACCGAGCTGTCTCAGCACTCATCCTGCATCTTACAGCCGTGGCCATTAAGGAATCCCGGATGCCCAGACAACAAGAAGAGACAAAGGCAAACATGGAAGCTTCGTGTGCGGGCACAATTCAAAAATGGTTATCACTACAGGACAGCTTCACTCTGGGGTGGCCTGGAAGAACAGCAGAAAAGGAAAAAGCTTCCCAATTAGGGCAGGCCTTTGAGAAACATGCTCATGTACATTGTGTGGAAAGCGAAATGGCCCAAGAGCAGTAGTTAATGACCTAGCAGGCTGGTGAGGGGACTAGAAGAATAAACACTGGAGATCAGAGACAAGGAGGCTCTGGAGTAGAGACATGTGGATGGATGTATCTGGATAAGCGTGAAATGTCAGTCTTTGTGATGCAGGTAGAAGGCTATCAGAGAGCAAGCAACATGGAAGAGACATTAAACAACTAATAAACAAACAACTGAGGTAGCTAACACCAGTCTGTCTCTATCACAGAATGCCTCAGTGCCAACGAAATGAGCACATGAACTATGTAGCCATACAGCAGAGATGGAAGTCATCCAGGAACTGGGGCTCCTTCTGAGAAAAGTTGATGGAGCTACTCTTACCACTAAGTGTCCAGCCTCATAACGGGATATCACTTTCTGACCCCCTGATAGGGCCAATCCCCAAGAACACCAACTGGCCATTCGGGGCAAGTTGACTATGCTGGGCCCTTTCCACTCTGGATGGGCTGATAATTCATTATGACAAGAACATGTATTTTGAATACATGTTTGCTTTTTCTGCCCATAGGGTCTTAATCAGCATGATCATCATAGAAATGGTGAAGTGTCTGATCAACCAGCATGGGATCTCATGTATTAGGAGACACACTTCACAGGAAAGAAGGTACAGAAATAGGCCCATTGCCTTAAAACCCACTGGATCACAAACCACACAACTTGCTAGAGATTTCCATAGGCACAACTAAAGAACCAGGATGTAGTCGAAGTGAAAGTCGCTCAGTCAAGTCCAACTCTTTGCAATCCCATGGACTATACAGTCCATGAAATTCTCCAGGCCAGAATACTGGAGTGGGTAGCCTTTCCCTTCTCCAGGATATCTTCTCAACCCAGGGATTGAACCCAGGTCTTCTGCATTGGAGGAGGATTCTTTACCAGCTGAGCCACAAGGAAAGCCCACCAGGATGTATGATATACCTCAACTTAAGACCTTTAAATGGTGCTACATAACCAACAGGAAGAACACACAGTAGCCCCAAAAATCCAGGAGTAAAAGCCACTTCTCGTGGCCTCATTTTGGACTTCAAGACTTGGAATACTGTTCTCCAAGGGGAAAAATATTCTGGCAGAAGAAATAGCAATGTCCCATTTAACTGTGAGCTATAATTGCCATTCGGGCACTTCAGGCTCCTTGTTTCAAGGGACCAGCAACCAGGCAAAAAAGGAGCTGATCATCACAGCGGGGGCAGGGGTGGAGGGGGCCAGGGAACTGGTGTTACAAATGAGGGAAGGGAATACATCTGTTACACAGACAATACACTTAGGAGTCTCTTGGTGTCCCTTTGCCAAGTGTGATGATAAACGGGCGGGTACAGTAATCCAGGCTAGAAGGTACATGGTCATCAGGAGCTCATATACTTAAGGGCAAGGTGCTGGGTCATGCTACTAGGTAAGACAACAGCGCCCAGAAGAGGGGCCAGCTGAGAGGAAGGGACTTGAAAGAATAATGGACAAGGCACAACCCTGAGACCTTACATAAGCCAGCGCGATAATCTAGGCTCCCCCCACTGGAGCTGTTTAACAAATAGATTAGAAGTGGGTTGAGTGGTCCAAAGAATGAATTGTGATGACCATGGAAATGCACTGCCTGAATATCCGTTCAGGGAAGGACTTAGTACTGGTAGACATCACTCAGCTGCCAGCCCCTGCAGAGATGGCCTTAGCTATGGATAGCTTCTGCACCCAAGGTCCTGCTTTCCTGGGAGCGACCCTCGTACACTGACCCATCAAGGTCCATTTCACCCTAACGAGGAATGCCTCTGATAGGCATTTCAACCCGAATTGCCCTGGGGTTGCTAGCTGTTATTTAAGTCTGCCTGACTTGTACTTTCTGCCCAATCCTGCATCTTCCCCTTCTCTTTCACAGCTGCTCAATCCAAGGACCTAATTAGCATCCTGAACACTAAACTCTGTCTCAGAGTCTGTTTATCAGAGGATCCAAACTGACAGGATTGTTTGTTACCTCAGTCTAACTTAACCTGTACTGATGGATACACTGTAATAACTGCAAATTTCCCTCTAGTATCTTAAAATAGTAAATTGTTTTTGCTCCCAAAATTGTTTAGGAAGAAGAAAATTTAACTTGCAAGCTTATAAAAAGCTAGTTGAGGTAAGTAATCTTGCAGCTATAGAGACATTTCATGCTTGCTGGTTATCTGCCCACTTGTCAGGATTTGTCAACAGAATGAGAAGAGAAAAACATAGGTATGGTTGTAGCAAATACACTTTCCATGTATCCCTTCCAACTTTTTCAATAACAAATAAAGAGGATGCTGGGCTAGATAAATTGTGTTGCTAATTCTCTGTAAAATCTAGAAATTATCAAATGCCTTTAAAGCTCAATATTAAATTAATATAACTTGTTTACATGTAGTCTCTTTCCATTCTTACAAAATAAAGTCTCTTACATTATTAATGTCTGACTGCAAGATCTATAATCATATTTTTTGCCAAGAAGAAAATATATTTTCAGAGCACTCAGGTCATTATCACTTCATAAACAGTTCAAGGATAGACAGACTAAAGCAAATTCCACACAGCTATTGACATCATGAAAACTGACAGAAATACCATCCCATACCAACAGAAAAGTCACACAGCAATAAAGGCCAAAAAGTAAAATATACTCTCTGGAATACAGACTTTTTAAAAATCTATGCTACAAGGTACTAAATATTTATTTATAAACCATACTTTCAATAAACACAATCAAGAAATCAGAGTTACTATTCTCTCAAACACAAATTTCAGCAATGAGAATACTGTGCTGCCAGGACTATTTACATATGAGGGACCATATAGTTATATTAAAAACAAAGGCTGAAATTTAGAGACAGATTTATTTTACCACTTATGCATAAAACAATACAGGTGGAAAAAATGCACATTCATTGGCTAATTTTTCTACTCACATTCTTCCTTGAAAATATACATCTCTAATACTCTAAGGACACATTTTACAAATTCATTTAATACTCCATCTCAAATGCCAGTTCATAATTCAGTCTTAATTGCACACTCAAAATACACTAAAAAGAGCACATGTCACAGGTATAAGACTCAACACTAGATGAATACAGAGAAAAACTTGTATTAACCATTTGGATACTTATGTACCAAAAAACCACATTTCTGAATGTTGCCAAAAATCTTTTCCCCCCTAACCCTGAAATGCTGATGCTTCACTGGCCCCCACGTCCCCAGGTAAAAAATTTATCTTAAATATTTTAAAAGGTGCACAGTTAAAAAAATAAAAATAATAAAATGTGCACACTTAATGTACCCACAGTTTCAACTCCACAGTTTCCCTCAGGATTTTTATCCTCTGGCATTCATCCCACAAATATTTATTTAGTTTCTCATTCTCTATCAGCAAAGTGGGCATCACTATTTGACACTTCCCACTGACATGACTTTATCATGTTTTAATACACAGTGTGGATTTCCTGTTGGCTTCAGTAAATAGTCTCGAGGTAATAAATTATATTTACTGATTCCCTGATAATGAATCATACTTGGAATCCTAGAATAATTCCTGTTGGGTAAAGTTCATTATAACTTTGAAACACTACTGAATTCTATTTGCTAATATTTTACTTTATGATTTTCTGTTCATGACTGTGTTCCTTGCCTTCCTCCACACTTAAATACTTTTCTTTCAGTGTACATTTCCTTTCAAGAATCTTTATTCATCAAATTTTGCATTCAAGACAATCTCTCAAAATGCTTATAGATCTGTTAAGAAAGAGATGTACTGCTGATTACTCTTCTTGATTTTCTAACTTAAAGGTCACTGATTAAATGTATCAATAAAACTAATTTTCTTGAGTGTCACATCACATTAACAAATATATGCCTTTTCCCAAATTAAAGATCATTCAAACTTTTTCCTGTTACATCAGGAAAATATCAATATGTAGTACAGTGGTAGAATCAAAAGAACTTTGAACTTAGACCTAGGTTCAAATTCTGAATATACCATCCTACAACCTATGTGAATTTGGATTTAACCAGACTAAAACACAGTTTCTGCCTTTATAAATGAATATAATAATACACTTTACATAGGCGTTATGAGATGCTATGAGAATTACCTTATAAATGAATGCAAAGTACAAAACACTACAGGAAGCCTTCAGGGAATATTAGTTCTCTCTTTTCTCAAAATGAAAGGTCACTTACTCCCTTACTTACTGGCCTCTTTTTTAAAGAGAAGAAACTGTTATTTTTTCTATGCAACAGTTTATTATGAAAAGAAAAAGAGAGCCTTGGACAAAGGATGTAGGAAAGCTTAAAACAGTCAACAGTTGGCAACATTCATTGAAAAAATTACTTGATGGTTTTAAAGTTTTTCTGACAAAGAAACAAACTGGGTCTTTCAGGACAAACAGTTCACCTGGACAAGGGGTGCTGCTTTTGTCGAGGAATAGCCCTACCTAAGAATTTAACAAAGTGCATAGAGAAATTCTGATTAATAAAGAGACAAATAAAATAACCTTCAAAAAATAAAAATAATTAAAAACATGAAAAGTAGCAAATGTGAATTTTTATAGTTTTATTGGAGAGTTCCAAAAAATTGAAAGGCACATGATTCCTTATATTGTATGTATCTATGTGTGTGTATACATATGTATCACTTTACAGTGTTGTACAAAAACGTGTATGCTAGGTTTCATAAACTAGTTAAGTGATTTTAAGTGTATATATAACTGTAACTTCACTGTGTTTAAGATGATTATTATACATTACCAATTAAAATAAGATTACTTCTTCAAATATAGAGTTAAGTATTTTGCAGGGTTTTTTAAACTATGTTTTTAAATTATTGCCTACCAATAAGTATGGAAAATTCTTAAAGAGATGGGACTACCAGACCACCTGACCTGCATCCTGAGAAATTTGTATGCAGGTCAAGAAGCAAAAGTTAGAACTGGAAATGGAACAACAAACTGGTTCCAAATTGGGAAAGGAGTACATGAAGGCTGTATATTGTCACCCGGCTTATTTAATTTATATGCAGAGCACATCATGCGAAATACAAGGCTGGATAAAGCACAAGCTGGAATCAAGATTGTCAGGAGAAATATCAATAACCTCAGCTATGCAGATGATACCACCCTTATGGCAGAAAGTGAAGATCTAAAGAGCCTCTTGATGAAAGTGAAAGAGGAGAGTGAACAGGTTGGCTAAAAACTCAACATTCAGAAAACTAAGATCATGGCATTCAGTTCCATCACTTCATGGCAAATAGATGGGGAAACAGCGGAAACAGTGGCAGACTTTATTTTGGGGGGCTCCAAAATCACTGCAGATGGTGACTGCAGCCATGAAATTAAAAGACGCTTACTCCTTGGAAGAAAAACTATGACCAAACTAGACAGCATATTACAACGCAGAGACATTACTTTGCAAACAAAGATCCATCTAATCAAGGCTATGGTTTTTCCAGTAGTCATGCATGGACGTAAGAGTTGGACTACAGAGAAAGCTGAGCACCAAAGAATTGATGCTTTTTTTTTTTTTTTTCCATTTATTTTTATTAGTTGAAGGCTAATTACTTTACAATATTGTAGTGGTTTTTGTCATACATTGACATGAATCATTTTGAACTGTGGTGTCAGAGAAGACTCTTGAGAGTCCCTTGGACTGCAAGGAGAACCAACCAGTCAATCCTAAAGGAAATCAGTCCTGAATATTCACTGGAAGGACTGATGCTAAAGCTGAAACTCTAATACTTTGGCCACCTGATGTGAAGAACTGACTCATTTTAAAAGACACTGTTGCTGGGAAAGATTGAAGGCGAGACTGGGGACAACAGAGGATGAGATGGCTGGATAGCATCATTGACTCAATGAACATGAGTTTGAGTAACCTCTGGGAGTTGGTGATGGACAGGGAAGCCTGGCGTGCTGCAGTCCATGGGGTCACAAAGAGTTGGACGCAACTGAGCAACTGAACTGAACTGAACTGAATAAGTTAAATGGCATAAGTAAAACTGCAATATGCAGGAAATTTATTTTTTAAATTGTGCTATTGTTTTGGTTTGATTTGAAGTTTAGGTAATTCACTTTACACGATGTATTTCTGATGTAAATCTGACACCCTACTCTGAAATAACCTACTCAACAAATTAATCAATGTATTTCTGAGTTATCTTTCATCTTGTTTCAGAATTCTATGCATTCTCCTAACTCTTAGATAAGTTTTCTAACTGAAAAATAATAACCACCATTTGTGATTAAAACCATCATAATTATGTTAGGCCTACTGAAAATCCTATAATAGATATTTTTTGATAATTCTGAAATAATGTCCCAAGATTCAATTCAACTTTAAGGTATGTTTAAATTCAGGAAAATCTCTCATTTGCAAATGTTGAAATCTTCAGTCAAACCCCTCAAAAGACTGGTGGTTTACTTAAAAAAAAAGAAAAATTTACAAACTACTTGATTCCTTTTATCCCATGGACCAATAAAACTAACTTTTATGACACAATTTACTTTCTACAGACAAACAGCTTAAAAGCATAAATGCTGCTGTTGTAATTTAGCCTCTAAGTTGTGACCACCTCTTTGTGACCCTGTGGACTGCATCCCACCAGGCTCCTCTGTCCATGGGACTTCCCAGGCAAGAATACTGGAAAGGGTCACCATTCCCTTCTCCAGGGGATGCTCCCAACTCAGGGATCAAACTCATGTCTCCTGCTTGGCAAGAAGGTTTTCTAACACTGAGCCACCTGGGAAGCCCCGAAAACCAAAACTATGTCTCGGTAATTCCCTGGCAGTCCAGGGGTCAGGACTCTGTGCTTCTACTGCAGGGGGCAGAGGTTTGCTCCCTGGTCTGGGAACCAAGGTCCTGTAAGCCGCACAGCACTGCCAAAAATAAATTATTATTTTTTTAAAGTATAAATGTAACTAATAACCTCAGATAAGCTCAGTAAGACAAGTTCTTCCATTGCATCTTTAGCCTCAATAGTACTACAAGGCTGTATCTTTACTAGATACAGATTTATTTTAATCTTGAATTAGGTGCAATAATGAACCACTAACAATGACAAAAAAAATTAATAAAGTTTTCAGATGTAAAATGTGTCCAAGTTAGATTTACAAGCTAGAAAATTTAGTAACATATCATTTTATCTGTTAGAGTCCACTGAGTCTTATTCACCAGGCTGGTTCTATGATCACTTGTGCCTGAGTCATTTTTTGAAAAAATATAAATATGCAGTGCCTAATCTAAGAGAATCAGACTATTGAGGTCTGATTTTTCTCCCTTCAACCTTCAAAGGGAATGCCAAGGTAAGTCATGCTTGAAAATCACCATCATATGCGTTCTACATCCATCATGTATAGTATAATGAGAACTGGAAAGGCAAGGTTATGTCCTCAAAGATTAATGATACTGGCTATATAAAATTTACTACAGCAGTACGGTTGAAATAGTACATTTTAGAGCAATGAAAAATTAGTATTACCATACATATTTTTATTATCTAAACATCACAGAACACAAAGCAATCAACTAAATCTTAAGGTGCATTCCAATTAAATATGCCATAAACTCTGAGTGTACTGTACAAAAGAGAAAAACTAGCAACATGAATTTTTTCCCAAAAAGGATCTATTTCCTAGTTGGTTCATTATGCAATGGTTGTATTTTATTTCCACAAAATTATACTTCATAAGGAAAACAATTATTCTGGAAGACATTTTCTGAAATGTGAAAAGCACTTTCCCAAGAAAATATTTCAATATTTGATGATACAAACCCAGGAGAATAAATACAGATTGGGCAGGGGAGGAAGACTTTATTGGGAACTGCAGAGAAATAATCAAATAAGGCAAAACAAAATACTTTCATCCTGTATTGATTGTAAGGCTGTTTTACGTTTTTGTTGTTATTTATTAGCACAGGGCAAACAAAAACCTATGTTAAGAAACAATACTGTTAAAATGTGCTATTATTCCTCCAATTTTAACAATTTCCTTGAAAAATGAAACTAATATTTGCTTCTATCTTTCCATACCATTGGGCTTCCCTGATAGCTCAGCTGGTAAAGAATCTGTCTGCAATACAGAAGGCCCTAGGTCGATTCCTGGGTCAGGAAGATCCCCTGGAGAAGGAAAAGGCTACCCACTCCAGTATTCTTGGACTTTCCTTGTAGCTCAGCTGGTAAAGAATCTGCCCACAGTGCGGGAGACCTGGGTTTGATCCTTGTGCTGGGAAGATCCCCTGAAGATGGGAAAGACTACCCACTCCAGTATTCTGCCCTGGAGAACTCCATGGACTGCACAGTCCATAGGGTTGCAGAGTGTTGGACACAACTGAGCAACTTTTACTTTTTCCATAGCATTAAGAAACATTACTAAAAATTACTAAATATTAATAAAAATTAAGTGTCTCTTAATTTATTGTCAAAATTAAGAACATGGAGTCAACTAACCACCACAGTGTAGTCAAGTGGAAAGCCTATCAATTTAGGAGTTTTTAAAAAACCTGGATTTACCACCTGCAGGGTTTTGGACAAATTCCTTTTAGTCTTGTGCTTAATGATCTAAAATTGAGTTTACTAACATCTTGTTTACAAGGTTATTAGAGAGGTTACAGACATTGTAAATAAAGCTCTTATTGTAGGGATTCCCTGGTGACTCAGCAGTAAAGAATATCCCTGCAATACAAGAGACATTAGGTTCAATCCCTGGGTCAGGAAGATCTCCTGGAGGAGGAAATAGCAACCCACTCCAGTACTCTTTTGCCTGGGAAATCCCATGGACAGAGGAGCCTGGCAGGGGTCACAAAAGAGTCAGATATGACTTAGCAACTAAACAGTAACAATATTACCTAGCTCTTGGAACTGACTTAATAAAGAGTAGCTATTAGAATAAGGATAATCTGAGCCCTTTCTTTCTCTGAAAAACTTATATTTCTAATGTTTTTCACCTTGGTATATTTTAAATGCATAAAACCTAAAATATGGTCATCTTGAACAACATGGAAGAAATTAAAATAAATTCCCTATATGTCAGCTACAAAATAGATCAACATTAATTTTCTCATTAAAATATAGAAATTGAGTAGAAGCTGCTTGAAGAATCTTTTTCAAAAGTTCAACATCTCACTTTATGGATTTTTAGCCGTAACAACAAAATTCTACACTTTTCCTAGGATTTTTATCCCTAGAAGAAAGACACATAAAATGTTCATCCACCTCCAGAGAAATAAGCTTGCTGCCTCATCACCATAGGCAAAATAATATATTGATAGCACCAGCTTGGCAATGACAGATCATAATAAGCCAGCCTAGCTTCTGTATTTCATTTAACTGATTTTCTGGATCTGGGGCACTGATTTTTAAGCCTTATAAAAGCCAAGACAATCAATCCCATTTCATCATGAATCATGACTTCAAATTATTATTTCAAAAAGGCAGATATTTAACTATTTAGGCTCTAAAAGACAGTGAATTCTTTTCAATGATGACTCACATACAAATACAGAGTTTTAAAACTATGCCTAACTTTATTACTAGGAATTTTTTTCCAAAAGTGCTTACAATAGTATACAAATCAAAGTGCTCATTAATAGTTCATAATTTTCTTTATATGCTGACACTTGAAATAATTTTCCAAAGTAGATTATGTACCATTATGATGTTTAAGAGCAAAAGTATACTTCTTATATCTATTAAATGTGTTATTCTTTGGTCTCTTTTATTTTTATTTATCAAAATGTTCCTTAATAGCTTAAAATTGGTATATTACTTCATATAATCAGTAAAAGGTGCTCTTAAGCACTGCTAAAGATTTAAAGTATCAGCTATAATATATAGAGAGAAGAAAATTTTTCACTACAGTGGTCTAATAGGTAGCTAAATTTAGTATTTCAATAAATACATTATTTAACATTCAGAAATTGATAGGACTATAGATAAGATAATTAAAATCAATTAAAATCATAGACGTGTTGTATTTCTAGAGTCCCTGGTAAAAACTTATTTAGTTACTTCCATTCTTAGATATGTTCTGGGTTTCCATTTTGTCCCAAAATATTATTTCATTAGCTTTTCTATCTTTATATTTCTTTCTCTCATTCTATTGGCTTCCTATACCATGAAAGTATATCTTGTGAGTTTAATTTAAATTTTTCTGTGCTCATCCCCGCTAAATCTAAAATGCTTGTATTCCTACTCACTGTAATGTAAATTTGATAGTGCTTCATATCTATCCATTATCAAAACTAACACAGTAATAGTCAAACAAAACAGACTAGTAAAGTGCTCATGTAGGAGTACAAAACATAAAAGTCTTCGAATAGGACATTCACACCCAGACTTCTCAATTCCCCTGCCTCCACCACTAATTCACCTCACTTCATTTGTTCCCTTCCCCTATACTCTATTTATGCTGAAATTAGAGAGAATTCCTTTCAAAATCTGTCACTGAATTTCTCTGTCTAAAATGACATATACACATGCTGTCTAGTAATGTATTTGAGAACCTCTACATGAAAAATTTCTGGTATTTCCTACTTCGTACAGTCCTAACAGATACATACCTATGTCATATGCCAGGAAATCGGCAGAAAAACATTTTGCACCGTTACTCAGGGAAGTGTCATTATGGGTATTTCCTCCAAAAATAAGCATAGCTCCATTGATAAGAACAGCTGAATGAAGGTATCTGGCAAACCCACTTTCTTTCAAAATAGTCCTACAGGATAAAATTTAAAAATGTATTACAAAAGATAAAAAGACCTCCCTGATCTTATATCAAGTACAGAAAGGATCTAATTTGAATACAGAATTTTCCTTGGAATTGTGAAAGTAACACGCTTTATTATTTTTAACAAATGGCCTCTAAACTTCAATATTTTTAGAAAATACTTTGAGATTCAGAGTACCTTAAAATGCTTTGAGGAAACACAATATTAAACATAATCATTAATGATTTCATAATAATTTATATTTTGCATTTTGTTTTTATTTATAAAAGTAGGAAACAAATTTCCTTTAAACTATAGGACAGACTTATCATCAGTTTTAAATACTAAAGTAAATAAATAGTTAAATGTAATAAATTTAAACAGTATGCAGTTAAAACTATATGACTCATATGGATCCAATAAAATGTTTTTAACTCATAAATATATACATAAAAGTGCACATATCATAAGTCTAAAACCCAATGAATTTCCACAAGACAAACACAACTAAGTAACCAGTACTAAGACCAAAAAATAAAAAATTACCACTGTTCTGAATCTAATAGCAAAATTTAGATGGCTGTCTTTGTATTTTACAAAGTGGAAAGACATAGTTGGTATTCATTTGTATTCATGTTCTCTTGCTTAAGATTATTTTTGAGGTATATCTATATTGTGTATAATTGAAAATCTCAGTGCATTTTTGAGAAACAATAAAATTAATATAAATATTCTTTTAATTAATTACAGTGTAATTCTGAGAGAAAAACTATAAATATATGTTCACAAGTATATTTTACCTGAATGAACTAATATATATTAACGGTTCAGGGCAATATGAGTCAATACTTTATAAATAAATCCCTAGTGCAAACAAAGAATCATAATATAAACACAGTTAACATGTATGGTACAGTTAGCAAGGCAAATATAGTATTTTAAAAGCCATAGATTTAATACCACTCAATGGACATGTGTTTGAGCAAACTCCAGGAAATGGTGAAGGACAGGGAAGCCTGGTGTGCTGCAGTCCACGGGGTTGCAAAGAGTTGGACACAACTAAACGACTGAACAACAACAAATGCTTACTGGAACTGACCTCCAGAATGGCAATATAAGGAGATCCATAAACAATCTCCCCGGGGAAAGAACTAGAAAGAAAGACTTTTTTTAAAAAGTCTTTTTTGGATCTCAAAAAATTTTGCTAAGAGCAACAACAAATAAAGAAATAATTACCCAGGAACATCAACTAAATTTCATCAAGAACACCAACAGTCCATGATACCTGACTCATTACCAACTCTCATTCCTCCCATTACCACCACCTCCCCACACTTACACAACCTGTCCCGCAAGACTGCCCAACACCAGGCTGGTACGGTTGAGAACAGCACACTCCTGTACCCCTCAGTTCCTAGTTCAGGAGCAACAGATTGCCAGTACTTCTCACGCCCCCAGCTCTTGGTGGCAGAAGCTCTATTCAAGGAGAAAGCACGAGAGGTCTGAGTGCTCATTCTCTACCTTGCTCCCACTCACACGATGGAAGCTATACACCAGGCCTCACACACATGTTAAGAACGTGAGGCCCCAAAAATCTTCACCCCTAATTCACAGGGCAACAGTTCCAAGATAAAAGAGGAAGGCTGAGAAGAGCAAAGGCTACCATCAATATCCAATGCACAGAACACAGGGGTGTCACTGAAAGAACAAGCTACGAACCCCCACCTACATTTCCAAAGCAATCACAAAGAGGTTATCCCCCCACAAGGAGAGGCAGCCTACGAAAAGGAAAGGTCCAAACCTCTCCCAAGGGAACCTGACCTCATTTGGTACAGGGCAGCAAGCTTCAAGCTTTAAAGGCACTCTTAGAAACAATGGAGGTTGTTTATCATGTATCTACCTGAGAACAGTAAGCTAAAACATAGACCAACCAGAAGTTTATCAGAGAGAAACAGGGGGAAAGACAGCTAAGAAGAGCCTTACTGGGGTCAGAACATCAATGACTGGCCTCAAAGACTACCCCTGTAAAAGGTATAAAATGCAATTTAGACCATGAAGCAATTCATGCCCACAGAGCTTTGCTGAAAATAACAGAGCTATCAGTTGGCAATTAGTGGAGGCGAGGGCGTGAGGGTGATACAAACAGGGGCAGAGAGCTTAACAAAGCGCTCAGAGGAAAAAGTCAAAGAACTGCTAAAATCCCGATCATCCCAAGGTGACTATGTGCCTCCCCAGCCTGTACCATCTGAAGAGGAACATCAGAGGACGCATGTGGAGAAAGAAAGAGACTTCACTAAAAGAATTCAGCCAAGTCCCTAAACAAATGAAATTACAGCAGCCTCAGGGAGGAGGAAAAGTCAGGACCCAGAGTTGCTACAATGTATTGCCTAAAATGCCTGGCTTTCAGGGAAAATTACCATGTGCAGTGAAATAGGTAAGTGTGACCCATACCATACACAGAAAGAAAAGCAAGCAACAGAACTACCTTTGAGAGAACTCAGATGCCAGATGAAACAAAAAAAGACTCTAAAGCAGCTATTAAAAAGACTTGAAAACAAAATTTAAAGAAGTATAACAATGTCTTATTAAATATAAAGCATCAACAAAGAAAAATAACCAGGAAAAGAAACATTTGGAGTGAAAAGTATAAAATTGAAATTTTAAAACTAAGCAGAGAGGCTCAATAGCATATTTCAGTAGGTAAAAGAAAAAAATCAGTGAACCAGTAGATAAATCAGTAGAGATTCTGCAATTCCAAAAACAGAGAGGAAAATGAACAGTCTATGAGAAATATACACCACCATTAACAGCAAGAGCTTGCATTTACTGGGAATTCTAAGGTAGAGGGGGAAGAGGTAAAAAATTGTTTGAGAAATAATGACTGACAACTTCCTAAATTTGATGAAAAACATTAGCATACATATCAAAGCAGCTCAACAAACTGCAAGTAAGAAAAAAGTACAGAAAGAACCACATTGAGATCTACAATAGTAAAAATATTGAAAGTCTAAGATAAAATCCTTCAAATAGCAAGAGAAAGAAGGTTCTTTGCACACAAGAGAACCCAATAAGATAAATATCTGACTTCTCATCAGAAACAATAAAGGCCAAAAGGCAATGGGATGGCATATGAAAATGTTGAATTTTTTAAATAAGCCAGAATAAGAAGACACAGGGGAGAGTCATTATCAAGGTGCTGGAGTAAGACTTTCCTGCTGAGAAAAAAAATATTGCCTGTCATATCAGTAAAAAAAAAAAAAAAAAAAAATGCCGCAGCCATCAAGCAATCACACTGCAACCCTGATGGTGAGCCCTGAGGAAACTCAGAATGGAAACAGAACGCCCACCAGCGAGGCCACCCTGGACAGAGCACCCTGAGCAGATTCAGGATGAGAAGCACAAGAGACTGGCCCCAGATAGGTGAGGTGCATCTCAAAGGAATGATTTCTGTGAGCCTAGATTTTGTATCTTTTCATACATAGAAAAAACTGCTAAATTCCTTAACTTGAGATGTCTGGTTTTCCTTAAGTAACAGTAATCTTCTGATGTTCTGACTACATGGACTTTGCTGCAAAAACGCCTATAAACCTGGCTTCTCTCTTGCCTTTCTGGAGCAGTCTCTCAGAGTTATCTGAGATGCTGTGTCTTGGGCCTAAGTCCTTAGATTTGTCCACCAAACAAAACATAATTCTCAACTTTTAGGTTGTGCGTTATTTTTTCAGTCAACACCGCCGTGGTGCTCCCACAGAAGCAGTGACTTTGTCAGCTACTTAGCGACAGGAGGACATCTGTGAGAGCCCAGCAGTCCAGCAGAGAAGTCCTAGCCTGACTTAGAGCAAAAATTCCAAGAACAGGACTGAAGTGATTAGTAACAGTAACGTTATCACTTCACCTGCCCCAAGGCAACAGCTCATTGCCAAGAGAAACTTCTTCAAGCTGCTGTTTCACCCATGAGCAAAGAGAGAGCCTAGTGGGTGACTAGTGTCCACCCAAGCAGGGGCCCAAGAAGCCCACTTCTTTTTCTCGCCATCCAAAACAATAATGGGATCGGCAGGGGAGAGAAAACACAGCTCTCAGCAACCAGGGTACAAAACCCAAGAAGGGCAAAGGTTTCCACTAACTACCTCAGGAACTTCACCAAGAAGCCCACCCATAAACTTGACAGGATGAAGTAGATTCACCCAAGCTAGCATACAGCATGCTGTCAACAATTCATAAATCCCTCTCCCACATAGCCAATACCCCAAACACACCCCTGCAGACAGTACACTTGAGTTTCTACAGGTCTTGCACAAGCACACATGTATAATTGGCTCCACTCTATTGAGTGGCAAAATATGCATAACCTTGAACACTTAGGCACTTGCACACTTCAGGCAACGCCCTGGAGAAAATAAATAACAGGTTCTCTGTAGCATGCCTGGCTTTGTGGAGTTGAGAAAATGCAATCTCTAAAATGTATAAAAACTCACGTAACTCAATAGAAAAAAAAAAAAAAGAATAATTAAAAATGAGCAGAGGATCTGCATAGACATTTTTCCAAAGAAGACATACGAAGAATCAACAGATACATGAAAATCACTCAACAAGGAAATGCAAATAAAAACCACAATGAGATATTACCTCACACACACACATACTTGTTGGAATGGTATTATCGAAAAAACAGAAAATAACAAGTGTTGGTGAGGATGTGGAGAAAAGGGAACACCTGTGCACTGTTGATGGGACCATAAATTGGTTCAGTCACTGTGGAAAACAGTATGGAAGTTTCTCAAAAAATAGAACTACCAAATTATCCACCAATTCCACCCTATTTATCCAAATGAAATTAAATAACTATTTCAAAAAGATATCTGCATCCCCATACTCACTGGGGCATTATTTATAATAACTTAAGGCATGGACACAACCTGAGTGCCCAGCAACTGCTGACCAGAAAAAGCTAGAGGAATATTATACAGCCAGAAAAAAGGAGATCTTGCCATTTGCAACGACACAGATGGACCTTGAGGGCATTACACTAAGGGAAATAAGTCAGACAGAGAAAGGCAAATACATTATGATCTCACTCATATGTGGAATCTAAAAAAATCCTTTAATGAACTTATAGATATGGAGGGTAGATTGGTAGGCACAAAAGGCAGGTGGTAAAAGGCAGGTGAAATGAGTCAAGGTGGTCAAAGGGCATAATTCTCCAGTTACAAGACAAATAACCCCTGAGAATATAATACTCAGCATGGTGATTGTGGTTAAAAATACTTTATTATATTAGAAAGTTGCTAAGAATTTAAAAGTTCTCATCACAAGAAAAAAATTTATAACTATATGTGTAAGTTAACTAAACTTACTGTTGTAATCATTTTACAACACAAATGCATCAATTCACTAAGTTGTACACCTAAAACTAATATAATGTTACATGTCAATTATATTTTAATTTAAAACAATTAACAAGTTTAAAAAGCTAAGTGTTGGCAAGGATGTGAAGAAAAGATGTGGAAGTACTACTGATGGGAATGGAAATTGGTATAGTCAATTTGGAAAACAGTATGGACATTCCTGAAAAAAATAAAAATAAAAACTGAACTACCAAGAGCTGTCATATGATCAACCAATTCCACTTCTGAATATATATATATATATATCTCCCCAATAGATACAGCAAAAGCCTTGAAAAATTCCAACACCCTTTCCTGATTTTTAAAAAAAAAAAAAACACCTAACAAAAGAGAGATAGAAGGTAAATTCCTCAACCTGTTATAACTGAATGGTGCCCAGCCCCAAGAGTTGTATCCATGTCCTAATCTGCAGAACCTGGGAATGTTATCTCATTTGGAAAAAGTATTTTTTTCAGATACAATTAAATCAAGGATTTAAAGATGAGGAACTCATCCTGGATTATCCAGTGGACTTAATCCAACGACAAGTGTCCATTTAAGAGACACACAGAAAAGAGGAAGAGGTAAGGTAAGCAGCCTAACACTAAATATTTAAAAAACTAAGGTCATGGCATCCGGTCCCATTACTTCATGGCAAATAGGGAGGGAAAAGTGAAAGCAGTGACAGATTTCCTCTTCTTGGAATCTAAGATCACTGCAGATGGTGACTGCAGCCGTGAAATCAGAAGGCGAGTGCTTCTTGGCAGGAAGCTTTTATGACAAACCTAGACAGTGTGGTGAAAAGCAGAAACATTACTCTGTCAACAAAGGTCCCTATAGTCAAGGCTATGATATTCCCAGTGGTCATGTATGGTTGTGAGAGCTGGACCATAAAGAACGCAGAATGCCAAAGAACTGATACCTTCAAACTGTGGTGCTGGGGAAGACTCCTGAAAGTCCCTTGGACAGCAAGGAGATCAAATCAGTCAATCTTAAGGGAAATCAACCCTGAATATTCACTGGAAGGACGGGTGCTGAAGCTGAAACACCAATATTTTGGTCATCTGATGCAAACAGTGGACTCATTGGAAAAGTCCCTGATGCTGGGAAAGACTGAGGGCAGAAGGAGAAGGGGGCATCAGAAGATGAGATGGGTGGATGGCATCATCGATGCAATGGACACGAACTTGGGCAACTTCGGGAGATGGTGAGGGGCAGGGAGGCCTGGCACGCTGCAGTCCATGGAGTCACAAAGAGCCAGACACAACTGGGCAACTGAACAAGGACAAAAATAAGAATGTAACAATGGCATCAACTGGAGTGATGCAACAACTTCAGGAACACTAACAGGCAAAGCTAGAAGAGGCCAAGAAAGGCCTTTTCCCAGCACTTCTGGAGGAGGCATGGCCATGGTTAGACTGATTTTGCATTCCTGGCCTCCAGACCTGTGACAGAATATTGTTTTATTGTTTTAAGCTACATAGTTTGTGGTAATTTGTTACAGCAGCCTAATACAAAGGATATCTACAAAACTAACAGACAAAAAACACAGCTAACATCATACTTAAAGGTGAAAGACAAAATGTTATCCCTAAGATCAGGAATAAGCAGGAATTTTACTCTTGTCACTTCTATTCAACTTTGTATTTCAGATTATAGAAAGGAAAATGGGCAAGAAAATAAAATGCATCTAGATTGGAAAGGAAGAAGTAAAACTCTACTTGTGAATGACATGATCTTGCATACAGAAATTCAAATAAACCTATAAAAAACTGCTATAGCTTAATAAATCAGTTTAGCAAGTTTGGGGATAAAAGAATAATATGCAAAAAATAAATTGCACTTGTATTACAAGAAATGAAAAATGTTAAGATAAAACTAATAATTCAATTTTCAATAGGATCAAAACAATAAAGCATTTAGAAATAAATTTAATGAAACACATACAATTTATATCAGGAAGACAAGAAAATATTGAGAGAAATTAAAGACAACCTGAAAAACTGAAAAGATACCTTTTTACCTAGATTGGAAAACAGAATATTGTTAAGATGGTCATACTCTCCAAATTGATCTACAGATTCAACTTACTCTATAAAATCCCAGTTGGATGTTTTTTAACGGACAAACTCCTTGGAAGTAAAGCTATGACAAACATAGATGGCATAGTAAAAAGCAGAACCACTGTTTTGCGAACAAAGGTCCATATAATCAAAGCTATAGTTCTTCCAGTAGCCACATACAGATGTGAAAGTTGGACCATAAAGAAGGCTAAGCACCAAAGAATTTTTTCTTTGAAACTGTGATGCTGGAAAAGACTCTAGAGAGACCCTGGGACTGCAAGGAAATCAAACCAGTCTATCCTAAATGAAATCAATCCTGAATATTCACTGCTAGGACTGCTGAAGCTGAAGCTTCAATACTTTGGCCACATGATGCAAGACTCATTGGAAAAGACTCTGATGCTAGGAAAGATTGAGGGTAGGCGGAGAAGGGGATGACAGAGAATGGGATGGTTGGATGGCATCACCAACTCGATGGGCACTAATTTGAGCAAACTCCGGGAGATAGTGAAGGATAGAGGAGCCTTTGGTACTGAGATCACACGTAACAACTGAACAATAAAAACAACCCTATGATTCATGTGGAAATTCAAGGGCCCAAAAGAGCCAATGCAAAGAAAGGAAAGAATACTCTTTTCAACAAATGATGCTAGGGCCACTGGATATCGAAAAGAAAGAAACTGAACCATTCCCTTACAATATATACAAAAATCAACTAAAAATTGAATAAAATGCCTAAATTTAAGAGCTACAAGGGATAAAACTCCTAGAAGAAACTATAGAAGCAAATATTCCTTGCCTTACAATAGACAATGGATGCTTAACATGACACCACAAGTGTGACAAAATGTGTAACAGATGAAACGGTCTTAAAAATTAAAAAATCTTGAGCTTCAAAGGACATTAAAAATAACATGAAAAATAACATACAGCGTGGAAGACATTATTTGTAAATCATGTATCTGATAAAAAATTTATATCTAGAACATATAAAGTACTCTAACAACTCTAAGAATAATAACTCTAGGAATAGAGGAGAATTTCCTCATCTTGATAAAAAAAATTATCCAAAATTTACGCTTAATGGCAAGAAAACATATGCTTTCCTTCTAAGAAAAAAACAAGATATATTCTGTACCACTCCTATTCAACATTTTACTTAAAGTCCTAATTAGTGCAATAAGCCTAAAGAAAAAAAAGGGAATAAAGATTTACAAAATGGGAAGGAACAAATAAAACTGTCTTTTTTTTCACACATAACATGATCATCTATGTACAAAATACCAAACAATCAACAACAACAACCATTTTAAAACTCCTGGAACTAATAAGTAATTATAGGGAAGTTTCAGAATACAAGGTTAATATATGAAAGTCAATCGCTTTCTCACATACCAACAATAAACAATGGATACTTGAAATAAAGACCCACCACCATTTATATACCATCCACGCAAATTGAAACAGGTATAAATCTAATAAAATGTGAATAAGATCTATATTCGGAAAATTACAAAACTCTGATGAAAGAAATCAAAGAAGTAAATAAAGGGATAGTCCATATATATGGACAGGAAGATTTACTATTATCAAGACATCACTTCTTCCCAGCTTAGTCTACATATTCACTGCAATCCCAGTCAAAATTCTAGAAAGAATAGTCATTACAATATTGTGGGAGAAGACCGAACTCAGAAAACTGACATTACTTGACTTAAGACTTATCATAGAGATACAACCAAAACAGCAGGGTACTAGGGAAAGAACAGACACACAGATGAATGGAACAGAACAGTGAGCCCAGAAACAGACCCACATATAGTCAGCTTTATCATTATGCCAAAGCCTTTGGCTGTGTGGATCACAATAAACGGTGGAAAATTCTGAAGGAGATGGGAATACCAGACCACCTGACCTGCCTCTTGAGAAACCTGTATGCAGGTCAGGAAGCAACAGTTAGAACTGGACATGGAACAACAGACTGGTTCCAAATAGGAAAAGGAATACGTCAAGGCTGCATACTGTCACTCTGCTTATTTAACTTATATGCAGAGTACATCATGAGAAATGCTGGGCTGGAGGAAGCACAAGCTAGAATCAAGATTGCCAGGAGAAATATCAATAACCTCAGATATGCGGATGACACCACCCTTATGGCAGAAAGTGAAGAAGAACTAAAAAGCCTCTTGATGAAAGTGAAAGAGGACAGTAAAAAAGTTGGCTTAAAGTTCAACATTCAGAAAAACTAAGATCATGGCATCCAGTCCCATCACTTCATGGCAAATAGATGGGGAAACAGTGGAAACAGTGTCAGACTTTATTTTTCTGGGCTCCAAAATCACTCAAGTGGTGATTGCAGCCATGAAATTAAAAGATGCTTGCTCCTTGGAAGGAAAGTTATGATCAACCTAGACAGCATATTAAAAAGCAGAGACATTACTTTGTCAACAAAGGTCCGTCTAGTCAAGGCTATGGTTTTTCCAGTAGTCATGTATGGACGTGAGAGTTGGACTAGAAAGAAAGCTGAGTGCTGAAGAATTGATGCTTTTGAACTATGGTGTTGGAGAAGGCTCTTGAGAGTCCCCTGGACTGCAAGGAGATCCAACCAGTCCATCCTAAGGGAGATCAGTCCTGGATGTTCATTGGAAGGACTGATGTTGAAGCTGAAACTCCCAATACTTTGGCCACCTGATGCGAAGAGCTGACTCATTTGAAAAGACCCTGATGCTGGGAAAGATTGAGGGAAGGAGGAGAAAGGGACAACAGAGGATGAGATGGTTGGATGGCATCACCGACTCAATGGACATGGGTTTGGGTAGACTCCAGCAGTTGGTGATGGACAGGGAGGCCTGGCGTGCTGCAGTTTATGGGGTCTCAAAGAGTCAGACAAGACTGAGTGACTGAACTGAACTGAATAGTCAACTAGCTTCTAACAAAAGAACAAAAACAACTCAACAGAGAAAGACAGTCATATCAATAAATGGTGCTGAAACAACAGGACACCCAAAAGCAAAAAAGAAAAGAAAGCCTGACAGATTTTATACATTTTACAAAGATTAACACAAGATGATTCATAAGACTAACTTTAAAATACAAAACCATAAAACTCCTAGAAGATAACATAGGACAACCACAGGGTGGCCAGGAGTTTGCTGACTTTTTAGATACAGCAACAAAAGAACAATTTATAAAAGAAAAATGCTTCTTCATTTGCTATTATTTTCTCCCAATCTGAGGCCTGTCAAATGAAGAAACAGACAAAGGATTAATCTCAAAAATATACAAGCAACTCCTGCAGCTCAATTCCAGAAAAATAAATGACCCAATCAAAAAATGGGCCAAAGAACTAAACAGACACTTCTCCAAAGAAGACATACAGATGGCTAACAAACACATGAAAAGATGCTCAACATCACTCATTATTAGAGAAATGCAAATCAAAACCACAATGAGGTACCATTACACGCCAGCCAGGATGGCTGCTATCCAAAAGTCTACAAGCAATAAATGCTGGAGAGGGTGTGGAGAAAAGGGAACCCTCTTACACTGTTGGTGGGAATGCAAACTAGTACAGCCGCTATGGAAAACAGTGTGGAGATTTCTTAAAAAACTGGACATAGAACTGCCATATGACCCAGCAATCCCACTTCTGGGCATACACACTGAGGAAACCAGATCTGAAAGAGACACGTGCACCCCAATGTTCATCGCAGCACTGTTTATAATAGCCAGGACATGGAAGCAACCTAGATGCCCATCAGCAGATGAATGGATAAGGAAGCTGTGGTACATATACACCATGGAATATTACTCAGCCATTAAAAAGAATTCATTTGAACCAGTCCTAATGAGATGGATGAAGCTGGAGCCCATTATACAGAGTGAAGTAAGCCAGAAAGATAAAGAACATTACAGCATACTGACACATGTATATGGAATTTAGAAAGGTGATAACGATAACCCTATATGCAGAACAGAAAAAGAGACACAGAAATACAGAACAGACTTTTGAACTTTGTGGGAGAATGTGAGGGTGGGATATTTCAAAAGAACAGCATGTATACTATCTATGGTGAAACAGATCACCAGCCCAGGAGGGATGCACGAGACAAGTGCTCCGGCCTGGTGCACTGGGAAGACCCAGAGGAATCGGGTGGAGAGGGAGGTGGGAGGGGGGATCGGGATTGGGAATACATGTAAATCCATGGCTGATTCATATCAATGTATGACAAAACCCACTGGAAAAAAATAATAATAATAATTAAAAAATAAATAAATAAAATAAAATAAAATAAAAAAAAAAGAAAGAAAAATGCTAAGTTCGACTTCATTAAAATTAAAAACTTAAGTTCTGTTAAAGACATCATTCAGAGAATGAAACATTTAGCCACAGACTTGGAGAAAATACTTGCAACAAATATCTGATAAAGGACCTGAATCTAAAACATACAAAGAACTCTTAAAACTAGACAATTAGAAAACAACTCAATTAAAAATTGGCAGAAGATCTGAAAATACAGCTTTTCAAAGAAGACATAAAGATGGCAAAATAAGTATATGAATAAATCCTCAACATCATAGGGCATTAGGTAATTAAAAATTAAAATAATGACTCACCACTACCTATTAGAATGGCTAAAATTCAAAACACTAACACCAAACGCTAGCAAGGATGCAGAGCACCATTCATGACTGGTAGGAATGAAAAACTGTACAATCACTCTTACAGAACCAAACACGCTCATACAAAACGAAACACACTTACCACACATTCCAACAACTGTGCTCACTGGTTGAAAATTTATGTTGATGCATAAAATGTTTATAACAGCTTTATTAATAATTGTCAAAACGTGGAAATAACCAAGATGTCCTTCAGTGGGTGAATGGATAAACAACTGTCCCTCATCCATACAACAGAATATTATTCAGTGATAAAATAGGCTATTAAGCCATGAAGAGACTTCAAGGAACCATAAAAGCATATTGCCAAGAGAAAGAAGACAATCTAAAAAAGGATATATACTGTATGATTCCAACTAAATAACGTTCTGGAAAAGGCAAAGCAATGGAGACAGCAAAAATATCAACAGCTGCCAGGGGTTGGGCAGGGAGAACAGGAGGTGAGCACAAATTATTTCAAGGGCAACTATTCTGTATGATACAGCAGCAATGGAACATGTCATTATACATGGTGTAAACCCACTAGACCTGTAACACGAAAGTAAATCCTAATGTAAACTATGGACTTTAGTTAATAATAATGTATCAATATTGACATCAACTGTAACAAACTTACCACACTAATGCAAAATGTTAATAAAAGACCGGGGATGGGGAACATATGGGGGTCTTTGGGAATGCTTGCTCCCTACCTTTTGCTCATTTTTCTTTAAACCTAAAACTGTTTTAAAATATAAAGCCTATTAATCAAAAGACAACAAGAAAATAAAGTGATGGCGATAAAAATTGCAGCTGCTTTTCCAGATATGATACCTCTATTTACTACAATATAGAAACCAACCTCCAGTACCTAATAAGCAGATAATTTTTTTAAAATACATGAATTGTAAAATGGGATCTGGATTTCTCACATTCAAAAGGGACTTCGGATTTACAAATACAAAGGAGAGGAAGTCTAAAATAAATCCTATCATGTTGTATTACATTATTATGCAGCTTAGACAGACAGATATACAGTAATAAAGATATACACCCATTTCTATAAATAGATATAGATGTACGTTTGTACATCTTCTGGCTCTATCTTCTGGGAGGGTCTGTAAACACATCAAAAAAGTAATAAACATACCTAGTCCCCTAATCTCATTTTTAAATACAATTATGTACTAGATGCAATCGAGGTTCCTTGAGGAAGTAAATGACTTACTCAGGCAGGGAAACTACAAGATGTAAAAAGAATTTTATTTATTTGATGTCTGTGCCAAACAGTATAGGAAGGCCCAAGAATGACTGGGGACGTGTCCAAAGAACACAGAACACTTACTGAGAAAGTTCACAGAGGCCAAATCTGGGACACTCTGGGCACCAAAAGAAAGAATAGTAATAGATTATAAAACATTGAATAAAATAAAAATCTATCAATTCATACTGATATAAGTGAACATACAACTTGAGATATTTATGTGGAAAAACATTAGCAAACCACCATATGGTAATCATCATAGTAATAACTGTTTCTCACAAGAATTATTAATGGATGCTAAAACTAGTGTAAAATATATGGAGTCTGAAAGTGCTACTGATGAACCTATCTGGCAGGGCAGCACTGGAGATGCAGACAGGGAGAAGAGACTTATGGAGATGAGGGAGGGAGAAAGTGGGATGAATGGAGAGAGTTGCATGGAAACATATGCAATTACCACCTGTAAAATAGTTAGCCAATGGGAATTTGCTGTATGTCTCAGGGAGCTCAAGCAGGGGCAACCTAGAGGACCACAATGGAGTGGGAAGTGGGAGGGAGGTTCAAGAGTGTGGGGACATATATCTACCTATGGCTGATTCATGTTGATGTATGGCAGAAACCAACACAATATTGTAAAGCAATTATCTTTCAGTTAAAAATAATTTTTTTTAAAAATTTAATGAGAAACTATGTTTACATAAGCTAAAAGTATCCCCCACAAGGTTATTATTTAAAAAAGAAAAATTGTATCTTTACAGAGGAGAAACCTGAAAACACTTCAACCATTACTTTAACCAAAATATAAAGTTAAACTCTACAGAATGTTCACAGCAGCCTCACTCACAATAGCCCAAAGTGAAAACAACCCAACAACTGTCCATCAACTGATGAGTGCATTAACAATATGTGGTATATTCATACAATGGAATATTATCCAGCCATTACAAAGAATCAAGTACAGAAACATACTATAGCATGGACAAACCCTGAAAAAATTATCCTAAGAAGTCAGATGCAAAAGGTCACATACTGTGTATTTCATTTACATGAAATACTGAGAATAGATAAAACTATAGAGACAGAAACTCAATTAGTGGTTTCCAAGAGATGGAGGGAAAGGGTAGAGGAATGTACAGTTCTTTTAGGGGAGAAGGAAATATTCTGAGATTAGAGATGGCAGCATAACATTATCAATAAACAAAAACCACTGAATTATAAACTTTAAATGGTTAAAATGGAGAATTTTATGTCACAAGACTATTATTTTTTCAAAAAAAAAAGTGATAGGAGAACACATTTTACTGTTCTGCCAAAATGTGAACTCTGAATATAATCATGAGGAAACATAAGACACACTACTTTTTTAGTATTTCTAAGTATAATTGAAATCTTTTTTTAAGTTGAAAGAATTGGAAAAAAAAATACCAAATTTATAATTACAGCTGTAAGTTGTAAATGATAATGTTTTGTATGTCCCTTATGTGTTAAAACATACTGTGCTTTTATTATTGCGTTTTAAAGGAACACAGTAATAGAGAAAACAACTTCAACAACAGGACAAAAAAATCTGAGGTCTCTACTGTTATAGAAAAGCCTTGACACAGACGAAAAATGAAGATGTGAGCTCCTGCTACAAGCTCTACAAACATGTACATGCAAAAAACATTATGAGACATCTCATTTAATGAGGCTAAAAAATGGAGACCCTAATGGCCCTGGTACCCAAAATCATTACAGCAAATTTAAAGTCTCTTAGCAAAGGATAATACCAATGAATAAAACATCCTAAAATACAAAAGGAATCATTTTTGAGAAATGAGAATTTCTACAAATACAGGATGTTTTCAATAATGCTTCTGTGGTACTATATTAAAATCTCAAAAAAATCTCTGAAATCACATATGCTTGAAATATGTTTTCATAATGATGTTAATCTGGTTACATGAAATGCTTTCCTATAGCTTCTTAAGTTTGATATGAGAGCTATTTTTACATTAGATATTCGAAGCTGACTCAATGGACATGAGTTTGAGAAAACTCTGGGAGACCATGATGGAAAGGGAAGTTTGGCAGGCTGCAGTCCATAGGGTCACAAAGAGTCAGACACGACAGAGCGACTGAACAACAACAATTCAAAGCTACTTTATTGAACTGTCAAGATTTTGTGATTTCTCTAAAAATGTACCTGTCAGAGGTTTTGGAAAAGTGATACAAGACAATTTCACAAATATGTTATTAGTTAGTTAATAGTATTCTGCTAAATACTGATGAACGTGTTATTGGTGCTGTTTATCCTTGACAATTTCTCTGCAAAATGAGTGTCTGAAATATAGTATATTTGTATACTATTTTTATATTATATTTATATATATTGTATTTATGAAAAAGTGAGGGTCACTCAGTTGTGTCCAACTGTTTGCAACCCCGTGGACTGCAGCCTGCCAGGCTCCTCTGTCCATGGAATTTTCCAGGCCAGAATACTGGAGTGGATAGCTGTTCCCTTCTCCAAGGGGATCTTCCCAACCCAGGGATCAAACCCAGGTCTCCCATATCGCAGGCGGACTCTTTACGCTCTGAGCCACCAGGAAGCCCACTATATTTATAGTATATATAAATATACTATAGTATATACTATATACCATACTATAAATATATACACATATGTGTATTCATACACATATGTGATATATGTATCCTATGAAATAGTTTTCTAGCTATATATTCAACAAATGCATTATGCATGCAAATATAGTATACAAATATACTATATACCATACTATAAATATACTATAGTTATATATAGTTTTATATATATATATAGTTATATATAGTATATTTATAGTATGGTATATAGTATATACTATATACTTTATATATATATTTATATATAGTATATATTTATATATATATATTGTATACTATATATAGTATATACTATATACTTTATATATATTTATATATACAAGTATATATTTATATATACTATATACCATACTATAAATATACTATATATAACTATATATATATAACTATATAGTATATTTATAGTATGGTATATAGTATATTTGTATACTATATTTGCATGCATGATGCATTTGTTGAATATATAGCTAGAAAACTATTTCATAGGATACATATATCACATATGTGTATGAATGTATTCAAATTTAGCAGAAACTGTCAACAGGTTTTTCAGAATGCTTCTACCAAGTATACACACTTGGATAAACAACCTTTTAAATTTTAACCATTTTAGGTGGATGTGTGGAGAAGACTTTCAGGTGTGTTCTTCTAAATGCTAGTTTTAGCTATGATTGGCCCTTTGAATTTTCATATAAATTTTAAAATAGGCATGTCAATTTCTAAAAGAAAATATTACTTTCTGCAATTGTGTTTTGGGATTACATTAAATCTAAAGGTCAATTAGGACAGAATAGATATCTCTATAATACTGAGTATTTCAATTAATTATCATAATACATTGGGTTGACCAAAAAGTTCACTGGGGTTTTTCTGTAGCATCTTATGGAAAAGCCCAAACGAACTTTTTGACCAACCCTTTATCTTCCATTTACTTAGGCCTTCAATTTCTCATAAGGTTTTTGAGTTTTTTATGTAAAAATCCTGCATATATTTCATGACATTAACTTCTCAGGTTTCTGACATCCTGATCTTATATTAATTTTAAATTATCATTTTTCAATTGTTCCTGGTATATAGAATTACATTTTCCTTATATTGACCTTATATCAAGCAAACTATTACCCATGTATCTTTTGTATTTTGTTATTCCCTTTTACTTTAATTGTATTATTGCACTGTGTGGATATTCCAATACAATGGTGAATAGAAACAGTGACAGTAACCACTCTTATTCATTCCTAACTTTAAAGAGAAATATTTCAACATTACACTCTAATGTTTGCAATAAAGTTTTTCTTTTACTGCATGAATAGTTTACTTCTATTCCTACTGCATTAGAGGTTTTTCATGAATAGAAGTTAAATTTCATCTAAACATCCTATGCATTGTTTGAGAAAAATACATGCCTTTATTTCTTTATTCTTTTAATGTGTTAATTATTATTTTATGAAACTTTATCTAATCTTTTATTCTTAAAGTGAACCCAAATAATGTATTATTTTTTCCATAAATTGCTGGATTCACTTAATTTTTTTATCTATTTTAATGAAAAAGACAACACTATTATTTCCTTAGCTGTAATATCTTTTTCATATTTTTGTCTCAAGGTTTTGCTACCCCATAAAATTGCAAAATAATTATTTCTGTTCTCTGAAAGTTTGTGAATGACTGGTGTTATTACTTAAATACATACTTCTTAAATGTCTGGGCACAATCATGAATAAAGTTATCTGGGCCTGGAGAGTTTTGGGTTTTATTTTGTCTTGCTTTGTGTTTGTTTCTTTAAGGGAAGAGGATTTCAAGCATAGACTCTATTTCTTTGTTATAAGATTATTCCAATTTTCTGTCTCTTCATGAGTCAATTCTAGTAAATTTCATTTTTCTAGATATTTGACATGGCTCATTTAATTTTTTAAAAGTTACTCTCATACAGTTGCTTAACATGTTCATTTATTATCATTTAATGTCTATAATGTCCATAATGTCCATTTTCGTTCTGAAAATTGGTTATTTGAGTACACAGCCATCCCTCAGTATCTGTGGGAAATTGGTTCCAGAAGCCTCGCCAATACCAAAACCCAGAGATACTCAAGACCTTACATAAAATGGCATATAATCTATACACATCTTCCTGTATAATCTAAGTCATTTCTAGATTACTTATAACACCTAATACAATGTAAACACTATGTAAACTGCTGTAAGCACAATGTAAATGCTATGCAAGTAGCTGCTGGTGCGTGACAAATTCAAGTTTGTTTGCTTTCTTGAACTTTTTTTAAATAACTTCAATCCATGATTGGTTGAATCCACACATAGAAAGCCAACTGTGATCTCTATTTCTAAATCTGGGTGGGGATCTATCTCCACAAACAACCACCTTTGCTGAATTTTGGTGGCTGTATCTCTATCACATGTTTGTTTTCTATTGCACACTAATTTGTGCTCTATCTCCTATTGTCTTTCCTCTAGCTTTATTCATTTTATTCTTCCTTTGAAATTAATCTGCTGCTTATTTTCTGGCTTCTTGAGGTTAAGCTTAGACCAACTGATTTTCAGGCTTTTTAAAATATTTTCTAATAAATGCATTTAAAGTTATAAATGTCTTCATTGGCAGCATCATAATCTTGTGCTATTACTCAGCACAAATGTTTTCTAATTTTCTGCACAATTTAGTTAACCAATTTTAAGGAGTTTATTAATTACAGACATCCTGGAGTTTTTTTCTAGTTACTTTTTATTTATTTCACTGTGGTTAATTACTTCATATGATTTCACTCTTTTTAAATTTCTTTAGACTTGCATTAAAACCCAGTGTATGGTAAATTTTAGAAAAATGTTCCCTATGTACTTAAGAACAACATATATTCTGCAGTCATAAGATAATACGTGCTCATATACCAAAAAACCCCAAAATTATAAATTGAGCTTTTCAAATCTTTTCTTTCTTTACTGGGTTTTAGTCTTCAAGTACTATCAGTTACCAAAATAACTGGGTTTAAAACATCATACTATGATTTGTCCCATCTTCTGTCAGTTTTGCTTTACTTAACATAGAGTTATAAGGTACATTTAAATTCAGAACTATTATATTTTTCAGGCATATGCCTGACTTAAATTCTTATTTGTCTGATAGTAGTATAATTATACCAACATTCTTTCGTTTCGTGATTGCATAATATGTACCTTTCTTCCACCCTTTACTTTCAATTGCTCTAAATACCTTTATACTCTGTGTATATTTTCTAAGAAGCATATGGCTAGGCTTTAATTTTTATACCCAGTCTAAAAATCTTTAGCTTTTGATTGGAATATTTAGTCTCTTACATTTAGTGTAACTGGAATATTTACTTCCTCACTTTTAGTGCAATTATGACATATTTGGAGTTAATTAAACCATTTTCCTTTATATTTGTCCCAATTTTATTTTGTTCCCTTTCCATTCCTTTCTTGTTTTCTTCCAAATGCATTAAGTAGTCTTCTTATTTTTCCCTCTATTCACTTGTTGAACATAGAGTGTTTTTTTGTTACCTAATGATTACAATATAAATTCTTAACTATTTATGTCCAATTTAAATTAGTTTTCTAATTAATTCCCATATAATCCGAAGACCTTAGAAACACTGAACAACATTTACCCTTCTTCCTGAGTTATGTGCTGCTATTAATAAGCATTTAAATTTTGATATATTTAAGCCTCTATTACCATTATGAAAGTGAAAGTGAAGTAGCTCAGTCATGTCCAACTCTCTGCAACCCCATGGACTGTAGCCTACCAGGCTCCTCTGTCCTTGGAATTTTCCAGGCAAGAGTACTGGAGTGGGTTGCCATTTCCTTCTCCAGGGGATCTTCCTGACCCAGGGATTGAACCTGAGTCTCTGAGCCACCAGGGAAGCAATTACCATGAAACCATCTTCCTTTATATTTGTCCCAATTTTACTTTGCTCCCTTTCCATTCCTTTCTTGTTTTCTTCCAAATGCATTAAGTGGTCTTCTCATTTTTCCCTCTATTCACTTGTTGGACATAGAGGGCTTTTTTATAATTACCATTATACTATTTCACAATAAATAATCACTTAGATTTACCCTTCCAATTTCTCTATTCCCTCCAGTATCCAAGATTATTTTTCTTCTACTTCAATAGAATTTTCTTTATTTATTCAGTACTTTCTGTATTACAGATCTGCTATTGTCAAATTCAATTCTTGCTTTTCTGAAAAGTCTATTCTTTGTTTTGTTTTTTTAAGGGTTTTTCACTGGGTAATTTTGGACAGATGATTATTTTCCTTCAGCCATTTGAAGACACCATGTCGTCTAGATTTCATTTTTCCAGTTAAAAAAATATCAGTTGTCAGTCTTAGTGTTGTTCCTTTAAAGAGAATGTGTCTTTTCCCTCTCTGGTGGCTTTTGTCACTCTCTTTTGGTTTCTAAGTGTATGTTTCTTTGTACTCACCCCTTCATACTCATGGAATTTCCTCAACTTGTAGGTGGACATCTTTTGACACTTTTGAAAATTCTCAGGCATTTGAGACTTCAAATAGTGCTCTACACTATTTTCTCAATCCTCTTTGGACTTCAAGCACATGCATGTTACAATATTTCCACATGTCCCTCATATTTCTTTCCCTCTTTTATTTTTCATTCTTTGTCTTTCTTCATTTCAATATGACCCATCTTCTGTTTCACTAACCTCCCCCTCAGCTATGTCTAACCTGCTGTTAAACATATCCAAAGAAATTGTAAATAATCAATTTTCCAATTCTATAATTTCTACTCGATTATTTAGTAATCAAGTTAGTATAAGTTTCCAGTTGTCTGCCAATATTTTCCTACCTTTAATTCCTCGATCATAAAATCCTAATTATTTTATAGTTTCTTTATGAAACCACCATTATCCTATTGGTATATTTCAAATGGCTGGGTTCTTTTTCATGGTTTTTCTTTTTCTAAGACTTCTTATTTTTTGTTCTGCAACATATATTGTAAATGAACTAATTTGAGCCTCTGTATGATACTATTTTACTCAAGAGAAGATTTACTTTTGCTGTCACCAATTTAGGCCATGGGCAGATCACCATAATCCAAAGACCATGATGTTTCAAAGATAAGCTTATCCTCACTCTTAGGTTTAGAACCTCAGGGACCAGAGTACATCATTAAGTATGTAATAAGATCTCTCTTCCTTGGCACACCTAGAAATACAATCTGGTCCTCCATATTGATTGACAAAAGTTCTGCTCAGTTTCTCAGGAAGTTTTCAGGATTCACAATTGTCTCAAGAACAACAGTTGAACAAAATGCCAGTCATACTTCCTTTGTCATTCACCTCTCCTAAATCTTGACCAGTATATTCTTACTGCCTTTATAGTCCTCTCATGCCTTAAAAAGAGGTAATTTCTAAATTTTTTAAGTGGAAATTATAGTCCAGAATAATCAACTTCACCACTGAAAAATAATGTCTACAAATACACATTTTCTAAAAGTTCAGCAAAGTAGCCTATCTACTAAAATATAATACTGCATTTTATTTAAACTAAAAACAAAAAATTTAAATTAGCAAAACTACTCAAAGGAAAAGTCTTCATTTTCTTTAGTTCTTTCTTTTTTTTCAAGTAAAGTGAAAATTAGAATATATGTGTGAAAGTGAAGGGGACAGAACAAATCACAATTCAGTGGAAAACTGTATTTCATTTAAAAATATAGTTAAATTCATTTAAGTTTAAAAGAATGTTAAGTATCTCAGAACAAAAAACTGGTCACTTTCCAGATCTTAGAAAAGAAAATGAGTACAACAAAAAGAATCTAAAAAAAGAGTGAATATATGCTTCACTTTGCTGTACACTTAAAACTAATACGCCACTGTAAATCAACTATACTTCAACAAAAACTTTTAAAAAGAAATAACTGCCAAAAAAATATAATAAAAACTTTATATAAAAAATAGCATATTGGTCAATAAAACTCATATACATAGAAAAATCAATAAATGAAAAATTAATATTTGAAACATAAAGAAAAAATTATGGCTGTGAATAAGCAATTCACTAAACAGAAAACACAAGTGCAAATGAACACATAAACATATGCTTATTCACTATATCAATCAGGATATGCACATTAAAATATCAGTAGAATACCATTCACATTCATTGCACTGGCGAAAGGAAAATATCCTCATAATTATCAAGCATTGGTGGGACCATGAAGAAACAAGAACAGTGATACCCTGCTGGAGGAAGTGGTACGTTACCACAGTGACCCAGAAAGCAATCAGGCTTGCTAAATGTGTCCTAAAGATGAGGATGTGAACATCCTCAGATACAGCAATTTCACTTTTAGATATGCACCCTAGAGAAGCTCTTGCTTATGTAAAATGACTGGCTCAAGATGTACATTGTAGTATTATTTATAACAACAATAAAAGAAAATTTGCCTAAATGTCACAGCTTTGTATTTCACAGGAAACTAGATGATGAAACTGAAGAAATGCTTTTACAATTTACAACTGACTATAAAATATGACTGTAAAGATGAACAAATCTCAGTACAGATAATGTCAAAACTCAAAGATACATTGGTAAGAAAACTGCTCCTCTGAACTGCACACAGTATCAGCACTTATGAGTGATTTATACAGAACATGACTATCTACAGGACTGGAAAATACTGTAAGTCAGTCATTTACTATAAAGATGGCTACACAGAAAATGTATTACGTAGTGCCTTTGCTACATGATAGAATATCATTAGTTGAAAAAAGATGGAATAAAGTCAAGAATACCTCCTTGAAAATATTTAATAAACACCACTATTATACAAATATAAAATAGAACAGTGCCCAATTTTCCCATCATACTTCAGCCCAATCTACTCACCAAGTCTTTGGGTTGACTTCATACTTGTAAAGGTCATCTACCAATCCATATTTGTTGCCTGGTAATGCTTTATAGCCTCCATGAACATAAATGGACTTTGTTATTTCATCATACACACTGGTATGGCCATATCCCCCTTGAACAATAGCTCCTTTAGTTTCCGGAACAAGCCAAGTGTTTGATGCTATAAGAGAAAGAAGATAAAATGTGAACTTAAATAGTATTTTTAAAAAACTAATATACCACCAAACTACCAACTAGTTCATTCTAATACCACATTTTATGAGTAAAGCATATCTAATAATAATTTAATTTTTTAAAGTATTAAATATGTGCTAGTTACTATGTTGGGTGCTAAAGACCGAAGGTGAGTAAAACTGGTCTCTTTGTAGATTTTAATTAAACGTTGAAATATTGATAATATCAAAGTTTTTGTATGTGCAATAAAAAACTAAACCTTACTCTCACACCTATTTCTGTATCTGTAAATAACCCTGAAAAAAGAAAGATTTAATAAAAGTTCATGAGAGGTTGTTCTGTTACAGGCTGAGTCAGTCACCGACATTATAAAGACTAAAAAGATAAGACTCTTGTCTTCACTTTTTAGCACTGAGCTAGTCTTTTCTCTCTTGGTTATGAGTCTCACTATCCCGTCTATGAGTCCTTTGTATTACTGATAAAAACCTAAAATTAAATTCCCAAGACTCATTTGACAGCTCTGTTACCATCAGTTTCCAGTAATGAAAGTACTTGGGAGAGGCCAGAAGGCAAAGGGAAGACAGACATTCTACTTTCTTTCTTCTCTAGCAGCAGGAGCAGGTAGGGGGCTACGGGGCCCTGGCAGTGGTGGTTTTACAGCTGGAGAAGCAGGCACGTCACCTGCTCAGGGGCAGAAGCGGCACCTACTGTAAGCAGCTCACTTACAAACGTGGTCCTAAGTTCCAGCCTGGGTATGCAGCAGCTCCAGATTCCTGACTAATTCCCTCATTTTGGTGTCTCTAGTACTACTGTAATTAACTCCCTATTTTAAGTCCCATTCTACTTGATACATCTAGAAGGGACTCTCATTTCTATAGCAAATTCACTGACACAAGTTCTAATCATATGCAAGGCATGCTTTTGCGAATATGCAAATAAAAAAATACATATCTTTTGGCCTTAAAGGAATTTATAAAGAGCAACCATACAGAAATCTGTTATTAGTCTTTAAATATCCAATCATATCACACTTGCATCTTCCCTCTAACTTTGTCACCTAAACTTTGGCATCCTAGACAGCTCATTGAAATACTCAAAGTAACAGAAAATAAAGATGATGCTTAAAAATTCTTTACATTCACACAATTTTAAGGTAGTAAAGAATATGATACTTCATCAATCATAAAAGTAGTCATAAAGGAAGTATCAGAAAAGATTTGTTAAAGTCAATTTTACTCAGAGAAAACGAAACATATTTAAAGAAATTTCAGAGTATTCTTGTAACGAATAGGCATTCCTTTAATATTCTTAAACCACTTATTAAAGCTATATACAGCCAAACTGCAAGTTTTCATGTTTTTATAATTCTCTTTTAATAAAAAAAAGATAAAACTACTTCTTACTAAAAAATATTGTGGCAATAAAGAGGTATATAATGCAACAGTTAATGTTACCTTCTCCTCTACCCCACTATCTAGAGCTATTTTTCACAAATTGTTATGTTCAGGTTATTTTGAAGCTACAGTTCTGAATATTGTATTACAACAGACAGGACAAATTTATATGACTTACATGTACATACATATCTATAAATATTTGTACCAAAAAACCATGCCATTTTACAACTATATTTTCACTTAACAAAACATCTGGGCATCTTTTCACATCTCATTTATTGCTTTCACTTTCATTAGCTAAATTCTATTGCATTGATGATAACTTAAACAATCCTACATCGTGACTCATTCGAGGTTCAGTTTGTTCTTAAAAACAAGGATGTAATAAGCAACCTGGCAATCAGCTATAGCATCATTATCTACAGAGTAGATATTATGTCTCAGGGAGTATCTCACTAGTTCATTTGATAATATGAAACCTTTGAAAGTTTACTATTGCTATCCTTTCTTTACAACTAAGGAAATTTAGAGTTAAAAAAATTAACACACCAAATGTTTAAAAGTTGGCATAGACTAATTTCTCCCTCTCCTTCCCACTAACAAACCCAGTGAAGTGAGTGAGTGAAATCGCTCAGTCGTGTCTGACTCTTCGCGACCCCATGGACTGTAGCCCACCAGGCTCCTCCATCCGTGGGATTCTCCAGGCAAGAATACTGGAGTGGGTTGCCATTTCCTTCTCCAGGGGATCTTCCCGACCCAGGGATCGAACCCAGGTCTCCCACGTTGCAGGCAGATGCTTTAACCTCTGAGCCACCAGGAAAGCCCAAAGGCTCCCTTAACAAATCCAGTAAACAGTCCCAAAGACAACCACAGGAGAAATATGAAAGGTGTAAGGAGGAATGCTGATTCTTAGGGCCTCCAAGACCATCAGATGGATATCTCATTACCACTGACCCAACAAAAGAAGGCTAGTCAGCCCAGCATTTCTCAACTCATAACCCAGCAATAAAAAGCAACTCAGGTAGGCTTATTCCTCCCGCCAATTGAAGAGGAACCCCCATGGATAACCCCAAATGACACTAGGAGCACCAGCAAGAGGGATTCACCAAACACTGCTTACAACAAGTAGACAGGGGAAGAGTTCCACTTTCCCTAAAGGCCTGAGATTGGAAAGGAGATCCCACCACAAGGTCTTAATGCTAAACCTAAACAGAGTGACTAACCTGCTAAAATAGAAGATTTAAGTAAGACTCAAAGATTCCCAATATAAAAGCCAAAATGTCCAAGATACTAAAAAAAAAAAAAAAATCACTTGTCATGTTGAGAACCAGATCAGTCAAGCGACACTAACTCTTACAACAAACTACAAGTTCTCTTGAAACAACAAATCTCAGCAAAAAAAAAAAAAAAAGGCGGGGCGGGGTGGGGGGTGTTGAGGAGACAAAGGAAGGAAAGAAGGAAGAGAAGGAGGGAAGGAATGAGGAGGGAAGAAAGGAAAATACTGGCACAAATATGAGTTAACTGGACAGACTCAATAGTAGAGATGACAGAGGATAGAATCAGTAGACTTGAGGATATAGCAGTAAAATTTACCCAATCTGAACACCAGAGAAACTAAACTAAAAAAAAAAAAACCAGTCTAAGAAACCTTTGGGACAAGAACAATTGGTCCAACATTTGTACCACTGGAATCCCACAAGAAGAGAAGAAAGAGAACGGAGCTGAAAGAGCTATTTTTAAAAATGGTGGCTGAAAACATTCAAATTGTGTATAAGACATAAACATACAGACTTCCCTAGCAGTTGAGTAGTTAAGACTCAGCACTTCAATGTTTCCACTGCAGGTGGTGCAGGTTCAATTTCTGGTCGGGGAACTAAGATCACACATGCCATATGGCACAGTAAAAAATTTTTTTACTTAAAAATAAAAAGCTAAACTAAACTAAAAGACTTTGAAATCTGTGGCCCTCTCCTTAAAGGATGGCTTAAGAAAATTCTTCAGACAAATGAAATGATAAAAGAATATTGGAACATCAGGAAAGAACAAATAAAGCAGATATGTGAGTACACACAATAAACTCTCCTCCTCTTTGAGGCTTACAACTAATGTATGATGAAGGAAACAAAAACTATAACATCATCTGACACTCACAACAATGATATTTAGAAGTGGGGAAAGTGAGGGATGTAAATCAAAGCAAAGTTTCCATGTTTCATTTGATGTGGTAAAATGTTGATACTAGTAGACAGACAACTCACTTATGTATATTTTAATACCCAAAACAATCTCGAAGAAAACTATACAGAGAAATACACTCACAAACACTATAAATAAATCAAGACTGAATTCTAAAACTTGTTAAGTTCACCCATGAGAAACAAGTGAAGAGAAACAGAGGCACAAGAAACAGGAAACAAACAAAAATAATAAAATAGCAGACTTAGGCACTAACATATCAAAGTTACCTTAAATTAAATGATCCATTTATGACATTCTTAAAACTGTAAGATTACATAAAGAACAGATCGGTGACTGTCAAGGGTTAGGACGGGATGGGAAAGGAATAAGGGCATTCGGGAGATGCTGCTGCTGTTGTCGTTGTTTAGTCACTGAGTTGTATCTCACTCTTTTGCGACCCCAAGGACTGCAGCCTACCAGGTTCCTCTGTCCATGGGATTTTCCAGACAAGAATACTGGAGTGGGTTGCCATTTCCTTCTCCAGGGGATCTTCCCGACCCAGGGATCAAACCCACCTTTCCTGGGCTGCAGGAGGTTTCTTTACCACTGAACCATAAAGGAAGTAGGTATGGTCTAAAAAAGATACTGTGAGGGATTCTTGTGTTGACAGACACTACAGTGGTAGATACATGAGACAACATGCAATAAAACTGCCCAGAACTAAATATACACACACATCTACACATGCTACATACACACACATGCAAATGAGTTCTAATGAAACTGGAGAAATCTGAACAACATCAGTGGATTGTATCAATGTTAATACCCAGGTTGTGATTCTGTACTATATTTTTGCAAGATGTTTACCACCAAGGAAAACAGCATAAAGGATACACAGGATCACTCTGTTACTTCTTACAAGTGTATGTGAATTTACAATTTTCTCAAATTAAAATTTAAATGGAAAAAAATATATCACCCTACTAGCAATGGAAAGTTCATCATGAAATACACTATTGCACTCAACTACTCATTAAATATTTTAAAAAACTAAAAGTGTAAGAGCTATGACACAAGTCTGACACCAAAGTGAGTTACTAAATACCCCTGCAGAATCTCTCAAGGTTTAGTCACCAGCAGTTCAAATAAGAAAGAGTCATATGGTAGTTTCAGATGAAAAATTAAGAAAACAATTTTGTTCAGATATAGGTGATAAACTTGAAATGTAAAATTAATTATGATTACGTTCTCATTTTATTCTTACTACTTTTGCATTTGGAAAAGTGCACATAGTACAAGGCTTCATTTTGTCTCAATAAACATTTAAAGTAACAAAATATTAGTCATTTCAGAAAAAGTATTTAAGATTGATACGTTATTTGCATATGCATGAATTTTGTTTTTAATTCTGTAATATGCGCTACCACAGTCCCAATTTATTAAAAATGAAACACCGATTCATTAAAGAGAAGAGAGAGACAATAAATACACAAATACCTGAAACAACAGAATAATTCTGCAAAAGTAAAAAGCAAAAATGACTTATATATACCAGGAGTTCTTTATCAGGCTATGAAGGAAATATTTAGATAGCATTTAACAACCTGGCATAAACAACTTAAAAAGCAGAAGAAAATATTAAAAATGATACTGGATAACAAGCAGCACAGAATTATCATTTTAAAGAAAAGAGAAACAGGGTGAGCCCTGTGATTGCTCAAACATATGCTGAGGAGAAATTTCTCACCACTGAGCAAAAAGGGGGATTTGACTGCAAACAGATTCTGGTGATCTTACCAGGTTGAGAAAACAAAGATCAGCATTTGAAAAGAACAGTCCTACAAGCTAGAATTCATAGGAAATAATACCAGATATGTGGTTTCTACAGAGTGCATGCTCAAGAGATCGGGGTTGGGGCAGGGGGAATGTTCCAAGTTTTTGCTGAGTACTGATTTGCATATGCATAAGAGAAAACTACTTAAAACCATGGAAAGAACCACCAGAAACTAATAGACTGAACAACTCCTGGATCTCAAACAGGGCTGGGAACAATCTGAGCTCCCAGCAGCCACAGAAGATAGACCGCATACTATAGGAGGCATTAGGTAGAGTCCTGAAAAGGAAATGTAATATTGGATGTAAAGGAATGAAATACTGCATTACATTAGCCATAAACTAAAAGTTACTCTGGATCCACTGTAACAGACCTCAGAAGCAATCTCCCAAAATATTTACACTTGAAGTTTAACCCCATGTTAGTACAAAGTCAAACATTCTTTAAAGGAATACAGCAAAGTTCCCAGCAGTCAACAGAGTAAAAACATACAATATTCAAAATGCATTAAAAAATTAACAAGCATAGAGGCCAAAGAAAACATGATCCATAACAAGAAGAAAAATCAATCGTGACACAGGAATAACAAAGATAGAATTAAAAGAAGAGAATGCTTCAAAAGCTACTGTAAATCCACTCAAATACGTTCAATAGTGTTAGAGAAAATATGAACATGAGATTTTAAAAAAGGCTCAAAAAGAATCCCTGGAAATAAAAAATACATTGAATAGAATTAACACAAGAGTAAACACTATGGGAAAAAAGAACAATGAAATTTAAAATACTAAAATAGAAACTATTCAAAATGAAGCACACAAACCAAAACAATGAAAAACAATTAACAGAATATCAGGGACCTGTATAACAATATCAAAAAGCCTAACCTAATATGATACGATTTTCAGAAGTATGCCAGTGGCAGACAGAAATAGTGTTGGAAAAAACAGTTTCTCAGAAATAATGACCTCTGTAAATCCATAAAACCAAGAAGATCAATGATATAAAATAGGACAAAATAAAGAAATAAACCCATGTCAAGGAATAGCATGAAGTGATAAAGAGGAATAAGCAGAAAAATAAGAATGCCAGTTGACTCTCAACAGAAACCAAGGAAGGAGGAAGACAAGGAAGTGACACTCTTAAATTAATGGGAAGGGGGGAAAACCATTCACCCAGCACTCTCTACTAAAAAGTAACTATCAAAGTAGAAATCTATATCCCACAAAATATTTTCCAAAAGTGAAAGTGAGTAAAACCTTTTTTATACAAAGTAAAAAAAAGAAGAGAGGATATATCATTGAAGACTTGCCCTATAAAAAATAACCCCAAAAATTCTTTAAACTGAATAAAAATTACACTTGAAACTAGACAGAATCTGGATTTGTATAGATGAATGAGGAGTATAAGAAATGGTTGATATATGAGTAAATACTCAAAGTGTCATTTCTCCTTTTCCCTCCCAGTAAATGATGATTAACTGTCCAAACTAAGAACTGTAACAATGTATTATGCTCTTCATAACATACGAGATATGATACAAGCACAAGGGAAAAAAGAGGGAAATGCAGGAATACTATTCTGAGTTTCTGACACTATATGTAAAGTGATAGAACACTACATAAAAGTAGAATCTGATAAGCTAATATACATATTATCAACCCTAGAGTAACCTTTATAAAAATAAAATTTTAAAGTATAGTTAACAAATTAATAGTCCTACAGATTCAAGGAGCTGAGAAAACCACAAACAGGATAAATTTCATGAAATCCACACCACAATGCAACTGCTGAAAACTAAAAGCACAGAAAACATTTCAGAAGCAGCTACAGAAAAATTGAAAAAAACAAAAAACAAAAACCTATAGCGGAACAACAGCTCAAATGATACAGACTTTATCCTAAGAAACTATGAAAGACAGAAGGAAGCAGCCTTGTTGTTCAATCACCAAGTCCTTTTCGATTCGGTGACCCCATGAACTGCAGCATGTCAAGTTTTCCTATCCTTCACTATCTCCGTGAGTTTGCTCAAACTCATGTCCACTGTCAGTGATACCGTCCATCTTATCCTCTGTCACCCCCTTCTCCTCCTGCCCTCAATCATTCCTAGCATCAGGGTCTTTTCCAGTATTGGAGCTTCAGCTTCAGCATCAGTCCTTCCAAAGAATATTCTGGATTGATTTCCTTTAGGATTGACTGGTTTGATTTCCTTGCTGTCCAAGGGGTTCCCAAGAGTCTTCTCCTGCACCACAATTTGAAAGCATCAATTCTTCAAGGCTCAGCCTTCTTTATGGGTCAACCCTCACATCCATACACGACTACAGGAAAAACCATAGCTTTAACTATCTGGACCTTAGTCAGTGAAGTGATGTCTCTTGCTTTCTAACATGCTACCTAGGTTTGTCATAGCTTTTCTTCCAAGGAGCAAGCAGGTTTTAATTTCATGGCTGAGTCACTGTCTGCAGTGATTTTGGAGCCCAGGAAAATAAAATCTGTCACTGTTAATTTTTCATCTATTTGCCATGAAGTGATGGGACCAAATGCCATGATCTTCATTTTTTGAAATGTTGTGTTTTAAGCCAGCTTTTTCATTCTCCACTTTCACCTTTATCAAGAAGCTCTTTAGTTCCTCTTTGCTTCCTGCCATAAGGGTAGTATCATCTACATATCTGAGGTTATTGATATTTCTCCCAGCAACCCTATTCCAGCTTGTGATTGTCTAGCCTGGCATTTTTCGTGATGTTCTCTGCATATAAGTTTAAAAAGCAGGGTGACAATATCTCCTTTGATGTACTCCTTTCCCAATTTGGAACCAGTCCACTGTTCCATGTCCAGTACTAACAGCTGCTTCTTGTCCTGCATACAGGTTTCTCAGGAGGCACATAAGGTCATTGGGTATGTCCATCTCTTTAATAATTTTCCATAGTTTGCTGTGATCCATACAATCAACGGCTTTAGCGTAGTCAATGAAGCAAAAGTAGATGCTTTTTTGGAATTGTCTTGCTTTTTCTATGATCCAGCATATGCCATTTCTATGATCAGCATATGTTGGCAATTTGATCTCTAGTTCCTCTGCTTTTTCGAAATCCAGCTTGAACATCTGGAAGGTCTTGGTTCACGAACTGCTGAAGACTAGCTTGAAGGATTTTGAACATTACCTTGCTGGCATGTGAAATGAATGCAATTGTGTGGTAGTTTGAATATTCTTTGGCATTGTCCTTTCTTGGGATGGGAATGAAAAATGACCTTTTCCAGTCCTGTGGCCACTGCTGAGTTTTCCAGATTTGCTGACATACTGAGTGCAGCACTTTAACAGCATCATCTTTTAGGATTTGAAATAGTTCAGCTGGAATTCCATAACCTAAGTTAATTCCATCAACTAAGCCCGTGTACTACAACTACTAAATTTGTGTGCTCTAGAGCCTAGGCACTGCAACAAGAGAGGCCACCACGTTGAGAAGCCTACACGCCACAGCTAGCAAAGTGGTCCCTGCTTTTCACAACTAGAGAAAGCCTGGGTGCAGCAATGAAGACCCAGCACAACCAAAAACAAATCAATAAATGAAGAAATAAACAAATTAAATTTTTAACTTAAGAAAATTAACTAATTTTTTAAAAATTAAAAATAAAAAAGTAAAGCAAAAACCAATAGAAGTTAAAAATGAAATAGATACATCCACAATCATAACTGGAAATTTCTACACTGTTCTTTCAAGAACTAAGGAAAGTAAACAGAATACCTGTAAAGATACAGAAGACTTGAATCATTTTATCAACCATACTGTAACTGGCACTTAAAGAACACCCCAACCAACAACAGCAGAAGATGTATCTTTTCAAATTCACATTTAACATTCACCAAGGTAGACCATATTCTGGGTCAGAAAATAAGACTCAAGAAAAAATTTAACTGTAAAATATATCGTCTCTACAACAGCAGAATTAAACCAGAAATAAAGGCAAGAAAGATATCAGAAAAATCTTCATACACATATGAATCAAACAAAATACCACTTAACAACCCGGGAGCCAAAGAAAAGAACCACAAAAAAAAGCAGAAAACATTTTGAACTAAATAGAAACAAGAAAGAAGAAGCCTTTTTCAAAACGTATGTGATATAGCTAAAGCAGTACTTACAGCGGTCATTTTCAACAGTGGTTCCCTGAAGCATCAGCTGGCATTACCTGGAAACTTTTTAAAAATGCAAATTCCCTGGCAACAATCCTAACATAATGAATAAGAAAATCAGAGTTTAGGGCATAGTGATCTATTTTAACAACCCGCCAGGTGGTTCCTAGGTATTAAGTTTGAGAACTACTGACTTGGAAATTCTTAACAATACTTTTTTAAAAAGAAGAAGAAAGGTCTCAATCTCAATTCAATGATTTGTTCTTTCACCTTAAGAAATCAGAAAAACAAGAGAAATAAAACTCAAAGAAGACAATAAATGTAATAAATAAAGCATTAATATGATAGAAAACAGGAAACAAAAGCTGATTATTTGAAAAAGTCAATAAACTGATTAACCTATTAATCTCTAGTCAGACAGACCAGAAAAATAAAACACAGATATGCATATCAGACATAAGAGGAAACATCACTACAGATTTTACAAGTATTAAAAAGAATAATAGGGAATATAATGAACAGTTTCATGCCAATAAGTTTAACATCTTAAATGACACAGACAAATTCCTTAATAACCCAGACTACCAAATGTCATTCAAAAAGAAATTAATCATTTGAATATGGCTAACATTTATTAAAGAAAATTAAATCCCACAGTCAAAATCTTTCCTACAAAGAAAGTTTCTGGGCCAAATAGTTGCACTGGTGAACTCAACATTTAAGAAAGAAGTAATACCAATGCCACACAAACTCTTACAGAAAATAGAATAGGACAAAACATTTCTCAAATCATTTTACCATTACCCAGATTATAAAAGCAGACAAAGACATTACAAGAAACAAAAACGACAGTCCAAGATCTCTTGTGGGCATAAACATAAAAATCCTTAACAACATTTTTGCAAATCAATTATGGTGATGTATGAAAGGAATAATACATTGTGGCCAAGCAGAGTTTATCCAAAATGCAATAGTAGCTTAATATCTAAAAATCAGTGTCATTCACCACACTGAGAAATCAAAAAAAGAAATAAAAGAAATAAAAAAACAAATGATCTTCTCAATAGATACAGAAAATTAATTGACAAAATTTAACATTATTCATGAAAAAGACTCAGCAAACCAGGAATAAAAGTGAATTTCCTTTATAGCTTATGGGAACACACCTGTATCCCAACTAGTGTGTGAAAATTGTATAAATCTTAATTATGTTGAATTGGTTCCTAGTGCTTTTCAGGTCTACTATATCCTTCTACTTCTCTGTATATTCATTCTATAATTTGTGAAAGTTTGGTATTTAAACTCCAACTAAAAATCTTAATTTATCTACTTTAAAAAAGTGAACTTCCTCTACCTGATAAAAGCATCCCCCAAAAAACACATCGCTAATATAGTAACAGTAATTAAAAGACTGGAGCTTAAAAAAGGCAGAAATGTCTGCTAGCACTACCTTACTCAGTATTGTACCAGAGATGCCAGCAGGACAAAGAAAATAATAAAACATATATAGAGTGAAAAGGAAGATGAATATTTATTAGCCTGAGCATAATACATGATCATCTGTGTACAAAACAAGAAAGAATCTACCTGAAAACTACAAGGAATAATAAGTGTTTTTAGCAAAGTTGCAGGGTGCCAAATGCTGAAGTGTCCATAAGTTAGAAAACTCAATATTGTTAAAGGCTCAATTTTCCCCAATATAGGTGAAATGTACCTCCAATTAAAATTCCTACATGCTTTTCCTTATGAAACTGACCAACTGATTCTAAATTTTAAATGAAAATGTGAAGGACCTAGAGTAGTCCAAAATTTTTTAAAACAAAACAAACAAAAAATGACGGGAAGACAGACACTGCCTGATTTTAAAGCTATAGTCATCAGTAGAGTGTGATGTTAAACATAATATACATCAAAGAACCAGAATAGAATCCAAAGGTTGACTCACACATATACTGTCTATTGACTCTTCAATATATCTACCAAGGTAATTCAATAGGGAAAGAAAAATCTTTTCAACCAGAGAACAATTGTATATTCTTTAAAAACCGCAGCCCTTACTTCACGCCACATATGAAATTTAACTCAAATAGAAGACAGATCTGAGGATGAGAGCCAAAACTAAATATCTAGTAAAACACATGAGAGAAAAACTTTTATGACCTTGGGCTTGACAAAAGATTTCTTAGGTGGAACACATTGACAAGCTGTATGTCATCCAAATTTAAAAGCTCTGCTTTTTAAAAGGCATTGTAAAAAAAAATAAAAAAATAAAAAAAAATAAAAGGCATTGTAAAAATGAAAAGGTATGCCACAACTGAAAGAAACAATCTGCAAAATATACATCAGAGAAAGGACTAATGTCCATAACATATTTTTTTAAAATCTCCTAAAACTCCATAATAAGGAGTCAAACAATAAGTTTGACTTATTTTGTCCAGTTTTTAAGATGGACAAAAACGATGTACAGACATTTTACCAAGGAATATATAAATGGTAAACATTGAAATAAAAAGACATTCAGTAACATTAATCATTAGGGAAATGCAAATAAAAAACTATAAGATATCCCTACAATTCCAGAATAGCTAGAATTAAAAAAAAACTAACACTGCCAAGTGTTGGTGGGGATGAGAAGTTACTGGAACTCTTGCTGGTAGGTTGCAGATGGTAGTATCACTTTGGTAAATACTATGGAAGTTTCTTATAGAGTTAAACACATAACTGCAAATAAGCCAGCAAGAATCATGAGAGACTGATTGTACAGGGGCATTTTTGGAGTAATGGAAATGCGTTATATCTTGATTCAGGTGGCGCTTACACAACTATAAATCTCATCAAATTGCTCTCTGAAAACTAGTATTTTTATGCACACACACACGCACGCACAACACACACACATATGTACTGGTGACAAGTAAACCCGCTTTTCTCAGGCTCCCTCAACTTAGTATAGTGCCTGGCCAAACATCTTAGAACTATCCTTGACTCCTTTTCCTCACATTTTACATAATTTCTCAGTGATTCCTAAGTAGTGATCTAAGATAAAGATCAAGAATCTTAAAAGATCAATATACAATAATAAAGCTTCAAAATATGTAAAGTAAAAACTGAAAGAATCATACAGAGAAATCTACAAAATCAACAGCATCATGGAAAATTTAATGTACCCTTCCCAGTGACTGACAGCACAGTTAAAATGTCAGTAAAGATCTAGAAGATTTAAACAACACAAGGAATTAAATTTAATAAACAACTGCATTAAGCCATTTTGGAAAAAAGTTCTGAAACTTTCTTAAAAAAATTAAAGATATATTTTCCTCCCGACCCAGCATCCTTAGTTATTCAAAAAAGAGAAATAAAACCATGCCTACAAGTTGATTTGTATATTATGTGCATTGCAATTGTATTCACAAAAGTCCAAAACTGGAAATAGCCCAGGCCCTGGAGAAGGGAAAGGCTACCCATTCCAATAATCTGGCCTGGAGAATTCCATGGACTGTATAGTCCATCAGGTCACAAAGAGTTGGACACGACTGAGCAACTTTCACTTTTGCTTTCATTCATCAGTAGGAGAATGAACAAAGAAAATGCCATGTATTCATACACTGGAAAAGCACTCAACAATAAAAAGGAACAAATTACTAATAAATACAACATGTATAAATCTCAAAAGCATCATGCTGAGTGGAAGAAGCCTTATTTTAAAAGAGATGCATAATGTGTGATTCCATTTATACAGAATTCCACAACAAACAAAACTATTTGATGATGAAAAAAATCAGGAAGCAGGACAGGTGTCAACTGCGAAGGATCATGAGAGAACTTTCACAAGTAATGGTCAATGTCCTCTATCTTGATAAAAGTTTGGGTTACAGATGTATGTTTTGTCAAAACTCAATGAATTGTGCACAGAATTTATGCATTTCACTATATGTAACTTTTGAAGTTAAAAGACGCTTTCTCCTTGGAAGAAAAGCTATGACCACCTAGACAGCATATTAAAAAGCAAAGACATTACTAGGCCAACAAAGGTCCGTCTAGTCAAGGCTATGGTTTTTCCAGTAGTCATGTATGGATGTGAGAGTTGGACTAGAAAGCAAGCTGAGCGCAGAAGAATTGATGCTTTTGAACTGTGGTGTTGGAGAAGACTCTTGAGAGTCCCTTGGACTGCAAGGAGATCCAACCAGTCCATCCTAAAGGAGATCAGTCCTGGGTGTTCATTGGAAGGACTGATGTTGAAGCTGAAGCTCCAATACGTTGGCCACCTGATGTGAAGAACTGACTCATTTGAAAAGACCCTGATGCTGGGAAAGACTGAAGGCAGGAGAAGGAGCTGACAGAAAATCAGATGGTTGGATGGCATCACCAACTCAATTGAACAAGAGTTTGAGTAAGCTCTGGGAGTTGGTGATGGACAGGGAAGCCTGGCACGCTGCAGTCCATGGGGTCACAAAGAGTCAGACACACCTGAGTAACTGAACTGAACGGATATGTAACTTTTACATTAAAAATGTAAGTACAGAACTCAAGTTAACAGACATGGTATTATCTTTAGAGTGTACTAATGTTTCCAACAGTCTTTAAAATGCAACAACTACAACAACAAAAACTGACGGATGAGAGATACATTGGTAACTGAAAAAGCAAAAGATTAACTGTAGAATGTAGGTAGCCTGTCTATGAGAATTCAACGCACAATTCTTTCAATTTATATGTATTTCTGAAATATTTCATAATAATTTTGAGGGGAATTCTATAGGATATGTTCTGTGATCATAATATAACTACCTAGATATTAGTAATAAAATATAAATAACTAGAAAACCTGTGTTTGAAATTTTTAAACTGCCCTACTAAATAACCCATGAGTGAAGAACAAATGACTATGGAATTTTAAACACACTTTGAGCTAAAAAATAATTAAAATACTACATACCAAATCATGCAGGATACAACTATAGCCATGTTTACATTGTTTATGTTACAGCTTTAAAGGCATATATTTTTAAAAATTCAATGAATAAAACCTGAAAATAATGAACTAAGCAACAATATAAAATGGAAAAAAGCATAACAAATCAAAATATATTAAAAGGAGATCATAATAAAAATAATTAATGAAATTGATGAATATATTAAAAATCAATAACTCCAAAAATTAGTACTCTGAAAAATATTAAATTTATAATCTTGTGGAGAATCTGATCAAGACAAAGTAAGAAGACCCAGGCAGCCAATATTAGGCATATAAAAGGGGATATGGCCATTAAGTAGGGTTTTTCTAGGTGGCTCAGTAGTCAAAGAATCCACCTGCCAATACAGGAGACACAGGAGACGTGGGTTCAATCCCTGGGTTGGGAAAGATCCCCTGGAAGAGGATATGGCAACCCAGTCCAGTATTCTTGCCTGAAAAAAAATGCCATGAACAGAGAAGCCTGGGGGCTACATTCATGGGGTCACAAAGAGTCGGACACGACTGAGAACATGTACTTACAGCTATAACTATTCTAGACTTCACTAAAAGCATATTATGAAAAACTTTAGATCAATACATTGGAAATTTTTAACTAAAATAAATAAATTCTGAAAATAAAATCAAATTACCAAATCTGACAAGGAGAGAGAAAAAACTTGAGTAGTCTTACTACCAGATAACTTGAATCTGCCATTTTAAAATCTTTTCAGAAAGAGAACTCCAGAACCAGATGACTTACACCAAGCATTTCCAGGAAAAGTAGTAACTGAAAAGACTTGCAGACAATGGAAAAAAGAATTATATTGCCTAGCAAAACAGAAACTGTTTCTCAAAAAGTTATCTGTAGAAGAGATTATGGCTTTACTCCAAAACCCCTAAAGGTTTGCATTGTGATGCTCAAAAAAAAAAGAGTTAATTTTTAAAACCAGTAAGTATCCAGTTTGTATTCAGATTTCTAATTATCTTATAAGTTTCTTTTCTCTTTTTTGGAAGTTTGTTGGAATCTGGATTTAATGAGACCCACACATTGCAGCTGCCTGATGTGACTTTCGAACCTCTTTAAATCTATATATTCTCCATCCCCTTGTTTTTATTGCCAATAGTCTGTTCCTCAACATTTTTTGTCAGTGCCTAGGATGAAGGCATAGAAGTTGTAATTATTAAATGACCACTGACTCAGTAAAAGGAGGAATTAATTAAATCTTTAGATACAAGAATTATGAATCAAAAGCAATGATGAGCTGAAACTATTTTAACAATGTATTAATAGGTCAAGCCCTTCACTGAGAGTACAACGTTCAACGGATAACTACAGGATAAAGTACCTTACTTCCCACAAGTTACATAAAAAACAAAAATCAAACTACAGTAAAGAATCTGTCTGCAATGCAGGAGCCGCAGGAGATGCAGGTTCGATCCCTGGGTTGGAAAGTTCCCTTGGAGGAGGAAGTGGCAACCCACTTCAGTATTTTTGCCTGGAGAGTCTCATGGACAGAGGAACCCGGTGGGCTACAGTCCATGGGGTCACAAAGAGTTTGATACAACGGAAGCAACTTTGTACACACAAAGTTTTCTTCTTTGTAGGCTAGCTGCAAAATCAATATAATAACATTAATATAAAATATAAATTTAGGTTGCAATAAAAATATTAATAAAATATGTCCAGAACAAGTGAAAGCAATGGTCTCACATTAGGAACACATGGTCTCACATTAGGGAACACATCGTTAAGCTTGAATAGGTAAAAACAGTAGTTTGTCCAGAGAGTATGATAAAGACAACAAAGGGTCAACTAAGATCATGTGTATCTTATATTTATATAATCCTGATTTTGCCATTTAGTAGCTGTGTGATCACTGGCCAGTTAGGTGAGACATTTGAGCCTCAGTTTCCTTATCTGAAAAATGGGTAAAAAGAGCACAAATTTGCATGTTCACGTTGAGGACTAAATGAGTCAATATTTGTAAAGTGTTAATACTACCACCGAGCACAGAGTAACACTAGCTGTTATTATTATTGGAAAATATTCTTTAAATCATTAATATGTGTTAATGTAAGACTATCAAGAAGATGTAAGTGGAAAGATTGTTATGTGAAGACTGAAGGAATGAAGGATGTTTACCGAAAGCATGGAAAATAGTAAGTTGAAACTAAGATATCCTGAAATATTTGTAGAGCCAATATGTGGAAGAGTGATTACCTTGCACAGATACAGTTCTATACAGTTATGAAAATCCAAGTATGAATTATAAGAAATGCGTATTTCTTCTAAATAAAAAATTTCAATACATAAAATAGTAGGATAGCTGTCTTTTAAGGGACTGATACTTCCATCAATGAAAGACTGTCAAGCAGAGACAAAAAGACCAGAGTCTTCTGAATCCTGAATGCACATCTATTAAAACATTTCAATATAACCAATGCATATTTTCAAATTTGTGTATAATATTTATATGGCTTATAAACAGTTTTAAAAGAATATGGTTTAATAATTCCACTTATCAAAACTAAAGGGCTTTTTACTGTGGTACTTTTGGAAACATTTAGTAAATATAAAAACATATACCATCTTAACAGCAGTCTTTGTCACACAAACCTAGCAATTTATTAAATATTTTATTTCATTGCAACTATTTCATTTTATCTAATTAGTTCTCCAAGTTCTTCACAACTGAAATTACACATCAAAGTGAGTGAGTGAAAGTCACTTAGTAGTGTCCAACTTTTTGTGACCCCATGGACCGCAGCCCATCAGGCTCCTCTGTCCCTGAGATTCTCCAGGCAAGGATACTGGAGTAGGTTGCCATTTCCTTCTCCAGGGGATCTTCCCAACCCAAGGATCAAGTCCAGGTCTCCTGAATTGCAGGCAGATTCTTTATTGTCTGAGTCACCAGGAAAGCCCCACACAGCAAATGCCAAACCTAATTTATGCACCATTAAAATTTGTCTTCTATGATTCCTATGACTGGATTATTTTTAAAGGGAGATTACATATATTAAAAATTTCTAATTCTTACCACCTAATGTTGTGTTCTGTAGGTCTGTATTTCCAGGTAACCAGTGTGCTGAAAGCAATGTTCAATCTACACTTGAAATTCACCACAGAATTTTGGGAAAAAAAAATGTGATGTTAAAAATGAAGAGAAGAGAAAGCCATATAGCATCACAATTCCTATAGAGAAAAAAATTACCTTGCTAAGAACACCATATCTAATGGTCTTTAAATCAAAAGAAAAAATGCAAAGTAAAACGACATTAATGATGGCTTCCCGACTATACCTCCAAATCCTAATGGCATGTAATACAGTACAGCAAAACATTAATATTATACTAACGTTGAGACTCACATTGAGAGTCTTAGAAAGTGTATAATGTACTGCTAACCTAAAATGAAATAAATTTCCCTCAGGACTAACCCAGAAGAGCTTTATGACCCAACTGAGTAAAACCATGCACATAATTCTCCTTTGAGATTTACAGATTCCCTAAAATTCCTATAATTCTAAGTGCAGCAAAAAGGACAAACTGACGTTTCCTTTACTGCCAGAGCAAGTTCACAAGTATTCCTATTCTCCACAGTTCAAATATATATCCTATATAACCCAAATGAAAAAAAAATCTATTTCCTCTCATCTATTCAGCACTTTATTTAGATACAATTTCAAAGATACAAACAAGTTATAAGAACAGTCAAAGGAATTTCATATACTCATTACTCAGATTCACTAATGGCTAACATTCTGCCCATTTGTTTTATCATTAGTTCCCTCTCTCCATCTCTCACGTGAACATGTGAGCATGTGTGTGCGCATGGGTGTAGACACACTCTCACACACACACACACACACACACACACAAAACAGGCATGATCATTTCTATTACACTTAAATATCTGGTGTATGTCTTAAGAACGAAGTTTTTTTTTACAAAACAATATTATAGTTATCCACATAAAGGAGGTTAACATGTATATACTGTTTAATAAACACATATATTTCAATCTATAAATGCAAATTCTCCCAGTGTACAATTCAGTCTTTTATCAGTTAACTGCATTCAGTTGTCATGTTTCTTTAGCCTTCTTTAATTCTTTAATCTGGAACAATTTCCAGCCTTATCTTCTCTCATGACATTGCCACTCTTGAGGAATAACTATTCCTCATTTGAAGTTTATACAATATGGCTTCATGACGGGATTCAGGTATTAATTCTTAGAATACTGTAAGCCAAAGGTCAGCAACTTATGTTCCATGGGCCAAAGCTAGCCAGCCACTCATTTTCATACACAAAATGTACTGACACACAGATATATCCATTCATTTACATACCATCCATGGCTTGCTTTCAAACTTCAATGGAAGAATTGAATAAATCAGAGACTGTATGATCAACAAAGCCTAAAATATTTACTATGTAAGTCTTTACAGAAAAAGTTTACAGAACTCCGTAATGTTTCTTTTAGCAGGTACCATATCCAGAGGCACATAATGTCCAATTTCCCATGGCTTCCAATGTTAATTTTCATTGCCTGACAAGGTTCTAATGGATTTTTACAGTACATAGTTACTATTTTTCCCCTGAACCCAATGAACAATCTGTGGGAAAGACATCTAAATATCATGCACATCACATTAAAAATTTGTTCCCACCCCCAAAGATTTGGCATTCATTGCTGATTCTTTCCTAAATAAATTTTTACTGTGATTGTCACCAAAAAAAATGATTTTTCAACTTTAGCAATGTCAGTCAGCATTCCATGTAGGAAAGAGGCATCCCTTCTCCTCTATTTAAGTCTGTCAGTTTGTGTAGGTTCATGAATTCCTGTGTTTTCAATGGTTCATAAATTATTCTAATTACTCTAAATTATTCTGATGGGCTTCCCTAGTAGCTCAGCTGGTAAAGAATCCGCCTGCGATGCAGGAAACCCCTCGTTCAATTCCTGGATTGGCAAGATCCACCAGAGAAGGGATAGGCTACCCACTCCAGTATTCTTGTGTTTCGCTGGTGGCTCAGTTGGCAAAGAATTCACCCGCAGTGCAGGAGACCTGGGTTCGATCCCTGGGTTGGGAAGATCCCCTGGAGAAGTGGTTGGCTACACACTCCAGTATTCTGGCCTGGAGAATTCCATGGACTGTATAGTCCCTGGGGTTGCAAAGAGTTGGACACAACTCAGTGACTTTCACTTCACTTTTCTTTCTGATGCTCAAATTATCCTGGATATATCCAGGGAACCCCTTCAAGCTGATCTCTATGTTCTTTTGACATATTTTTTTTTACTTAACATAACAAGATATAACAGGCTTATCTTTATATTTCCCTACCACAGCCCTGAAATCAGCCATTTCTCCAAGAAGCCCTGCTTCTTTTGGTAAAAATGTTATTACAAACTCCATCTGGGAATATGGGTGACCAATGTGTTCACGATTACTGGGGTGTCTTCACATCTAGACCCTTTCTGAAGAATTAATAAGTACCTATAACTATCTACCTTCTAATCACAAACTCACGCCAATACCTCCAATTTCAATCCATCTTGGCATCCTTCCTTGCCTTCCACATTTCTTATTTGTATCTCCTGTCTTCCATATCAGGAACTCTAGCTCCCAATAATATCAACACATTTACTCATTCTTTCAATCTAACCATACATCTAAAATAATTTTAGAACTGCTTTACCAAGCCCTTCAAAAAACAAACCTACAAGACTTGTTAGCAGTTCTTCCTCACATTCACAAATATACTAAAGGCAAACAAATATCACTTTAAAAAGTCTCTTGGATTAGTTCATTTCTCCCCTTTCAGCGTTTAACTATACTATTCATTTGAAATACAGATGGGCTCATTAGTTTCAGTTTGCATACTCTAGAGTTTTGTTTTCTTTTCTTCTTTTCCTTGTTTACTTAATTTTTATATATAGATCATATATGTTTCTAATGACAATATGCTTTTAAAACTCCAAACTATTTTTTAAAAAATACGAATTAAGGGAAATATATTTTCATTTCCTATCCTTTCCACTGCATTCTCTGCTGCCCCTTGTAAGTAATCAACATCACTGTTTTCTGGTCTATCCTTCTGGTGGTTTTTGCTCCTATAAACAGGCATAAGTATGTTTTCTGATTTCCCTTACTTCACTAATACACCAAAAGTAGTAATTATATATATTATAGATCTTAGCGATGCTTTACTGTGACTGTGCTACTAAGTATGGTTATCATCTTGATTTTACACACTTTCATCAGCCTTTTTGGAGAAGGAAATGGCAAGCCACTTCAGTATTCTTGCCTGGAGAATCATATAAACAAAGGAGCCTGGTGGGCTACAGTCCATGGAGTCGCACAGGGTCAGACACGACTGAGTGACTAACACACATACATATATATTATATACTTAGTCACAATATATCTGTAAATCACTCCATTTGATTTCAAAGAGTTCATCATTATTTTCTACAAGTGCATGACCACTAATGTGGATGTACTAGTTTATCCATCACTTTCTTAGTTTTATCATTGAAGGAGTCTCCAAATAATGTTACCGTGAGTAACCGTGTACATACCAAAAAAAAAAAATCTGCAGGATAAATTCCTTGGAATGAAATTGATATGTATTTTTATTGGAGACTTAAGGGATTTTAAAACACAGCCCAAATTCTCTTCAATGCTTACCACTAAGAAGGAGAATCTATGAGCCCTCCCTCTGAATCAAAAGTCTATGACTGCTTCAGTTGAGAGAATACGGACGTGATGTTATGGGACTTTTAAGGCTCTGCGTTAAAAGATATGCAGTTTTTGCCTGATTTTTGTGGATGCTTGATCTTCTGATGTTCCCTCTCAGGACACTTCTTTTCAAACTCAGCTGGCATGCTGAGAAGTCCAAACTATATGCAGACTGTGTAAGTAACCTAAGAACTGTCCCATTTGAGCTTAGCTTTCAATCATCTCAACTGCAGCACAATATATATGAGTGAAAAGGCCACAGATGATACCAGCACCGCCCCCAATCAAGTCACCCCAGCTGTCTGGGCCCACCCAGCCGAGGTCTCAGATATCACAGAAATGGGGATATGGTTCATTTATTTTCATTCATATTAATACAGCTGATTAGTGCTAAAAATATTCCTCTGAAGACTGCTTTTAAAAGTATCTCACAGATTATCATACATGTTGCTTTTACTGTCATTATTTTTCAGTAATTTTATAATTTAAATTTGCATTTATTTCTTCTTTCATCCAACAGGAAGGCTTTATTTAATATGCAGGTATTTAATTTCAACATTTGTACCTTTTGGAAACTACTGTTTTCTTTATACCCTAATATATGGTCAACTCACTTTTTGCAAGTTTTCTGTGTTTAGCTGGAGAGATAACATTGTCTGTAATCAGGCTGTATTGCTTGACATTTATTTGTGTGTGTGTGTGTCTGTGTGTGTATTTTTTTGTCCTCTTAAGTACTGAAAGTAATGCCTGACTTGTTTGCTAATGACAGTGATGCTATCTATTTCTTTGCATCACCTGTAATTTCAGTTTTGTATAGGTGGTTGCTGGGTTATTTGGTGTACTGATATTCTTGTCATATATTATATCATTATGGTGAATTGTGGGTTTTTTATCTTAAGGTGTTCTTATGTAATGTTTTGGTGATCTGATTTCTACTTTCTCTGATTGAGGATCACAGCCCCTCTTTCTCACTGTATCCATTTTCCCTAGTAAATCTTCCTTTGTCCCTTCATTTTAGTCTTTCTGAATCAACATGTTTCAAGTGCATCTTCTATGACCAGCATAGAGTTGAATTTTGCTTTATGCACCAATGTGAATATGTTTTCTTTGAAGAGGCAACTTAATCTCATCCATATTTATTGATAATATTATGTTGGAGCTCAACTCTGTCATACTAGTTTATAATTACTGTGTGATTTAGGATGTGTTTTTCTGAGGTTTTTTTCTATCTGCTATTTTCTTTTATTGGTATTTAAGAAAATTTCTGTTTTTGCTCTAGTGGTTTCCTCTATGTTCATACCTTCACAGTGGCCTTAATTCTCTCCTTTCCTACTTAACTTTTAACATTTGCATCTCAGTTTTAATCTTAAGTATCCCAGGAACAACAGTAATCAAAAGTAGAAAAATAAGAAACAATAATTTATAGAAAACTAATTTATATTCACTAAGTAGTGAAAAACTACTTCTTGAAAATATCAGTAAGAACTTAAATATAGAAAAAAAAAAAAGTGAAACTGTGAGTTGCTCAATCATCTGACTCTTTGAAATTCCATGGACTGTAGCCCACCAGTTTCCTCTGTCCATGGAATTCTCCTGACAAGAATACTAGAGTGGGCAGCAATTCCCTTCTCCAGGGGAGACCCAGCTATTGAACCTAGGTCTCCTGCACTGAAGGCAGATTCTTTACCTTCTGAGCCACCAGGGAAATGAAAGTGAAAGTGAAAGTGAAAGTCGCTCAGTCATGTCCAACTCTTTGCGACCCCATGGACTATACAGTCCATGGAATTTTCCAGGCCAGAATACTGGAGTGGGTAGGCTTTCCCTTCTCCAGGGGATCTTCCCAACCCAGGGATCAGACCCAGGTCTCCCACATTGCAGGTGGATTCTTTACCAAATGAGCTATCAGGGAAGCCCAAGCCATCAGCAAAGCCAATATCAAATAAATGTTGGGTCATAAATACACTAAAAGATTAAAATACATTGCTCACTCATTAATCTTTGAGCTTGAAAAAATTATTTAGGGCATTAACAGTCATATATGAAGAGTCATCATGTGAAGAGTCATAGTCTGAGACAAAAGTAGATGATCTATTCCATTATCATTACAGGCATAAATGAAAAAAACTACATTCCCAGCTGTGTTCAATAAAAGCTAAAAACAGGCTACTATGATGCTGCTTCCAGTCTTATCTTATGTTTCCTTTAAATGTGATAAAATAATTTGGGCACTACCATAAGAATACAGAAAGATGACAATATATTTCACTGTAGCACCATCCTTCTAAAAAACTTATTTTCTTGGTAATTTAATTTTTTTAGCACAGCTGGGAATAACTGATGAGCAATGAATTCCTAGAATAAAGTAACAAAATATTTCAAAATATAGGAAAAATAAGAACACTAAGATCCCACATGTATCTAGATTTGTAGAAGGGTCCAACAGATCCATCTAGGTAATTACAATAGAATATTTTACTTCACATTTTTAAAATAAGTGGAAGTTCTCTTTGTTCTCTGGAAGCCTTCTAAGAAAGAATGAAATTTATGAAACAACTTCATAGATAACTGTGTGTATGCTTAGTCGCTCAGTCATGTCCGACTCTTGCGACACCATAGACTATAGCCTGCCAGGTCCCTCTGTCCATGGGATTCTCTAGGCAAGAATACTGGAGTGGGTTGCCATTTTCTTCTCCAGGGGATCTTCCCAACCCAGGAATTGAACCCAGGTCTCCTGCACTGCAGAAAAACTCTTTACCAACTGAGCTACAAGGGAAGCCCCATCATAGATAGTTGAAGTGAAGTGAAGTGAAAGTCGCTCAGTTGTGTCCGACTCTTTGTGACCCAATGGACTTGAGCCCTCCAGGCTTCTCCCTGGAATTCTCCAGGCAAGAATACTGGAGTGGGTTGCCATGCCCTTCTCCCCATAGATAGTTAGGTCTGCTCAAAAAAGAAACTAAAAAACTAAAACTGGGTCCAACTGACCCATACAGTATACCAAGCATTAAACATTATCGCGTCTATTATCCTACCTATTATCTACACAACAGTCCAGTTTCTTTTTCTGCTTTCCCCTTTCTCTTTCTTCTCCTCTCACTTTTAGTTGCATTCTTTCTACTTAGAACATAGTAACAACATTTGCATACTATTCATCTACTGACATCCCCACCACTCTTGTTTTACTCTTAGCTCTAAAATTAAATACATGAAATGTTCTCTATCCGTTTTTTATCTGAAGTGTTCCCATTCACCTCCTCATTAAATATCAGTAAAACCTATACACACACTTAAATTTTACTGATACCTACATATATATATATATGGTACCTATATACATATATCTTTCATATATATAATATATTTACATCAGTTCGGTTCAGTTCAGTCGTTCAGTCATGTCCGACTCTTTGCGACCCCATGAATCGCAGCACGCCAGGCCTCCCTGTCCATCACCAACTCCCGGAGTTTACTCAAACTCATGCCCACCGAGTCAGTGATGCCATCCAGCCATCTCATCCTCTGTCGTCCCCTTCTCCTCCTGCCCCCAACCCCTCCCAGCATCAGGGTCTTTTCCAATGAGTCAACTCTTCGCATGAGGTGGCCAAAGTATTGGAAGTTTCAGCTTCAGCATCAGTCCGTACAATGAACACCCAGGACTGATATCCTTTAGGATGGACTGGTGGATCTCCTTGCAGTCCAAGGGACTCTCAAGAGTCTTCTTCAACACCATAGTTCAAAAGCATCAATTTTTCAGCACTCAGCTTTCTTCACAGTCCAACTCTCACATCCATACATGACCACTAGAAAAACCATAGCCTTGACCAGACGGACCTTTGTTGGCAAAGTAATGTCTCTGCTTTTTAATATGCTATCTAGGTTGGTCATAACTTCCCTTCCAAGGAGTAAGCGTCTTTTAATTTCATGGTTGCAGTCACCATCTGCAGTGATTTTGGAGCCCCAAAAAATAAAGTCTGACACTGTTTCCACTGTCTCCCCATCTATTTCCCATGAGGTGATGGGACCAGATGCCATGGTCTTAGTTTTCTGAATGTTGAGCTTTAAGCCAACTTTTTTACTGTCCTCTTTCAGTTTCATCACGAGGCTTTTCAGCTCCTCTTCACTCTCTGCCATAAGGGTGGTGTCATCTGCATATCTGAGATTATTGATATTTCTCCCAGAAATCTTGATTCCAGCTTATGCTTCTCCCAGCCCAGCATTTCTCATGATGTACTCTGAATATAAGTTAAATAAGCAGGGTGACAATATACAGCCTTGACGTACTCCTTTCCCTATTTGGAACCAGTCTGTTGTTCCATGTCCAGTTCTAACTGTTGCTTCCTGACTTGCATACAGGTTTCTCAAGAGGCAGGTCAGGTGGTCTGGTATTCCCATCTCCTTCAGAATTTTCCACAGTTTATTGCGATCCACACAGTTGAAGGCTTTGGCGTAGTCAATAAAGCAGAAATAGATGTTTTTCTGGAACTCTCTTGCTTTTTCGATGATCCAGCAGATATTGGCAATTTGATCTCTGGTTCCTCTGCCGTTTCTAAAACCAGCTTGAACATCTGGAAGTTAACGGGTCACTTATTGCTGAAGCCTGGCTTGGAGAATTTTGAGCATTACTTTACTAGCGTGTGAGATGAGTGCAATTGTGGGATAGTTTGAGCATTCTTTGGGATTGCCTTTCTTTGGGACTGGAAATGAAAACTGACCTTTTCCAGTCCTGTGGCCACTGCTGAGTTTTCCAAATTTGCTGGCATATTGAGTGCAGCACTTTCACAGCATCATCTTTTAGGATCTGAAATAGCTCAACTGGAATTCCATCACATCCACTAGCTTTGTTCGTAGTGATGCTTTCTACGACCCACTTGACTTCACATTCCAGGATGTCTGGCTCTAGGTGAGTGATCACACCATCGTGATTATCTGGGTCATGAAGATCTTTTTTGTACAGTTCTTCTGTGTATTCTTGCCACCTCTTCTTAATATCTTCTGCTTCTGTTAGGTGGACATCACCAAATGGTCAACACCGAAATCAGACTGATTATATTCTTTGCAGCCAAAGATGGAGAAGCTCTATAAAGTCAGCAAAAACAAGACCAGGAGCTGACTGTGGCTCAGATCATGAACTCCTTATTGCCAAATTCAGACTTAAACTGAAAAAAGTAGGGGAAACCACTAGACCATTCAGGTATGACCTAAATCAAATCCCTTGTGACTATACAGTGGAAGTGAGAAATAGATTTAAGGGACTAGATCTGATAGACAGAGAGCCTGATGAACTATGGACAGAGGTTCATGACATTGTACAGCAGACAGGGATCAAGACCATCCCCATGGAAAAGAAATGCAAAAAGGCAAAATGGTTGTCTGAGGAGGCCTTACAAATAGCTGTGAAAATAGGTATCAGTAAAAGTTAAATATGCATGTGTATATCTTACTGATATTTAATATCTATACAAAAAACTGCAATATCATAAATATATTACCACTTCATTAGATGGAGCTATTCTCTAGGATGAATTGAGTGGTGACAACATAGACTATGGCCTACCAAGCCTAAACTACTTTCTAGCTAAACCTATAAAAAAAAAAAATCCACAATTTCTATTTTAATAAAAATGGTAATGGCCCACATGTACAGAATTACCTGAGTTTGGCCATGTTCAAAATGTTTTTTCTATAGGTTTGACACATGAAAAACTATTTGGCAAAACATAAAAACCTTTAAAACTCAACATTCAGAAAACTAAGACCATGGCATTTGGTCCCATCACTTCATGGCAAACAGATGGGGAAACAATGGAAACAGTGACAGACTTTATTTGGGGGGGCTCCAAAATCACTGCAGATGGTGACTGCAGCCATGAAATTAAAAGACGCTTATTCCTTGGAAGAAAAGCTATGACCAACCTAGACAGCATATTAAAAAGCAGAGACATTACTTTGCCAGCAAAGAGCCATTGAGTCAAGGATATGGTTTTTCCAGTAGTCATGTATGGACGTGAGAGTTGTACTAGAAAGAAAGTGGAGCACCAAAGAATTGATGCTTTTCAACTGTGGTATTGGAGAAGACTCTTGAGAGTCCCTTGGAGGGCAAGGAGATCCAACCAGTCCATCCTAAAGGAAATCAGTCCTGAATATTCATTGGAAGGACTCATGCTGAAGCTGAAACTCCAATACTTTGGCCACCTGATACAAAGAACTGACTCATTGGAAAAGACCCTGATGCTGGGAAAGATTGAAGGAAGGAGGAGATGGGGATGACAGAGGATGAGATGGCTGGATAGCATCACTGACTCAATGAACATGAGTCTGAATAAACTCTGGGAGTTGGTGATGGACAGGGATGCCTGGTGTGCTGCAGTCCATGGGGTCGCAGAGTCGGACACAACTGAGCGACTGAACTGACTGAACTGAAAAACCTTTAGCTTATATTTTCTTTCCTTAAATTTCTTGAAATATTTGTTCCATGGCTGCCATAAGTTTCAAGCTGTTAATCTAATCTCTTGCCCTTGTACGATAGTTCATCTTTCTGCCTAAAGAGCCTAGGAATTTTCTTTCATTATCTTTAAAAATATAGTATTTTTACCAAAATGTCTCAAAATTGCTGCTGTGGGTAAATTTTACTGGACACCCAATCCAAAAGTTTATAAACAGGAGAATGGATAGGCAAATCACAGAAGAGTCAGACAATGAAAGACATCAAAAAAGTTAACTATAGGAATACAAAACAACATGAATTAATCCTGGGAATACACTGGTGAAAGAAATAAAATAAAACCACAGAAAACTGCGTAAAATATTATTTCTGCTTTATAAAAATTAAAATATAAATAAGCAAAATGATATCCCATATAAGCATACATGTATATGTGATAAAGCTCTCTTTTTAAAATAAAAAAAAGTGCATTTTAAGAAATTCTGGATTTCACTAATGGAAAGCAGAAAACTTGTTTTTAAATAAAAAAAATATGAACATGAACTATTATAAATAGAAAACTTAAAAGAACACAACAAATTGTTATTTAAAAAAAAAATAAATATCCTCTTATCAGGTATGTACTTTTAAGGGTGATTTTGCTAGCAAGACATGACTACTTACTTGTATTTTGATGACATAATAACCAAATAAAGTTGAGTCAGAGTAAACATAAGAAGAAAACTTAAAAGAATATTCAACAAATGTTTGTTTTTCAGTAATTAAAAAGTAATAAATTGGCAGCTAAGAATGCTGCTTATTTTAAAAGTTAGAATAGTTAATGCTCTTGAAAACTGTTAAGCAAATATATCAATCTTTAACAATAAGAGAAACTAAAATGCCACAGATAGCCACACTAAAATTTAAAAATTCAAGAACAGTAGTAGTAGAAATGGACTAAAGGACCTAGCTCCACCCTCTTTCAAAAGTTTATATTTCTTTTGACATTTTTCTCCATTAACCAAGTGTGAAGTCCTCTCACAAAACACTTCATTCTCCCAACTTCCAGGATCCTAATACCTCAGTACACACCAAGTTCCATTTAGGTTAAAAGTTACATTTGAATCTCTAAGAATGAACAGTAGGTGCAGTCAGTCAGCGGCTGGACAGAAAACACAACATGCTCAAAATGACTAACTGTGAAGAGTCTAATAGGGCTTCCCCAGAGGCTCAGTGGTAAAGAGTCCATCTGCAATGCAGGAGACACAGGAAACATGGGTTCAATCCCTGGGTGGGGAAGATCCCCTGGAGGAGGGCATGGCAACCCACTCCAGTATTCTTGCCTAGAGAATCCCAGGGACACAGGAGCCTGGCGGGCAACAGTCCACAGGGTCACAGAATTGGACATGATTGAAGAGACTGAGTGTGCGCGCGTGTTCAGACACACACATAGAGTCTAATAAAAAGATTATTTACAGAAGTATGTGAAAGTGACAGAGTTGGTCGCACAGTCGTGCCCAACTCTTTGTGACCCTATGGACAGTAGCCCACCAGGCTCCTCTGTCCACGGGATTCTCTAGGCAAGAATATGGGAGTGGGTAGCCATTCCCTTCTCCAGAGGATCTTCCTGACCCTGTCTGAGCCACCAGGAAAGCCCTGCAGAAGTACAACCAGGGTAAAATTCTATCACAGCAGCAAGCCTTTACTCTCCTGTCACATGAAAAAAGCAAGAGGAAGAACATTCTAGAACTCAAAAGAGCAATTGCTATGGGGAAGAACATCTGACAGTGCAGGCTTCAGCAGGACAACACAATTAAACCAGGAAGATCCAGCAGGGAGGGAGGGAGAGGAGAAAAACACCTTAACCTCACCCATCTCCTACCTTCTGATCCCAACTGAAAGCTGGAGGGCACGGGAGCAGAATGAAATGATGAGGATCGATCTGGAGTGACAAATGGAGAACATCAAATCCAGTACAATATGAATCACCATAAAAAAAGAATAAAGTTCATAACTGAAATAATTTGGCTAATACACTTTTTAAAACATTCAGGAAAAGTATAGATTCACTTTTAAGGAATATTCCTGAAAACATTGCACTTTACTAGAAGTACATATACCAAGAGGTATACAGCAGGATTCTACTCCAAAATTAACTTCTTACAATAAGAATACCTTTTTAAAAAAGCAGTATATGTATCATATTCATTTATAAACAAAGAGATGCACAAATTTAGAGGATAATTAAACCATTTCCAGAAAATGAAAAAGGCAGAAGTACAACTGTGGAACACAGAGAGTCTTTCATCATTATGCAATTATAAAGGCCACCTCCACTTTGTTACTTAAACCAAAGTTTATGGAGCGTTTACTGCAAGCTAATTTTCTCATTATACATACTCCTGTTAATTTCTAATAATTTTTTGCATGAAGCTTATTGGTTACTGTCACTCCCAACCCCTTGATAACCAATTATTTTTAGAAGTTTTACTCTAGGGTATTCTGATAAAAAATTTCTCCACCAGATCTATTCACGTGTGCTCCACACACACTATTACCGTATTAAGAATTCTGTTGTTACATTCTGTTATGTTATCTGCACACATTTTAATATAAATCAAGCCACACTCAACGAAACAAATCCTCGGATAAAGAATCGATTGACTTTATAGAGATAGCCCATAGAATTCAAATAGTATATGCTGATTTAAAAGCCTGGGCAACTAAGCTCCATCGCCACTGGTACATGCCTTACTAACAGACCCTTTAATGGGGGCCTTCTCACACCTGCATCACTTCTCAAATCCCTTGAGTGATACCTGCACCTTCCAAGTAAAATTCACCTGAATTCTTATTTCATGGTCTGCTTCTGTGAAAACCCAGTTTTTAAAGCATCCTACATTTCCTGCCGCTAAATTTCTTTGCTCTTCTTCACAAGCAAATTTCCTTGAAAGAGCTGGCTTTGCCCACTGTATCAGATTCCACTCCTCTCATTCAGTTTTAAATCCAATTCAGCCAGGCTTTTAACCCCACCACTACACTAAAACTGCTCTTGTCAAGATCACCAAAGATTTGCACAGTACTAAGTTTACTGGTCAGGCCTTTGTAATTATTCTACCTGACCCATCAGCAGAGCAGCATTTGGCACAGTTGATTACTCTCCTGTTTAATAATCTTTCATCACTTAGCTTTTAGCTCACTGTACTCTTTCTTGCTTATTTCCTTCTTCTCCCTTACCTCTTATTATTGGAACAACCTAAGGCTCAATCATTTTCTCCTTTCTATCTAAACCCACTTCCTTAGTGATCTGATCCAGTTTCATGGCTTTACATGCCATTCAAATGCCAAGAACTCTCAGATTTACATCTCCAGCCCAGATCTCTCTCTGGAACTCCAAATAGCCAACTGACTACTTGAAGATTTCACTTTAACGTCTAATGGATATCTCACATAAAACATGTCCACGCTGAACTCCTGACATTCAAACCACCTTCACCTCAAACCTGCTTCAGAGACTCCTACATGTCAGTCAATGGCAACTTCACCTTTCCAGCGGCTCATGCCGAAAACTCTAGAATCATCCCTGACTCACCATTTTTCCTCAGACTCTACATCCAAACTCTAAGAATAACTACTTTGTAATACATCATAAGGGGCTACCCTGGTGGTTCAGTAGTAAAAAAAACCTGCCTGCCAATTGCAGAAGATGTAAGAGATGCGGTTCAATCCCTGGGTCCGGAAGATTCCCTGGAGAAGGAAATGGCAATCCATTCTAGTATTCTTGTTGGGGAAATTCCATGGACTGAGGAGCCTGGTGGGCTCATATATAAGCCTACCTATTATGTTTATGTTTTACTGTCTGTATATTCCTGTTAGAAATAAGTTCTACAAAGAGAAGGACAAACACCTGGTGTATCCTTTGCTGAGAAGCCTTACTGCATATCTCTGGAACCAAGTGGAACAAAAATTGAGCTTCAATAAGCTACAAAGTTGACACAATATTTGAAGGTGCTCCAGCAGAGCAGATACTCTAAAACTCAGAAATACCAATGACTGTACCTAAGACTTTTAACTACAGTCTCAAGAACTAAAAGATATTCTGCAGTCTTTCAGATATTTTTCAAAAGTAATGTTCAAATTAAGATAATTAGAGGTAAGTTAACCAGATAGTTCCTTTGTTCTAAATCATATTACAAAAATCTCAGAGAAGATGCATAGTACTAATCACAGAGCCAAAGATACTTCAGAATTATCTGCAGTATTATTAGAAATTGAGTAAGTGGTCACTTGGAGTATGCTAATTGAAAGTTTTTGATCTTTTTTTTAAATTTCTACATAATGGTTAAGACCATCCTTTGAGTATATTTCAGAGTAAATTTTTATCTAGTAAAATGCCCTGTTTTCGTGGATGACTATGCTGTAACTTCAGCTTTCTTTTCAGCTACCCTCACTGCAATGCTGGCTGAAGAGATATCCCCTATTTAATTTTTTAAAAAAACACTTTTTTTCTTTGTTATCTAGAAGCTTTAAAAAAGTAAGGATAATCAAAGTAAACCCAATCTACATTTGGGTAGCTAATGCCATCAAAAACTGCCAAGAAAAGACAGCCTAAGTCACATCACAGTATAGTAATTACCACTAAGAATAGAGGGGAAAATGTTTTTAACTCTGCCCATAGAGATAAGCATTCATTTATAACTAAGATAATAAATTATCTCTTTACTTATGTTCAGAGCAACCTTACTTAACTTCATATCATTACCTGAAGTAGAACTTGTCTATGGTATACACAAGCTATGTCTATGGTATCTGTTAGCTATTCTGACAGTCTTTAAACTATATACACCTATTGTTTTGTATTCTTTTCTAAGCATTTTTAAAAGTGGAAGTACTTACAGATTATTTTTTTGACATCACATCTTTTAACAATAAGCTACAAATTCAAAATGTTTTAGGAGTAAAGTAATATTAATATTGAGAGTCCCTTGGACTGCAAGGAGATCCAACCAATCCATCCTAAAGGTAATCAGTCCTGGTGTTCATTGGAAGGACTGATGTTGAAGCTGAAACTCCAATACTTTGGCCACCTGATGCGAAGAGCTGACTCATCTGAAAAGACCCTGATGCTGGGAAAGATTGAGGGCAGGAGGAGAAGGGGACAATAGGGGAGAAGATGGTTGGGTGGCATCACCGACTCAATGGACATGGGTTTGGGTGGACTCCAGGAGTTGGTGATTGACAGGGAGGCCTGGCATGCTGTGGTTCATGGGGTCGCAAAGAGTCAGACACGACTGAGCAACTGAATTGAACTGAACTGAACATTAATATGCTAATTTTATTATTAAGATATAATTTTAGAAAACGATGAACTTTACTTTGTACCTAAATAATTTACAGAATTTTAAAACTACTCAAAATTAGTTTACTATCCCTATAAAACTCATAAATCATGTATTCTTCCCATTTTTATCTTATACTACATTCATAAAGGTGCCTGACAAATAATACAAATAATAGGACAAAAATCAAATAAAAAATTTATCCTTTTGATAAATTTACTCATTGACAGAAATAATATTCTGACTATAGAATAAGCCAAAAAAAACCCTCAATACTTTTAAATTTACCAAAACTACAACTGACCTTCTATAATCAAATTATTCCAAATAAAAACAAATAACAATCTATATTAATATTTGAGATTAGAACAAATTTGTTGTGCCTTCCTAACGTCTGTGGAAGTATAGCCAACACCATGTCTCAGGCCTATCCTTCAATAAAGGGAAATATGTAAAAAGCAAAATGCATTCTGTGAATTGTGAACTATATTCAGATGGCAGATGGGGTGGGGAAGGCATGTGCCAAGCAGGTGGCCTACAGAATTGGTTTTACTGGTCAATACTACAGGTAAATTCACCCTGGAGAAGGAATGGCAACCCACTCCGGTATTCTTGCCTAGAGAATCCCATGGACAGAGGAGCCTGGTGGGCTACAGTCCATGGGGTCGCAAAGAGTCAGACATGACTGAGCAACTAACAGACACACAGGTAAACACATGCAGTTATTGCATCACAGAACTTCTATATAAAGTTAGGATCCATAAAGGGTTTTAACTATTAATGAAAGGTGAGGTTTTAAAATCTTTTCTGCAGAGGCAAACAGAAAAAAAATCTATTTCAGTTTAGGCTCTACACAGAAGAAAAAACTAGTTTGGTTATAGACTAGATATCATGTCACTTTGGGGCATAAATTCATCCTGCAAACAAACTCAAGAAAAAAAAAAACCCACGGGCCAAAACTTTAATTTACTTTGGACCTGGGTTGCTAGGCCCCTAGAAGTCCACACACTCTCTCTCTAGAGCAGGGGTAGGCAGGCTAAGACCCAAGGCTAAGTCTAGAACAAAGCCTCGCCCATCTGTTGATGTCTATCGCTCCTTTTCATGTTATAACAGCAGAGTTGATTGGTTTTGACAAAGACCATGTGGGCCACAAAGCCTAAAATGGTTACTACCTGTCCCTTTATGGAAAAGATTGTGACCCCTTGCATTAAATACTTATAATAATGTCAAATGTGTTCAAAACAAAACAAAACCAATTAAATTAGCAGAAAACAGTAGCCTGTAAATTGGAAGTTGACCAAAGAGTAAAAGTTCTGGTTAACAGTCAACTTAATTAAGTATTCATCTTAAAATTTCAAAAGTCATCACATTATGGTTCAAATTCAAAAGCATGATGATGGTTTAATCCTGAATCTTCCTGTTCTCCCCAAGACATACAAAATAAGGAAAACATGAAGTGGGGGAAGTGAAAGAAAAGGAAATTAAATTTCCAGAGAAACTGGGAATGAAAATAAACTCAACAACTCTAAATCAGATGTGAATGTACAAAAAGTCAATGAAACTAAGAGAACCAGATAGAGAAACCTGCAAGAATGCAGAAAGGAAGACAAGGAACAAGGAACATGGGAGAAACCTAATGGCAGATCTCAAAAATTACCCCTCTCATTCCCACAAAAAATGGGCCCACTCTCCCTCAACATGAGAAAAGCTATAATAAAAAAAAAGACAACAGGTTGCGGATAAGCTCGTGTGCGGTGGCGGAATCAGCTTTGGCTGCAGGGGGAGACTTTGGCGTGATGTCTCACACCATCTTGCTGGTATAGCCTACCAAGAGGCCAGAAGGCAGAACTTACGCTGACTGTGAATCTGTGAATGAGTGCAAGGAAGGTGTTTGTAAAATGTATGAAGACCATCTGAAGAGAATGAGTCCCAATAGCCCCTCTATCACATATGATATCAGTCAGTTATTTGATTTTATTGACGACCTGGCAGACCTCAGCTGCCTTGTTTCCCAAGCTGATACCCAGACATACCAGCCTCATAACAAAGATTGGATTAAAGAGAAGATCTACATGCTCCTTCGTCGACAGGCCCAACAGGCTGGGAAATAGTTGAGTTTGGAAGCATTAGGGGAACGGGGGTGGGCTTGGAACACAGATGTGTGCAGTGTGCTGTAGTGGAAGTTTTGTATTATAGTTATCCTGTTTCCATTTTGGTATACCCTAGCCAGAATTGAATATAGATAAAATGTGATGATCTTGTTCAATCTGAAAACCCCTTTGCCCCCCTACCTCCCCCCTTTTATTTTTACTGAAACATTTTTATGATGATTTAGATGGAAGTTGGTTTTTGTCAGTTAACGTTGGTTCCAGTCCCTCAAACTGTTCATACCTGCTTTATAACATCCACTGTACTAATCCTTCTTCGAAATGGGGTGGGGAGTGGAGGCGCAGTTTAGTTACGTCCTCAAGATAAAAGTCTTGGTGAAAAACAAATAAATGTTCTTTAGTTATTAAAAAAAAAAAAAAGGACAACAAAACACAAAAAATGTACAAAAACCAGATGGGATCACAAGACAAAATCCAACTTTCTCTTGTATACAAGAGATACATTTAAAACAAAGTGATTCTGAATGGTTAACAATAAAGAAATGGGCAAAAATACACCAAGAAAAGACCAACTTGCCGTCCCCCAAAATTCAAGAGCCATAATATTAATAATAGACAAGGTAGAAATCAGATCAGAAAACAATAAACAAACAAAGCACCTTATACTATTAAAAGACACAATTCACAATAAAGATTTAGTAGTTATGAATATCCATGATAGCAAATCCTACAAAGCATAAATTCAAGAATATATAAGAAGATAAAAGCAAAAATAAACTAGTATTTTTATACTTTTATTAACTTTCAGAGCATGATAGATCAAGTTAATATAAAAAATCATAAGTAAGGAAGAGAAGACCTAACCAGGAGCAGTAAAGTAGATTTTAGACAGACTTTATTTTCTTGGGCTCCAAAATCACTGTGAATGGTGACTGCAGCCACGAAATTAAAAGATGCTTGCTCCTTGGAAGAAAAGTTCTGACAAACCTAGACAGCATATTCAAAAGCAAAGACATAACTTTGCCAACAAAGGTCCGTATAGTCAAAGCTATGGTTTTTCTAGTAGTCATGTACAGATGTGAGAGTTGGACCATCAAGAAGGCTGAGCACTAAAGAATTGATGATTTGAACTGTGGAGCTGGAGAATCCTCTTGAGAGTCCCTTGGACTGCAAGGAGAACAAACCAGTTAATCCTAAAGGAAGTCAATCCCGAATATTCATTGGAAGGACTTATGCTGAGGCTGAAGTTCTAAAACTCTGGCTACCTGATGCAAATAGCCAATTCATTAGAAAAGACCCTGAAACTGGGAAAGATTGAAGGCAGGAGGAGAAGGGGACGACAGAGGATGAGATGGTTGGACGGCCTCATTCACTCAATGGACGTGAATCTGACCAAAATTCTGGGAGATAATGAAAGACAAGGAAGCCTGGTGTGCTGCAGTCCATGGGGCTGCAAAAAGTCGAAAACAACTGAGTGACTGAACAACAAAAACAACCTATGTTATATCTTGATATAATAGGATTTACCTCCTTTTCAACTATCTGTGGAACAATTATGAAAACTGGATTCCAAAGAAAATGTGAATAAATTACAAAAAGGAGAAATAATACCCACAATATTCCCTGAACACTATAAAAAAAACAAAAATTCAAAACAAAATTTAAAAAACAACTTTTTTTACATAGAAAATCTGTAACTCTTGCTTAAACAACTCTGGGGCCCATGTGAAAAATGAGCATGACTCACCCACATCTGCTTCATCGCGGGCATGAGTGTTTCTGACAATAAGGCATGTACACAGGCTTTTTTAATGTAGCATTTCTTATTAACGATTACATCCAAAATGTTCCTCTCACCAGAAGTCTCTTTAGAGTTCCTCTATTTTCTCAGTAAAATAAAGTCGTCAACTGAGAGTAATGATGAGGAGTGAACTGTTGGAAGTTTTAAAGGAGAGGAAAATGTATGAAACAGAGCTGTAGAGAGAGTGGGGATTATGAACTTAAAACCTGGTAAGTGAGAAGTACAAAGAGGGCAGCGGGGAGACTGAAAACTTGCCAGGAGGCTCAATGGACTACGGAGGTAAGGGTGAAGAACTGCCAGTCTGGATCCTCTTTGGAAGTAAGCTGGAAACATCAGTAGCACTTGAAGAGTAAGATATCTGAAGTGGAAATTACAGGATTCACTGCAGGTACACAGAGTCAAGGGTACCACAGAATGGAAGGCAAGATCTTTGGAAGAGAGATCAAAAAAGTTGAGAGGCCAGTAGTATTTAATTGGATGTTAATACACCTGACTAACGTATGTGGGACACAGACAGTGAGCCAGAGGCTATATTCTTCCAGGAATTAAGCGCAGTGACCAAAGGAACGACAGAGGAGTGGAAGAAGAAGTAATAGTGTGGTACAGTCTGATGACATAAGATTCAAAGCTGAGTGATTTCAGGGAGGATGGAGTAAAAACAGGAAATGGCAATAAGAGGTAAAGAGGATATTTATATCAATTCTAGCCCAGCTGTACTTTGAGATGAAAAAGAAGGGATCACTAAAAAGGACTGCAGGGGAAACTGGAGTATTCAGGAGGGAGTCCTCTCCTGCACACACAAGCTCTCTCCTGTTGCTGCTAACAGTGATCTGCAAATGAGTCTTCTCACTGAGACTGCACAAGGACTCTAAATAATTGAATACAGTTATCTACACACAAAAGGGCCAGAACCTTGAGTTCATAATTCTGGTCAGAACTAGAAATGGAGTATGTTCTTGAATCTAAATAGCAACCATAGTATATACATAATTGTAGACAAATTAAGGGGGGGAAAAAAGCTTACAACTCTTTGAAAAGTCATAAAGAATTCAAAGAAAGAAAGTACCAGGAAAATAAATTAGAATATTTAACAGTATAGTAGAGAAAGTCATATATGATTGTCCCAGTCACCTTCACACACCAGATATCATCTTTCACAGAAGCCAAAAGACGATCCTTGGGAAGCTTACTTTAGAAGAGTAATACATACACAGAGATACTGCAATAAGATTAGGAACAAAGCCCTGAAAAATGAAAAATCCTGAAGTCATGGAATGCATAGTAAAGATAACTGGGTTAATTTTAGCTCTCAATTCATAAGTAAAATCCAAAGAAATAGCACCATCTATTGGAACTTCTCATATTTAAAAATACACATTCTCAATCCTTAGAAAATGTGTCTATAATGTAACATTTCCACACATTTAGCTAAGAAGATACATATTATAGTGCAATATCTAACACAAAATTTACAAGTTTATATTAAAAAAATACTAATTATTGGATTGTAATTCTAATTTCAAATAACTAATCATTTTGATAAATTCAAATTAATATCTATTAAAGATAAAAATATTCTCAACCAATAAAAAAATAGAGTATAGCTAGATGTTCAAAGTAACTCACAGATATGGTATTCCTGAATGCTGCTTGTATAACCATATATTGCAGAATATCCAAATATTATGATCATGACAACATCTCTACTATCCAACTCCATAATGTGTGCAGAATGTCCCTCCACAGCATACTGCTGACCGTGTCCAAGCACAGTGGGAGTTTTTGTACTCCACGACTGACTGTGTATGTTAAACACCCACAATTCATCCGTGACATTGCCATCACTTGTTTCAATTCTGCCTCCATACATAAAGATGTTTTCCTGTAAATTAAAAAACATATGTTAATACACAACATATTTATATCTTATCAAGATACATGAATTAAAGACTATGTTTAAACATTAAATTTTAGTAATTGCTCACAACATGCATAAGACATAGTTCTTATGTGTAAAAAGTCAAATGGGAACACATGAGCAATGATGATTAATTCTTTTAATTACAAGAAGGGGGGAAAGCCATACTTTCAAAAAGTTACTTTAAGGTGTTTTAATACATATTATATGGCTAATTAACCATCCTAGTTGTTAAGTCCCTAGTTGTTACATCTGAATTTTACCATCTATTTGTACCGCCTTGTGCTAGTCTCATTCACCATTTCCATCAAGCATTGTTCACCAGAAAAGTAGACACTTTTGTGTATATTATGTGGAGTACATTTTTATTACCACTTCTCATGGCTTTAGAGAATACTTTACAGCACTTATAAATTATAAAAATCATATGTGATTAAATCATATGTGATTGAAATGAATGATATATAAATCATTACTATTTCAATAACCTAGAACGAGAAAAGAATTTCTTCAACCTAATAAAGAGCACCTAAGAAAAACGCAAAGCTAATATTGTATTTAACGATAAAAGGCTGGATGTTTCACCACGGTCAGTTATAAAGATGCCTGCTTTTTGCCACTTATATTCAACACTGTACTCAAGATTTTTAGTCTGAGCAAAAATGCAACAACTGAATAAAGGCATCCAGATTGGAAAAGAAGAGTAAAATATTTCTATTTGTAGATGATAGGAATTTGTATATAGAGAATCTTAAGAAATAAAAAATTAGAGTTACTGACTTCAGCAACACTGCAGAATAAAAGATCAATGTCCAAAAAATCAATTTATATTTCTATACACTTGCAGTGAACAATCTAAAAATGAAACTTAAGTAAACAATTCAATTTACAAAGCATCAAAAAGAATAAAATAACTAGGAATAATTTAACAAAGGAAACTCCAAATTTATACTGTGAAAGCTACAAACAACTGAAAAATCTAAATTAATACAAAGACATCCTGTGTTCCTGGATCAGAAGACTTAATATTGTTGAGATTGCAGTATTCTCCAAACTGATCTACAGATTCAATGCAATCTCAGTTCAAATTTCAGATCTGTAGAAACTGACAAGTTGATTCCAAAAAATCATACAGAATTGCAAGAGATACAGAATATTTAAACAACCTTGAAAAAGAAGAATAAAATTGGAGGATTAACACTTTTCAACATTAAAACTTTCTACAAAGCAAAAGTAATCAAGATAGCAAACTACTGGAAAAAAAATAAACACATAAATCAACATAACTGAGAGTCCAGGAAAAAAATCCATATCCTTACAGCTAACTGATATTTGACAAAAGTGCCAAGCCCATTCGATGAGGAAAGACTAGTCCCCTCAACAAATGATGCTAAGAAAAGAAGATAGTTACATGCAGAAAACTGAACCTAAATCCTTACTGCACAGAACATCCAAAACAACTCAAAATGGATCAAAGACCTAAAAGTAAAAGCTGAAAAAACTATAGAACATTTAGAGAAAACACAAGCTAAATATGCATGACCTAGGATTTGACAACATATTCTTAGATATGACACAAAAATCACAAGCAACAAAGAAAAAGTATATATATTGGATTTCATCAAAGTTCAAAACTTCTCTGCTTCAAAAGACACCACCAAGAAAGTAAGAGTTCACAGAACGGGAAGAAATATTTGCAAATCATGTACCTGATAAGGGACCTGTATCTAGAACATATAAAGAACTCTGACACCTCAATGATGTTAAAATGGGCAAAGAACTTAAACAGATATTTCTTCAAAAAAAATACAAATACCCAAAAAAATCACATGACTACTAACATTTGTAGTCAACAGCAAAAGGCAAATCAAACATAAAATACCACTTCATACCCATTAGGATGACTATAATCAAAAAGACAGTAACTAGTGTTGGCAAAGATGTGTAGACATTGGAACCTTCATACAAAACTGGAAATGATACCAAAAGCACAGACAAGAAAAGAAAAAACATATAAATTGGACTATTTCAAAATTAATAACCTGCCCATTAAAGGACACTATCAACAAAGTAAAAAGACAGCCCACAGGATGACAGAAAATATATGCAAATCATAAATCCAGTTAGGAGATAAAATCCAGAATATATAAAGAACTCCTACAACTCAACACCAAAAAAAGAAAAAAAAACTTAAAAACAGGCAAAAGACTTAATATATGTTTCTTCAGAGAAAGCATACAAATAGCCAATAAGCACTTGAAAAGATGTTCAACATCACAAATCATTAGGGAAATACAAATCAAAACTACAATGAGATAGTGCTTTACACGTGCTAGAAATTTTATTATTTAAAAAAGAAAGAAAGAAAGAAAAATAGAAAATAGTAAGTATTAACAAGGATATGGAGGAACTGGAATCCTTGTGCACTGTTGGAAGGAACAGAAAATGGTCAGAGTTTCAGTTTTGCAAGATGAAAAGAGGTCTGGAAATAATGGAAATGACTGTATAACAAGTTGAATGTACTTAATGCCACTAGATGGACGGTACTGTTAAAAATGGTAAAATGGTAAACTTTTGTGATGTGTATTTTATCAAAATTTTTTAAGTGACTGATTTGATGACAAGGTATAAAGTCATGGACAAAAACTCAATCTTCTTTTCTCCCCATGTTCAATGGAGGAAAACAATATGGCAGTTCTTAAAAAAAAAAATTAAAAATAGAATTACCATTAAATCTAGGAATTTCCCTTCTGACTATCTATTCAAAAGAACAGAAATCAGGGACTTGAGCAGACAGTTGCATACTCATGTTCACAGTAGCACTATTGATACTAGACAGAAAGGTGAAAGCAACCCAAGTATATACTGATGGATGAATGGATAAACAAAATGTAGTGTATACATACAGTGGAATATTATTCAGCCTTTAAAAAAAAGAAGTGAAAAAAATTTTAAAAAGAAGGAAATTCTGACACGTGCTATAAGACAGATGTATCTTGAGGACATTGTGCCAAGTAAAATAAGCTGGTCATTATATAAGCCAGTCATTTATTAATCATTAAATACTGTATGATTCCATTTATATAAGGTACCTAGAACAGTCCAACTCACAGAGACAGAAAGCAGAAGGGTGGTTTGCCAGGGGCTGGGGAAGGGGGGAAATGTGGAGTTACTATGTGGGTACAGAGTTTTAGTTCTGCAAGATGAAAAGAAGTCTGGAAATAATGGAAATGACTGTACAATAATTTGAATGTACTTAATGCCACCGGATGGACTGTATTGTTAAAAATGGTTAAAATGGTAAACTTCTGCTATGTGTATTTTATCAAAAATTTTTAAGTGATTGATCTGATGACAAGGTATAAAGTCATGGACAAAAACTCAATCTTCTTCTCTCCCCATGTTCGATGAAGGATAGCATTAAAATCTATTTTTTTACTAAAATAGTATAAAAAAATCTATGACACTTCAAATTATTGTGATTCATCTGATCTCTTGTTTTCATTAAGTATTTGAAATAAATCTGAGATTTAGTATTTTTTTCTCTAAGGCTAATTTTAAAAAAAAGATTAATATTTAAAGCAGGATCCATACCTGATACAAAGCAAGAGAATGCCCATATCTCTGGAGAGGTCCCCTTGATACAGCTCCTACATTCCATATACTGCTTTCTAAATTGTAACTAAAAACAAGAAGAAAATAAATATAACTTCATAAGCTAAGATTCATTTTAGGGTTTTTAATTTGCATATGCTTTATTTGTATTTAAATATTCATTAAGTTCAAAAACAATTACAAATAAACTCATAATTTCATATACCATATTAGAAATTTTTAATAAAGACTCATTCAACATATACCTACTCTAAATTAGGATTCAATCATCTGAATATGTAATATGCATTAACTCGACTAGGCTATTTATTACTGGAATTATTCTGTTCAGCTTAATCATTTGAACCAGTTGATTAACCTAAACAATAGTGAGCTCTTCTACACTTTTAAAGTCACATGGGCCTCTTTGTTGCCTCTTGAAATCTCCAAGCAGCATCTACCTTAAGGCTTTTGTCTGGCTCTTTTCTCTGCCTCCAGATAACTGCACCACCAACATCTGACCTCCTTCAAATCTGCTTAGTTCTCATCTTTCTCATGAAGTCTACCTTAACCACTGCGTTTATAACTGCAACTCCCTCCCCTTCAGCATTCCTAATTTCTTACCCCTGCTACCTATTTTCGGAGAAGGCAATGGCACCCCACTCCAGGACTCTTGCCTGGAAATGCCATGGGCAGAGGAGCCTGGTGGGCTGCAGTCCATGGGGTCGCTAAGAGTCGGACACGACTGAGCGACTTCACTTTCACTTTTCCCTTTCATGCATTGGAGAAGGAGATGGCAACCCACTCCAGTGTTCCTGCCTGGAGAATCCCAGGGACGGCGGAGCCTGGTGGGCTGCCGTCTATGGGGTCGCACAGAGTCGGACAGGACTGAAGCGACTTAGCAGCAGCAGCTATCTATTTTGCTGTCTATCTATATCCGTCTGTGTATACATGCGCATATACATAATTCACTTTGTTGCTGTTGTTCAGCAGGTAAGTCACGTCCGACTCTTTGCAACCCTACGGACCGTAGCCCGCCAGCCTCCTCTGTCCATGGGATTCTCCAGGCAAGAATACTGGAGTGGGTTGCCATGCCCTTCTCCAGGGGATCTTCCTGACCCAGGGATCAAACCCAAGTCTCCTGCTTGCCAGGCAGATTCTTTACCACTGAGCCACTTGGGAAGTCCTGTATACTTGTCTATCACGTTACTTACATTTTTTTTCTAATTGTCTATCTTTACTCACTACCTTCACAAAGACAGGACATTCATCATATCCACTGATATATCCCAAGCTGTTATTGTTCAGTCACTAAGTTATGTTTGACAATTTTGCAACCCTGTGGACTATAGCCTATCAGGCTCCTCTGTCCATGGGATTTCCCAGGCAAAAATACTGGAGTAGATTGCCATTTCCTTTCTCTAGGCAATCTTCATGACCCAGGGATCGAACCCACATCTCCTGCATTGCACATGGTTTCTTTATCACTGAACCACCTGAGATGTTCCATATCCCAAGTACTAAGCACATAATGTGTTCAAAACAATTTGCTATGCCCATGATGACAAGTTAATTTTCACTAATGTCAATGAATAAATATTCTGTAAAATACTCTCTAATAGACACTAATACAGAACGTTTACATCATTTACTGAATAATTTGTCTTAAATGTAACATGTACACCTCAATTAAATTCTATTATAGAAGATTAATCAACTTATTACTGACACCATCACTTCTAAAAAGCTTTTTAAACATCCTTACCTACAACTAAACCGCCTTCAGAATAATGAAAAAACATTCTCTAACCTGTGAAAACAGCAACAAAGTTACTTCTAATCTTATACCTCTAGTTTACTACAAAACTAAATAAACACTGTAACCAAAAGAAACAGGTTTCAGACAAAAAAATTATAAACTATCTGGTTCAAATAGAAAATATATATTTAGGAGAATATAAGCAAAATTCGTCACTTAATTTAAAATGTGCTATTTAACTTGTACACAAACTTTTAAGATTTCCAAGTTTCCTTGACAACTATACTGTCTTCACAACTCTACTTTGCAAATACCACAATTTAATACAAAATTGACTCTATTTTCACAAACTTTTCATTTTCATGAATCATGGTTAACTTCCTTTTCTTTTCCACATTTAAATCTCAGTTCCTCAAGTTCTTTGCATATCTTAATAATCCTATCAATTCTCTTTCAGTTCTTTCTACTATATTTTCTTTCATTGCTACAGGATATTGAAGGAAATTGTTATCCTTCACTTATTAAATGTTTACTTAAAATTCTTCCTCCCTCTCTTCAGAATTTATTTTACACTTTGATTCTGGTCATACTCAATCATAGTTTTAAAGCAATCTCCTCTTAAATACAGAATTTTTTAATCTCCTAAATTAATAGGGCTAATATATTCACAAATAGGGTTTATAGATACAGAATGCCCAGTTAAAACTGAATTTCAAATAAACCACAAATTTTTAGTATAAGTATGATCCATGCAACACTCGAGAAAAAACTGAAAAATAAAATAAAATTACAAAAGTCCTATTCATACTAAAAAATTATTCACTATTGATCTGAAATTCAAATTTAACTGCGTGTCCTGTATATTTATCTGCTAAATATAGCAACCCTTTTGGGGCATACACCATATGGTACACTGTCCAAGGACATTTCCAACTGCTTGATGCCCAAGTTGCACCAGTCGTTACATATTATGAATATGACCCCTGAAAACAACACTGATAATCAAATTATTCTTATTCCCTCTTTTATTCTGTTATTGAATAGTTCATAAAATACAATCACCAGATGAAAAAAATCAGATAAAGCTGGCATCCATGCAACCCTCCTTATCATCCAATTATGCAAAGGACAATCTTCACTGAGTCCACAGTAAATCAATAACCTATCTTACAACACTGGTACCGCTCTACCAATAAAAGTTTGCAAAGTAAATGCAGAGTAAAAGTTTAGGCAAATTAAAATTTGAGGAAAAAACTGAAAGTATTCTTATAAGTAATTATACTTCATTCTGAAAAAATAAAAGGTGACCAGGATTCACAAAGGCCAATATAGGCCTGGCCTGGCCTTATTTAAAGCTAACACTTTCTTATTCAGAATTTAATAAAAGCACTCTAGAAAGTTAATGAAATGTCTACATAGAACAAACATATATGCACAGTGACAAATAACTTTTGGATATACTGAGTTTATATATTCTTGAATCAGTCCCATGTGGAAAACAGATACTATTACAAAGAAAACCATTCATAAATCGGCATAGCAATAAGACATTTAGGATAGTCTTCATCATCCAAAAATACCCAGCTTAAAAAATAGATTGCAAAAATATGGGGAAAAAACTTACTTCAAGACCATTTGAAAAGAACTGTAGTTAAAAGTATATCCACCGATCACCCACATAAATTTCCCATGTAAAACAGCTTTATGGGAAGCCCGACCTACGGAAGGACTGAAGGGTTTAACATTTGGCAGAATCCAGTAAGACTCAGTGGAAGGAACATTCAAAGAACAATCAGGACCTATTTAAAAGAAAAATCAAACAATGCAGTGCATTAAACAAAGACCTTCGACTACAGAAATAGAACATATGGGTTAAGAGAATTTAAGAATTCAATGCTCATCATATTAATAAATATAATATATATAATAAATAGTCTGAAATATAACTTACAGGAAAAACTCTAACAGCAATGTAATGCTTACAGGAGGAAAAAAAAATCATATACTCAAATTAGGCTTGAATATGTTCAAATATATATCACAATTTGAAAGAATTATTTTAATAATATAAATTTCAGATTTATTTTAGTATGCTAATATTCTACTTGAATATTAGAATGGAAAATGGAAAACAAAGTACTCAAAACCCAGTTCTGTCACTAAAAGTGTGACCTTGGGAAAGTCTGTTTCCCTCTGCCACCATCAAGCCTTCATTTATAAGAAAGAAATATCTCCTCAGGCTTATTATAAATATTCAATTTTTTTAAAAAACAGAAATTAAAGCCTTTTTAAATTGTAGCACTTTCTGTTTACAACTGTATTAAAGAAACCACAAAAATAAAAATTACATTTTTTCTTAGCAGCATTCTTATTAAGAACAACCAAAATTGGCATTGGTAGGGAGGCTTACTGTCCATAAACTGAAAAAATTATTATGCATAATAAAAAATATTAATGAGTACAGGATAACTTAAATACTGCAAGTTGAAAACACTGTCTTTTCCTATCCACATTCACTATGTCGCTCATGAGTCTTGGTTCATCATCTGTAAAATGTAGCCAACTAGACTAGATCAGTGTTTCTCAAACTTCAGTTATGGAAGGAATGCTCCTAACGGAAACATATTTATTTTCATCAAATTTAAGGGCTCATAAACTATTTTAATTCTAATGAAACTAATAGAAATATATTATGTTCAAAGTTATTTTATAAATATAAAACCAACATAAGCTTATAAATTATATTCATAAAGAAGCTTATAAAATCAGTAAAATTAATATTTGCTTAAAATGATGGATGATGTTGTTCTGCTCAAAGTTAATTCATTAGACTCCAGTTGAAAATGATATTAATACTATAGCACCTTTTCTACACAACTTTAAGATACTGTATTATTTTCACAAAACAATTCTCACAGCACTTTTCTTTCATCTACCATTTATTTATAAACCTTTCTAATTTATAAAATAGCCAATAACATCATTTGACCTCAACTTATCACAAAAGTAACAGTACATTTTATTATACCTTTTAGCCTATAATAAGACTATTATTTGGTCCTAACTCAACAGTCAACACAAATGCTGGCACTGAGATCAAGTAGCATTTTTACACAATTATGAAAGCAATGATTTCTTATCAAAAAAGTTTTAGATCACTGAATCACAAAATTTTACAACATTCAAACAGACCCTAATTTCAGAAATATTAACCTTTACAGTTTTTATTTGCTTATTTATTCACTCACCCATGCATTCATTCATTCATCTTCAAAGTCCTTTTCAAGGTTTACATTCTATGAGTCTGTATTTTTCAGGTAAAAATTAGGTAGATCACCTCTTTGATAACAAAAAAATCTTTTAAATCAGATACAGAAAATTTTACCGTTTCTAAGTGAAAAGTCAATGAACTACACCTTAGTAAACAAAGAAATTAAAGGAACATGTTGATTTTTTTTAAGTTAAAACTACAATTCTAAACCACTGAGACCTCATTTAACTCAGGTTGGCAAACAACAGTCCATGAGCAAAATCCAACCCAATACATGTTTTTGTAAATGAAGTTTTGTAAGAACACAGTAAGCTCACTCAGTTAAGTATTACTGAAGGCTGCGTTTGCCATACTTGGCAGAGTTGAGCAGTTTTAAGAGAGACCATACAATTCACAAAGTCAAAAATACTTCCTATATGGTCTGTTACAGAAAAGTTTGCCAACCTCCTAATTTAACTGAAAAGAAATAAGATCATATGGGCATTATACATAAGTGTTATACCTACTGGTTTGAATGCTAAATGCTATTTTCTTTAAAAGAAAAATGTAGATTTAAGTCAGGAATAATAAACTAAAAAGTATAAAATGTTAATAATAGGTTAATCTGGGTAAAGGGCATATTCTTTGTACAATCCTTGTTCTTTCAATATTACTATAAATTTGAAACTCTTTCTAAAGAAAAAGTTAAAAACAAGTCTACCACCTAAAGGCACAGAGTTGGAAACAGTCAAATAATACGTAGTTTTGCCTGGCAGAGGTTGATAGAGAATAATGGCATGTAAACTTCTTAAGATATTTAAATCAATAATACATATATGAAGTCCACACTAAAACAAAATAGTTCAGAGCAAGCTTGTGGTAGGCTAAATAATGAGCCTCAAAGATAAAGCAGGTTCTAATCACTAGAACCTATGACTCTTACCTTACCTGGCAAAAGGGACTCTGTAGATATAATTAAGGATCTTGAGCTGGGGAGTTATCTTGGACGAACCAAGTGGGCTCCTCATGTAATCACACATGCCTTTCTAAGAGAGATTTGACTACAGAAGGAGAAATCAACAGGACCACTGAAGCAAGATGCTGTGCTGCATGCTTTGGAGATGGAAGAAGGGGAAAAAGCCAAGGAAAGCAGGCATTGCAACTCTATTGCTAGAAAAGTCAAAGATGCAGATTCTTTCTTAAGAGCCTCCAGAAGGAGTGTGGTCCTGCCAACACCTTGCTTTTGGCTCAGTGAAACCAATTTCAGACTTCTCACCTCCAGAATGTTAAGAGATTAATAAGTATATGTTAAGACACCAAAGTGAAAGTGAAAGTCACTCAGTCGTGTCTGGCTCTTTGCGACTCCATGGGCTGTCCATGGAATTCTCCAGGCCAGGATACTGGAGTGGGTAGCCTCTCACTTCTCCAGGGGATCTTCCCAACCCAGGGATCAATCCCAGGTCTCCCACATCGCAGGCGGATTCTTTACCAGCTGAGCCACAAGGGAAGCCCAAAATCACTGGAATAGGTAGCCAATCCCTTCTCCAGGGGATCTTCCCGACCCAGGAATCAAACCGGGGTCTCCTGCATTGCAGGTGAATTCTTTACCAACTGAGCTATGGGGGAAGCCCCCGTTAAGACACCAAGTTTGTGGTAATTTGTTACAGCAACTGTAGGAAACTATTGGAAGGACTGATGCTAAAGCTGAAACTCCAGTACTTTGGCCACTTCATGCGAGCAGTTGATTCACTGGAAAAGACCCTGATGCTGGGAGGGATTGGTGGCAGGAGAAGAAGGGGGCGACAGAGGATGAGATGGCTGGATGGCATCACTGACTCAATGGACATGGGTTTGGGTAAACTCCGGGAGTTGGTGATGGACAGGGAGGCCTGGCGTGCTGCGATTCATGGGGTCACAAAGAGTCGGACACGACTGAGTGACTGAACTGAACTGAACTGAATGCTAATGACTAAAATTTTTGATTTAACTTATGTAAGATAAATACTGTTATTTAGTACAAGAAATTGGATTTTAGAGATTTTACAAATTTTACTCTGCAATCTGGAATATCTACTTTTCTATGTAAAACAGCAACTTTTTCCTCTCTTTGTTACTACCATATTTTCTATAACTTCTAGAAGGAATGGTTAACAGCCAAACTCTACAGATTGTCATTATTTTACTCTAAATTAATAAGCTTATATACAGAATGAAAGATTTATGAATATGACTTAAAAGTTTAAGGAAAATTAGATGTCTTAATTTGTAGCTTTCTGTACTCTACAACTAAAATGATTAAAAGAGTGAATTTATGTACTGAATGTTAGTTAAAAACACAAATAGCTATAAAGAATGCATTATACACACAAAGGCTCCACCACCCATTAAATATCATTTAAGGCCACCCAAGACTCCCATTTCATAAAAATACACCCATGAAAAATCCACCACTTTATTATCTGGACACTTATGGAATATCTCTGCATAATTCTCCCTGTATAACTTTCATCCATCAACATGGGAATCTCCTCAAGGTAAGCAGATTACAGCTCTCTTGAAAAAGATGTACTAAACTAATTCAAGTTACAGTGTGTTTTCATATTTAACATGCTACCTTTTCCACAGGTTAATCCAAAGAGCAAAAATGAATTTCTAATGATGTAACTTTTGGCACTAGTGACAGGCTACTGAGAAACAAATTTTTGAGGCTATTCTATAACCCA